>NC_140540.1:19371175-20016175 GCF_057382185.1 Mchenga conophoros
TTCAGGTGTGAGGGTGATTTATTGATAATATCCAATATAAAGTGGGGATGGTAAAACAGAACTAAGGATGAACTAACTGGGAGAAACTACACAAAGAAATAGCAAACCTGAGCATGAAGGGAGAACAGCAGGGAGAGCACGCAGGGGATTACACCAGGTATGAACACAGACGACGCGACGAGGAGCAGAGGAAATCACACACTATAAGTACACAAAGAGACACTGGGAAATCACACACAGGTGGGGGAAACAGCTGGACCTGATTAACCTGACGAGACAGGGGAACACTAACACCAGGGACCAACAGAGGGAGCACAAACCCAGAACCCAGTGTCTAAAATCCCAAACACAAACCATCCCAAAACAGCCATGAATAATAATGAAAGTAATAACAATAAAGAACATAAACATAAAGTCACTGAGTCATGGTCGCAGGACCATGACAGTACCCCCCCCCCCTCAAGGGCTGGCCCCCGACAGCCACAGAAACACACCACCAGATCCGGGCGGGCGGCAGGGGGCCCAGGACGGAGGGACCGGGCCAAGACCAAAGACGGAGGCCCCAGAGTCCCAAACAAATGTTCACAAAAAAAAAAAAAAAACTCACAGGGGAGCAGAGTCCAAAACACAGTTCAGGTGGCCGGCCAGGGGCCCGATAACACAGGAGGCCGGGATGGGACAGTTCAGGAGGCCGGCCACGAAGAAGGCCGTGGAGGCGCACAAAAGGTTCAGGAGGCCGGCCGTGCGGAAGGCAACGGCGGCCGCTCAGGCGAAGAGGGTCCGGGGGCCGGCCGTGCGGAAGGCAACGGCGGCCGCTCAGGTGACGGCGCCCGACCAGTAGCCTAGCCAGCGGTCCAGAAAACGGCCGTTTAGCTCCAGACCCAAACGAGGCTGGGCCAGGCGAGGCTGAGGGCACGGAAGCCGGGACCGCAGCAGGCGGAGATGATGATGCAGACACGGAGGCTGGACCAGACGATGATGCAGACATGGAGGCTGGACCAGACGAGGATGCAGACACGGAGGCTGGACCAGGCGAGGATGCAGACACGGAGGCTGGACCAGGCGAGGCTGATGAGGACGCTGAAGCTGAGGCTGGACCAGGCGAAGCTGATGAGGACGCTGAAGCGGAGGCTGGACCAGGCGCTGCGGGTGAAGATGAGGATGCTGTGGCCGAGGATGCGGGCACGAAGGCTGGACCAGACGAGGATGAAGCCGGACCAGGCAGGGACGAAGCCGGACCAGGACCGGGCGAGACTGAAGCTGGACCGGGCGAGGATGAAACCGGGCCAGGCGTGGATGGAGCCGGGCCAGGCGTGGATGGAGCCGGACCAGGCGATGATGAAGCTGTAGCTGAAGCCGGGCCAGGCGAAGCTGACGCTGTAGCCGAAGCTGGGCCAGGTGAGGATGAAGCTGGACCAGAACCAGGCGAGGCTGAAGCCGGGCCAGGCGAGGATGAAGCCGGGCCGGGCGACGACGAAGCTGTAGCTGAAGCCGGGCCGGGCGAGGACGAAGCTTCAGGCTGAGGCGTGGCAGTAGCAGGTGGTAGCGCTGCAGCCACAGGTGGAGAAGCAGCCACAGGTGGAGAAGCTCGGGCTCCTCGGGCCCCCCAGCCGAAGAAGCAGGAGGCCGGACGGGCTCCTCGGGCCCCCCAGCCGACGTGGCAGTCAGTGTGGCAGGAGGCCGGACGGGCTCCTTGGGCCCCCCAGCCGAAGAAGCAGGAGGCCGGACGGGCTCCTCGGGCCCCCCAGCCGACATGGCAGTCAGTGTGGCAGGAGGCCTGACGGGCTCCTCGGGCCCCCCAGCAGGCGAAGCAGGAGGCTGGACGGGCTCCTCGGGCCCCCCAGCGAAAACAGCCGCAGAACCAGTGGGCACCGGGGCCCCCGGCACACATGAAACAAAACCAGTAGGCACGTGGGCCTCTGGCACACATGAAACAAAACCAGTAGGCACGTGGGCCTCTGGCACATTTGAAACAAAACCAGTAGGCACGTGGGCCTCTGGCACATTTGAAACAAAACCAGTAGGCACGTGGGCCTCTGGCACACATGAAACAAAACCAGTAGGCACGTGGGCCTCTGGCACACATGAAACAAAACCAGTAGGCACGTGGGCCTCTGGCACACATGAAACAAAACCAGTAGGCACGTGGGCCTCTGGCACATTTGAAACAAAACCAGTAGGCACGTGGGCCTCTGGCACACATACGGAGGGCTGCAGCTGCGCAGAGCACTGACCCTGCTCAGGCAGTGACAGCCCGGTGCAGGTCACAGCTGGCATCTTGGCCTCCAGGGGTCCAGAGTAAGCTGAGGGCAGTAACCCAGCCTCTGGGGAAGCCCCGGAGTGAGCAACAGTCTCTATTGTTGCCAGCTTTTGAGGAACAGGTCCGTTGTAAAACAGTTCATCTCCCTGCTTAGAAACAGCGGTGGAAAAATAGTGTGAATGTTGTGACTCAGCCATTAACTGAACTATGGGTTGTAGCGAGGCTAGCGGTGGTGGTGGCGGCTGAGTGGCTAACTGGAGCGGCGGCAGAACCGGTAATTGTGTCCGTAGGGAGGCTAACGGTTGAGCTGCAGACTGGGAAGCTTGTGGCTGGACACAGAACTGAGCCGGAGAATGGCAATAAAGTCCTGGCTCAGAAGGAGCGGCAGAGAAACAGTCTCTCGGTTTTACAGAGGGTTTGTACACGCCCACTTGGGAAGGATCCGTTACCACGAAGGTAGGTAAGCGACCCGTACAGTCTCCCATCCCGCTCTGAATAGCCCCAGAAAATAAAGTCCCGGAAACTGGGGAAAGCAATGCATCCCGCTCACTCACCGCATCGGGCTGCTCGAAAGTGAATGCAGACGGGGGGTGTAGTCCAAGGTCCAAAAGGAGAAACTCCCGCTCCCACGAACAGAGCGAGCCCAGAAGCCATGGGAGACCGGTCACCAGACGCTGTAGCCGCCTCTCTATAGCGCGCTGGGACGTGTCACCCGGGCTTTCCAGCCACAGGTCGATCAGCTCCTGTGTGGCATCGATGAGCGTCTCCCGTAGCTCCCTGGACGGGTTAAGCGCTGCTGGGTCCATGTTGTGGTCGCATCGTACTGTCACGGTCCGGGGCAGCGGCCGTGTGGAGAGCGGAAGGAGGACTCAAAACGCAGCACTTATTCAGGTGTGAGGGTGATTTATTGATAATATCCAATATAAAGTGGGGATGGTAAAACAGAACTAAGGATGAACTAACTGGGAGAAACTACACAAAGAAATAGCAAACCTGAGCATGAAGGGAGAACAGCAGGGAGAGCACGCAGGGGATTACACCAGGTATGAACACAGACGACGCGACGAGGAGCAGAGGAAATCACACACTATAAGTACACAAAGAGACACTGGGAAATCACACACAGGTGGGGGAAACAGCTGGACCTGATTAACCTGACGAGACAGGGGAACACTAACACCAGGGACCAACAGAGGGAGCACAAACCCAGAACCCAGTGTCTAAAATCCCAAACACAAACCATCCCAAAACAGCCATGAATAATAATGAAAGTAATAACAATAAAGAGCATAAACATAAAGTCACTGAGTCATGGTCGCAGGACCATGACATTATCTGCATTAGTGAGAATACAGGACACCGGACACAGATAAATCATTTTAATCCAATCCCTAAAGTACTCCCCAAAACCAAATTGTTTTAGAGTCTCAAATATATAAGACCATTCAATCTGATCAAACGCTTTTTGAGCGTCCAGAGAAAGTACTGCTGTTTTAACCTCTTTTCCATAACCTGAGTAAATTGTATTTAATAATAAACGGACATTATTAAATGACCATCTACCAGGAATAAATCCTGTTTGATTAGGATGTATAATTGTTGAAATATGTTTACTCAATCTTGTAGCTAAGATTTTGGTTATGATTTTATGATCACAATTTAAAAGAGCAATGGGTCTATAATTTGCTGGGATGCCTTCCTCCTTTCCAGTTTTATGAAGCAAACAGATATTTGCCTCATAAAGTGAAGCTGGTAACCTTTTATTTTTAACGGAATCATTTATCATCCTAAGCATGAGAGGAATAATTTTATTTTGAAAGGCTTTATAGAATTCATTACCAAATCCATCTGGGCCAGCTGTTTTTCCAAGTGGTAAGGTTTGAATTGTTCTTAAGAGATGTTTTTCAGAGATAGGGGAATCAATTTCATCTCTCAGGGCTTTGTCTAATTGAGGAATAGCTAACCGATCGAAGAAGTTGCTAAAATCACTTTGAGATGGTTTAATTTTACTAGAATAGAGATCTTTATAAAATTTGGTAAAACAAGTATTAATTTCCTTTGGATTGGTACTTACCTTACCCGATTTCATTATCACTTTTTGAATTGCTCGTTTTGCTTGTTCCCCTCTAAGCTGATTTGCCAGCAGTTTCTCTGGTTTATCTCCAAATTCAAAATGTCTCTGTTTGAGCTTCAAAAGAAGATTGCTAACACGTTTATTTAAAATTGTGTTGTATTCATACTTTAATTTCAAAATTTCATTTAAATCAGTTTGCAACAAAGATGATCTATATACTTCTTCCAATTCAGGAAGCTTATTTTCTATTTCTTTAAGTCTTTTTCCCAATATTTTTTTCTTGGAAGATTCAAAGGAAATAATATGACCTCTCATCACGACTTTAAAGGTCTCCCACAAAATAGAATCTGAAACTTCTCCATTATCATTAGTGGCAAGAAACGTATCCATATTTGCATTAAGGTATTTAATAAATTCTTGATCATTCAGAAGGGAAGGGTTAAAACGCCAATTATATTTTTTGGTCAAAATGTTTTTAAAGACCATTGAAACCGGGCAATGATCAGATATTACAATATTATGGTAATTAGAATCAACAACTATGGGCATCAGCTCAGAGGATATCAGAAAATAATCAATTCTAGTATAGGTTTTATGAACATGAGAGAAAAATGAATAGGCTCTCTCAGTAGGGTGTTGTAAACGCCAGATATCAATTAAATTTCTAGTTTTAATTAAATCATTCAAAGTCTCCACTGACCTAATATTGGAGGGGGCTTTTGTAGATAATCTATCCAAAAAAATGTCGAGAAAACAGTTAAAATCACCACCAATAATAATGTTGGCGGTAACTGTCGGTATTAAGTTGAAAACATTCTTAAAAAAATCAGGATTATCCACATTTGGAGCATAGATGTTAAGCAAGGTTATCGGTATTGAATTAATTTGACCAGTGACTATAAGGTATCTGCCATATGGGTCAGCGATCACAGAGTCTGGACAAAATGAGACATTCTTTTTAAAGAGAATCGCAACACCTCTGCCCTTACTGGTAAAAGGAGCTTGATACACTTGAGATATCCACTTTGCTCTTAATGTTTGTTGGTTGTTAATATTTATATGAGTTTCCTGAAGGAATATTACATCTGCTTTAAGTGATTTAAGATGTGAAAAAACTTTACCTCTTTTAATTATATGTCCAAGACCTTTTACATTCCAAGAGACTATTTTTACATCGTTTCCCTCAACGCAAGACTCTTTGTTTAACCCAAACATCAAATATCAACTCGCTCAGATATCGACTTCCATCGCCATCCACGTACAGATACACACATACAAAAAAAAAAAAAAAGAAAAAAAAAAAGAAATAACCCCATAGGCACTCCCCAATCCCCATCCACCCCACCCCCGCATAAAGCACTTCTAAACTGAAGTACTGGCGTCCCTCTCGGCTCAAGGCCGTAGTTGGACCACACATCACAACAGTGGTGTGTAGTTGGAGGATGTGTTTGTGCGGGGGGTGGCGCAAACATTTTTCTTGTAAAACAAAGGGGGGCATAGTAAAAAAAAGTTTGGGAACCACTGCATTAAGTAAACAAGCTCTGTGCAATTTATCATCTGAACAGATAAGTTCCTGATTTCTAACCAGGTTGCTCATCATGTGAATTGGAATCCAGTGTGAAGACGTTTTTAATAACTCCTTTAGCACATTCCCATTGAAAGCCCCAGAAACAGCCTAGATGTGTTACTAATACACCACTTTATTAGTGCTCCATCCTTCTATTTAGCTGAGATGTGTTTGTTAAAAATATACTGTAATTTATTATGTTTTTTTTTTTTTTTTTAAATTAAGCTGTAGGATTGTTTTTCTGTTTTTCATTGCTGGTGATTGAATGACAATCTACTCTAACTCCTGAGTCACATGTTCTAACGTCACCACAATGCTAAAAAAAAAAATCCACATCCCATATTTTATCATTTATAATCAGTTTTTCCTTCTTGTCAGTTTATCTATTTGTCTATTTGTATTACTTTCTTCTCACCAAGACGTGGCACCAAGTTTGGATTTAACAATACTTTGCAGTCCTGGAATATCAAAAACTTTATTACAGACAACTTAAGAGACCTATAACCTGAATTTTAAAAACATTTAAAATGAACATACTGTAGTATTGAAAGTGGTTAAGATATTTATGACTATATAAAGGTCACAGAAAAGTTTCAAATTACTTCAACAATAATTCAAACCACTGTGTCCTTTAAGGACAAATGTTTTTGTGCATGCAGATTTATTTTTTAGCATTATATTAAAATGGGTTGGTGAAATAATAAAGCAGTTCTACACATTACAAGTGATGCAGAATATTTAACGTTATTGAGAATTTATTCAGAACAACTTATTTGTCTCTTTAAATCATCTCATCATGTACTCAATCATTCAAACATGTCTTAAAGCCACGCGTGGTTATATTAATTCGGTTATGCATTCTTTTCAACTACAGTAAAGAGATTTAGACTTTCTCTTTCGGGTGGAAGTCTAGTTAAAAACAACTCTCTCTCGTTTGAGCTGCTCTCGGTTAAAGCGTTGGTTCAGCTTTTCCTGTTGCTGAAGTTGTTTCAGTTGCTGTAGTTGTTGCTGCAGTTCCTGCTCTACCTGCAGTTCTCCTCTTTGTCTGCGACGTTTAATTGCGCTGTGGTCAGAGAGAAATGACAATTTAGATCCACATGCAACAAGAGTAGTTGTCAAGCATTTGCAATAATTGTAGAAGCACAAGTTCTTACTCATGGATAGCCTTGCCAGCTGAATAAAAGAAAAAAGAGATGGAAATAATGTAGTATGAATTTGACACAGTATTATACATATAATATTAATGCAGGATGTACAATGCAATTATACCATTCAAAGGGAATGTGCCTGTAGTGTACATCTTACCATACTATAATTCATATAATATAAAACACAGTAATGCAGGATGTATAATGCTGTTACCGTAACTGTAGTGTACAACTTACTTATCCTAAATTAGCTTTGTCTAGAAATGATAATTGAGCTGCGATCATGGTATCTGATACCACGGCCAAAAACCTATTTTTGCTGATAAAATACTTTGAGGAAGCTAGCTTATTTTTTTGTGTTAACTGTATTATAGTGAGGAAGTAATGATCACTGGCATTCCTAATTTTAAGTAAACAAAGGTAAAATAAATGAGGCAGAGGGTAAGATGTTTTCAATATTAGACAATTTTACAGGTCAACTTTAAATTTTTAAGCCCATAAGCCTCCAGCCAAATCTGACATTAGCTGTTGCTTTTAAATAAAATCAGACACCTCACTTTTTCAGAGAAATTGGTTCTCATCCTCATAAGGTTCCCGTGTAAAATAATGAAAGTACCCCTATATGCTATTGTCCAAACTTAAACCTTGGTGTGTTTCTTTCTAAAATTTTAAATGTATATGTATGTGTTTATGGTTATGCATATAGTAAACTTGTGATTTACATAGGAAATGCGAGCAAAGAAACTGGTAAACATAGTAGTCCAACATTAAATTAACATTAAACACTGTAATGTTATTACAGTAGTTACACATCTCCATTCATACATTTTCTACAATTTCAACCAAGATGATGATTATTAGAATACCATGAGAACGGGTTACTGTAAAAAAAAATCTAAATATCAACAAGATTACCATGAATAATTCCACCAATAATATGGGAAATAAAGCCTTCCCCAGGTTCAGCCATGAGGACGACCATCGACAGCACAAGGAACAGTATAGTGCACTTCATCCTAGAGATAAGAACCAAAGAAATTATAAATTGTTGTTTTTGAGTAAAATGGTAACATATTTAACATTACATACCTTTCTGATTGAAATGGAATTCAACTCTTCAACTTTTGGAAAGTAAGTGGTATAAAGCCTACAAGTAATGATCTCTGTCTGTTTACTCATCTCTTTATGTACCAGCTGGATTACTTTGTCTTGCTTATGCAACACAGGAAGGAAAAGAAAAATTAGACTATCACATGGTATTTTGAAATGCAAAAAAACCTGCATAACTGCACAGTCTTTGGTCATGTAATGATCATCTTTGTGCTCAGTGTCAAACAATTGAACACATTATCCCACTTTAAATCGCTATATCTTGATGAAAATGTTTCTAGAATTTTTTAAATATTTTTTTTATACTTGACCAAAATCTTAAAAAAAAACAAACAAACAAAAAGAGCTCATACAGTGCTATCTTTTCTTTCTTCTTTTTTTTTGCAATTTTGCCCAAAGCTCAAGGTGTGAATAAAGTGCAGACTTCCAGCTTTAATTGACAAAACTTCTACCTTTGACTATAACTATTTTCAGAAGTTTAAAAGTAATTGGAAAAATTTAGGGACAGGCAGTTTCATGGTGAGATGAGATCTGTTCCATTGCCTTTCAATGGCAAATTAAGCATAAAATGACTGAAGTTGAACTTTTCAGTCCAGATTACATTGTGCTTGAAAATAGCTAAAATACCCTGCACAGTTCTGGTGAGGAATTCTTTGGAGATTGAATCAATTAACTTTTACAATAAAGATGGGAAAACAAAAGTATGGAGGAGGAAAGGAAGGACTCTAGATCTCTATATTAATATACTATTAATATTAATTAGTGGTGATCTTTATAGTAATATTATACTAATTATGTTTTTTGTCAAACTCTTAGGCCAAACTGCTATCATTCTTGGACCATTGGTGCAATTGCAAAATTCCATTTCCTGAAAGCAGCAACACTGTGCTTTTCAGTGATATTAGGGTCGTCACGGCAATCCCAGGCAAGGCGCCATATCCAAATCTTGGCAAAAAAACAAAAAAAAGCACAGCAAACAGCAAAAAAAATGTTAGTTTTCTATAAAGCAAAAGGTTGATTCTGCTCATCTGGACGTAGCGTTTTCAGTGGGAAAAACGTTTCGTCATTCATCCAAGTGACTTCTTCAGTCTCAGCTAACTGTGGGCAATCTTATAAACAATACATTTGCACAATGAGTGAAACAAGCCCACTGAATGAACAATGGGCCATTTGACTCTGCGCTTTTCAGTGATATTAAGGTCATTACGGTAAGTAAGTAAAATAAGTAAAATTTTATTTATATAGCACATTTCTAGATAGAAATCACAAAGTGCTTTACAAGATATAACAGATTATAAAAAATTTTTTTAAAAAAAGGTCAGTTCCTTGATCATTAATATGCAAACTGTCATGGCAATTGATCAACAACCCTTGATCAAAGCCTATTGATCAATGGCCATGAATACCATTCACATAGAGTTGCTTAATAGCTGTAATCTCAGTATTGTAAGATTGTGAAAGATGTACTCTTGGGCCCTTCTTTATCCAGAGATGGTTATTTCCTTTTCACGACTTCTGTAGAGCTGCATCACACTCACACACTCTCTTCTCTCAATTTGGTCTTCCTGAGGCTTCTGCCACCCTGTGCCTGGGATTACCGTAATGACCTTAATATCACTGAAAAGCGCAGAGTCAAATGGTTCACGACTTACAGGACTTAGAGATGTTTAAAAAACACTTGTCTGAAGCCAGCAACAGGTTAGACTTTAGAGGGTTATTTTTAGTATAAATAAATATTGTGTTGCAACTTCTTCTTTTAGCTGCTTCCTAATGGGTCGCCACAGTGAATTAGCTGCCTATATTTCACTCTATCCATAGCATTCTCTTCTGCCATGCCAACTCTCTGCACATCCTCCTTCACAACAACTCCTGCCTACTAGTTTTTCAACATCCTTTGTCCAAAATATCCGTTACTGAGGTTGTGCATGTGGCATCATGTAAACATCATGCAAGAACTCTGCAATATTGGATGTGATAACAAGCAGCAATCACACCCAATGACTTATACATTCTTTACATAAAAATTATCATTGCTATTTGTTTCCCCTTAACAGCTATATTCTGCTGCCTTCTTGGGTGCAGGAATAATCAAATAAAAAAAGAGAATGTTTTTTGATCATTTTCCTGGTGATTTAGATAGAAGACGATGAAAAACAAACTATTTATCTGATATGGCAGCATCAGATAAATAGTACTATCAATTAAAAGCTGTTTATCCATCCATCCATTCGCTACCGCTTATCCTTTTCAGGGTCGCGGGGGGTGCTGGAGCCAATCCCAGCTGTCATAGGACGAGAGGCGGGGTACACCCTGGACAGGTCGCCAGTCTGTCGCAGGGCCAACACACAAGGACAGACCATTCATACTCACATTCACTCGCACATTCACACCTAGTGGCAATTTGGATTATCCAATTAACCTATCCCTATCCCCACTGTTTATATTTTTAAAATCACCAGTATCTGTTTCAAACAACATTTGATTTTTGAAAAGGGTGCTCTATGAGAGTGGTACACTGGGCACACATCTGCTGTTCTGGTCGCAGGTCCATCATCATCAACATACATTACACAGCAGTGGGGAATACATTTAATTGTAATAAAAGTACTGAATATTTTATAACTACATTTTGAAACATAATTGTGGAGTGGAGAGAGATAGGACCCAAATGACTGACTCACAAAGACATTCTCAAAGATACGGAATGGCTAACTGAAGGCCGGATGGTCCTGATCCCAGAAAGGGACCGGTCCCATCCAACTACCGGCCAATAACCTGCCTCAGTACCACATGGAAGCTCCAGTCAGGCACCATAGCGGCTAAAATGAACAGAATGGCTAACCGAAGGCCAGACATTTTTTCCCCCCTATAATGACTTCCAGAGCAATAACAGTAAACTTTCCACACAAATACCTGAAAGATGACATAAAATGTGGAGTCTGCAAGGCGTTGTAACGGGTTGTGTTCAGTGGTTGAGAGGAGGCGGTAGAAACCTTAGCAGGATAGTACGAAGAATACATGATCACACTGGTACTGGGAGTTCCACAGCGTATCCTTTTATGTACCTTCTCTTCATCAACCATACAAGGCCCGGTTGAACGGCTGCTGCTTATCAAACATGACACACAGTGTTCATACAACCTGTAACGTTGCAAAAGTTTGTGGAGAGGTAAAACATATAAAGTCTGTCTCTCTACCTGCACAAGCACATTGTTCCCATAATTCACAGAGAGGGCAGTGCCACACACTAATGACATCATAAACCCTTGGCTTAGGTTGCATTGAAGAGACACCACATCATTGTGACTGTTACAGTGTGCCCTATATTAAATTTGCTTACCTTTAGCCCTTCAAATTTCTAAGGGCGATCGAGTTTGTAATAATCAGCTGCCTCCTTTTGATGTATTGCAATCATATTTGTATTACATAAGCCTAGACACCCAAGGTTTCAGCATGCTATAATATGAATTTATTAAAGAACAGACAATTCACAAAAACAAAAACACTAAGAGTACATTATCAAGTAAAGTAACACAAAGTATAGTTTCAAGAAATAATTAGCTGCATTTTATTTCTGTTGTTATAGACGAAGCTTTTCTTTTCAATAGAATGGAGGTTTTTTTGGTGGTAGCTTGAATTTAGTCAAAATTAAGTCGACGACGGTGGTAACTGATTGCACGCTTATCCAGCTCCTGATCTTTTTGCTGCTCTTGCTTTTGTTGGACATCCTTGACAGCATCCTTGACACCAGGTCCATTGACGAGCCTAGTGGTAGCAAAGCAGACACATTACAACAGAAATTTTGCATTATACTACCACTTTTACTACTACTACTACTACTGATTATTATTATTATTATTATAACTGTTATAAACTCTCTTACCGATGAAGAAAATGTTTGGCTAAATAAAACAAACGAGAAGAAAATAATATAAATATATAAATATGAATATTTAGTAGTACATTCAGCACAATTGTATGCTTATGTCAACCTTTTTTTCTAAAACATGCTTTTTCAAAAACTATACCTCCATGGAAAACTGCGTCCCAAATGCACTCTCCAGGTTCAGCCATGAGGGTGACCATCGACAGCACAAGAAATGCCACAATACACTTCATCCTAAAAAAAAGAAAAGAAAAAAGAATCATCATCAGGAATAGACATTGACCATTCTCAGCACATTTACAGAATAACTGTGATTCATCTGTTATAAAACATGTTACCTTTTCCACTCTCTAAATGCCAAATGAAAGTCTTTTATCACAAGGGATTTAGATTTCTCTGACGGCTGAGTGGCTGGTCAGGCTCTCTTTATATTTGGTGGACATGCATGCGTAGTAGCTGTGGTACATGATTACAGGAAGGGCACAAGAATGTATACAGTGCCATCAGTTCACACAGGTCACACTTTTTATTACTTCCCCATATTTAAAATTTTCTTTAATTGACCTAATTAGACATGTTTCATAACATTACTGGAAAGCTGTTTTGATATTCAAATTTTTAATTATGTTTTAAATAAAGAATAAAAAAATAAACATTTACTGCTGGTAAGTGTTGTCTCCCTAGGGTTTAATGATGACAAATCTTAACCCCATATTTGAAACTGACAGTAAATTGAAGAATATTTTTGGGATGACTAAAACTAATTACTGATTATTAACATATGACATTGAACATTTTTTTATTTTTATTTTTATTTTTTAGAAATAATGGCTATAGGTTAAGAATGTATACAAGTAAAAAACAAACAAGCATACTCTGCCCCTATTAGAACCAGTCATTAACATGGAACAGTGTGACTTTGGAAAGAGGAAATAACACATTCACAATTACCATATTGGCTTGCCATAAGTGGCCAAAACTTTTAGACTCCCTGTCACGGCGGGGTGCGCCGATGTGCGAGGAAGCAGGACCCAAAAGCAGATGATGGACAAGGAGTTGTAAGTTGTAACAGAAAAGTGATCCTTTATTAATGACGGCACAGGAAACCAAAGCAAACTGACAAAAACACTAAGAAACAAAAACACTAAGAGGGACTGAGACCAAAACATTATAACTATAACTGTGGTGGAAAATAACAGGCAAAGACTAAGACTACCGTAGAATAACAGACGAAAACCATGACTGTGACTGAGGTCAAATAAACAGACGAACCGACAATGACAAGCAGAAAACAGAAGGCTTAAATACCCACATGAGGTGATCAGTGGAAGTAGAGACACATGGGGGAACAGCTGACAGACATAACCCTAATGACAGGACCAAGAAAAGAAAGCTAACTATAATGAACAAGGAACACAAGACACTGTCAAAATAAAACAGGAACACTAAAACTAAGCATGGCAACCCAAACTTAACAGACCTAAATACATAATGATAAATACCAAAACCCCAAAACATAGAAAACCAAGGAACAATAAACAATAACAACCCAAACTAAAGACAGATAGGAACTGACACAAAAACTAATAACATATCAAAAATGAAACAAATACAAAAGAGAGGCTCAGAGCACTGGGTCAGAGACCCAGCCTGTGACACTCCCTTCTGATATTGCATGATGTTTGTTTGTACTACACTGTACTCCTTTCCTGGGTTTAACAGCTTGTTTCAGATTTTTTCTTCTTCTAAGACCTCCATCACAAAAACGCAGTAATCAGTCACAAAAATGGGCAGCACTGGAAAACTTATGATACGTGATATATGATGTGATATATGATATCATATGATATGATATATAATTTCTTTGGCCACAGTCAAATTACTAAGGTTTCTGGAGTTTTCCTGGTAAATGCCGACTTGTCTACAATCCTTTGGTAATTTGCCTCCAAGCAATAGTGACACTTCAAAAATATTCACTTCAATAATGAAGAGACAGACAGATTTATTTATTTATTTATTTTGCCTGTTCTGTCCGGCACTGTAGCATTCAGAATTATTGTCTGAAGGTCAAGAAGAATTCCAACAGCTTTACTTTTATTATTTATTTATTTATTTATGTAATTATTTATTTACTTTTAATTCTAACTTATAAAAACCAAAACAGACCGGGGAGAGAGATGAAGAAAAAAGAAGTTGGACAGGAGAGGGAAAGAAACACAGGAGAAGAGAGAGGGAGAGAAAAGACATGCACTGTGCGATTTTTTTCAATCACGTTATTCAGCTCCTGCTCAAACTGTACGATTGACTTGCAGGGGTTATAAGTTTGTTGGTCTCGATGCAGGGTCTCACACTATACAGCCCGATGCTCTGATGCAACCTGAGTGCTCACACTGTCCGTCCCTAACAAGTTAAAACACAAAATGTCTCTCCCTCTCCCAGACACACACACACCACCACCATCAACTTTGCTAAATTGCTAATGTAAAAACATTGACCAGACAGCTGCAATTGAGCAGCAATGTCCACCCAACAATTTTTTACGGTTGTTGCGGTCGTGATAATTTTGTGAGGCCACATCGAAAAAGCTCGGATGAGCCTGCCAACTTCTACAAGTTGGGCCTCCATCTCTTGTGTCCAGATCACACGCTGCACTGCCATGGTACTCTGTCTTTTTGACTTCCATTTCTGTGTTTGCGCATGTGCAGTGTGAGAGGTTGCGTTAAATCGGCTCGTGGCATTGCTTCACGAGGGGCGACCAGGATTTCAAACAGGTTTCATTTTCTTGTGATCATACGATTGCTGATCGGGAGCTGGTTGTGAGGTGTTAATCGCTCTTCGTTACCCCATGTATACTACACAATACACGACACACGATTAAGGTGAAACTCTGGCTGATCCCCAAAATGGTCACATGACTGAAAATTGTCTCAAAATGGGCCAAAAATCGCACAGTGTAAGCCCAGCTTTACATGTACACATGCAGTTACTGTCCCTCCATTTAAAAAGACAGAGGCGTCACAGTGAACTTCTACATTCAACACAAACGCTCTCACAACCCAAATCCTGACTGAATGTTGTTGTCGGTATTGAATACATTTTTTTAAATTAAATTTATTTATGCTGTATGCATTTTGTTGTGAGTCTACACAACAGCAAAATGCTGTCTTTAGTTATTAACATTTGAAATGATGAAGGCACTTGAAAGTAACACAAAATTAGGTGCCTTTCCAGAAAAACAAAATTCAGAAGTATTTAAGGTTAGCATAAAACCCTGTTTACATTTTTTCCAGCCAGGCTTCTAGACTTCTGATTGGCCAACACTTCTAAACAGTTAGGATTTGGCATGTTTCTGACAGCGCTTGACTGCGTTTTTGGCGTTTGCATAGTCTGTGTCTGGGAGTACCTGTTTGTACACAGGTGTGTACAAACAGGTTGGGCATCTGATTAAAATGCCTCCTGGATGAGGTGTTCTGGGCATGTCCCACCAAGAGGAGGCCCCAGGCAGGCCTAGGACACACTGGAGAGATTATATCTCTCAGCTGGCCTGGGAGAGCCTTGGTGTTTTCCCAGAGAAGCTGGAGGAGGTGGCTGGGGAGAGGGAGATCTAGGCTTCTCTACTAAGGTTCCTGCCCCCACAGGCCCAGCCCTGGATAACCAGAAGAAAATAGATGGATGGAAGCTTAACCAAAGTCCTTTAAACACAGGCACGTTTACATTCCAGGTCTCTAAGAAAACTCAGTATATATAAATAAGAAAACTGTGTTAACTAAACTATATTAACTAATTATTGTGTGTAGTTAAAATCACACCAATGTTGTGTTGGTGTTCATTAAAATGTGCTCAGAATTTTGCAAAAGAACAATGATTCAGCTCATAAATCATGACCACTGCTCTCCCCTGCGTAAGCTCCCTTTATAAGGTTAAAAGTATCATTATAATAAAATGTTATGGTCAATGTTATGGAATGCTGCACTGAGGTCTAGCAGGGCAAGAAAATACATTTAAAAGTCCAAAATGCAAGTCCTCTGTCACATTTTCCAAAGTTGTCTGGTGGGCTGGATTGGAGTCTTTGCCAGACCGTTTCTGGCCCCTGGGCCTTATGTTTGACGTCACTGGTTTATAAGGTCTTGAAAAACAAATAAATATAGAATCATCTTGTGTCATTCAAAATGTGTATTCTATGAGAATATTAGGTAATTTAGTACAGCATAGTAAAGACTAGGGCTGCACGATTAATCGTTAGAAAATCGCGATTTCGATTCATACTTATGTGCGATCTCATTTCCAAATGACAACGATTTAAAAAAAAAAAGAAAGAAAAAAAAAGACGACGACCACGATTGTACCGCATTAAACCTGACCATAATATTAATACAGTTTCTCTATTAAAAATACTCTTTTTACTCTAATCTTCATAATCTATATTAATAGATACCTTCTTATGATTATATCATAAAGACATCAGAGACATCATTAGCTGGCTGGGTTCCCAGACTGCTATATTTGATACATTTATAGTTCCCAGCAGCAGAGATGGGCTGTAACACGAAATCCGATTACTTTTTTCAAGCAACAAGTAATGTAAGGGATTGCTATTGAAAAAAACAAGTAATTTTATTACTGTTACTTTCCCACAAGTACGCTGTGTTAATGCGTTACTAAACCGTCGTGATTTTGTTTGTGAGAGTGTCTCATGACAATGCCGTATAAGCGTGTGATGTCCGTGACAGCAACAGACGTGTGTAGATCAAAAATGGATAATATGGAGTGCGGGAGAGAGTACGACCATGCAGTGTTTAAAGCGTGGACATACTTACATTACTTTGAGTTTGATTCTGTAGAAAGTGACAAAAACATTAGCGTGCGCTGTACACTCTGCTTGGGAAGAAAGCTTCTTTCTACAGCGAAAAATTAAGCTTAAAATCTGAGCAAACACCTAGCAAGCCGCCACGGGAATGTGAAATTCACAGAGAAATGTCTGGAACCCCCCACTGACATGGCCACCGGACAAAACTCCACCGCCCCACTCCTGCTAAACAGGTGGCAATAGATTTAAGAGCGACAGGACTTAGTGTCGCTGAATCTTTGATTTTATTTTATTTTTTGCTGTGTTTTACTTGCATCTATTTTAAAGAATGAGTGTAAACACAAAACATTGTTATATTTTATATGCTGGATTATGCAGAAAATAGGTTTAAATGTTAAAAAAAATCTTCAAGTCAAACACAGTGTTACATATAATTAAATCTTTGCTTAATGCAATGTGCATGAAATTAAAAGATTACAACTCATAAAATGATTTTTAAAAAGAGGCTTTCCATTTGATTTGATTTTATATGAAGGATTATGCATAAAAATAGAATTGGGCTGAAAGGTCTATTGCTTTATTACTTATTCAGGTTGTGTATCATGTTTTTAAAAAAGTAACTAGTTACTGTTGAAATAAGTAATCAGTAAAGTAAGAGGATTACTTTTTTGGAGAAGTAATCAGTAATTAGTAATTTATTACTTTTTTAAAAAAATGACTTCACCAACACTTTTCAGTGTTGGTGAAAAGTGTTGGTGTTTAGGTGGGAGGATTGGGCTGTGTTTTTGATTGAAAACAATTGTGTATAGTTACTCTAAAAATGTATTGACATGTAATCAGTTAACCCTTTAAACCCTAACCCTAATTTACCCTTTAAACCAGGGGTGGGGTCCTGCAAGTTTTAGATGTGTCCTTGATCCATCACAGCTGATTTAAATGGCTAAATTACCTCCTCAACATGTCTTGAAGTTCTCCAGAGGCCTGGTAATAAACGAATCATTTGATTAAGGTGCGTTGACCCAGGGTGGTATCTAAAATCTGCAGGACACCGGCCCTTGAGGCCTGGAATTGCCCACCCCTGCTTTAAACCCTAGGTTAGGGTTTATAGGGTTAATGTGATAAAGCTCTTTAGAACACCATTTTCATTCATTTATTTTTTTGAAGGAGCACATTGTTTCAGAAGCACATGTTCAAACAGCTCAATATCTGCAATCTCATAAGCTACACTATACTGCCAAAGTATTCGATTGTCTGCTTTCAAGCCCATCTAAATTATAGTGCCATCCCATTCCTAATCCAAATGGTATATGATTCCAGCCCACCCATTGTCATTGCCTTACCACTAACACTGAACTGTGGAATATTTAGTAGCGAGTAAATTTCATAAGTGGACTTGTTGCATAGAAGCTTCCGCTTCGAGAAAGCGGAAGCGCGCCAAGCATGTGGCGGTCCGTGTTAGCCTAAGAGCAAATCCAAGCCGGCCGGCTTTCCCATCCATCCTGCTCTCTCGACAATAAACTGGACTACATCCAACTCCAGCAGACCACACAGCAGGATTTTAGGTACTGTTGCGTCTTTGTTTTCACGGAAACATAGCTCTCTGACAGAGTTCCGGATACTGCCATTCAGCTACATGGGCTCACCACATTTCGTGCCAACAGAAATGCAGCTCTGTAAGTAAAGTAAAGTAAAATTTTATTTATATAGCACCTTTCAAGATAAAAAAATCACAAAGTGCTTCACAGAAGCAGAAATGGACATACAACCTCAAACAAACAGAATCAACCAAAAGCAAGTTTAAACAGATAGGTTTTTAACTGCTTTTTAAAAGAAATGACTGAGTCCACAGATCTCAAACTCAAAGGGAGCGAGTTCTAGAGTCTGGGAGCCACTGATATATACGCTCTGTCACCTTTTGTTTTTAACCTTGTATGCTGGACAACCAGCAAGCCCTGGTCACAAGACCTCAGGGACCTGCTGGGGCAATAAGGAAGAAGAAGATCACTGATGTAAGTTAGAGCTACACCGTGCAGGGCCCTATAGGTCATGATTATAACCTTAAAATGGACCCTGAACTTGACAGGGAGCCAATGCAGTTGAATCAGCCGGGGAGTGGCATGGGAGTATTTTGGATACTTTGTCTGAAGCCTAGCAGCAACACTTTGAGCACCCTGCAGTCGTTCCAGGGAGGCATTACTAAAGCAAGTAAACAAGGAATTACAATAATCTAAGTGAGATGAAACAAAAGCATGACTAATCATTTCCAATTCGGAGCGTGACACAATGGGACTCAGTTTAGCAATATTTCTTAATTGGTAAAAACAAGAGCGAAGCAAGAGGGCCTAGATTTTTAACCACGAGGGGAACCAATTTCTCAGGAGCAAAGACAATGACTTCAGTTTTCTCAGCATTTATTTGAAGATAATTATCAGCCATCCAATCTCTAAAGGAATCAAAGCAGGACTGGAAGATTTGAACCTTAGAAACATCAGGTGGCCTAAAAGTGATATATAGCTGAATATCATCTGCGCAACAATGATACGAAATATCCGTTAATGAGCTAAGAAGTTGCAGAAGAAAGAGTAAATACAACAGAAACAGTAATGGTCCCAAGACAGAACCCTGTGGCACCCCATAGGCGAGAGAGCTGACAGAGGATCTGAACTTAGAGGTAGCCACAGAGAAAGATCGTTCAGACAAAAAGGATTTAAACCATTCCAATGCGGTACCCGATATACCCACCCAGTGGTTTAATCTATCTAACAAAATACAATTATCAACAGTGTCAAAAGCAGAGGTGCGGTAAAACTCGCGGTGGTGGCTTGTGTGTCTACATCACCCGAGAATGGTGCAAGAACTCTGTGCTAGTTTCTTATTAGTGCTCATCACTGGTAGAGTTATGACTGTTCGATACAGAACTTTTTATCTACCTCAGGAATTCACTGCTGTGCTCATTACAGCAGTGTACATCCCACCCAGCACTAACGCCAAAGAAGCGCTCTGTGAGCTGTACAGGGCGATCAGCAAGCTGCCGAACTCACACCCCAGTGGACTGTTTATTATCACTGGAGATTTCAACCATGCAAATCTTAAGTCAGTGTTTCCGAAATTCCATCAACATGTGGACTTTGCAAAAAGGGGGGAAAACGCGCTGGATTTAGTTTACACAAACCCAGCACATAGAGAGCGAAGTCCTGCCCCCACCTCAGATACTCAGAGCACTTGTCTGTTATACTAATTCCGGCATACAGACTGCTCATCAGATGCAAACCGGTTCTAAGACAGGTCAGAACCTCTTCTGCAGGAGCTCTCTCTGCTCTTCAGGACTGTTTTGAGCACACTGACTGGGACATGTTCAGGGAGGCTGCAACAAATGGCGACCACACCAACTTGGAGGCATACACATCATCTGTGACCAGCTACATCAGCAAGTCCATCAATGATGTCAGTGTCTCCAAAACTATTATAATACACTACAATCAGAAACAGTGGATAACTGCAGAAGTGCGTGAGCTGCTAAGGACTTGAGACTCCACCTTTAGAGGAGGTGACAAGAGGGCCCTGGGAACAGCGAGGGCCAAACTGGGTTGAGTCACCAGAGCAACAAAGCGCATGGATGGCAGAAGAATCCACAGCCACTTCCAGGACAGTGGCGACATGCAGTGCATGTAGCAGGGCATCCAGGCCATTACCAATTACAGGAAGATGAGACCTGCCTGTCAGGGTGACCCCTTCCGCTGAACAACTTCTATGCATCACATCATTCTGAGGTTCAACGCTCAGAATGACGTGTTGGTGAGGAAGTCTACCAAGAGACAACCTCTCCCTGAGCACTGCTTCCATCCCAACGTGCCTCAAGGCCACCACCATCATCCCCGTGGTGTCCTGTCCAGTCCTCAGTGTCCTGCATCAATGACTACCATCCCATTGCTTTCACACCCATCATGTTGAAGTGTTTTGAGAGGCTCGTCATGAGGCACATTAAGACCCAGCTACAACCCACACTGGATCCACTGTAGTTTGCCTATCGTCCAAACCGGTAAACAGATGATGACGCCATCGCCACCACCCTACATCTTGCCCGCACCCTCCTGGACAATAAAGACATATGTACGAATGCTTTTCATAGACTTCATTTCAGGATTCAACACAATCATTCCTCAGCACCTGATTGGAAAACTGAGCTTGCTGGGCCTGAAGACCTCCCTCAACAACTGGATCCTGGACTTTCTGACGGAGAGACCTCAGACAGTCCGGATCGGTAACAGCATCTCCAACACCACCACAATGAGCACTGGAGCCCCTGTTTGCTCATCCCACTGCTGTTCACTCTGCTGACTCACGACTGTGCAGCAATGCATCATCAAGTTTTCTATTGATTCGACTGTGTTGTTTCTCATCAGCAAGAACAACAAGTCAGCATACAGAGAAGTGGTGTAGACTCAACAACCTGTCTCTAAACTTGGACAAAACAAAAGAGATGATTGTTGACTTCAGGAAAGCATGGAGCGATCACTGTCCACTTAACATCGATGGATCCTCTGTGGAGGTCATCAAGAGCACCAAATTCCTTGGTGTCCACCTGGCGGAGAACCTCTCCTGGTCCCTAAACACTAGTTCCATAACTAAGAAGGCCCAACAGCATCTGTACTTCCTACAGAAGCTGAGGAAAGCCCATCTCACTCCATCCATTCTCACCACCTTCTACAGAGGGACTATTGAGAGCATCCTGAGTAGCTGCATCACTGTCTGGTATGGTAACTGCACAGCATCGGATTGCAATACCTTACAGCGGACATTGAGGGCAGCTGAGAAGATCATTGGAGCCTCTCTTCCCTCCATCACAGACACTTATTGCACCTGCTGCATCTGCAAAGCCACCAGCATTGTGGAGGACCCCACACACGCCTCACACACACTCCTCACCCTGCTGCCTTCTGGCAAGAGGTACCGGAGCATCCAGGCCCTCACTGCCAGACTGCGAAACAGTTTCATCCCCAAGCCGTCAGACTCCTGAACACTCAGGTACTGGGCTGACACATATGGATACCTTCATACATCAAGTGACTTTTTGCACAATACTCAGTCTTTTGCACATTTCTATTGGAGA
The DNA here is from genome assembly GCF_057382185.1 of Mchenga conophoros. Classification (NCBI taxonomy): domain Eukaryota; kingdom Metazoa; phylum Chordata; class Actinopteri; order Cichliformes; family Cichlidae; genus Mchenga; species Mchenga conophoros. Next base: position 19,393,138 of record NC_140540.1, read on the forward strand.
TTATGTATCGGAATTTCAGGAGCAGGACCATGCCTCCAAACGCTCCTTCCAGCTGTCATCTATATAGGGTTACCTCAGTTCTGCAAGCTGATCATTCTCGTTTACGTGCCCCACCCTCCCTCCCTCCTTGTTCTCCATTCTTTAATTTCTTCACTTCTATTTAGTACATGGGGATCTGCCAGGCCCGGGAGCCATCGGCAGTCCCCTTCAAGGCCTTCCCCAAACCGCAGCTCAATTCATGTCAAAGCATTCACTTTTACCTACTAAAATGCTGTCAAACCTAAAATGAGGACGTGGGCCCAGTTAGTGAATTGCACTGTTGTGTCTGCACTGTATCGTTCTGTTCTGTCTGGAGTGCCACTGCCTCGTTTTTCTTATGCAGTTTTTGCACATTGCACTTTATGTAGTCGTGTGTTGATTGTCTGTTGTTTGCCATATGTAGCACCATGGTTTTGGAGGAACGTTGTCTCGTTTCACTTTGTACTGTACCACTGCACATGGTTGGAATGACAATAAAGCCACTTGACTTCACTTGGAAGTGATTGAAACACCCGAATTTAATTATTTTTTTGTGTGAGTGAATACTTTTGGTGATATAGTATATTTCTGTGCAATTTAGCACACATCCACAATGAATGAATGGACTTGTGTATGGATGGATGGATTGATGTTATTTTGTATGAAACTGCCTATTAGATGTAAATACATAAAGAATTACAAATACAAGTGTGTTTCTTTAAAACACACATGCAATGAAGTGTTAGGTCATTTGGGGAACTGGTTGCACAATATCTCTTTATCATCCCTATGTAAATTATTGGAAATTAGCATATGCTGAGTTAATACAGTGGGGCAAAAAAGTATTTAGTCAGCCACCGATTGTGCAAGTTCCCCCACCTAAAATGATGACAGAGGTCAGTAATTTGCACCAGAGGTACACTTCAACTGTGAGAGACAGAATGTGAAAAAAAAATCCATGAATCCACATGGTAGGATTTGTAAAGAATTTATTCGTAAATCAGGGTGGAAAATAAGTATTTGGTCAATAACAAAAGTACAACTCAATACTTTGTAACATAACCTTTGTTGGCAATAACAGAGGTCAAACGTTTACTATAGGTCTTTACCAGGTTTGCACACGCAGTAGCTGGTATTTTGGCCCATTCCTCCATGCAGATCTTCTCGAGAGCAGTGATGTTTTGGGGCTGTCGCCGAGCAACACGGACTTTCAACTCCCGCCACAGATTTTCTATGGGGTTGAGGTCTGGAGACTGGCTAGGCCACTCCAGGACTTTCAAATGCTTCTTACGGAGCCACTCCTTTGTTGCCCGGGTGGTGTGTTTTGGATCATTGTCATGTTGGAAGACCCAGCCTCGTTTCATCTTCAAAGTTCTCACTGATGGAAGGAGGTTTTGGCTCAAAATCTCACGATACATGGCCCCATTCACTCTGTCCTTAACACGGATCAGTCGTCCTGTCCCCTTGGCAGAAAAACAGCCCCATAGCATGATGTTTCCACCCCCATGCTTCACAGTAGGTATGGTGTTCTTGGGATGCAACTCAGTATTCGTCTTCCTCCAAGCACGACGAGTTGAGTTTATACCAAAAAGTTCTACTTTGGTTTCATCTGACCACATGACATTCTCCCAATCCTCTGCTGTATCATCCATGTGCTCTCTGGCAAACTTCAGACGGGCCTGGACATGCACTGGCTTCAGCAGCGGAACACGTCTGGCACTGCAGGATTTGATTCCCTGCTGTTGTAGTGTGTAGTGTGTCACTGATGGTGACCTTTGTTACTTTGGTCCCAGCTCTCTGCAGGTCATTCACCAGGTCCCCCCGTGTGGTTCTGGGATCTTTGCTCACCGTTCTCATGATCATTTTGACCCCACGGGATGAGATCTTGCGTGGAGCCCCAGATCGAGGGAGATTATCAGTGGTCTTGTATGTCTTCCATTTTCTGATGATTGCTCCCACAGTTGATTTTTTCACACCAAGCTGCTTGCCTATTGTAGATTCACTCTTCCCAGTCTGGTGGAGGTCTACAATACTTTTCCTGGTGTCCTTCGAAAGCTCTTTGGTCTTGGCCATGGCGGAGTTTGGAGTCTGACTGTTTGAGGCTGTGGACAGGTGTCTTTTATACAGATGATGAGTTCAAACAGGTGCCATTCATACAGGTAACGAGTGGGGGACAGAAAAGCTTCTTACAGAAGACGTTACAGGTCTGTGAGAGCCAGAGATTTTCCTTGTTTGAGGTGACCAAATACTTATTTTCCACCCTAATTTACGAATAAATTCTTTACAAATCCTACCATGTGAATTCATGGATTTTTTTTTCACATTCTGTCTCTCACAGTTGAAGTGTACCTCTGGTGCAAATTACTGACCTCTGTCATCATTTTAGGTGGGGGAACGTGCACAATCGGTGGCTGACTAAATACTTTTTTGCCCCACTGTACGTGCCATGCTGTGGTGACTTCTTTCTACACTGATAACAACAACACTTGTTGTGAGTTTGAAGTGTCAGAAGCTCAAAGTTACTAACAAAATTTACTTTAAAATTGGTATTCTTTAATATTTTACAACTAAATTTGGTTTCTATACCTGTTAATCACTTTCTAAACTTTTTTTTTTTTTCCATCAACCCAATGATTATCGTAACCATTTAACTAGGTCAGGATGAGAGGAATGCTGGAGCCTATCCAATATATGATGAGTGTTAGGAGTACCACCTATGCAGGTTGCTAGTCTTTTACAGGGCCACAAAAGTATTTATTTTTTGTATCCTGCAGACTGATGTTGCTACTCAGCATATCAGAAAGCAATTTCACTCTAAAGTCTCTATGCCTATACCCTTTACACACCTCTTTCCCCCCTTACTCATCCTGTCATGTCCATACTATATATGTCAATAATGTCATGGTCCTGGGTCTTTTGACCCAGCGTTTTAAGTTTGAGTTTATTTTGTTCATTAGGTTATCTAAGTTCATTTGGTTATTTGACTCCTTGTGTTTTCTTCCCCTGTATTTAAGCTTCCCCTCACCCTTCGTGTTTCATGCTGCGTGTCTTATGTTATCAAGTTTGTATTATTATGCCTAAGTGTTTCTAGTTCTTATTATTTCCCCCTCGTGTTTTCAACCATGTTAAATCTCCCCTGCTCTTCATGCGTTTCATGTCTGTGTCTTACATTGTCAAGTTCTGGTTGTCGTGTCTAAGTCTGCATGTTTCCTGTTTTATTTTGAAAAGGGGTCTTGTGTTCTGTGCTCATGCGGTTAGTTTTACTCTTGCCTGTGCATCATTATGTTTATCCTAGTCAGCTGTTTCCTCATGTGTCTCCACTTCCCCTAATCACCTGCTGTGTATTTAAGTCCTCTGTTTTCAGTGTGTGATTGTCAGGTCGTCTGTTGTCCACGCCATGTTTCCTATGCCATGCTTCCAAGTTTCTTGTCTAGGTTTTTCTTATTGTTTGTTTAGATTTCCCAGTTTAGGTTTGTGTTAATTTTGCTTCAGTTTGCCTTGCCCTTTGTTTGTACCTTTTTTTCCAGCCATATTAAACGGCTCGCTTTTTGTTAACATTCAAGTTTTGTTCCAAGTTTTGTTCCCTGTTCCTTGGAGTCTGCATTTTGGGTCCTTTTTCAATTCATACAGTCTGCCCTCGCCAGACTGTGACAAATAAAGTTATTTAAGTAGAAAACATTTCTTGATTCTGAAATTCACTTTTGAATAAACTTTTCAAACATTTCAAGATTAACGTTTGTGATCATTTTCAATGAGCTTGAAAAACAAATACATTTGTAATAATTTTGTGTTGTAAAAAATTATGTATCCTATGAAAATACTAGGCTTGTGGTTTGGTTTATGGCAATGGAGTATAATGGACTGGTGCAGATCAGGTTGTGATGTCTGTCTTCATTGTTAGGTTAAATCCAGATTTGTCAATTTAAAATTAAAGCACCATCCACCTAAACAGGCTTTAAAGTGGGCTTGGAAAACAGGCCTAGTAGCCCATGTAAGATCTGCTTATAACTTGCTAAATGCAGTTGGCTTAATCCTCAAAGAGCAATAAACCTCAGAGTAGGAGCAGCAAAAAGTCATCTAACACGGGCGACCATGGCTCAGGGGGTTGGGAATCGCATCTGTAACCGGAAGGTCGCTGGTTCGATCCCTGGGCTCTCTGTCCTGGTCGTTGTGTCCCTGGGCAAGACACTTTACCCTACTTGCCTACTGGTGTTGGCCGGTGGCGCGATATGGCAGCCTCGCTTCTGTCAGTCTGTCCCAGGGCAGCTGTGGCTACAACTGTAGCTTGCCTCCACCAGTGTATGAATGTGAGAGTGAATGAATAGTGGTATTGTAAAGCGCTTTGGGTGCCTTGAAAAGCGCTATATAAATCCAATCCATTATTATCCATTATTATTAATTACTACATGTAGAGAAAGGACAAATCTACAATCATTACCAATAAAAATTACTGTATGTCATGTTTTTAAGTGATTCTTTCCTCTTTGCTGCAGTACCATACATTATCCAAAACCTAACACAGTGCACTCACAATATAGTTAAAACTATAGTTTGTCAATAAATGGGATATTGAAAAAAATTACAGGGAATAGTAGAATATTCTTAGTAATTTCTAAGTTTACTGAGAAACTCATAGCCTTTCCTTCCACTACTTCACAATTCAGCCCATCCCTTGTTCTCTGTTGAATTCCTTTAATGTGGTGTTGGAGCAGTGGAAAGTGGTTTGTTTGCAGTAATTTTTTACAACACTTTCACCAGGATTGTTGCCACAGACAACACATGTAGATGCATATGTCAGACGTTGGCGCATAACTTCAATCATCACTATAGTACCTCATTCACTGATAGTAACACAGTTATTGAGCTAACTTTACGATTGTCACCTTATTTTGCAAAAAGATTTTAATACAAGACACAGAAGACGTTTTGTCATGCTATAAGCAAAATTTATTTAGCAACTGACATATGACCAAATGGAAAGCATCAAAATTTCTTCAGCAGTAAATTCAAGTTAAGCATATTTTCAAAAATGGTTGGAATTTTTTTCCAGCGCTTGTTTTGTTATGTTAAGATAAAGAGCATTTCTCTTCACACGCACATATCTTCAGTGAAGTCTTATGTCTAGTCAAATTCCCGTTGAAGCAGCTGTTTGTAATTCTGTAAATCAGCCTTCATGGACTTTACCAACTCTTTGGCTTTTTCTTTTCCCGTAAACCTAGCCAAGGGAAAATAGGTTCCACATCAAAAGACACACACACACACACACACACACTGAGTGAGAGAGAAAAACATATATAATCATTTTTGAATCTCTAACGTCATTTGCGCTTGAAATATATTGATTTCTTACCTTTCCAGAGATTCACAGCCAAACGCTGTGGGTTGGTGGAGATATTCACCTGTTGTGTGGTGGTAGTCTGGTACATCTCTTTATATTTATACAGGGGAAAGATTAGTAATTGTTTAATATTTTTGCTCTATTACAAAATATAGGTCGTATTCGTGCCATTCTAGTCTTAATTGTGAAATCAACATAATTTCAGAGGGTTCCAATCCCTCACCACTTCTCTGTGCTCAGCGTTTCAGTTTAACCCAAGTGAATAATTGATTTGTCAATAGTTAATTAAGCACAAAGTCATTTGACTGCTCTTCTGCTGCTAGGACCCAACTCTTCACTTCTTAACATTAGTCATCTGTTTTGTACTGTTGAAAATAAAATCATAGTTTGTTTGCTATGCAAACATTATTTATGTTTTACTCTTTTTCTGGATTTGGGGGTTTATGTGTGTATTTTCCTGCCTCTGTTCTGTAAATAAGAAGAAAGTATCAGAGGCACTTGTGTTTCTTTGAAATCAAACTCAGTTTGGCTTCTTCAAATGACTCACAGCTCCAGATTGATTTACTTTGCTTTCTCAAGCATCAGATTTGATGTGGCTCATGTATGGATATAATTATTATGAAACTGTTAAACTGTTTAGTATTTTAAACTCTGAATTAGCGATATCAAGAGATAAAGGCACATATGTGTACCTCTTTCATGCTTGTCATTTTATACCTGTGCCAGTGTAAATGGTTATGTGCCTTTTTACTGTGTTCATGTGTCTTTTATCAAGGTACGTATCGCAGTATTAAAGAAACATATGGTGTGAAGTAAGTACTAGCTGGTCAAAATATGAACTGGTGATGGATGAATGGATGATCATTGGATATATGAATGGAGTTAGGGTATGGACTAGATACCAAATTATTTATTCTGTTTAGTACCCAGTGTATGTATTTTCATTTATTGTGTAAAATCTAAAAGAAAGTCCAACGAAATAATACAAAATCTAAAGACAAATGTAGACATAGTCTTCAAATGGAAGAAAGAAGGAAAAAAAGTAAATGCTCTAACAAGAATCAAAAACAAGAAGTAGGAGAGTGTAAAAAGTGGCAACAGCACTTAAGACTGGACATGGGATGAAAATAGTAAAATATATTTTTTGTTTTCTATGTTGTACCTAGAAATTAAAAAAATAGGTTAATGAGTTTTTTAATTTTAAAAAGCATTCCAACATTTAAAATTTTTTTGAAATTCTGAAATTAGCTGCACATAGACCTTGAACATGGGCATCACAGTGGTACAGTGGTTAACACAGTTTTTTGTGTGAAGTTTGCATGTTGCATGTTTCCGTATTTGTGTGGGCTCTCTCTCGGGTACTCCAGCTTCCTTCCACAGTCCAAAGACAAATTATTGGTGAGGTTAGGTTAATTGGTAATTCTAAATTGAACATTGTTGTGAGTTTGTTGCAGCATAGACAGTGATTTAGGCTGGTGACCTGTCCAGGGTGTACCCCGCCTCTTGCCCTGTGATAGTTGGGATAGGCTCCAGCCCACTCGTGACCCTGATAAGGATAAGAAAAGAGGATGGATTGTGTAGTGATTTAAAACCATTTCAGAGATCTCATTAAGATCAAGGTGGGCCTGCAACTGTAAATAGATCCTTTTCTCCAGAACTTTTGAAAGAAAGGGAAGCTTTGAAATTGGCCTGTAATTAGCCAGGACAGTTGGGTCCAGATTGTATTTTTTAAGAAGAGGCTGAACTATAGTTTGTTTGAAGCATGATAGGACACAGCCTGTAGCAAGTAGTGATGGGAATTCCGGCTCTTTTTAGAGAACCGTCTCTTTCGGCTCAGCTCACTAAAAAGAGCCGGCTCTTTCGGCTCCCAACTGGCTCTTCAGGTTGTTTTGTTGCTTTAATTAATTTATTATCATCAACAATATAAAATTCTGCACAAAAGGAATTACTAATGTAAAAAAACCCGTGGTTTTATTTATATGTTTATATATAAATAGGGTGGCCCCTAGAGACAAAGCAGAGAGAGAAAGAGAGCCAAGGACAACAACAAAAGACAACACGTCACATTAGAAAGGTATAGTAATCATCCACAATTATTTTCATTTGTGGATGATAAAGGATTCAGAAAGTTTATTCATGCAGTGAATCCTATGTATGCAATTCCAAGCAGGAAAACACTCTCGCAAAAAATCATCCCTGGCCTATATGACAGAAAATGTGCATCTTCTTTTTGTTTTGCATATTTAAATTTATATTTTATTGTATTGTAGTTTGCAGTGTTTTGTGTTGTTTCACTTTGAATTTGTTTAAAAGGAAAAAGCTGAAAATTTAAATAGTTAAAAGTTGAAATGTGAATAGTTGTTTTTTGTATTTTATAATTTATTTATTACATTTTATGTGGAGTGAATAAATAAAAGTATATTTATGGTGGCCCCTAGAGACAAAGCATGTACAAATTTCAAAGCACGTACAAACTCCAAAACACATTGCTAGCATTAACTGAACTTCCAAAACAGAGCTACCTACATCACTTAAATTACACAATTGAAAGCATATGTGTACTGTTTGTGTATTTATACACAAACACTCATATATATTCAAATAATTAAAAAAAAAAAGTTCATTTGCCTGTTACTACCACATACCAAGTATGGTCGTTGGTACTTCCTGGCTTGTGTAGCCACTAGGCTTCTGGAGCATTTCCGTTGTGTTTTGGAGTTTGTACATGTTTTGGAGGTTTCACGTGCTTTGGAGTTTGTACGTGCTTTGTCTCTAGGGGCCACCGTAAATATACTTTTATTTATTCACTAAAATGTAATAAATAAATTATAAAATACAAAAAACAAAAAACTATTTACATTTCAACTTTTAACTATTTAAATTTTCAGCTTTTTCCTTTTAAACAAATTTAAAGTGCAACAACACAAAACACTGCAAACCACAACACAATAAAATATAAATTAAAATGGAATTGGAATTGCATACATAGGATTCACTGCATGAATAAACTTTCTGACTCCTTTATCATCCCCAACTGAATAATTGTTGAGGATTACTATACTTTTCTAATGTGATGATGTTGTCTCTTGTTGTTGTCCCTGGCTCTCTTTCTCTCTCTTTCCCTCCCACTCTGTTCCTGTGCTACTGCGAGTGTAACTACCGCCACTCCCCCCTCTGCTCAACGCAAGCACAAGGCTCCCGTGCGGAGTGAAGCGAAAAAAAAGTGCAAGAGAGAGGTTGAGAGAAAGAAAAGAGAAAAAAAAAAACCCAACACGGCTCCCAATCCGGTTGTTCAGTGATGACGTGACGAATCCTACTTCCGGGCCTAAAGTACTCTGCGTTTAATATGGCTTTTGTGTTGTTAACATGTTTAATGTTATGTATTTTCTTCTATTTGATCTCAAAAAGCTCCTAAAACAGTCAGTGATCACTGTTGACCTCCCTCGGCTTTTATTACCGCTAATCATTTATTTAAGCTCAGTTTTTAAAACCTTTGGATGTAACTACAGCCCAGCCCATGCAGCAGTATATGAATGACTAACCTCGTATTGTGGATGGATTATCTCAGTTGTTCTCCTGGCTGAAGTTTGGTCCGTAGCACATACCAGCTAGCTCAACTTCAGTAACCCTACAAACGTCACTGCTGTTTAGTTTTCTGTCTTCATTCATGCTGGAAGTGATAACAGAGATGTACGTTTTAATTTGTTTCCAAAACCCCGCAGTCAGGACATGCTATATTGTATTTAGATAGAAGCTAGCGAGCTAACTTCCTGCTAACTTCTAACTCTGTTAAATGTCATAAATTCCGTTTTCATGGATGCCTGGATGTTAAACTCAATTGTTACACCTGGTAGAGCAGAACGCTGATCATTTTATTAAAGATGAAAGACTTTAGACAGTTTTTCAACTCTCAGTAATGCCATAGTGATCGTTTGATATATGGACCTGCAGCAGAGTTTAGGTCCAGACACGGCTAGTGACGTCAGACTGAACAATCGGATAAGGATCCGGCGTTCACTTCAAAGATCCGGCTCTAAGAGCAGTTTCGTTCGCAACCGTCACATCACTAGTAGCAAGGGAAGTGTTCATTAATCTCTGATTAAAAGGCCCAACAGTATTAAAAACATTTTTAAGCAGACTTGGGGGAAGACAATCAGATTTGCAGAACTACCATAAACAAGTCACTCAAGGAAACAGAATCAAACTGCTCCAAGACAGCTGAGCACATAGGAGGAACACTGGGGTCTGAGGTAGTGGCCGTTGAGACATAAGATTTAATAGCTCAAACTTTGTCAGCAAAAAGTCATCGCGCATACTTAGTGAAGGTACAGCTCCAACATTATCACATGGATTAAAAATACGATGAAAAAAATTAAAAAGTGCCTGAGGTTTGTGACTATTTGTGGACACTAGGTTTGAGACAAACTGAGTCTATGCAGTGTTAACAGCAGAGAGACAGTTCCTAAGTATCTGTAAAGAAACATAAAACCTATGCTTTTTCTTCTTTCTTTTTTTTCTAACACTTTATTAAAGTATACAAATCCCCTCTCAGCATGTTTGCAATCATGTCTAAGGGTGCAAGTATGTAACAGATGGTAATAATCTCCTTGTTTATGAGTTTACGTTTTCTCTTAGAAACCAAAGGATAAATAATGTTATTAATGAAGTTATTAAATTGTACAATAGCCTCCTTACCAAAATAAAACATATAATGTAACTATTTTGTTACATTGTGAATTCTGATCCCCACCATACCATTTTCAGAATATCATTTATATATTTGGATAGATATTTATATGTATTGTGGAATGAACGAAATAATACACACAAGTACATGCTTACATGATTGTGTGGCATTTTTGATCTAACCACACCAATGAAATTGCAAAGTCTGTGCTGTATCGGTATTAACAGCTTGATTACTTCTCCATAGTCTATTTCCTCTGCTCTTGCAACACAGAAAAACCAACAGTGAACAAGTTAAAAATAAGACGGCCAAAAAAGGGAAATGGTTGTTCTTTTTCACATCTTTTAACTTAAATATTTAAACTTTTTTATTTTAAAACTCTTTAATGATTAACCACAGTTATACATATTTAAAGTAATAAATTGTCCCATAATCCTAGAGGCAAATTGGTAAGTGATTTTTTTAATCTATGGTTTTAGAGATTCTATACTTTGAGCTTTTTCTTTTTAGTTTTTTTAGTTTAGTTTTTATAGTTTAGTTTGGCCACAGTAACATTCTCCCACATAGGTGAGATACTGCTTGCTTGGTGGAACAGTTGAAAAATGAATAATATACACTTCAAAGAGACAAAAAAGTAGCCTATGAGCAAGTAGTAGTACTTGCTCATTTTCAGGTGCAAACCCAAAACCACTTAGGGAAATTGGGCTCCACACAAAATAGAGCTTCATGTGCATCCAACGTGATCTCTGTGGATTTTATAACAGTACTCTCTTTAAGGTGGTTCTGTTAATGTGATAGCAGAAACTGTGAGATGTGGTCTTAATGTTACATGGAAGACCAATACCATCTTTTTTTTTTTTTTTTTTTTTTTGTGTCCCGTTTGGATCTTTAGCCATCAGAATTGTTGTCTTAAGGCCAAGAAAGATGCCAAGCGGATTTATTTTACCAAGTGGATCATCATGGCCTTGCCATATTGGTCCATTTGATTGACCTTTATTATAATTATGAATTTATTTTATTTTCAGTTGCTACAAACGGGACAGACATGACTGGGGGATAGGACAGGGAGAAAGAATGAAAGAAAGAGAGGGAGAGAAAGAAAACCAAAGGGGAGAAGAGACGGTGAGAAGGGGGGGAAGAAAAAAAAAAAAACAACAACAACAAAACACCTGGGTCACCTGTATGGAGAAAAAAAACAGAAGAGAAAGCAAACAACAAAGAGCAACATAATAAAAAAAACAGCACCATCACAATAAACTAGCTAGCAGTAGATATCAGTAGATACTAAATAATAAACGATATTGTGCAGCACGCAAGATAGACAGCGCACAATGTGCTTTGAGGCAGCAGCCAAGAAAGCTGTAGTCCGCGTCTGTGAATACCCGTGTGTACACCTGTAGACCAATACCATCTCTGTGGGATCTAAACAAACTAACAGGCAATAAGGACGGACAAAGTGTGATTCTGTGTCTCCTTTGCCCAATAATATAATAATAACAATCATATTGAGGGTGGAAGAACATAGATTAAAATAAATAAAATATGAGAACCCATAAATAGCACTCAGCAGATAATAATGAGAAAAATGTTTAATTTCAACAAGGGTGTTGAGGCTGCTGGTCTATTCTGTACATCATTTCTGCTTTTCCATGCTGTTAAACTCGATTTTGTCATCATCACTATGGGCCAATCATTTTCTCACCTACCTTCTGCAAGCCAGTCAGCCTCTGCTCCATTTGCTTTACATGTTAGTGCTCTTCTATTATTCTGTCTTTCAGGGTCTCATTCAGGATACCCACTGGTCCCTTATCCTGTCTAATTAGAGATCATCCAAGTTTCCGCCTGCTTCATCTCTGCCACCACTAGTGTTTAGATTCTCAGTGGTTCTTGTCCTACTTCCTGACATTATTGTGCCTTTATTGGAGTCTAATCACATCAATCAAACTTGGTTCTTCAATGAATTATGTGCAGAACATTCAAGTAAATCTCTCATTTTATATATAGTACCATATAAAATTATGTTTATAGTGGTCATAGTAACAATAAAAAATAATAATATTTTTTTTTTTTTATATTTTTGGTGATATGCAAGCCTCAGCCCCAGGCTTCTGGTCCAGACTAAGACAAGTCAATAACGACTTCCAGATGTAATTAAATACAGGTACAGTGCACCTGGAAAGTATTCACAATATTTGACTTGCTCCACATTTTCTCTTGTTACAGTCTTACTCCAAAGTAGATTGCATTTTTTTGTTTGTCTTTTATGCACAATCCCTTAACAAAGAAATCAGTTATCAGCAGACATATTGGTATGGAAAAAAGAAACAAATGTTTTTGCAGTCTTTACTTTGTGAAATGATTTTAATGCAAGACAAAAAAGAGATTTTAGCAAAATTAAAAAAATGTATTCAGTAGCTGACATATGATCACATTGAAGATGGCTAGATGGATAAATAGATAATGCACTGAACATGTTAAAAACATGAAAGAACGGAATTAGTTTTCCAGGCATGCATTGAAATGATAAATAGAATATATAAAAATCTATATTAATAAAAACACATGTATAAACTCATAAAGTGTGGAGGAATACATATGGCCCTGAGTCTATGAAACTCACAGCCTCATGGAAGAAGATGCATCTCAGTCTTGTTGTATGGGCTTTCAGGCTACGGAGCCTTGTGACCTAGGGGAGGAGGTAAGGGAGGGGTAAACATTTCACAGTCAGAGTGGGAAGGGTCTCCCATGCTGTTCAATGGACTTATTCTGCATCTCTTAATAGAAATGTTCTAAAGAAAAAAGGGAAGCTGCTGTTGTTTTAGGGGGTGGGTTTCAGCACACTTTACAGTGCCTTCACCACCCCATGACAGAAGGAAGTCAGCACAGCGCCAAGAAAGCCAGCCTGTTACAGCACCTTAAAAAATCAAGCAAACAAACAAACAGCAGTTGATGAGCTTTCTGAATATTACTGACTGTATTTGTAGCCCATGTGAGATTGTTGGACTTGTGCAGTCCCATGTATTTCACTGTGGTCAAATTTTTGTTCGGTCTGCACTTCCACAGGCCCCGCTGGTTTAGAGATTATTCCCGTTAATGAAGCAAGACGAACAGCTCAACCGGTTTCCACATGCTACCAAGGGGAACCGGACGGCAGCAGTCCTCTGCCGTTGGTGTCAAGCGAGTCCAAAGAACCAGCTTCCCCTGCAGCCTTTTATTTCTGTGGCACACAGTTTACACAAACACTCATTGTAAAACCCCCATGTGTATGTGTTTGTAAGTGCGTGTATGTGTATTCATGTGCACGTGAGTGTGTGTGTATGTGTTTGGGGGTGCGTTTGTGTGACCTCTTGCTCACCAAAGGGGTCATAAAGCCAGAAAGTTTACTAAACAAGAAAACAGAACCTTCACATAGGATGTGCCTATAATAAAACACTACAGCCTCCCCCACCATTCAACAGGGTGGGAAGGGGGTCAGAAACAAAGGAATGTCTTTGATCATACAGTTTGAACCAAGACTTACAAATTTAAGTAACACAATGACAACATTTAACAATTTCAACTTAACATTTTTGTAATCCATATACACAGACATCATCAAGTCATTAGACAATTACTAAAGGATCCTAAGATTTCTGTTTTTCAAGTATAAAATATAGTAGCATAGCCTTTAGAATATTCTCATAGACATTTTCTGGTCTTTAAGTATGATAACATGAAATACAATTGTGTAAGACACGTAAGCACAAATATTTCCTAGTTATAGTTATAGTTCCTTAGTCATGTTGGCCACAGTTGATGATGACTAGTCAATAGTTTAATGTTTTTCTCTCTCTTTCATGAATGGATTTGATGAAATTTTTCTGTTTTTATTTTATTTTATTTTTTTACTGTTTGTTTTGTAGAAATTATCATTATTATCATCGACATATAATTATGATGAATCTGTATGCACATAATTTTTCACTGTTTGCATTTGTTTGTTTGTGCAGCTGTTAACAGAAAATCTCTCTTAAAGATTTCCTGTGTTTTTTATTTATATAAAGAAATATCTGCATATGAATATCCATCTATCATAAAATTATAAGATGATGGATGATGGTTTAAAAGACTGCTTTTTTTATTAGTTTTGCCTTTTTGCCAGCAAAGAATTTGTGATTTTTAGTTTACATCCGCCCTGCATTGTGGGTCAGCTCTCTGCCTGCCACATGTCCTGCTTCACATGACAATTAGTCTAGAACTTTTTTAAAGATATGAAATATTGATAATGTCTTATACTGATAAAACCTCTCAAACTGTCCACTTTATATTTACTTCCAGCTTTATTACATCTATATCTTCTTAGAGCCTGTCATGGTTCTGGGCCATGTGGGCCCAGTATTCTTAGTTTCTTGTATTTTTGTATTTCGTTCCTTATTTAGGCCATGTTTCCTAAGTTGTCCTGTTGTGGTGTTCCTTATTTGACTTCCCCTTGTGACTTTTATCCCCTGTGTGCCCCTCTATGTATCTGTGAGCCCTCATCTCCCCTCCTTGTTTCATTCCATGTTTCCCCAGCCCACTATGCCCGTGCTCTCTCTCCTCCTGTTTGCACCTGTGTACTTCCTGTTTTACTTTGACAGTCTCCCGTCAGTGTTGTTTACTCCTGCCATGTCTTGTTATGTTTATCTGTGTCAGCTGTGTTCCCATGTGTGGCCACTTCCCCTGATCATCCCTCTTGTGTATTTAGTCTCTGTGTTTCATGTAGTCTGTGTCGCGTCGTCTGTGTTACCACCCCCTGTGTTCCGTATCTCCAGCCATGGCTTTTTCTTAGTTTATGTCCAGTTTAGGTTTTCTGTTTGAACTATTACCCTTATACTGCCCTCGCTCTGGTTTGTTCTGTTATCAGCCATAATAAAAGGCTCGCTTTTGTTTAATCCACTCCTGCATCTTCGCTTGTGTTCGCGTCTGGGTCCAACACACACATTCCCACACGGTCTATCTCCACGGACCGTGACAGAGCCTGAAGCTGTATAACTTTAAAAAATCTATTTCCAAATTTTGAATGAATTAATTTCAATAGTTTTTAGTTTATATGAAGTCATAAGACATACGCACATACATGTATGACTTGTATGTGTGTGTGTAGCCAATTGCTTTTTTTCTTTTTTGTTGTGATGCTTAAACGAGTTAAAGTAACTGTTCTTTCTTGTTTAAAAGATGGTAAAACTGAAGTTGGTTGATGTTTTATATATATTGCAATGTGACTTAAGTTAACCTATTGAAACAAGTGGATATAATATTATATAATACTGCATTATTTAATATAATTGAGCACAAATTTTGTCATTACAGACTACTATCGAAGTGGTAAGCCAACTCAGAAATGTATTGAGATCCCCCCCCAATAATCAGACCCAACCAATATAAACCCCCCCAATAAAATTATGAATTATCTTGCATAAATAGGCTGTTTATTTTCTTTACTCATTTCAGTTATTACCAGCAAAAGGATTCCTTATAGTATCGTTTTCAGAACATTATTTATACCGTAACAGTATGAAAAATTAATTTAATTATGTACTAGTATGATTAAAAACTAGAACATTTGGTACTTTTTTATCTTTTATTTTGGGTGGTGCAAAGAGTACACTTTTTTGTGGTTTGTGTAGTGGTTTTGATCTTTATGCAGCAATGACGATGCAATGTCCTTGCTGTATCAGTATTAACAGCTTGAACACTTCCCCATGCTCTGCTTCCTCTTCTCTTGCTACTCAGAACCAGTGTCAAGAAAATTCAGTTATAGGATGAAAAGAGGAAATAGCTGCTACTATGTACTTTTTGGCTTATTTTTCATGTAAACTTTTGCGACTTTAGAATATTCTTCAATTATGAAGCACAATTGTCCATCCATTCATCCGAATAATATATAAACATACAGTACGTGCTGACAACCAAGTTTGTTTACGTGTGTGTGTGTGTGTGTATGTCCAGTCCCAGGTGGATGACCTCTGTTGAGTTACAGTGTTTTTAATTATAACATGTACAAGTTAAATCTAATTATATCAGTATTATATTATGTGTGCAGAGTTAGTATTGCAGTAAATATTAATACAATAATCATTGTTGTGCCCTTTTTTACTTTTCATTTAAATTTTTTCTGACTTACAACCTATATCTCTCTTTATATGTTATATGAAAACCTGACAGTGTCCCCAGTTAGAGGGCCCAAATTGATCCAAAGATAAAAGAGCTATCTGTTTAAGTTGATACCTCTCTGTCAATGGCCCTAACCAAACACACCTTATTGATTTTGTTTAATTGAAACATTTCCAGGTAAAAACTCACTGCCACATGAGGAAATGAAGCTCCAGAAATGGAAACGCTACACATCTATCCAGCCTGACCTCTGGGCATTTTTTTCAGTTGCAGTTCTAAGCTCGTTCTATCTGTGTGACAGAAGAGATTGTAAGATGTCTGAGGTCTTAATGTTATGTGGAATGCCAAGCAACCAGAATCTCAGGAAAATCCTAACAAGCCAAAAGACAATAAGGACCCACGAGTTGGGCGTTTGTGTTTGATCCTGGTGTAAGCCCCCTTTCTGCTGGCTCTGTCAAATTGCACTTTACCACAAATGTCTAAGGAGGCCAAGAATTCACAGCAACAGCTAAAACTGAACTAGTAAAAGATCCTCTGGTTCTTTGGCACTTTACTTTGTTTAAGGTTAACTCTTTTATTGCTGGTTACCCCTTATATTATGGACTAATGATATCGCTTGAGCTAGATAAGAATTACTGACAACTAATGAGTAATTTTTGAGTGAAGCATTCACTATTTAACGTCATATCAATCAAACTGTGTAGATATTCAGTATATGTCATACACGCACGCACAGTATATGCCTTGTCTTCAGAGTCACAAAAGCTACAGAAGTGTTATTGTTATCAGTGTAGGCAGAGATCACCACAAGAAGACAGCATTACACAGCATTATGTTAATTAGTCTAAAGGCAGACATCAAAACCACAGCTAAAATGGTAAAGCAGTGTTGTGCAATGAGTTCCCCAAACAAATTTAAATGTCAGTAATGAAGTCTAAATGGAAATCAACTCTTCTAACCAACTGTAATGAGTTGCTAACTTTATAAATAATCTTCCCCAGAAATCCCACAGAATAATTACACAGAAAAGTAGAATATTGTCATTTTTGAGAAGCCTGAAAGGGAAATGTTTCAAATAATTATGAAATAATTATCAGTTAATTATCGACTTATCCGCTGTTTCAGTTAAACCCAAATATACTGTTACTAGCTTAATGTTTAACATCTTAAAAGGTCTTCATATCATTTACATGAAAAAAAGTAAAAAAGTATTCCATTTGAAATATAGTGTAGAGCCCCATGTAAAATACTGAAATCTAATATGAGAAATATACATTATTGAAATCAACTACTAAATATTCTTTCTTTTTTTGCCTAGAATTGCAGCATTGGCCTCACTCTTCCTACAATAATAAAGCAAAAACTTATTAACTGACTACTAACTCATCTTCCTCTAGCCTTACTGTCCAGTGTTAATTTGCTACATTTGGTTGACAACCTCGCGATAAAGAAAACGAGCACTTCACATGAAATCAGCCTTGAGTATGAGCTTTGTGAGGCATCACAGGTTGGTGAATTTAAGAAAGAAAAGCTTAATCTGGTTCAGGTAACCATGTTACCATTTGTTTTGAGTTTAGAGCTACTCTATGGGCTTGTTTGTGCTTATTAGATTAGTTTGTGCAATTAGAAGAGCAAAGCTATATCAGCTGGGTATGCTAGAGTTTGAATAGTGGATCTGGTATGCAGACATCTACACATGGAAATGACAGACATTATAGAAAGCCTGAGTGAACTGTTTAGTGACTTTCTCTGTCTTCCAAAGAAAGCTTTTCAAAGTTATTGTTGTTATTGTCCCCAGCTCTCTAATAACAATGAACTATCCAGCACACTTATGGAAGCACACTCTTGTGCTCTTGTCCTTTCATTACAGATGGAGTAGTGACTCTCTGCCTGCTCTCAGCTGGGTTTTAGGGGTTCTGATGCCACTCACTGGCTATTGAATAATGACCCTGAGAGACCTGGCTTTAGCCTAATCCCTACTTGAAAGCTATCCTTCCTCTAATTCAATCCCTCACTGGAGAAAGACGAGTGGCTCATAACACACATACACACCTGGATTAATGCAGCCAGACTTGACCGACTGTTCGAGTACCACAATAGAACTGCATAATGGCACAGCTGTCAAAGAAGGATGTTACATTTAAAACATGAAGGACACGTCCTAAAATTTTGAAACATTTTAGTTGATTATAATAAATCCAGAAGAAAAGCACAGATATGTGGCTTCAGTCTGATTTTATTATGTATTTATTTCTTGGTCACTGGGTTTGGCCATTAAGAATTGTTTTTAAATGTAAGAGTGGCAAATTATTTTTCTTATTTCTGGTTTATTTCTGGTCATTTGAGAGAACTCCACTTTGTACTGTTAGATATAATGTGTAAGATGCACGTTCTATGATGTCATTTTAACATTAGAATCTATCAGATCAATTTGCATTTGGAACCCTCACCTTAAACTAGCTAAAACAGAACATTAGCTAAATTAACAGTCTTAAAATGTTTCAAAAGAACCATCGGGGCTTAATTTGGCATTGTATTACACTAGTGGAAACTATGAATATGTCTCTGTATTATCAGAATAATTCTAGCTTCCTTAAACTGTCAGTGTGTGAGTTTTTGAAAATGCAGTAAAGTATGAAATGTGCTTTAAATCCTACACCATATTCTTTTTTTGAATATTTATTTTTGGTGTTTAATGGTTTTTTGTGGCAGGACAGTAGAATATAAGGACAGAGAGCAGGGGCCAGTAGCCCAGGGTTGAAAAGCCAAGCCCCTGCAGCAGACTTTCGGCATATAGGCTGTCTGCTCTATCTAAATATACAGGCACCCCCTGGAGGTTATTCAGATGTAGAGCATTTACATATTACACACAGTTTTGTTGGGATTTTTGTGAAGGTAGTGATCTTTTGGATTACAGTGGCTGTCATTTGTTCATAAAGTTGGTGTGCAATAGTTCACTGAGTAGTGGGTCATGTTTTTTTCTTATTCCACACCAAACACTATGCTTGTGAGTGACTTTCACAGCAACTTCCGGCAGCACAGATGACGAACAGGAAAATAAGACAAACCATTCGGAAAACAATACGTAGGTTAAACTGGTCTTTAAAGATGAAAATACTCGTTTATGACTCAGCTGAACTAGGTGCCAAGATTTAAACCCACTGAGATCAAATCACCACATTTTATAGAAACAATAAAACTAGATAGAAATAGAAAATAGATGCTGCTGTTCAAATAACCTGACATGCTGGAAACTGTGAAGAGTGCAATAAAACCATCTCAGGAAAGAACAGACTCCAATATGTGTCTTTGGTTGCCCATGACTGATGGGCTGCTAAGATCAAAAGATACTAAGATTCAAGAAAAACCAGAGATTTCTGATGCTTTGGGTGAAAGTATGCTCCTGTCCACTTAAATTCTCGCTTACTGCAGCATGGGGCAAAGTGAGCAAGGCTGGATTTTCTCTTTCTCAAATGATGTCACTTGCAAGTTTTTTTGGATAATATCCTGTTGTCACTGACATCAGAGCTGCTACAGAAACGTGAGGGCTTCCTTTGTTTTTAGTCCGTGACATCCGTATTGAAGACTGTATTAAAAGCTATGCCAAACGTGAAAATAACAGATCCCCTCCATATATTTTTCTAGGTCACCCTTTGCACAACCCTTTGCTGTTTACACAAAACCAAATACATTTACAAATGCACTTAGTTGTCGTTTTTAAGTACATTATGGCTACGTTCACACTGCAGGTCTTAATGCTCAATTCCGATTTTTTGATCAAATCCGATTTTTTTGTCTGCTCGTTCACACTACAAATAAAATGCGACAGCAAACGCTCTCTAGTGTGAACGCTCAAAGCGGCCCGCATGCGCAAAAGAAGATGTCACACACAACGCGCTCTGTTTAGACCCAGAGCAACAGTATTGTTTGACTGATGGCCCTTAATATAAAGACTTCGGTCTTCACGTTTCCCAATTTTTGCTTTAAGTTATTTTGTTATTTACATAATAATGTAAATAACCTAATAATGATCCTTATTGCCGTTTAAGAGAGGAGCGGTGCTTCAAAGGATAGCTGTAGATTTCTGTCAGAATCTGCAGATTATACAGTACAAATAAAATGTTTACGTTGTCTTCCCAACAGTTTCACTGACATCTACACTGGATGGCCAGGAAGCGTTCGCGATGTCTTCTCGGGCGCTTCTCTGGCGCTGATAATTGGCTTCAGTCTTGTGTCGGTGACGTAAAAGGCGGATTTAATGCGACTTGACCGTTCAAACAGCAGTCGCTTTCTAAAACATCGGATATGTATCGGATTCAGTACCACATATGAAAGTGACCCAGATCGGATTTGAAAATATCGGATTTGCGCCGTTCACACTGTCATAGCATGATCGGATATGGGTCGCATAGGGTCAAAAAATCGGATTTGATGCGCTTTCGCCTGCAGTGTGAACGTAGCCTATGTCTTCACTGAAGTTTTTATGTTTTTTGTTGTTCAACTTCTTTATAATTTCAGATTGAAGGTTGTTGTGTTCCTAAACTTTATGACAGAATTTATGTTATAAAAACATACAATTTAAAATTTAGAGGATAGTTGAAAATTAGATGAGTAAAAAATTGTTGTTGTGGTTGTTTCAACATGAAGTTTGTCAGTAAGTGTTATCTAACTTAAACTACTCTGTATTTATACAGTGTATAGGCTCCCCCAAGAGGATAATATGTTCATTATTTTAGGCTATGAATGAGAAAACAACTGCAAAGCAAAAGCACAAAAAATGCAGAAGTGGTTGTAGCTCAGACTGCAAATTTATTTGCAAATACTTATGTTAAAATAATTACTATCCTGAAAATGTTAGATCTTTTTATTGCATGTTATTGAATAAGATAATAACTTCAAATGCCTTTGGTTGTTGATTCTAGTAATACATTTTAACAGTCCCAAATCATACAGCTGACCTGGAAACCATTTTACACCAAACACACTGCAGTGACAGTTTCCATTTAAACTTTGTTCTCACTGTTTTTTGGTCTCTTTCAAACATCATAATGTCCTCATGTTTGTTTACATCTTTGTTCTTTCATCATAACTTCAGAAAATTTCCAAAATTCTCTCTGTGACAACATCAGTCTCACAGTGAGAGAATCATTTCTTGGAAATACAGAGAGCTGAAATGAGGTGGGAGGCGCGAGGAATGGATTCTCAACGCCGCCTAGCAAAACGCACAGTCTGCTCCACAGTCTTTTGATATTCAGCAACAGCGCGCGCGCGCACACACACACACACACACACACACACACACAGTAAAGCTCTACCTCATCATTGCTACGGAGCATGGAAGATGAAAAACGCATGAGTGTACGCATTTTGATTCTTAAATCAACAGTGTTTTGATTTTGGTTTTGCCACAGCAGAGCGTGAAGTAGCTTATTATCTGCTTCATTACTGGCAGGAGGACAGGGATGCGCCTGTGTGACTGTTTTTATGAGACACACAGTTTTCTGAGTGTGTGTATATGGATGTGTGAACATGTGAGCCAAAACCTTAACTGTGCCCATCCCATTGCTTTATTAGATACTCATACAATTTTCCTTTCCAAACGAGTGGGTGTGGGAACAAAGCAGCAGGTTGCACTGAGAATTATTTCATGGCACCCATAAACACATAAGCAGTAACTGTATAGGCATAAGGTTACTAGTTTCTTAGATCAACCACTATGCACCGATGGTGTGCAGTTTCTAAATTTTGCACTTGAAGTGAACCAATACAGTAGATATATGAACAAGAATAGATATATGACCAGGATGTAAAGTTATTGAAGGAAGCTGGTCACAATTTATAATTTTACACTCATTGTGTCTCACCCCCCCCCCCCCCAAAAGGGTCACCAAAGCAGATGGATTTGCATGTTTGATTTGGCACAGATTTAACATTGCATTGAGAGCGCTTCTGAATACAACTCTTCCATTTATCTGGGACAGACACTAGAAGAGCAGTGTGTACTGGAAAATCTACGTGTTCTCAGTCAAGACTGCAGTTTCACCCAAGCTATGACTTTGTCAGCCATCTTTTGGAAACTGATTACAGCTACACAACAAAAACATAAAAATCTCCAAAATCTTTTTGATAAGAGCCTGAGCGTAGATAAAATAACAATAATTTTATCTAAATAATCAGTGTCTCAAACTGTTGGTTCAGTTCTAAAATCAGTTGGTGTCAACACATTCACTTTGTCTGTATAGAGTCTGAATGATCCAAATATACCAGGGAATACAGATTTATTTATTGAAAAACAACTTAAATATACCAAAAAAGTCAATTAAAAAAGGCTCAAGCTTTTTAACAAGATGTAATTTCACATTACTATCCCCAAAACGGTTAATTTGTTTTTCACATTTTACATTGAAAAACGGAAAAGTTTTTCTAAGCTATTGTCTGGAGAATCAGTGGCAGCGCTGCAGACTATGCAGATCTTCTTCTTACAAAGTGGCTTGCAGATATGCAGCGAGTATAAGCCAGGTGTGATTTAAGATTTGCTGTATGGACAGGATTAAGCTTCAAGTAAGTTAATGTGGGGTGGCAGATTAGTAGATGGGATTGCAGTTGAGCATTTGTAGCATAGCTGAACCATTACTCTGTTTGAATTTTGAAGCATTGATCCTGCATCTGGCCATCTCATTTAGGGTTCAAGTTCAGGTTCCTCCTGATGACTTTTTAGTGACTGTTAGCTTTGCTGCGCATGATTCTGAGTTTTACTTGTGTTATTCATTTACCCTTCTGTCCATTTGTGTGTGACAAATGAAGGACCCCACATGGCTTCACTAAGAGGTTTCCTGTCTAAACTTGAGCGCTCAGAGGTCTGCTGTGGCAGATAGGACTGCTGCCTTTGTTCACATTACGACCTTAATTAGGCAGAGCATTGCGTGTGAGAAATCTGAGAGCCTTTCTCTCTCTCTCTCTCTCTCCCTCTGTGTTTATGTGTGTGTGAGAGAGACTGGGATGTTGAGAGTGACAGCTGAATGTTGCCACTAGCATGCTTCACTTGTCTTCTTGTTTCACTTCAGACCAGCAGAGTGAACTGCTGATGGCAGGCCAAAAAAAAACAAAAAAAAACAATTCCTGCGCTTTGGCATACACACAGATTATATATTTCTATATGTGTGATTTCCCTCTCTTTTGTGTAAGAATATCCAAATTCTTAGAAACATAACAAAAGAAATGACATCATTTACAGTACTAATACAGAAAATATCTCTAGACACAACAGAACATAGAAGCAAACTACAGTGTTTCTGATTACCTAAATACAATTATACTAATAAATAAGAGAAACCAAACACAAACATTGTCCATTGATATACTGCCCATGCATATACAGAGAGAGTCAGTCAAACCTGAAATGTGTGATATATTTTATCTCAAGCTCAAACTCAAAATACATGTGTAAATGAATGCATAAATGCTCTTTCCTTCCGCTTAGCGTACAGCCTCAGTGTGCTGGACTTGGGATGAAACCCTCCATGCATGGTAAAGATCTTCCTGGTCTTGATGTCAGTGGCTTCTATCTCCTTTGGCCAGCTTATTATCCCAGCAGGGTACCTGATCACAAGCAGGGCGTAGGTGTTGATAGTCCAGATCTTGTTCCCACTGTTCAGCTTACTCCTCAGGACTTGCCTGACACTCTGCAGGTACTTGGTGGTTGCAGCTTTCCTAGCGGCTTCTTCATGATTCCCATTTGCCTGTGGGATCCCCAGGTACTTGTAGCTGTCCTCAATGTCTGCAATGTTTCCTTCTGGTAGTTCGATCCCCTCAGTTCTGACTACCTCCCCTCTCTTTGTTATCATCTGGCTACACTTCTCCAGTCCGAAGGACATTCCGATGTCAAATATTTTACTGACACCATATAAAAATGTACACACAAAATAGGACTCAAACAAATTCCATCATCCCGTGTGAGTAAATCAATGTCTCGTCAACTCTTGGCATACAGCTTGATGTCATCCATGTACAGGAGGTGGCTGACAACTGCTCCATTCCATAGTTGGTACTGGTAGCCAGTCTTGTCAATAATCTGACTGAGGGGGATTAAGCCTATGCAGAATAGCAGTGGGGACATCCTGCACTTGATGGTGATTTGTGCTATGGGGATTGATGTTAACCTGCAGTGTTGTCTGCCCATCCCCATTGAGGACCTGATTGACGCTTTTAGGGTCCTGTTGATCTTGTATAGTTCTAGGCATCCCAGGATCCAGGTGTGGGGCATCGAGTCATAGGCCTTCTTGTAAACAGTCCAGGCAGTGCGCAGGTTGGTCAGCCTAATCTTGCAGTCTTGGCTGACTGCTCGGTCCACCAGTACTAGTGTTTTGTGCCTTGGTGTTCTGCGCCTCTAGTATTCTTGCCAATCCCTTTCTGTGCCCCACTCATGTATTGACCCATGTGTCTGTTCATCTGAGCCGCTATGATCCTTGAGGCAGGTTATTGGGCGGTAGTTGGATGGGACCAGTCCCTTCTGGGGGTCCTTTAGTATCAGGACTGTCCGGCCTTGGGTTAGCCATACCTTGATCTTGGCCTCTAGTCTCCTTGGAGGGTACTGCTCCTTGTGGCGGTTCAACTGTTCACTGGTCACTGCTGCCATAATGTAGATCAGCTTGTTAGTCCCAGTAATGGACAGGGTAGGTAGTGCTGCATTCACATCATCTACTAGATCTTCTGAGGGTACTTCATGTAGTGGACTGGCTACGGAGGATCCAGGTTTCAAGCTTCGCCATGATTCTATCTTTCAGGTCAGTTCCTCTCGGACTCAACGATCCTTCTTCGTTTGCACTTGGGGCTTGGTACCCAGTCTCGGGTGGGGGTGATGATATCTCCCCACTGACCTGTCGTCCTGACTCCTCCTTGCCGTATCATGTGTGTTGTACTTTGTTTGTCTGTAGCTGTGAGAGCAGTCCCTTCTTCCGAATGTTGGAATACTGAGTTAATAGTTGTTTTGGCGTCAATGTGGAGGTTGGGTATCGAAGATTCCATGGGTCCCTCATCTTGTTAATGTAACCCCTTCCGCCGGGGTTACTTGCGTAGCAGCATTCTAACAAGTAACCCACTTCTTATGAGGGTGCCCTGGTTCCTCAACACCTGACGTGAACCTTGTTGATCCTGGCGACGTCCGAGCCACCATGACTTCATATTTATCCCTCTCGCTCATGTCTGCAGTAGGCTGGCTTAACATGGGGGGGTCTAGCCTTAGGACCCTTGCTGGATACAGATGCCCCAGGTGGGAATCGAATTTGTGACTCCAGAACTTGCGAAACACACGCAAAATTAACAAGAAGCACTAAAAACTCAAACTTCCACCGAGGCAGCTCACTCTCTGGGCAATATTTACTTTTAAAAGCATACTATGTAATAATTTTGTTTTCTCTGTTCTTTTTAAATGTCCTTTACAAAGCTTGTAGTAAAAGCAAGTGCAAAGTGCTGTCTTTTGATGTTTTCCTTGAAACCCAATTGAATATACTTGACATATTTTTAAGTACACCTATATTTATGATTATTTTTTATTTGTATGCTGAGAAAACTGAAGTCATTGCCTTTGCTCCTGAGAAACTTGTTCCCCTCGTGGTTAAAAATCTAGGCCACCTTGCTTCTTATATTAAACCCTCCATTATAAACCTTGGTGTTACATTTGACCCAGCTCTGACCCTGGACACACATGTTATATCTTTGGTTCACTCTTGTTTTTACCATTTAAGAAATATTGCCAAGCTGAGTCCCATTGTGTCACACTCCGAATTGGAAATGATTATTCATGCTTTTGTTTAATCTCGCTTAGATTATTGTAATTCCTTGTTTACTTGCTTAAGTAATGCTTCCCTGGAACGACTGCAGGGTGTTCAAAATGCTGCTAGGCTTCAGACAAAGTATCCAAAATACTCCCATGCCACTCCCCGGCTGATTCAACTGCATTGGCTCCCTGTCAAGTTCAGGGTCCATTTTAAGGTTATAATCATGACCTATAGGGCCCTGCACGGTGTAGCTCCAACTTACATCAGTGATCTTCTTCTTCCTTATCGCCCCAGCAGGTCCCTGAGGTCTTGTGACCAGGGCTTGCTGGTTGTCCAGCATACAAGGTTAAAAACAAAAGGTGACAGAGCGTATGTATCAGTGGCTCCCAGACTCTGGAACTCGCTCCCTTTGAGTTTGAGATCTGTGGACCCATTTATTTTAAAAAGCAGTTAAAAACTTATCTGTTTAAACTTGCTTTTGGTAGATTCTGTTTGTTTGAGATTGTATATCCGTTTCTGCTTCTGTGAAGCACTTAGTGATTTTTATCTTGAAAGGTGTTATATAAATAAAATGTTACTTTACTTTTACTTGTATATAGCACGTGTGACATTCATTTAATTCTTTAGTAAATTTGTTGAAATGTTTTGCACTCTGTGCCCATGCATCAACCGGCATGCAGCCTGTTTCAGTCATGCAGTTATGTTAATAATATGCGTATCCGCTGCATCTGCTGAAAAGCTTCAGCTGCCTGTGTAAGTTGACAGCTGCAATAAAGAAGTGTGCTAAAAAGTGCGAACATGCATGTGGTCGGATCTATCATGCATCGTTTACAGTGGTGCCGAGTGGGTGTGAAAATATTTCTTCCTGCCATGTGGGGAATGATGTAAAAGGTTTGAGAACCACTGCTTGAACTTTTGTTACTTTGTCTGATACTTGGTATTGTAGAATGTTAGTTTGTTTAACCCTTTAAAACCGGCCAGAGCGGGGACGCTCCGTTTTGCGTAACTATTTTTAAATCCTGGTAGCACTGCAACCACATGAGCTAGCGCAATAATTTTTTTTGCATATGAAACCGGAGGAGTTGTACTTACATCTTATGCCATCAGCTTGTCCTAGGTCACAGTTTCCTTCCACATATAGTTTTGCAAAAACTGCATAAAAAGCACTTGCAGCAACAAAAACATAATATTCCAGAAACAGGCTTTGCCGATCCGATCAGCTGTTCATAACACTTCCTACGTCCATCAGCACGAACTATTGCATGTCCGCCATGACCTGCCCGAAACCGGAAGTGACGTCATTTTCGCGTAAATGTAGTTTTTTCCCATCAAGGCCATCAAGGCCTGGTGTTTTTAAAAGTTATGTTTGACTTTATGACTTTCTGTGTCGTTTCTGGGATGCTTAGGACTCATATTGCACTGCTGGAAATAGTTTATTTTGATGCATATGCTGCTTTTTTGCAAATTTGCAGTATAATATTTATTTTCGTTTTTCCTGCAGTGTATAGAAATTGGTGTATTTCAAAAATAAAACTATGAAGACACTCAAAATAAATTTCCTGTGGTTGTCATGATCCTGGGTCCTTTTGACCCAGCGTTTTGTGTTTTCTCTTCGCGATTTTGGTTCTGTTCTCTAATTGGTGTTTACCCTGTTCCCCCCCCCCCCGTGTGTTCCTGTTTTATTGTGAAGGTCTGCGTCTTATGTGAGTGTTTTCAGTTTGCCTCCCTGGTCTCATCATGTTAATCACTCCCAGCTGTGTCTCCCACCTGTGTGTAATCTCCCTGTGTTCTCTGAGTGTATTTAAGTTGTATTTTCTGTCTTGGTAATCGCTGGTTCATCTGTGTTGTTTCCCCTCGCTCTCCCTGTATGTATTTCTCCGGACCTCCCTGCATCCTCATTCTGGTTTGTCTTATTAGTTTACCCAGTTTAGGTTTCCGGTTTTATGTTTTGTCGCCACCGCTGTTTGTACTCACACCCCTGTAAATAAACACTCATCTGCACCAGAGCTGCCGCATTTTGGGTCCTATTTCATATTCCACATGGCTTGCCCCGGCAAACCGTGACAGTACGAACCAGCCACCATGGACCCAGCGGCAGTGAATCCGTCCGAGGAGCTCCAGGACGACATTGCGTACAATGTGGAGATTCTCCTCGGGCTATGGCTGGAGAACCCTCCAGAGGAGCTTCGTCGTGCCGTGGAAAGTCGGCTACAACGGCTCTTTTCTGGCCTGCCATGGCTTCTGCAGTCGCTTCCTCCGACCATGCAGGCTTTTCTCCGGCTCACACCGCACCTTCTCTCTGCCACTCCTGCCTCGCTGCCCGACTCGCCGGATGTGATCTTGCCCGGCCCGTCGGAGCCGTCTGCGGGGAGGAAACGCCGATCGCGCCGCAAGCGCGCCACCCCACAGCCGGACGTTCGGGCTTCTAAATCGCCGGCTGTGGTGAGTGAGGACTCTTTTTCATTTTCGGACTGCATGACTGTTCATTCAGGGGCTGCGTTTTGTGTGGCGGATGTCAACGCGAGCTGCTTATCGCCTGTGCAGCTACCGGCAGCTAAGTTAGCTCCCCCGCAGCCACTCTCAGCTCGGTTAGCTCCCCCGCAGCCAGTGCTCCTCTCAGCTCAGTCTCCTGTGCCTCCTTCAGTTCAGTCTCCTGTGCCTCCTTCAGTTCAGTCTCCAGTGCCACCCTCAGTTCAGTCTCCAGTGCCACCCTCAGTTCAGTCTCCAGTGCCACCCTCAGTCCAGTAGCTCCAGTGCCGCCTGTAGCGCAGGCCCCAGTAGCTCCAGTGCCGCCTGTAGCGCAGGCCCCAGTAGCTCCAGTGCCGCCTGTAGCGCAGGCCCCAGTAGCTCCAGTGCCCCCGCTACCCGTAGCTCTGGCTCCAGTATCACCGGTTTCACTCATTCACTCCATGCAGGGAGAAAGTCTAATTTCACCTCAAGGTGCTTTTCATGGTTCAGCCGCCATTGGCACAGTTTGCCGCTCCAGGGCTTCCCCAGAGGCTAGGTCTCAGTCCCCGGCTGATTCTGGACCCCTGAAGTTTATGCAGCCACCTGAGAACTGCACCATGTCAGCGTTGCCTGGGCAGAGCCAGTGCTCAGTGCATCGCCAGTTGCCTTCGTGTTTGCCAGAGGACTCCATGACTGCTGGCTTAGTGGTGACTTCTGCTGGAGGGTCCGTAGGACCGCTCCGGCCTTCGTCTCTAGTCTCCGCTGGGGGGTCTGAGAGACCGCTCCGGCCTTCGTCTCCTGTCTCCGCTGGAGGGTCCGAGGGACCGCTCCGGCCTTCGTCTCCTGTCTCCGCTGGAGGGTCCGAGGGACTTCTCCGGCCTTCGTCTCCTGTCTCCGCTGGAGGGTCCGAGGGGCCCGTTCAGCCTCCTGCCTCCGCTGGAGGGTCCGAGGGACCCGTTCAGCCCGTCCAGCCGCCTGCTGTAGCTCCATCATCATCCTCGCCTGCTGCAGCTCCAGGGCCTTCAGCCTCGCCTGGCCCAGCCTCAGAGCCTTCAGCCTCGCCTGGTCCGGCCTCAGAGCCTTCAGCCTCGCCTGGTCCGGCCTCTGCCTGTGCTTCGCCTGGTCCGGCCTCTGCAGCCTCGCCTGGTCCGGATCGCCATCGCCTGAGTCGCCGCCGTTGCCTTCCGCGCGGTCGGCCCCCTGAACTGCTCCGTCGTCTCCCTCGTCGCCGCCGTTGCCTTCCGCACGGCCGGCCCCCGGACCGCCATCGCCTGAGTGGCCGCCGTTGCCTTCCGCACGGCCGGCCCCCCGAACTGTGTCCCCGTCGCCGCCGTTGCCTTCCGCACGGCCGGCCCCCCGAACTGTTTTGGACTCCTGTGCTGTCGGCCCCCTGGCCGGCCCCCTGAACTGTTTTGGACTCCTGTGCTGTCGGCCCCCTGAACTCTTCTGTTTTGGACTCTGTTTTTTCCTGTGTTCTGGTGTGCTTCGTTTCTTTTGGTTTTGGACTCGTTTTTTGTTTTTGTCTTTTGGCCTTCTGGTGCTCCGGTTTTGTTTTGCTTCGAGCCCTCCTTCCTGGGCCCCCGCCGCCCGCCCTGGTCGGGTTGTTTTCTGTTTTTTCTGGCTGTTTTGTTTCTTGTTGGGCTGTCTGGGGCCAGCCTTTGAGGGGGGGGGGGGGGGGTACTGTCATGATCCTGGGTCCTTTTGACCCAGCGTTTTGTGTTTTCTCTTCGCGATTTTGGTTCTGTTCTCTAATTGGTGTTTACCCTGTTCCCCCCCGTGTGTTCCTGTTTTATTGTAAAGGTCTGCGTCTTATGTGAGTGTTTTCAGTTTGCCTCCCTGGTCTCGTCATGTTAATCACTCCCAGCTGTGTCTCCCACCTGTGTGTAATCTCCCTGTGTTCTCTGAGTGTATTTAAGTTGTATTTTCTGTCTTGGTAATCGCTGGTTCGTCTGTGTTGTTTCCCCTCGCTCTCCCTGTATGTATTTCTCCGGACCTCCCTGCATCCTCATTCTGGTTTGTCTTATTAGTTTACCCAGTTTAGGTTTCCGGTTTTATGTTTTGTCGCCACCGCTGTTTGTACTCACACCCCTGTAAATAAACACTCATCTGCACCAGAGCTGCCGCATTTTGACAGTGGTGGGAAACTAGTTTGTGCAACTTTTTTGTATTTACAGTTTTGAGGGATAAGCCTCTTAAATTTCTCTAACTAGAAATATATGTTAAAAAAACAAAAACGATTTCCAATTTTTTTATAGTTTATTGCACTTTTTTGCAATTTATGTAATTACTATGCACTTAATGCATGCATATTATTAAAATTTAGGCTGTAATGATTGTATTGATGTATAGCAACTTGAAATGCTCCCAAAAATGGCTCCACAACATGTAAAAATATAATATAAGCTCTGGCGGACTTGGTTCTATGGTAGGTCTTAAAGGGTTAATAGTTTCCTTTTCAAACAATATCTCGAAAGTTTTGGTTCTCCTTGTTGCCACAGAACTGTTACTTTCATTGAGGAATGGGACTTCAGCGCCGCAGCTACACACCACACGCTTTACTTAATTTGCTTAGGGATTATTTAATTAAAGTATTCTGATTCTGATAATTCTGTTTGTAATAAATATCAAGTGAAAAAAGTTTGATCGCACATTTATTATCATCCCACTCTACACAATTACAAAAATTTTGTCAAAAATTATATTAACTTTGTTCTTAGATATGAAGATTTCTGCATTTCTTAACTTCTAGTTGTTCCTCTAGATTTGATTTATTTTTTATTCGCTCAAAAGATGCATTCATAGGTTTTTATTTATTGCTATTTTATAGTATTTTCTCGTAATTACTAATATATATGCTGAGTTTCCTTTCAGTTATTGGTTCCCTTTCTTCCATCCTACTGTGCTTTGTGACTTGTCTTTAGTTTTACTACTCGCCTATGATTGTCTTGTTTGTATTTAGCAGTGTTTAGTTACCCATCTTTAGTCATCCATCCAATAGATATTTTGGCTGTAGTTGAATTTCTGCTTTATGCTTGAGTCTACTGAATTTGAACTTCAGAAACTGTATGCATTTGACCTCAATAAAGGGTTTGCTTTTGTCTTCTTTGAGGTTTAAGTCCTGCATTTCAATCCATCTCCTGCTAAACAGTGAGGACTGAAATGAGTCTAACTTTGCAGTGTTTCTGAGACTTCTAGTTATATTTGCAACACTGAATTAGAAGATACATTTGATCTCATGTGGTTAAGGAGGAAAGGGAAAATCATAATTTCCATATTGGAACTTAAGTTTAGAGATAAAGGTCAAAATCAGCCACAGTGACATCCAAATGTCTCAGCTGGAGTCAAAGGAACCAAAGTCCATCACTCTGCCACTGCACCTGTTTACAGATAACATCATTGTCTTTGAATTGTGAAGAGAAAAGAAGAGACCATTCTCTTTAAATTCATTCTGCAAGTGGGACAAATTGTAGTAATAAACAAGAAAGGCATAAGCTGCAGTCAGTATTTTAGTTTTAACACAGCATGGCTTTTAAGTTAAGTGAAAATGGGAGAATTGCTTATGAATTTGATGCATAGACACTGATTTCTGTTTGCCAGAGTTATTTTAGTGTCTGCGGGATGCCATCACTGTTGAAGCTAGAGGCAGCATATGAACAGGCTACCCGTGACCAAATGTCTGTTTATGTGACCATGTGTGTATGTGTCCCGGTACTACTGTTGGAATATAAAGTTCTGCCCTGGCAAATGGCAGGCATATCAAATACCACAAAGTCTGCCAGCAAAGCCTGTGGCACAGACAGTGACAAATATATATTTATATACAACTCAAAGGCATACCAAAGTGTGCTGATAGCATAATACTGCCCAAGGCAAGTTAATGTGGTATTTATGTTTTACTCAGCATGGTCCTTAAACACTTTAGTATGCAGACAACTTGGCTTGGGGCTCACTTTTTTTAGCCTGAAGCTAAATACACAGCTAAGCCACCTGTCTGTCTAGTGCGTGGAGTTCTGGATGTAGCCGATGACAGTCCCCTGCGTAATATTACTTACTTTATTGAGAAAATTATATGTCCATTAGAATCACCATGACTGCCAGGTTTTTTGTTAACCCAATTCAGTCTATCATGAAAATGAAAACATGTTGGTTTTAATGCAGAGATTCATTCCCTTTTAAAATATTAAATATTCTACTTCTAAGTTTGTTTTTGATTCTTAAAATGTCTGGTGTTTAATGATCGATACATGGACACCAACAGGGAGATTGAAGGAATCGAAATTTTGAACGGCCAGTCGTAAAGAAGTGAAAAATGGAGGAAATAAGCTGTAGTTAATCACAACAATCTATTTGAGAAGTAATGTTAAAAGAAAAAAAATGGAATGGTGTTTTTAACTTGGCAACATGAATGAAGCTTAAAAACAGATGTCTTCAAGTGACATGATTAAGAATAAGCAAGGTTTCTCATTAAAGAAAGTGTCTCTGACAGAGGTAATAAATAAGTAAAATGTACAACAAGTCTGCTGTCCATACATTTGCATATATGGGTTTATCTCTGGGTTACAATCTTCTTACAATTGAGATCAAGACTACCATTTTCACTATTGGTTTCTGCCACTGACTCTCTAATGCCCTAACAGTTCATTTCACAGCACTAAGAAGTGTGTCGCTATGGCTCACTGGAAGTGTGACTAATGTCTTTTCCATGACTTTACTCTGTCCACTTTTACCTCCACAAGCCTAGTTTCTTCTTCACTTTATAACCTTTGGTATCCCTCATACATTTATGCTTGCCAGAAATGAAGATGAGCTCTTTCTTCCTCATTTTCATTCATTGAGATCTCATCAACATTTCATCATCAAGTTTGCCTCTTTTTGTTATTCTGCGATTTCAGGAATCACACACTGCCAATATGCATTGTTTTAACACCTTTTATCTCATAATGTCCTTACATTATGTTGCTTGATAGCTCTCAAAGATTACTGCTTCGCATGAATTACTTCATTGTATTTGACAGTTTTTACATTCTGACTTGCTAGATGGCTGTCTCTGTTATTCTCATGTAGCCTAATGGAGATTAGAAATGCACTGCACGTGCTTTTGTTCCAGGGCTCATTCACTGATTCAAAAGGTGTGAGATCAGAGGTATGGGTTGGATGAATTTGGACCTGTATTTGATACATTTATATTTTATCAAACTAAATAATATAAGTCTATTTTTTACTCAGCATCCTCATTTTAGGACAACGAACATAAATTCTCAGTAAAAGTTGTGGTTGGCTTAATTCATTATGGAACAGTTAGTATAACCAAGACTGGCAAAAAATAAAAAGGCTATGAGCTCAGTTTCTTTCTTTCTTTCTTTCTTTCTTTCTTTCTTTCTTTTAAACTGCTGAAGTGAGTCTATGAAAAATCTGTGAAGAATTGACTGAGACTGATGAAGAGCTGTTGGGCCAAACTCACTATGATGACAGTAGTATTAGTTAATGTTCTGATTGGATATTTAAAAGTTCAAAATATTGCTAAATCCACATCTTGACTCACCATATCTTAATGATTAACCACCAAGTAAAGTTTTAATCTACAAAGCCGCAGCTAACCATGCCCTCCACTCCAAAAGACATTTTTGTCTTTTAGAAACATAGTGTAGAATGTATTACCTGCATTGGCAAACATTTCTTTGCCATAGGTGTGCGATTTATAGCTCATATGACATAGTATAGTTTTTCGACAAATTGGACTACTTTGCCAGAAGAGCTCATTGGGTAATTTACACATCTCTAAATCACTGCTAATTTTACTTGGTATTTGTGAGCTCAGCATGCTGTAGAACTAGTCAGGCGCTTTTCAGGCCTGCTTCATTAAACACAGTGAGACTCAGGGAAATTTGCTGGTTTTTTATGTGGTTGAATCTGCCCAGGCTCGCTAAGCTAGCTATAATGGAGCAAATATGGATCTTCTCTCTCAGAGCTGATTTTTCTAATGGTACTCTTTGAGTGTCTGTCTTATTTTCCTTCTCTCCAAGATGCTTTATTAACACAAAATAAAGCAAGTTTTTATGGAAAACTATATAAAACAACTTCATTAACTTAATCCCCCCCGACATACACACACTAGTAATAAGTGGGGAAATGTATGCAGTGGCCATAAATCAGTCACATTTGATTTTTTTTTTCAAGAAGTCAATAAAAATTCAACCATATTCTGTTTATTGTTTGTAATCAGCATACGTTTGCCATTTGTGTTCTTGCTTCCTGCCATCACACCTTTTTATGTTAGAGTCACACTAAGGAAAATCTTGGAATCTTGATGCCTTTGAAATGGTTCTTCAAAGATGGGGGCCATGTCTGTGACCATTTGCAGATGCAGTTAAAGCAACGTTAGCACTAAAAACAGTCATAAAACCAGGATAAGAAGTAATCATTCTAACAGTTTGTTATCAGTGTGATTAAACCATCAAGTTGGTTGATTACATGCAATGAGTTTATGATGATATGGTGATAATAAGTCGTAAATCACAAATCTGTTGTTGCTTGCATGCATTTTGAGAAATTCCCTTTCAAAATCCAGTCAGAACCTCACAGATTAGGGATGTTAGGTCGCCATCTATCAGTTAATGACACACAGCAGCATTGCTTTTATATGGGAATATAGCCATCATATAATTAGTTGGAAACAAGTTGGGGTGGTTCCCTTACTGCAAAGACACGTGTCTGCTCCTCAATGCACAATTGGGCGCACAGTGGAAATGGTGGAGGAGGAGGAGTAGTCCTCATAGTGATTTTAGTTTTCTTTCAGCTCTTGGTTCCAAATGATCTGGATTAGCAAGTCCACTGCTGTTCAAATTTGAAAAGGGCACATTTGACAGAAATGACAAGCTGTAGTGACACTGAATAGGCTGAGCATGCTTATATGATGTCATGGCACATAAAGTTAATTGAGTACATCTCTGTGATGTGCAGAGTGAAATTGTGCTGGAGTTCCAAATAAAACAGCAGTACTTTAATATTTTCCTACTTGTAACATGTTGTATTGACCTATATAAGAGTGAGGATTAATAAAGCAAAACAAAATACTGGCAGGCAGTATTGTTAGCATGTGAAATGGGTACTCAGAGTAGTGTGTGCAGAGAGCTCACACACAAAAACAAGCACAGGCACATCAACACACACTCTAGCCTGAGGAGACAGCTTGCAAACAGCATGATTTAGGAGGTAGGCGACTGGCAAACAGTAGAGTTTAGGAGAAAGGGAAAAGGAAAAAAACAGACAGGAAGGATGAAAGGGAATGGAGGACAGAGAACAAGACTACTGGCTCCATCAATTATCCTCTTAAATGAACAAAGAACAGCAACAGGACACAGGCTAATTTTAATCAGTGGAGACATGTGGATTCAGAGGAGGGCAGCAAATTAACACTTGGAGCAATTAATCTGGTTCTGTGCGCACTTCCTATCCCGAAGATAAAGGAAAAAGAATGAAGGTTCATTCTCCATTCAATCGTGCCAACACAATTGATCTTTACTTGTTTAAGGGCTCGTCCGAGATGTTAGTGTAATTGTTAAGGGCACATTAATTAATTTTTTCTTTTGATGTTTGCAGCAACTAAAGCTAGCTATCTAGCAAAAGCAGAGTCAATGTTTCAATTGATGGCATGCAGACAGAAACAAAGACATGAACCAAACCATTTGATGCAAAACTGAAACTCCTTCTAGAATTACTGTTAAGATAAAACAGGAATTAAACACTGTCACAGGAAATAAAGCGTACAATCCACTAATAAAATCAAAACAGGCACCCAGAAAGTCACCAAACACTGAAATAAAAACCAATAAACTTCAACAGAAGCCCAAACTCATTTATAATCACTTAGAAATCAAAACCCCAAGACAACAAAAACTCTGGCAACAACCGATATTTTTATATTTATATACTGTATGTAAAAAATAAATAAATTAAAAATTAAATGAATCTTATCGTGAAGCACTATGTTATTTCCTAGTGTCCTCAGGGTCATTTTGACCTGCTATGAACTTGAGCAGCGATATTATAAAAAGCAGGAATAGAACTCTCAGGATCCACACATCAGGCACACATCTGCCACCCTCATCTACAGGCTGCATGCTCTGGTCGCACCATTAAACGATGCAAATAGAAGCAAACAGAACAAAAATATACTCATTTCTCTTTTTGTATTGTTGTACCTTGGTTAATTTCAGTAAAAGCAAATATTTGAGTTCTCTTTAGACTTTTTTCAGGCTTGAGTGTAAAGCTGTAAAGTTGGAACAAAGGGTGAAAATTTCTGTTTACCTCAAATTCTATTCTCTATAAAATGAAGGACTTTAATCCCAAATAAAAATGCTGCAAACTAGGGAACAACGTGTATTGCCCAACTGCATCTGGTCAGCGAATAGTTGGCCAGTGTTTGCAGACAGGTCAGTGTTTTCCATTAACACAGTTCTCTACTCATCTTACTCATCTTACTTACAGCGTCTGTAAATCGGGGCTGTACTAAGTCACTTTCATCTTTACGCAGGACTGTAAGCTGTCATCTGTGAGGCGTGAGCGGCGTTTGTTTTTAACATAGTTCTCGGTGGAGAACAGTTGCTGACATAATGTGGATCCGAAGATCCATATATGGCCTACCTGGAGTTGAAAGTCTCGATAAATGCACGGCGTTTCGGCGGGTACACCGGCTTACGCGAGTGTGACGCTTATTTTCAGCGATGAAAAAATAATAGAATGTAATTTTATTTTTATATTTCAATATCACAAAAATCTTCCAATTTAGAAGTACAAGTAAAAAAAAAAAGAACTAACATAAATAAAATACACTTCAGCTAAATACTTCTAATTTATTTTCCCAAACCATGCGGAGCCGCACTATAAGGACTAAAGAGTCGCATGCAGCTCCGGAGCCGCAGGTTGCCGACCCCTGCTCTATGAGAACAGCTTACTGTGAAAATTGATTATTTTATGTCGTTCTCACAGCATCATTGGTGGCACCTGTGTCCAATAAATGCCAGTAAAATTCAAGAATGCCTTCTGTCCATTTTTCAACTTGGAGAGAGTTACAAATCACAAGGAGGTTTTTTGTGTTGCGCCATATTTACCGCTTGGCAACCAGTTTCACATCCAGAAACCTACAGCAACTAGTCAGCTGCTTGAGGAATACACATCTTTTTCCTGAGAGAGAGAGAGAAAACCTCAAAAATATGTTCATAGAGAACCAATACAAAGGGGACTAGCATGACACATACATAGAGTAAGTGGTCAGAAAAAAGAGTGAAAATGCTACTTTTTGAAAAAAGCTTACAAGCAGATGAAGAAGAATAAATGAAGTGCCAGTGTATTCTCAGATGACTTTTTGAAAACCCATTTTTCTCTATGCTTGTTAAGAAATGAATGAATAAGAACCATGGCAACAACAGCATATTCAGGCGTGTAATCACTGTTGTTCCTTGCTGTAATGAATTAGACCAGCAGGAGTTCAGCAACAAAATAAAATAGAGAATATGTGGGGGGTCTCGGTTTTCCCTTGTGGTATTCAGCGCACATCTAGCAATTAGTGGGAGAAATGTAGCTTTTTAAGATGATAAAAATTAAACCAGGTTTTGAACAAAACACAAAAATGTTAATACTGATTAATCACAACTGAGCAAAATTAACTAAAATACGAAAAGAAGCTACACACGGTCTTTTTTGTGCGGAGCACAGTGTCACAATCATATGCACCCTACCACTCCGTTAAAACTACATAGCCACAGGCCTTTCCATTAGCACTTTTTTTCTTGAAAAGAAATGAGAAAAAAGGATGGAGAGAAGGAAGAAGTATGGCTTTTTCTCTTTTTAATGTTTGAGAAAAGGCGAGAGGGAGAGTGATTGAGAGAACCACCTTCAATTATGTATACCCCAACAACTTCAATTAAGCATGTGAGCAGGAAAATCAATATGGGAACTGATGACGTCCCAACCTTTTCATTCCTGTGTAATACAGCATACACACCAACGAACACACACACACACACACACACACCAACGAGATTCCTTGTGGGGCGTTCGATCACACGCCTTGGGTTCCACCATCTCTGCTCCCTATTCACTGATAATGAGTAATGATTGTCATGATTGCTAGAATATTAACAGTGAATAGGGGAAAAATATGGAGTGTTGTTGCTTGCAGGTGCCAATATTGTGTCACTTGATGACTGTTTGAAAGGAAAAGAGTGTTCAGAACAGATCTTTCTGAATTCACAATGGAACCAAGACTATGAATTTGAGACCATTTGTTATTTTGTTTTCATTTATTTATGCTGATAATCCAGATGAAAACCACTAAAACAAAAATGTATTTTTTTTTAAGTTTCATTGCGAAGTTAATATGTGTCTGTTGAATAATCACATTTAGTGGTGCTTCAAGTCAGGGTGAAATGTACGTTCCCTATATTTTATATGTTGAGATCAACTCATTACATTTTGATTCAAATTTCAGCTGAAACATTACAAATAGTTCTCACATATCTGACCATTAAAAGAAGAGCCTGAGTTTTACAATGGAGGCTGCGTTAGCTAGCAGTTCGTGTGGATGTAGACGCTGACCAGAAGCCAGTGTGAAAGGACGTTAAGGACTTTTCACTCCTGTAATTTGTTTTACTGTATTCCAAATTACTTGATGACTTTATAAACTTGTAGGTCTTTCCTGTGGTTGGGTTTCTTTTCACACAGAGAAAACTCCAAGCAAACCAAATAGTGTCACTATAAACCACATGAGAACATTTAGTCCACTTATTGGCCAGACTGGTCTGGTGTAGGAGAAGCAAAGATAAATACAGGAAAAAGGTACTGTGTCCTGAACTACTTGAGAAGATTATGGGCAATTTACATTCATTTTACAGCTAGTGAATGAAGCTTGTGTATACTCTATGGTACTCTGTCACATCCCACAATGCAATGCATGCCTGGCTATGGGAAGGTGTTTAAGTCAAACCTAACACTGCAGGTCTTAATGCTCAATTCCGATTTTTTGATCAAATCCGATTTTTTTGTCTGCTCGTTCACACTACAAATAAAATGTGACAGCAAACGCTCCCTAGTGCGAACGCTCAAAGCGGCCCGCATGCGCAAAAGAATATGTCACACACAAAGCGCTCTGTTTAGACCCAGACCAAGCAGTATTGTTTGACTGATGGCCCTTAATATAAAGACTTCGGACTTTACGTTTCTCAATTTTGCTGTAATTTCTAAAGTTATTTTGTTATTTAGATATGGCCTAATAATTATCCTTATTGCTGTTTTAGAGGAGCGGTGCTTCAAAGGATAGTTGCAGATTTCTGTCAGAATCTGCAGATTATACAGTACAAATAAAATGTTCACGTTTCTCCAACGTTGTCTTCCCAACAGTTTCACTGACATCTACACTGGATGGTCAGGAAGTGTTCGCGATGTCTTCTCGGGAGCTTCTCCGGCGCTGATAATCGGCGTCTGTCTTGTATCAGTGACGTAAAAGATGGATTTAATGCGACATGACCATTCACACAGCAGTCGCTTTCTAAAACATCGGATATGTATCGGATTTAGTACCACATACGAAAGTGACCCAGATCGGATTTGAAAATATCGGATTTGTGCCGTTCACACTGTCATACCATGATCGGATATGGGTCGCATAGGGTCAAAAAAATCGGATTTCGCCTTAGAGTGTACACCTATCAAGATCACAACACATTCCCACCTTAAACAAACTACCCTGAAGTCAACATGGGCTGAGAACATTTCCTCCAAGGGCTCTTTGTGTGGTTGTTTTGGTCCACACCTGAGTGCAATTATGGTGTTCACATTTGCACAAATGAACCAACAGTGCAACCAAAACAACAGCCAAAACACCCTAAATCTGTAGTCTCTGTTATGGCTACCAGAGGCTAAACTACTGAGACTGTAAAAATAAGTCTGACTGTGTTACAAGCCATTGCTTTCCTCCTGTCATAATTAGTATGGCTCCTAGAGAAGGCTTTGTACTCTGCAGAAATGATTAATGCTTTCACAGAAAACCAGGAGACAGACAGATTACCTCTGACTAGCCCTAGTCCATACATCACCAAGCAACTGGCTGGATGATTAACATGCTGTGACAGGTTTTTGGCAACACCTTGATTTTGGTGTCCTCAAAAACCAGCTGTCCACTGCTGTTGAGGTATGGACATCTCCAGAGCAGTCCTGCAATTCTGTGAGAGACAAAAGAAAGACAGAGTTGATGAAAAATACAGTAACATGCTGTGTGGGCCACCTCTTATCAAAGTCATCATCGGTATCCCTGCATGAAATTTCATATTAGTGTGTGTTTGTGCGTTTAACCGTGCGTTCGCATTAGCTACCTTTGTAGTGTTGAATAATTCAACAGCAGGAAGAAGACGCTGCATCTCTGATTTCCTGCCCGATGTTGTTTAATGCCTGTCGCTATCTCTGGAACCACAGAGGACTAGGAGAGAGGAGGGGGAGTTGGAGGAGATGGAGGATGACTTTGACTCGCCTGTTCTCCATTTTCACCGCTCCTCTTTTCTGGAACGACAGAGATAGAGAGGGACTTAGAGCCGGAGTGGGTGAGAGTTAAGTGGCATGTATTCACAATTATTGATTTCTAGCTGCCCGCACTGAGGATAACCTCACAAGTTCATTTTCTTTCATGTGTGAGTGTGAATAGTGTGTGTTTGCGGTCATCAGTGAATCTCCCCATGTGTAGAATGGAGCCTGCCATGTGGAATAAAGCTCGAGGTTTGTGGTTTAAACCACATGATACAGTTCACCTGATGGATAATAAGAAAAGAAAACTGGAGAAGGAGTTGGTAACGCTTTGTCTTTCACAGAAATATTTTCTATCAATTTTCCTCCTCTGCTAGAATAGTTTCTACTGCTGCTTATTCTTATACACTTCTTATATACACCGCTACATGTGTAGGAGCCCTGTCTCAGGTGTACAAGAATAAACTTTTCATTTATTCAGTCACTGGATCTAACTGTGAAGCTACTTTTATTTTTTTTAAGGTCTATGTAACATGGATATTCTGCTGCAATCAGTTCTGATGTCTTAAACAAAACAAGAAATAAAAATACATTATCCATGACTCTGAATAGGTTTATAATAATCTTCAGAGATACTAATATTTTATAGACCAACACATCACCAGATAGTCAAGAGTAATTTAATTACATTTCTAAATAGAAAATAAAAGCATATAATATAAAAAATAATAGTGAGTGACAGCCCTACAGTACACCAAATGATCCAACTGGGTAATAATTATATTTATTCATTTGGCAGATGATCCAAAGCTTACAAATGAGGCGGAAACAAATGCTCGAATCCATCATGTTTATTTTACTGGCAAAGAGATTTATTTGAGATTTTTGTAATTAAGGATGATTTGTTTTTATCTTTTTGCTTGTGGCATAGAGGTGTATGATTTTGGTCTTTCTCGTGCCTGTGACTCTGTTTGTGCACATACTCGAGAAATTTTGATGTTGTTGAACCAAATATTAAACTTTTATTTAAAAGGTAGATTTCCTTACCAGAAACAGTGTTACATCGTCATTACACTATAATTAAAGGTTTAACAATCCTTCGTGTTTACACTGACCACCTTGCTAGTACCAGGTTGGATAACTTTTTCCTTCACAACTTCATAACTTCATGGCAGCAATTCATCAAGGTGCTGGAAACCTCCCCCTGAGATTTTGATCCATCCACATTCACAAGATACACTTGCTGCAGGTTTGTCAGCTGCACATCTGTCATTCAAATCTTTGAGAAAATAACCCCACGCACTATTATAACAACAGCACCTTGAGCCGTTGACACAAGGCAGGGTGGAGCCATGCATTCGTGTTTACTTGTTTTTTAACCCTACCACCTAAAAGTTGTGACAGAATTCAAGGCCCATCACACCAGACAACATTTTTCTAGGCTTCTATTGTCAGATTTTGGTGAGCCTAAGTGAACTGTGAATTGTGGTCTGAGTTTCCTGTTCATAACCAACAAGAGTGGCACCCAGTGTGGTCTTTTGCTGCTGTAGTCCATCAAGTCCATTCACCCAGAGACCTGCCACTCCGTGGATTTTTTTTTCTCTTTTATAGGCCATTCTCTGTAAAATGTGGCAATTGTGTGGAAAAATCCCAGTAGATCAGCAGTTTCTGAAATACTCAGACCAGCCTGTCTGGGATAAACCATGCAATGTTCGAAGTGATGATGATGATGCTCAGCTTGAACTTCAACAGTTCAGCTTGACCATGTGTATTTATCCCAAAAAGGACTGGATTGCTGCCACGTAATTGGCTGATATATGTATTCATGTTTGAGACCAGTTGAATATTTGTACCAAATACAAGTAACAAAAATACCCAGTATTATTCATCTGTATATGCTAAAAAAGGAATATCAAGACATATAACCCTACCCCTCCTTCCCGTCTAATAATTGATAGCAATATTCAACTTACTTTCGGTGGCCCATATACAGTCAGTGAATGTAGATGTGTAGTCGGTCATATGGCCCATGTGTTGTAAACCAATAATAAAACATCATCTTTATCTAAAGACTTCTTATTCTTTCTTTATGCGCTTTTAAGTGGATACACATGCAATTGATGCTTTAACTGCATGTAACATGACTTTTGTATAAATAAAAGGGAAATATTGTAAATTATCGACATGTCCTTTTTAATAACAAAACCTCATTACACTTGAGGAACACATTACAAGTGAAAACCTTAAGGTTAAGAAGTTAAAATTCCCCTTTTCTGCTTTTCCCCCCTTATTATTATTTTAATCTATAAATGGCTATTCAAGCTCAAGGCTGTCTGTTCATACAAACCACTTACTGTCAACAAATGTCACAAAAATGCTGGAAGTATTAC
Organism: Mchenga conophoros; assembly: GCF_057382185.1. Lineage (NCBI taxonomy): Eukaryota > Metazoa > Chordata > Actinopteri > Cichliformes > Cichlidae > Mchenga > Mchenga conophoros. The sequence continues at coordinate 19,436,440 of NC_140540.1, forward strand.
AGCACTTTAGAAACTTAAAATACAGCAGAACAAAAGATACATTTTTTTGAAGAACTACACAGACATTTTGATTTAATGTGACATTTTAAAGAGACGAAAAGAAAAAAAAAAACACTGCTCATGAAACAGAAAATACAGAATGAGATGATGGGTTTGGTGTTTTACCACGCTCACTTTGGCACACACACACACACCTATCTTCATACTGCCCCACTGAATGCTGTAGGGGAACAGGGAGGGTGTTAATGGTGTCTCACAGCGCACACACATCCACACACCACTTCAGCGTATGTGCTACTCTCAGAGAGGCATTACTCATAAGAAGCCAGAGGAAGAAAGGAAGGAAAGGAGAAAGGAACAAAAACAATATAAAAACATGTTCAAGTGCATACCTTATTAAACTGGCAACAAGCAATATTGACAAATAAACCAAGACAGAAGGGCGTCTACAACAAGGGTGTAAATGTCAGTGAAGTGGGTCCCTGGTTCAACATCCAATTGGACTGATTATTTGCTGGATTTCCTTATCTCCTTATCACATTTCACAATTAAAATTTAAAGGTCAAATAGCAATATTACAAGCTACTTCAGTTATGTAGTACCAGCAATTTTATCATTTTCTTAAACATGGAGATGTTTGCTAATGTGCCCATTTTCTGAAGCAGTTTGTTCCATCCAGCTAATGCTCTGAAAATTACGGATTTACTGAAAGAAAGAGTCTTTGGGCAAAGAATTACTATAAAATTGCCATTGCTTTTCTCCATCCTTCTGACAACACACATGGCCTCAAACAACACCTGCTGATAACACACAGAGTAACAGTCTACCTCTGTGATTTGGAAATGTCAGACTATCACCTACTGCTCTGTGCTTGGAAAACAACTAAATAAAGATGCACTGTTTGCAGCTTTTTATTTCTTTGCTTTGAAGTGATTTTTTTTGTTTGTGCCGCTGTGTGAGCTAGAGGACTCTGAAAGGTCACAGTTGATTGGTTAACAGCAGAAAGCTTTTACCTGTTTTGTGCAGGAATGCTTGCCCAACAACAACATCCCTTGTTCAATCCACTTGAATGAGACTGGATACCACTAAATTCCTTTTAGATGTACTCAAGGCCAAATAGTCTCTTGTTACTGTGGCACACTGTCGGCTGCTGTGGTGAATTAAAATAAAAACTATCAAAGTGAAGCCAATGAAAATAGCGAGAAGTAAAAAAGAGAGTTGGCTGTGAGCAACAGTTGTTGGATGAAGGCTGTTGTAAAACTTTACAATCAATAGTAAATATGTACTCAAAATAAGTACAAGTACATCTGTAAAAATGATAACATTTTTTTTTAAATACCTTAATGAGAAATTCATTATTGTACCTTCACTCTTGCATACTTTAGATATTCAGCTTTTTATTTGTGTATAATTGCAGTAGTTAAACTTTTTTCTTTGTGAACCACAAAACTTTAAGTCTGTTACATTCCAAAGCCTAAAGGAGTGATCGGAGAACTGTTTCTGTTTTTAATTGTGGTAATATTTATGTGATTTGTGTGATCAGCTCAGCTTAGAGATCAGCATTTCCATTAATTAGAGTCATATATAAAATACAAACAAAAGCCACACACCCTATGAAGAATAAATCCAACATGCACTTGTGGTACTTTTCTTAGTAAGAAATGGTATAATCTAGCATATTGCTTTTAAAAGGTACCAGGCTTGTAATGCTGTAAGTTAGTAGTGCATGAGTTAGTCTTTAACATAGTGTGTCAGTCCTTTTTCACTTCTACTCTTTCACATGAAGCCCTGGACCTTTTTAGTTTAGACTGCTCAAAAGATAATGACTTTTTTAATTTGGACTAATTTACAAGGCTATGATTTGGAAACTCACTGCTCTTTCACACCAATGGAAATCATAAAGCAGCAGCAAGACCCTAGCACAGAACAAAGCAGGCATCACTGACAATAGACATATCACTGGTTAGGTAAGGCCTCTCTCTAAACCCCCCTGGCTAGAGGGAAAAATGTGTATTGCATGACCAGGTGGGAAGGGGTTGCTGGAAATTGCGAGGAGTCAAACACCACTATCAAACTCTCCTGGCAGACTAGTAGCAATAAAAGTCATGTGTGCAAAAATGAGCTGAGATTGACAGCTTTGGACATGCTAATCTACACTTAAATAGCACATATAGGCTATATGTGATAATGCTTTTGAATGTGTAGAGATGTATCAGGTGATTTATGTTGGCATTGCTCTGTGGCTAAACTGGCCTGTCTGAACTGATACTAAGTACCATTTAAAACTTTCTTATACAGAATGAGAATGCCATTATGGCTTATGGTGAGGCAGGCTTTTCTCAGTTACATTTATTTGGTCTTATCCGAGTTAGACTTTAAATTTAGGGCAAAGAGAATATTGGTGCCAGACTGATACTCGGCATTGGCAGGTGCCTCAGGTGAGGTAATACATTTAGCATCTAACTTGCAATAATGACAAAAGTGTTTAAGATTTGATTCTTCAAACTGTATAGATACATTTCCTCTGTATGTGTACATTGTAGCTCTGCCTGCGTATATGTGTGTGGCATCATGTATTAGTAAGTGAGCATTAATATTCTGTGCCAGGCTAGTCTGCAACTTTAAGCTTTAATACCAGCCCAGAGACCCGTGTTTCAACTCAGTGAGAGAAGGGAACAGTGATGTTTACGTACACACTTACACACTTACACACATACACACAGTGATAAATATGGAAATTTCTTTCTGTCTCAAAGACACAGCAATGAACATGCAAATGGTTCTCCATCAAACACGCACACTTGAAGCTAAGGTGTTTCTGTGATGCTGTGCCATCTGTCTTCTGGTATTTTAATGGAACTTGACGGGAATAGACCGCTATACTAACAGTATTTTCCCCTTAAAGTAGTCGTGTTTTAACAAACTTTGATGCACCCCGTCTGGGACTCTTCTGCTCCCCGACCTGTGACTTAGCTGCCCTTCCAGAGATCTCCGGAGCTTCTGTTGTTTGGATGTGAAGGTTAAAAGCAGTCCTTGTGAATAATACACACATTTTGAACCTGTGGGCCCGAAATGGTGCACATACGTTTGTTTTCGTTAGTTTTCAACCTGAGTTTGTTTGTTTGAGTTGTTAGGTAAAGTTTGAATTCCCCTTATCCTCTCTCTTTGCTACTACACTTCTGTGCTTCTTTTGCTATTTGTGGCCTATTTATCATAATGTGAGGTTGTTCTCCTCTGCTGTAAGGAAATTACAATGATTAGGAAGGAAGAAAACAACAGGCAGAACCATGTAAACTTTTGTATAGAGAAGGAAATCAAAATGGTAAATTTTAATGTACAGGGTGGGCCATTTATATAGATACAATGTAATGAAATGGGAATGGTTGGTGATATTAAAGTCCTGTTTGGGGCACATTAGTATATGTGAGGGGGCAAACTCCTCAAGATGGGTGGTGACCATGGTGGCCATTTAGAAGTCGGTCATCTTGGATACAACTTTTGTTTTTCAATAGGAAGAGGGCCATGTGACACATCAAACTTATTGGTAATGTCACAAGAAAAACAATGGTGTGCTTGGTTTCAACGTAACTTTATTCTTTCATGAGTTATTTACAAGTTTCTGACCACTTATAAAATGTGTTCAATGTGCTGCCCATTGTGTTGGATTGTCAATGCAACCCTCTTCTCCCACTCTTCACACACTGATAGCAACACCGCAGGAGAAATGCCAGCACAGGCGTCCAGTATCTGTAGTTTCAGGTGCTGCACATCTCGTATCTTCACACCATAGACAATTGCCTTCAGATGACCCCAAAGATAAAAGTCTAAGGGGGTCAGATCGGGAGACCTTGAGGGCCATTCAACTGGCCCACGGCGACCAATCCACTTTCCAGGAAACTGTTCATCTAGGAATGCTCGGACCTGGCACCATCCTGCTGGAAAAACTCAGGGAACGTGCCAGCTTCAGTGCACAAAGAGGGAAACACATCATCATGTAGCAATTTCAAATATCCAGTGGCCTTGAAGTTTCCATTGATGAAGAATGGACCCACTATCGTTGTACCCCATATACCACACCAAACCATCACTTTTGTTGTTCCAACAGTCTTGGAGGGATCCATCCAATGTGGGTTAGTGTCAGACCAATAGCAGTGATATTGTTTGTTAACTTCACCATTCACATAAAAGTTTGCCTCATCACTGAACAAAATCTTCTGCGTGAACTGAGGGCCCTGTTCCAATTTTTGTTTTGCCCATTCTGCAAATTCTGTGTGCCGATCTGGATCATCCTCGTTGAGATGCTGCAGTAGCTGGAGTTTGTAAGGGTGCCATTTGTGAGTAGCTAATATCCGCCGAAGGGATGTTCGACTAACGCCACTCTCCAGTGACATGCGGTGAGTGCTACGCTGTGGGCTCTTGCTGAATGAAGCTAGGACAGCCACTGATGTTTCTTCATTAGTGACAGTTTTCTTGCGTCCACATTTTGGCAAATCCAACACTGAACCAGTTTCACAAAACTTAGCAAGCAGTTTGCTAACTGTTGCATGGGGGATGGGTGGTCTCGTAGGGTGTCTTGCATTGAAATCGGCTGCAATGACCCGGTTACTGTGTTCACCAGATATCAACACAATTTCGATCCGCTCCTCACGTGTTAACCTCTTCGACATGTCAATGGCTGTGAACAAAGTGAAACTTGTAAATAACTCATGAAAGAATAAAGTTACGTTGAAACCAAGCACACCATTGTTTTTCTTGTGACATTACCAATAAGTTTGATGTGTCACATGGCCCTCTTCCTATTGAAAAAACAAAAGTTGTATCCAAGATGGCCGACTTCTAAATGGCCACCATGGTCACCACCCATCTTGAGGAGTTTGCCCCCTCACGTATACTAATGTGCCCCAAACAGGACTTTAATATCACCGACCATTCCCATTTTATTACGGTGTATCCATATAAATGGCCCACCCTGTAGAACAATTTTAAAGTGCTACTAGAACCAGTATGCTTTTTCTTATTAGCACTTGAACATTGGAAAACTGCAATTAGACTTCTTAAATCAGGCACATTTGCTTGGTCTGACGGATGATTCAGGAAAAAAGGTTTTACATCCATTGATCCATCCACTTTCTTAATTATTAAAAGTCTATGAAACTGCCACTATAATACCATGTTTATTATACAGGTAAGTAGGCACTGATATCATGCATTTCCTCTTCTCTTTCCCCTCACCCTAGCCTGGTTCTCAAGTTGTTAAAAGAGGGTTCTTCCTTGATGGAATCAAATACTTGCTTATGGGAGATTGTGTCATTCTTCAGGTTTTCACTAATATTGTAGGGTCTTTATTTCACAATAAAGTACCATTAAGTCAAGGTTATAAACTGTAAAAGTACAACTACTGCTATGCTTCAAACATACAAACTTGTAGATTATTTGTTGTCATCTAAACTCCTGTGATGCTCTCAGCTGTGCTCATAAAAGTGATGGAATAGTTGTGTGAGGGCTGAAAAAGATTATAAATCCTATATCCTCACCAAAAAACCTTGTTTTTTGAAAAATTTTGTTTTTAGCCTGTTTTGGGGGTGCAAATTCAAATCAATTCAGTTTTATTGAAGGAAATGCTATTTGCATCATGGGAATCCCCCAGCAGCTTACACCTATTGCAGCATAACTGAGGGAGGATTCAGGGTCACCTGATCCAGTCCTAACTATATCCTGTCACCTTGTACATTATTGGATCTTGTTCATAACAAATTAGCTACACCCCATTTTTGCTGATGTATTACTGAATCTGATTCATTCGAAATCAACAGGTACAAGCCTGCCAACAGCAGTACCTCGTTCTACTTTGTAATAAGCAAAAAGCAGAAAAAAATTAAGTTGGAAAAGAAGCATGCACTAAAAATTATAATAATAATTGGATACATTGAAACTAGAATGTTCAAGGAGGAAAACACAGATTTTAGTGGCCGATGTCCCCTGAGACAAACTGTGGCTCAGGTGGGAAAGAAAAGGTCTGAGTTATTAAGTTATTTTGAAAATAAAAGAAAGCAGGTGGATGGTGAATAACCTTTGGCTCTTTAAGTATAAAATAGTATGCATGGGTTAAGCACAGATTTATTCTTTTATAAAAAGAAAGATCCATTGTGAGAGGCCCTGCTGAAAAGGTCTTTCCAGTATCACCATTATAGGGTGTCAAATGCTGCTGTTTTATTACATTAGGTTTTAGATGCCAAAATACTATTTGGTTATGTTTAAGAAAAGCATATGAGTTGGGTTACCTCTGCACATTAAAGACTGACACTCACCTGGTGTGTTTAAATGTGATGCCAGTAGCCTTTTATAATCATCTATATGTGAGCTGGAGCTGAAACGCTGGCATCCGTGCCATTAACCCAGCCTGTTATGGCACCAATGCCAAATGACACCTTGTGTTTGTCTGGGAGATTCCACCAGTGTCTGACAGAAGGACTGTGTTTCACGCTTGCTTGACTCTCTTACTAATTATTTCTGACTGTCTAAATATCTGTCTAGCAGTTTGCTTAAAGCTTACTGAATCCTTTAATCCTCTGCAGCACATGCTTAACCAAAATCTAAGTCTACTTTGCTTTCATCAAAATATGCTCACTTGTAAGAATCCTCCACTTTTTTCTGTCTCTGAAAACAAACTAAAAAGCTTTAAATTAGCAGTGAGTTCTTCCCTCAGCTCCTTTCCATCGATTCTTTGCAGCACTGGCCATTAAAGCATGAAAACATTTTCCATAAGGCCTCTGAATTATTTGATTTGTTGAATGCAAATTTGAGACAATGCACTGCTTTTAAATGCACAAGCATGCCTCTGCACTAATGTGAGGACACACATTAGCCAGAACACAGCTGCTGATTCTCTCAGATACACACACACACACACGTACACACATTCCCTGCCACACTCTCTAATGATGGACTAAATAGCTTGTTAATGCTTTGATGAGTTTTTAAACAGCTTCCAAAGGACTCTAAAGAGCTAGGTGTTGATAAACTCTTCTGTGGCTGTTGTAGGAGTTAACTTTATCCAGTTCTTAGAGCTCTTAGAGTTGTTAAGAGGTGTCGCTTGAATTGTTTTGATATTTATTTTTGCGTCTTCGATAAGCAGTCACATGGAAACAGCTACAGTGCAATATACCAAACTATATGGGACTGTTACACAGGCTCATTTTACATTTTTAAAAAGTCAGGGAAACTCATAGTAAACTATTTATACATGTATTCTTAAACATCTTTCTGGTAGTCTTTCTGGGTTGTCTTTGATTTTTTTGTACCCTTTGGAACAGTATTTTAATGTCAATTTCGGAAGCTGGCTTACAAAGGAAAAATGAAGCAAATTGCAGTAGCTGACAAATTAAAATACATAAATACATTTAAAAATTGGTTAAGAGTAAATGAAAGACCAAATTTGTGTAAAAAAACAAAGTATTGGTGTTACTGTTGTGGAATACACTAACTCTAATAATCCAGTATAGACGCAAGAGTACAATGAGTGTTTACAATCAGGAGGAGGAACATTTCCCTGAAGTTCCTCAGTCTCACTATGAGCTTTGATTTAGTCTTGTACATGAACTTTTCAGGGTTCTGTTGAATTCTGAAATTGAAATTCTGTTGATAAGTTGATAAAGACAAACGGGCGTTATCAGGGCTGGACTGGGACAAAAAAATCAGCCCGGGCATTTTGACTAGAGACCGGCCCACCAGGTATTATAGGAAAATCCATAAAGCCTTTAAATGAAAACAAACGCTGTTGTGACAGTGATGTACACTGCCTTGTTGGTATTAATGTATCAATTGAATAAACTTAAACCTACAGCATCCTATTCCTCCCTATTCTAGTTTTCTAAACAGTATTTAGCAGAAATATTAAACAACCTAACTGCCAACTCGTAGCAAAAAAAGAAAATAAAAAAAAATAAGGAACCACCCCCCACCCTCCGCCTTAATTGACATAATTAACTTTAATTTAATGTATGTGTAAAACAAATGCACAGAAATCAATTGTTTTTCTACAATAATTAAATAAATTCAACATCTTTCATCAACAGAACTGCAGACTGCACGGATGGTACCTTCCCAAAGGGAAAAAGTACTATAACTTACTAGGTTGTATATTAGACTTAATATTTACTACATACACTAATGGGCTTTCACACATTTTAGATCAGATAAAAACTTTAGTTGTAAGATTCAGATAATAATTTATTAAAAACTAGACATTTGAAATGAGAATAAGAAAGAAAGTAAGACTTTGTGCCCTCCTTTCCCTGTTAATGCCCTACCTGGCCCCTATCCATCCAGCCCAAAGTCGATCATGACCAATTAGCCAATCCACCACCTTTCTTTGTTTATACCATTACAAAAACCCCAAACAAACAAACAACAAAACATCAGCCCATAAAAACAAAAAATCACCATGGCCAGTCCAGCTATGGGTGTTATAACTTTTCATAAAAGTTATAATTGATGACTATAACTATAAATAATGACTTTTTCGGTTGCCAAGCATTTCCTGTCAAAAGCAAAAATAAATAAATACATAATTTCATAAATAATTTTTTATTGCAATCTTTACATTAAATGGAGTTTAATTAAACCGTTAATTGAATATTTGTTGTATTCTCACTATTATATTTTAGCAATAAGTAGTAAATGCATGTTTTTGTGGTTAATAGACTTTCCAAAATTAAGGCAGAACCTTCAGTTATCAGGCTCCCTCTCCTCTGGAACCCAATTTGGGTTCAGGAGACAAACACTTTTAATTTTAGTCCTAGTAAATCTTAAAGTTAGAGCCAGATCAGGTGATCCTGGATCATCCTTTAGTCAGGCTACTGGGGGGACTTTTCATGATGGATTGAGCACTTCTCCTCCTCCACTCGCTGCTTATCACTTCATTAAGATTTGTCTACTCTTTCTGTGTTTTATTCATTGCTGTTTATGATCTCTTTGCTCTCAGTTTTTGTCTTCTCTTTCCCTTACTTCAATTAATTGCAGCAGATTGCTGACTCTTCCTTAGCCTAGTCCTGCTGGAGGTCTCTTTCTTTAAAAATGGGAGCAAGTGTTATCACCACGAGGAGCTGTTAATAGGGAATCCCTGGTCCAAGTTAACATTTAGTTTTTATTTTATTTTTATGTTTTATCTTTATTCTACAGTGTGATGCAATTGAAATTTGAGAGAAAATTCATTTTCTCACAGCAAGACCTTCTTAGTCTGAGTGCTGCTGCTAATGTCAGCCAATGTTTACCCACTTCTTTAATACTTTGTAATGAAGCAGAACAGATGACTGTGTGTGTATATGTATGTATATATCCATCCATCCATCCATTCGCTTCCGCTTATCCTTTTCAGGGTCGCGGGGGGCGCTGGAGCCTATCCCAGCTGTCATAGGGCGAAAGGCAGGGTACACCCTGGACAGGTCGCCAGTCTGTCGCAGGGCTAACACATAGGGACAGACAACCATTCATACTCACATTCACTCGCACATTCACACCTAGTGGCAATTTGGATTATCCAATTAACCTATCCCCACAAGCTGCATGTCTTTGGACGGTGGGAGGAAGCCGGAGTACCCGGAGGGAACCCACGCAAACACGGGGAGAACATGCAAACTCCACACAGAAAGACCCCGGTGGGATTGAACTCAGGACCTTCTTGCTGTGCGGCAACAGTGCTAACCACCGTGCCACCGTGCTGCCCTCTATGTATGTGTGTATATATATAACACCCAGCACGCCCCTGCGGGCGGTTTATCCTTCAAGCTCGGGTCCTCTACCAGAGGCCTGGGAGCTTGAGGGTCCTGCGCAGTATCTTAGCTGTTCCCAGGACTGTGCTCTTCTGGACAGAGATCTCCGATGTTGTTCCCGGGATCTGCTGGAGCCACTCGCCTAGCTTGGGAGTCACCACACCTAGTGCTCCGATTACCACGGGGACCACCGTTACCTTCATCCTCCACATCCTCTCGAGCTCTTCTCTGAGCCCTTGGTATTTCTCCAGCTTCTCGTGTTCCTTCTTCCTGATATTGCTGTCATTCGGAACCGCTACATCGATCACTACAGCCGCCTTCTTCTGTTTGTCTACCACCACTATGTCCGGTTGGTTAGCCACCACCATTTTGTCCGTCTGTATCTGGAAGTCCCACAGGATCTTAGCTCGGTCATTCTCCACCACCCTTGGGGGCATCTCCCATTTTGACCTCGGGACTTCCAGGTTATACTCGGCACAGATGTTCCTGTACACTATGCCGGCCACTTGGTTATGCCGTTCCATGTATGCCTTGCCTGCTAGCATCTTGCACCCTGCTGTTATGTGCTGGATTGTCTCTGGGGCATCTTTACACAGCCTGCACCTGGGGTCTTGCCTGGTGTGATAGACCCCAGTCTCTATGGATCTTGTGCTCAGAGCTTGTTCTTGTGCTGCCATGATTAGTGCCTCTGTGCTGTCTTTCAGTCCAGCTTTGTTCAGCCACTGGTAGGATTTCTGGATATCAGCCACCTCCTCTATCTGCCGGTGGTACATACCGTGCAGGGGCCTGTCCTTCCATGATGGTTCCTCGTCTCCCTCCTCTTTCTTGGGTTTCTGCTGCCTGAGGTATTCACTGAGCACTCGGTCAGTTGGGGCCATCTTCCCAATGTATTCTTGGATGTTCGTTGTCTCATCCTAGACTGTGGTGCTGACACTCACCAGTCCCCGGCCCCCTTCCTTCCGCTTAGCGTACAGCCTCAGGGTGCTGGACTTGGGGTGAAACCCTCCATGCATGGTAAGGAGCTTATACTGTGTATATATATATATATATATATATATATATATAAACACACACACACACACACACACACACTGTATATGTGTATATATATATATATATATATATATATATATATTAGGGGTGCAACGATACACAAAATTCACGGTTCGGTTTGATACTTTGGTGTCACGGTTCAATATTTTTTCGATACAAAATAAAATGTTCATGCCTTTTTAATTTGTCATTTATTAAAATTATAAATATATTTTATATTTTAACTCAAAAGTACAGTTTTTAAATTTAACCCTAACCCTTGTGCGTGTTTTTTATTTTGACAGCGAATGCGCACCTGTGGACCACTTATGTGCACCCCTGGTTATTTAGCTCGTCATATTGCAGCCACAGAAATTAAAAAAGCAGCAGGATATATATAAAGTGCATAAAGTGCAGCTTTATGGTCCATGAAACCATAAAGCTGCACTTTCTTTTTGCCTTATAGTCTGATTTGTCATAACATTTCCGTTTTGTGGTAAGCTTTTCTTTGGCTGTCACTTCCTCACCCTGACCTGTCTTATTTGGCTCAGCAGAACTAAAATATATATCTGTCTGTGAAGGTTCTCAGTCATCCAGGTCATCGTAGTCAAATATATATCCTGCTGCTTTTACACACGCACTCACATAAGCTCAGCGATTCTCTGCGCGATCAACCTCTCACATGTTTAAGCTTGCTGCGGGAGATTTCACTTTCACACTTCACATATTTGCATAGTAAGCTAACGATTGATAAGACGATGTCAGAGGAATTGGTGCACAAATTATCATCACTCACCAATCAGTGCTGTCGCTCTCTATACACAGTTCTCGCGATTGCAAAGTAAAAGCAAAAAAACAAGCGCAAATTCAAACGCGATTTCAATATGTCACATATTGACAGTGGCTCACCGATGCCAATGACATAATTACCCAGCTACATTTCCGAAAGAATGCAAAAGCATCCATCCATCCATCCATTCGCTTCCGCTTATCCTTTTCAGGGTCGCGGGGGGCGCTGGAGCCTATCCCAGCTGTCATAGGGCGAAAGGCGGGGTACACCCTGGACAGGTCGCCAGTCTGTCGCAGGGCTAACACACAGGGACAGACAACCATTCACACTCACATTCACTCGCACATTCACACCTAGTGGCAATTTGGATTGTCCAATTAACCTATCCCCACAAGCTGCATGTCTTTGGATGGTGGGAGGAAGCCGGAGTACCCGGAGGGAACCCACGCAAACACGGGGAGAACATGCAAACTCCACACAGAAAGACCCCGGCCTGATCGTGGAATTGAACTCAGGACCTTCTTGCTGTGCGGGAACAGTGCTAACCACCGTGCCATCGTGCAAAAGCATTGACATATATTTTTCCTTCCTACAATAGCCGGACGGGCAGGGCAGAGAGAGGTTTTGGTAGCCCGACTGGAAAAATCGCTAGCGTCCTAGCCCCAGGACGTCGGGCTAGCGATTTTGCGAGCCCTGTATCTGATTGAGGAATCACTCATCTTTGGAAAAGAGAGTTTATTACAGAGAAATGTCTCTTTCCAAAATAAAAGCTATACTATCCGCTTCTTCTGGGCTATATTCTCACAGCATATTAAACATATCAGGTCCCCATAAGGAGAATCCTGTGCTAACGGCTGTCTAAATGACTCGGGTAAAGTTAGTAGCATGCTTCCTTTTGTCTGCTCCCACTTGTCTTTGCACTAGGATGATGTCGGCGTAAATGTGCAGTCATATTCGTTGTGTTCCCACTAGTGCTTTCAGGTTAACCTCGTTAAAATGACCTTAACGCCACAACACGGCAAATCTCCGTTAACGAGCTGATAGCCCCGTGCATGGGGCTAGACGGCCAACACGTTAACGAGCTAACTGCGCTAACACACTAGCTCCCATCCATGTAATTGAGCATTGCGTGGCACATCCAATATACTGTTTTACTTTAGTCCATGACGCGCTTACCTTCAGGGTCATACGTCACATGAAAACCAAAATAATTCCAAACGCCAGATCTGAATGAGGGTGGGGGAGGTTCAATTTGCCATGTTGCAAGGAGAGCTTAACTTCTGTCTGGCTAGCTTGCCCTGCACTCTTCCTTCTGACTATGCTATCTGTGTGGAGCGCTCAGTGGATCTGCGCTCGACAGTGCAGCCTAGGCGGAGTAGTCGAACGCAGATTCACTGAGCGCTCCACACAGACAGCATCGTCAGAAGGAAAGTTGATAAAATAAATTACAAATGTTGTATTGTTCGATACATATGCGTACCGAACCGAAAGCACTGTATCGAACGGTTCAATATCGATACGAATATCGTTGCACCCCTAATATATATATATATATTAGGGGTGCAACGATATTCATATCGATATTTAACCGTGTGGAGCGCTCAGTGAATCTGCGTTCGACTACTCCGCCTAGGCTGCACTGTCGAGCGCAGATCCACTGAGCGCTCCACACAGACAGCATAGTCAGAAGGAAGAGCGCAGGGCACCTCCCCCACCCTCATTCAGATGTGGTGTTTGGAATTATTTTGGTTTTCATGTGGCGTATGACCCTGAAGGTAAGCGAGTCATGGACTAAAGTAAAACAGTATGTTGGATGTGCCACACAATGCTCAATTACATGGATGGGAACTAGTGTGTTAGCACAGTTAGCTCGTTAACGTGTTGGCCGTCTAGCCCCATGCACGGGGCGATCGGCGGTAGCTCGTTAACGGAGATTTGCCTTGTTGTGGCGTTAAGGTCATTTCAACGAGATTAACCTGAAAGCACTAGTGGGAACACAACGAATATGACTGCACATTTACGCCGACATCATCCTAGTGCAAAGACAAAAACAACAAGCATGCTACTAACTTTAGCCGAGTCATTTAGACAGCTGTTAGCACATGATTCTACTTATGCTGCTGAGAATATAGCCCAGAAGAAGCGGATAGTATAGCTTTTATTTTGGAAAGAGACATTTCTCTGTAATAAACTCTCTTTTCCAAAGATGAGTGATTCCTCAATCAGATACAGGGCTTGCAATATCGCTAGCCCGACGTCCCGGAGCTAGCGATTTTTCCAGTCGGGCTATTGTAGGAAGAAAAATATATGTCAATGCTTTTGCATTCTTTCGGAAATGTAGCTGGGTAATTATGTCATTGGCATCGGTGAGCCACTGTCAATATGTGACATATTGAAATCGCGTTTGAATTTGCGCTTGTTTTTTTGCTTTCACTTTGCAATCGTGCGAACTGTGTATAGAGAGCGACAGCACTGATTGGTGAGTGATGATAATTTGTGCACCAATTCCTCTGACATCGTCTTATTAATCGTTAGCTTACTATGCAAACATGACAAGTGAAATCTCCCGCAGCAAGCTTAAACATGTGAGAGGTTGATCGCGCAGAGAATCGCTGAGCTTATGTGAGTGAGTGTGTAAAAGCATTTCAGTTCTGCTGAGCCAAATAAGACAGGTCAGGGTGAAGAAGTGACAGCCAAAGAAAAGCTTACCACAAAACGGAGAAGTTATGACAAATCAGACTATAAGGCAAAAAGAAAGTGCAGCTTTATGGTTTCATGGACAAAAGAATTTCTGTGGCTGCAATATGACGAGCTAAATAACCAGGGCTGCACATAAGTGGTCCGCAGGTGCGCATTCGCTGTCAAAATAAAAAACACGTACAAGGGTTAGGGTTAAATTTAAAAACTGTACTTTTGAGTTAAAATATATATTTATAATTTTAATAAATGACAAATTAAGAAGGCATGAACATTTTTTTGGTATCGAAAAAATATCGAACCGTGACACCAAAGTATCGAACCGAACCGAACCGTGAATTTTGTGTATCGTTGCACCCCTAATATATATATATATATACTGCATTTAAAGACCCTGGCACCTGAGTAGTTGTTCTAAGGAAGACATTTTCCACTGTGTGGTTCAAGTTATTCAATTCATTCTCTCCTAAATTACACAAGTGAGCAACATTTTAGCCTTGTTTGCTCTTCTGTGAACAAAGGCTGTTCATTTTCTCCTCCACGATGTTCTTGGTTGTGTCTCTCTGCTTCATAATTTATGAGTCCACACAGCAAATGATAAGCCACACATACTGAACAATTACACCTAGAGGGATGTCTGTATGAGAGAGAGTAGTAGTAGTAATTACTGGTAAAGGCATTTGCAGTTTACATATCACATCACATTTGTCATAATAAATGTTGTGAGCTTGGACTGTCTAGTTAAATACAGGCTTTTCTGCAACACGTGTAAAGCTTCTCTTTTTTCCAGTTTAAAAACATGCAGGTCAGTACATTTGTTGACACTTTTCTCTATTGACAGTGAAACCAATGGCAGTAACATGCAATGCATAGCGTGTTTGCGGAATATGATAATATCAAACCAGACAAGTCAACTGATAATCATCTCATTGAAGATTCACATCATTACACTGATTCTTGTCAATTTCAGGTTAAATTATTGTCTGCTGTCATGGATTCAGTTCTAATTTCTGGAGAATTAGATAAACCCATTACTTTTGTTGTTGATCCATCAGTCTGTATCTGTGTCTACCCTTTTATCCTCAAGCCGTGTTGGGAACCTTTTGAAATATTTTCTGAATCAGACAGTAAACAACAGACAGAGCTGTCAATTACCAACAATATTTTTGTCTGTCTTTCTGTGAGGAGAGCTCTCCAGCTGTATTGTATTTTCTGTGAAATATTTTGTTTTTTGGATTCTGGCTTGTCTTCAGATATAAAAGGGCACATTTTTCACTCTGTAAACCGTATTGATCCATCACTCCTGAAACTATTTAGTGTCTTCTACTGAGAAAACCCTTTTACTTTATAGTGAACAACACTCTTTCTTTTGTTTTTCAGCCAAAATGTTCTGAGTGATTCTATGTGGCACGTATTGATTCTTAATTCTCTTTTACTGGGTATCATCCAACTCTGACTTTGTCTTGTCTGTCTTTATGTGACTTTCCTGCCCACAAGGAGAAAGAAAATCACACAAAACCTATTTAGTATTTGAAAATTACAAGAAAAGTGGAGGGAAGGCTGATTATACACCAGAAACTGGTTGAATAAAGATAACATAAAAGACGTGAAGGAGATATTCTTGATTGCTTTTAATAATGACTGCTATATTTTAGATATCATAACAAATCATCCTCATTTGCATGTGCAACATAGTATCTTACAGTTACAGCTGCACCTCTTGCACTGCTTCACATAGGTATTTGAAAAATATTGTGACATGTATTGTAGTCGCATAACCGGTCCTTCTCATACACTCAGTGCAGATCTTTGAAAATGAACAGTGTTACCTGCACAAGAAAAAAATAATTGTTTACATTATAAATGTACATAAGAGGAGCATGGAGCTTACACACGCTGTCATTCACTTACGGAAACTAGCAGTAAGGAAAAGGTAGAGCTCTATGTGCACACACAGGTGTAAGGTGAGACACCCTGCAGCCCCTTAATGCAAACACTGCGGCAGGTGGCTCAGGAGGTGTGATGACAGTTTAATCAGTTGAGAAATTGTGTTTTGAGAGGATCAGCCAGTCAGTGAGAGTGACGACAGTCTAATATCTAATAAAGACACTTCATAATCTGCACTTTCTGTGCATCCAGAGCACATTTTCTCAGTTTTCTGTTTGGTTAAAATGCACGACTGCCTCCAAAACTTTACTAGAAGACGAACCATTTTAAACAAGGTTATGAATTCAAATCGCAAAACATTTAGCTAGTCATTTTACAGCATCGGTGGCAAGGTGGTTGTCACTGTTGGCTCACAGCACGAGGGTCCAGAGTTTAATTCCATCAGTGAGTTTCCACATGTTTGTGTGGGTTCTCTCCGGCTTCCTCCCACAGTCCAAAGACGTGCCTCTTGCCCTAAGACAGCTGGGATAGGCTGTATCTCCAACTCTGGGGCTTTTATGCCAAAAGACCTCAAAAATCCTCCAATGTCCAAAATTAGGGTTCAGCTTGCATCTCAGGACAAAACAGCTTCACCTCACCAAAACAAGCCAGGTTCCCCGGGCATTTCATTACCGAATTGGCCTCTGGGAAAGGCAGGCGATGATGACATCATAAAAAACAAACCAGGCTTTATTGAAAAGAGTTTACAAAAAAGTCATGTTTGGCAATGAAAGCGTGAATCAGAGGAGCTGTGTGGTGGAGCGAGATTTAATTTTAGCCAAATAATATGTCTTGTTATTCTCAAATTCCCATCTTTAGATGTGACAAGCTGACTTTGTCTTTGTTCATTTCCCTCAGCGGCAGTCAACATGACCTTGTCTTTGGGTGACAAACTGGACGTCTGACATCTTATTATGCTTGCTTCCTCTGTCACACAAATACAAACACATATACGCACACACTGCAACACACAAAAAGTGCAGTGACAGTAAGTGATATGCCAGACGCTTTCTCATCATGAAGACTTATCATACACCCACATTATGGAGGCAGACATTCCAGGCAGGTGGACATGCACATGCACACACACACCTGTCTAGTGTTGAGGTTGTGTGGACAGTTGATCCCCAGACAGATTAGACTCCAAACTGAAATCTCCTCAGGCCAGCCCTCAAATCATGCACATACACACGCACACACACACACACACACACACACTGACACATACGCTGTCAGAGCTTTAAAGTCAAAGACTTTCGACTGACAAAAGTGACTTGCCAGGAAAAAAAAAAGTTGAGTAAAGTCTGAAGTCCAACTATTAGAGTTTATAGAAAACTTTTTTTTAAAGACAAATCATTTTTGATCACTGATGCGTTATCTCTAGATAACCACATTTTGGACGTTAGGCATTACTTATGCTTTTTTTTTTAATTTACAAAAAGTAATGTAGTAATTCTTGTAAATATTAGCATCATAAGTATAATAAATGTTTCTTTTTAATGTTGCACGATCTTGCATTACTGTTCCTGAATTCAGTATTTTATTAGAACATATATAATACTTCATATATGTTCGATTACTTTTATTATCTGCATAGTAGATGCACCTTTTTATGTTTGCTACAGTCTTTTTATCTCACTTTCCAGTGGGAGATGGGACAAAAACTAAATAACACTATACATGGGACATGTGTTACTACTGTCTCTACTCTACACCACAGAATAGTGTCAGAGTTCACAACAACAGCTATGTCAAAGCACTTTCTAGTAAAATAAAGACCCTACAATAGTAAAATAATATTAGAAAGAGAACTCCAAAATCCTCTGTGAGCAGGTACGTGGAGACTGTGGGGAGGAAGAAATCCCATTTTACAGAAAAGACCTAAATCAAAATCAGGTGGAGTGATGTTTCACAACACAGATCAGGTAAAAATTGTCCTGTTCGAACTATTTAACAATAATGCAAATAAAACTAGACTCCAAACGTTAATCGTGTTGAGGTTACAAATGTACTAAAACCTGAGTCTAATTATCTCTATATGAACCTTTTTCCTATGTCATCATTTTATATTAAATATTTCTGTTGTACCAGTATTATCAGCAACACACTTTTCTTAAGACTACAGAATTATGGCAAGAAAAAAGTCTCCCGCCAACGTTATGTTTAATGATTATTCATACCACCATTACTACAGTACATTCATAATACATGTTTTTCTATGACTTCAGGTTCTCAGCCAAGTCCATTATTACTGCTGAATTTTCAGGTTTCTATGTAGGAGCAATGTACAAGGACAAGCGATTGATGGTTATGATTTGATTTTTTTTCTTATTTTTTACAATTTTCTGCAGTCACACTAGCTTCAAGCTGAAATCAGCTAACCTTTGAGTGAAATCTAACTCACTCTACCCTAAGGGGACGCTAACCTGCACTAAAAGAATTTCATTAGAAAAATATTAGCACTGGCCTTCAAACGTTTTCATTGATCTCACTTGACGGACAAGATAAACTATGCTTTCAGATCAATAGTTCTCTCCAACACAGCTGACTGAAGCCTTCACTGAAAGCAACCCAGCATGGACGATTCTCTGTTCTCATATCTTGATCAGATGAAATGTGTTCAGGGCCACTATGTTTGATTTTATAACAGCTGCGGAGTGCTATTTCCAGCACATTTTATTATTTATCCACCATCCTCCATATCGTTTGATCTGAAGGAGGTACCACCCTGACTTCTACATAGACACATTTTAGGAAAGTCCTTGAAAAAAGGCTGCGGTAGTCATTTAAAAGTAAGCTGCTTTTGATTGTTCTGTGAAATTGAGGTTTGGACACTAAGGAGGAAGTGACAAAGTGCGAGCATAGATTCAGCCTGACAATCATTTTTCACTTTGGCCTTTGTTTGTTTCCACTCTATAGATCAGAAAAATGCACTGAAATGTCTTGAACAATGCACAACTTTTAGACATTTGATTATCTTTATTTATCTCTCTTTTCCTCATCTGATAATTGATTCTGAGAATATATTTAAAATATCGTTTCACATAACAAAACCATTTTTACACATTTTTAGTCAGTTTTTGTGCCCACTTTCTAATTATTTTCTAAAAATGTGTCTTTGCATAGGTTTGACTACCAGGAGCTACTTCATAACTCTACCTTCTGCCTGGTGCCACGGGGCCGGCGTCTTGGATCTTTCCGCTTCCTGGAGGCCTTGCAGGTAAATCAGTCAATTGCGTGTGTATGGATAATGTCTTTAAATATTGTTGATTTGTCCATGTAGTTTTATACAGACTTGTATAAAATATGTCATGAGTCACACCTCCATTCACCAGACGGCTTGAGGTTTAATGCTATTAAGAGGTAAAAGGGTTTACAAATAGAGTGCTGCACAGCTTAGTCTAGCAATCACTTGCCAACTGGTTGGGGAATTGACATTTTTCCCTAGCCTGTATGACTGTTGCGTGGTGGCATTATTTTTTGTATCCAAACTTTAGATCATATTCTCACCTCAGAAAAAAAGATTTCAAACAGTGATGTGTGTGCAATCATTTTGTCAGGTTTAGTCTTGACCTACCACGTCGGTATTTTCTATTGAAATTTTTTACTCTCTACTCTCCACCTGAAAGAGAAATAGATAAGAAATGTTAAAATTATACACACATATATATATATATATATATATATATATATATATATACACACATATATGTATATATATATATACACACATATATGTATATATATATATATACACACATATATATGTATGTATATATATATATATATGTGTGTGTGTGTGTGTGTGTGTTTGTATATATATATGTACACATATATATATATATACATACATATATATACACACATATATATGTATGTATATATATGTATGTGTATGTATATATACATATATATAGGGTTAGGATGATGAGTTACCTAAAATTATCTAAAAATCTGTCACCAAAATAAAAACAATTCATATCCCTGTTCATGGACAAATAGTTGGTATCTTATGACTACAGGGAGTGCAGAATTCTTAGGCAAGTTGTATTTTTGAGAAATAATTTTATTATTGAACAACAACCATGTTCTCAATGAACCCAAAAAACTCATTAATATCAAAGCTGAATGTTTTTGGAAGTAGTTTTTAGTTTGTTTTTAGTTTTAGCTATTTTAGGGGGATATCTGTGTGTGCAGGTGACTATTACTGTGCATAATTATTAGGCAACTTAACAAAAAACAAATATATACCCATTTCAATTATTTATTTTTACCAGTGAAACCAATATAACATCTCCACATTCACAAATATACATTTCTGACATTCAAAAACAAAACAAAAACAAATCAGCGACCAATATAGCCACCTTTCTTTGCAAGGACACTCAAAAGCCTGCCATCCATGGATTCTGTCAGTGTTTTGATCTGTTCACCATCAACATTGCGTGCAGCAGCAACCACAGCCTCCCAGACACTGTTCAGAGAGGTGTACTGTTTTCCCTCCTTGTAAATCTCACATTTGATGATGGACCACAGGTTCTCAATGGGGTTCAGATCAGGTGAACAAGGAGGCCATGTCATTAGTTTTTCTTCTTTTATACCCTTTCTTGCCAGCCACGCTGTGGAGTACTTGGACGCGTGTGATGGAGCATTGTCCTGCATGAAAATCATGTTTTTCTTGAAGGATGCAGACTTCTTCCTGTACCACTGCTTGAAGAAGGTGTCTTCCAGAAACTGGCAGTAGGACTGGGAGTTGAGCTTGACTCCATCCTCAACCCGAAAAGGCCCCACAAGCTCATCTTTGATGATACCAGCCCAAACCAGTACTCCACCTCCACCTTGCTGGCGTCTGAGTCGGACTGGAGCTCTCTGCCCTTTACCAATCCAGCCACGGGCCCATCCATCTGGCCCATCAAGACTCACTCTCATTTCATCAGTCCATAAAACCTTAGAAAAACCAGTCTTGAGATATTTCTTGGCCCAGTCTTGACGTTTCAGCTTGTGTGTCTTGTTCAGTGGTGGTCGTCTTTCAGCCTTTCTTACCTTGGCCATGTCTCTGAGTATTGCACACCTTGTGCTTTTGGGCACTCCAGTGATGTTGCAGCTCTGAAATATGGCCAAACTGGTGGCAAGTGGCATCTTGGCAGCTGCACGCTTGACTTTTCTCAGTTCATGGGCAGTTATTTTGCGCCTTGGTTTTTCCACACGCTTCTTGCGACCCTGTTGACTATTTTGAATGAAACGCTTGATTGTTCGATGATCACGCTTCAGAAGCTTTGCAATTTTGAGACTGCTGCATCCCTCTGCAAGATATCTCACTATTTTTGACTTTTCTGAGCCTGTCAAGTCCTTCTTTTGACCCATTTTGCCAAAGGAAAGGACGTTGCCTAATAATTATGCACACCTGATACAGGGTGTTGATGTCATTAGACCACACCCCTTCTCATTACAGAGATGCACATCACCTAATATGCTTAATTGGTAGTAGGCTTTCGAGCCTATACAGCTTGGAGTAAGACAGCATGCATGAAGAGGATGATGTGGACAAAATACTCATTTACCTAATAATTCTGCACTCCCTGTATTTCATGTTTCGCATGAGGGCACATTTTCTGTTGTATGAAAAAAACGAGAAAGTGGCAAAATCATATGAGATGTCTCACAAATAATATGGGAAACAAACATCTTAAAAGAAATTGGGATTTTTTTCCTTTGTTTTTTCTAGTTGTTTATACATAACATATTATGCTGTATGTTTTAATAATGGTAACTTAAACAAAAAGAAATCATGAAGAAGAAGTCCTCTTTGGATCCTGGGCTGCTGTCAGAGTCCTAAGAGAAAATATTGGATGCTTCCCAATAAAAAAGGTTTAATATCTTTAAAAAAAAAAGAAAAAGAAAATGTGTTTGTTTTAATATTTATTGTCTAAAACACCCAGATTTTTAATTTAATTAAATAATTTTCTTCTGTACATTTCCTTTTTCAGAGAAAATAGACCCAAGCACGCGTGCTCATCATTCTAAAGTTTTCTCAGAATTACCGGTAAAGGCTTGTCAGTCAGGCTGTAAGGCTTCAGCTCAGAAACTTGACTAATCAAACAGTTCCGTGTCCTCCTCCTACAGCACAGCGTCTTATTACTATTGGCAATCTGTCATTTCACTGACACGAAAAGCCTCTTTCTGTTGATACACCGCAGAGAAGCAAAAAAGGGACATTCACACTCATCCTCAGACCGCAGACGTTTTCATCTTGCATTAGCACGTTGTCGTAATGTTGTTTTGACATTAAGTATCTGGCTCTGCCTTGTGGTTGCCCTTGGCAGTCTTGTTTTCCTTGTTCTTCTTTGTTTATTTTATGCTTCTGATTATGCATTCTGTTGTAGACAGAATACACATTTACATGCAGACATAAATGGGCGGTGCATGCTAACCTCAGGAGTTTTTTAGAACTGTCACTCTAAAAACCTTTATGGTGTTTCTGTTTTCCTAGAACATTTTAGACGTTTAACTAGGACTAGGTTGCACAAGCCTAGACACTATAGAGGCATAAATCGATACAGCACAGTAATACAGCAAGCTAATGGCTCGGTCACACTAGTAAAAATATGGCAAGAAACTACTGTATTGTTACAAAAGATTGTATTCAATCGAGCAGCAACTTTTGGTGACCAAATGGTTGCCCAGAACCTGATGATGTTGCACATTCACAATAACTTGACAATAAGGTGATTGAAGATGTTGCCTGATAGGAGGTAATGTTTCTGCAAACAGCCACAGTCTGACTTGGACTAATTGCAGTCATGCTCAGAGAGATTGCTGAAGGTGTGCAAATAATTGCTGTCTAATTTATAAATGAAGACAGATTGCTAACATGTTGCCATCAGTCTAAAGGAGTCTTTGTCAGGAATGAACTACAGAAGACTCAACTGGCTGCCAGCTGGTTGTAATTTTATAGAACAGAAAGCGTGCTAAGCAGAAATGTAAAAAATAAATGAGAACTTTTGATAATAGGAATTTCTGTTTATGTAGGCAGCAACAAATATGTGATTTTTGACAATTTATCAGAGGTAATTCATATATTATCAGAAACAGACTTCAAATTGCCAACTTGAGTAGTTAAAAAATAAATAAAATGCAGTGTATGTTATTGCAATGATCAGCATATCGCAAAATGTAAAAAGCTACAATAATATTGTATCAGAGCTGAAAATGAATTTTATTTATGCAGTGCCAAAATATTGAAATATTGTAACAATATCATATCGTAGGCTGGCTAGAGATTCCCATTTCTATTATACAACACAGACACTAGTTGACGACCCGCTGGCAACCTCCAGTCACTAAGGAAAAATGTGCATTGCTGGGGGTTGATGGTTGTGAAGTCAGTCACAAAGAATGTACTGTGTTTAAAACCCTCAATATTTGCTTTAATTGCTGTCAGCTTCAATAGTTTGCACGAAAAATGCTGACTGTAAACACTCACTAATTAAGTTGTAACTTGAGAAACTTGAGAAAGCACAAAACAAACCAAAAACTGTTTTCCCTTAGACCAAAGGTTTGTGTGAAAACAGCACATTTCAGAGGTTCAAAAATGTTTCCTTTGAAGATGAACTTTACACAATTCCAGTTTGTGTTGAACTCTTCACTATTTCACTAATGCTTAACATATATTTTGTAAAAGTTTGCAGATTTTAAGGTATACATACATATTTTAATTGTGAGCAAAGTATTTTAAACTATAAATGTTAGTAATTAAAACACATTTATATGTCTGCTTCTAGAAGGGTGCACATAAGACAAATAAGACAAACACAACTGACTTCTCTGTTGCTGATTTCTGGTACCATACATTTCACAGTTTTTAACCAAAAGCAACGGGCAAATCAAGGCTGAATTTTACAGTATCAAAGCTAGTAGGTTTAGCTGAAAGAAGAAGTGTCTAAAAAATGTTCTCATTGCTTTTATTTAAACTTTCATTTAAATGCATCTCAATTATTTTAATGGCCTTTTCAGCATGTCCGATGTGTTTGCTAGAGGTGAGAAAATAAACCTCTGCAGTGGTTTAATAATCATCAAAATTCAGAGGACAGTAGAGGAGAGGACGGACAAAGAGAGAGACATGTAAGAGGATGACAGTGGGGAAAAAAGACAAGATGAGAAAAGAGAACGTCATCTCACAAAGCCAGACTAATCAAAGCAGTGAGAATTTGCATCGACGGGTCACCCGTAATGCACTCGGCATTTTGTGAATCTCCTTTAATCTCTCGGTTTCACTTGATTGAGAATCCAGTCAAACTTGAACTTTAAATGAAAATACCAAACATACTGAAATTTGTTCGTTCTTTGCAGACACTGCGCCGCTACTTAACAACCACACATGAAGAATTCATTTGCAAAAAACACATTTGTTCATTTTTGGAAATTTTCATCAGTGAAACTGCAGTTGGCCTTTTTGATTTAGTAAAAATAACTCACCAACATAGAGGTAACTTACCAAATTACAAAATGTTTCTATTCAAAAGTGTTCCATTTAAAGTCATGAGAAATTTTTTTTATTTCTTCTAAGTGAAATGAAACAGTTCTAAAAACTGCAATATAAAATTAAAGCTGTACTGTCACTAGTCGGTGTCCTATAGTACTAGACACAGCAACCTCAGTCTTTGACAGAGTGGGAGGAATCAGCCTGCAGTCCCATCTCTAAGTATATTGTTTGGTTGTGATGCCCTCTTTGTTGTACACTAGTGAAAGAAATGGCTGAACTTACTTGAAGAACTTGATATGAGTGATCTCAGAAGGTTTCTGTCCATTAAAAAACAAGAAAAAAGTTCCTGGTACACCAGAGAAGGAATATATTCAAGCAGTGTGCTTAAGTGCTGCATGTCAGATGTGCATAGATGACAAGCATTTGCTAAAGAAATTATTTGAGAGAAGACAAGCACTCCCGTGGTGGACAAGACAAGCACATTAAAGAGACACTAAATTCCTCCTTTGCTGCTGTGATTTCCAGGAATCATAGAGCTACAGCATGATTCCTGGAAGGATGTCACACGGGACAGCTCCGCTGAGTGTACATTGATCAACTCTGGCATGGTCGTCTACAGAGTGAATCATGTGGAGGGGCAACAGTTGGCCTGAGCAGCCGCTCTTTGCACACACATCATGTATTGGCAAGCACGATTTTGGACTAGGAGAGGAAGCTGTAGTACCTCGAGAAAAACCTACACAGGCACAGACACCAAACAAAAAGATTAAGATCAGGAACCTTCTTGCTGTTAGGCAACAGTGCTAAACATCGCCTTATACCTGACTACTTTTCGAGGAATTTGTTTTTAGCTTGTTAAGCCCCTTAACAAGCAAAAACATGCTTAAAGCGTTAAAACAGGCAGCTAAGCAGGTTTGGTCTAAACGTAACAGACAACTTAGCAAAGAACTCGTTTTAAATTGTATCGTTAGGCCTTTTTATACTAGCAAGAAAAAGAAAATAAAAACAGAAAAGATCTGATGCAGGACCCGAGAGATGCATCCAGCCCTTCAGTTGGTCCATCTACTCTACATATCAGTGACAAAAAGTATTCAGAGTAATTGAAATGTGAAATTTGTGGTTCAAATCATCAGGGAGCAGGTAAAGCAGTGTCTACAGCTATCTATAAAATGTGCTGGAGGCTCTGCATTTCAGCCACTGGTGTTGGGGATCATGCTAAAATTAATGAAATTATGATGACAAAAAAGTATGTCTGGAAACAGTGATCCCAAGCATACCTGAATAGGAAAACGCACAATACCATGTATTTTCAGTCATGGATCGGCGTCTAAAGAGCCTAGACCTGCTTTCTAGAACTGCTTTCTAACATGTGAAGCAAAGTTGTTCAAGCTGTTATAATAATCTTAGCAGAGAATATAATAAAACAACACCACAAGCCTTTAAATGATGCATAAAATATGTGAAATGAAACAAATTAGCCAGAAAATAGAGTATCTTCCATTTAAACACAGTTTAATAGTGCAGAGGAGTGCACAATCAACTCTCATCGATTAAACACGAACGATGAACCGTTTTGAGAATGACTAACTGCTCCAGCGAACGTCATGGGAGGTCCTTCGTTTCATCTAGTTGTAAAATTTATTTTCTTTCTGCTGAAGTTGTATAATTTTACAACTTCCACAATTTTGAACAACTGTTACAAAGCAATTTCCCTTTGGGGATTAATAAAGTTATTCTTATTCATAAAATGAATTTAGAGCAACGCACAGAGCTCCTGTGGGAAATGAAATCCGCTCCCTATGAATCAAGTCACACAAATGAACCCTCTAAATATTGAGGCATACAGCAAAAATAAATAAATACAGTTTATTTTGTCCTTAATCTTTTTGGCAACTCCATTTGTTTCTGAAAGACTTATTTGGAACCTGTTGAAAGTGTCTCATTAAAGGGAAGCTACCGAAGAAGATAAATGCCTTACAAAAAAAAGACCAAAAGCTGATCCATCCCAGTGCTCTACTTTAAAATTCTGCTTACACTTTATGCATCACTGTGATTTTTCTCCTTCACTTTATCTACTAAATCTTGTAAACAGTTTCAAGTTAATGTTTTCTTTAGCCTTTATTTAACCTATTTCTTATAGGGAGGACAGCCCTGCTGAGGTGAACAACTGGACAAGTTCACAATCACACCCAAAAACTTTAATGTGAATTAATGTTACACCCCCTGTTTGCTCAGCTGATATCTTTCTACAAATCCAATTTGCAAATGTGTGTGAGAGTGTGTTATTTAAGCTACGCTAGGAGTCCCATGGTTGCCCACAAAGTTAACAACAGTAAATTTCTGACGTATTTTCCACTTCAGCTCAAAATAGAATGGCCTCTGCTTGTAGTGCCTCTTTCTTCATGTTTGTTTTTAATTTTTCATTTGTATTTCCTCACAGGCTGCATGTATTCCAGTTATTCTAAGTAATGGCTGGGAGCTTCCCTTCTCTGAAGTAATTGACTGGAGGAAAGCCGCCATCATTGGCGATGAGAGGCTGCTATTACAGGTACTGTAAAACACTGGAAAATTAAATGATGGGGAAATGAAATTAGATCTTCAGCAGATGTATGAGTTTTCCAGCAATAGTATGAACAGATGCAGAAGAAAAAAATTATACATATTATATATATATATAATTTTTTTTACATATAAATATGTAAATGGCTCAAAGTTAGCAAAGGCCACCACCATGTAACCTGGATAAAGAGGACAAACTTTCCTTGCACTTTACACCAACAAAAGATAAACGGTGCCCTTTCAGCACCGGCTAATTCAGTGTCTGGATGGTGAAATGCCACCATCTTCCCAGTTATAATTGTCCTCTCTAGCTTAGAATCCCCATGGGAACCCATAAGAATCCAGCTGGGGCTGATTCAAACTTCAAGCACAATGCATAGATCAGAAATGCGTGGAAACAGATTTGTGGCCCTGAAGCATGAATAGGCTAACTTTGCCAAACAAAGCTGCCATATGAGTTTAATCGGCTTGATTTCAGTTTAGGCACTTTTATGCAAATCATGTATTCAGTTTGAGAAGCCTGGAAGAAACTGACAAAATGTGTAATATTTCCTCAACACACTCCTGCCTCTCTGAAAGGCTTACCTGCAAGTGGGCACGCAGTCATGTCAAAAACTAAATAGATCCTAAGTATGCACTTAATATTCCTCAAAGATCAAGTGTTTGTTTGTGATACTGTTTATCAAATAGCCTTTTTAATGACTTGCTATCTGTGGCTTGTAGAATAGATTTTAGGATTTTATTGCTTATTTTAAAGCCTTAAACTGACTTATTCTTGCCTGCATCTGCAGCCTCCTACAATCCCATACCAGTGGCCTACTAATGTGTATTCATTAAAAGAACTTGTTAGCAAAGGTAACCTGCTATTGCTTCCTGCTCCGACAGCTGTGGAAGGTCCTGCCTCTGAGGGGCCTCTGATTTATCCCTTCTTTACACTAAACTTCATGGAAAAAGCTTTTTTCTCATTGAGTATATTTTCTCTAAATTATTTCAAATGGCTATCATTTCGCTCACAATTCACAGGCATGGATGACATAAAGTATAAAGCGAAATGCTGTAATTTTAAATGAATTTAATTTGACTGTGAGCTTTTGAATATAAAACCAAAGCTCTATCCATTTTCCTAGTAACTAATCCAATTAGGTTCACACAGAGGCTGGAGCCGGTAAATGTGGCAACACCCTGAACACATTGTGCTCTTTACACCTACAGCTCATTTAGGATCTGCAGTTGACCTGCTGTAAGTATGCCAACATATACTGTGGACTGTGGAAGAAAGCCATCAAAAACCAAGAGAAGCGCAAGGAGAATGTGCAAGCTCCACACAGGACTGATCAGCCAGTTTAAACCCCAAAACGTCTTGCTATGAGATCTCAGTGCTAACCACTGTGCCATCATGCCGCCTCCATGATAGTGCAGTGAATCATTTTTGCTTCAGAGACTTTTTCCAGAGAAGTCCAAATAGAAATATAATGTGGAAATATAGCATCTGGCACTTGGTGTCTGTGTAATCAAATGGTGATTGTTAGGTTATGGATGAGAAAAAGTGTTGATAAAAGTGTGACCTGTCAGCACATCATCGATATGTGCCAAATTTAAAAATCTCATTGCAATCATGTGGCTTTTTTAAAATCATATGCTTTATGACAGCAGTGACATGCACAGACACTCACACCTACGCTCTGAACTATTTTTATCTAAAATAGATGATTCGACAATTGGATCACCTTCTGTTCTCTTTCATTACAGCGGTGGGTAGAGCTTGTGATATTTACTTACTGTAATAACTCTGTGTTACCATGTGTTGCCTCAGTGACCTGTACCACCACCTGGACAGCAAGTCCAGAAGTAAGCATGTGTAGGCTTTTTGCTTTTAATTAGTGTGTTTGTGGTTTTTCTATGTGAAACACACAATAGCAGACAGGCCATCTTAAAAAAACGTGGCTTTTAGATAAAACATACCAGGCTTTTTTCCTTATTAAGCATTACTGAGACTCACAATAGTGCACTAATCTTGTCAGAGGTTTTGTTATTTGGTTTATTTGCTTAAAATAAAACCATCATGCAAAGGCGTGCTAATTGTTGGTTAAGATAATGTGTGAAGTGAGAGATTTGTTTTGACATAGCCTCCGACACTGAGGGTGTTCACATTCATTACTGATCCAAACAAAGCAAACATTTTTCGATTAATTTCCCTTGCTTTAATGCAGACATGTGAGGAAATGACAGGGGCAGGTATAAACACAGCTAATTTCCAAGGCTTTCAGGATAATAGATGAAATGCATGAGTGATGAACCACAGTGGCATATAAAGGGACTGTCACATACATGTCACTTCAGAACAAGCATCATGCAACCTGAGGCACATTTTAACATTTCAAACTGGGGAAGGTTGGGTTGTTTCTCTTCATTGTTCACCAAATCGGTGGTTCTTGTTGTTTTGCTGCCACGCTAAGCACAGAATCAAAGGTAGGAAGGGAAGAGACTGAATCAGTGACCATAAGACATACATAAGACATTTAATACTTGGATGCAGTAAGTGCCTTCCCAAAGTGTTTTCTTCATTTGTACTGCCTCTACCATGTTTGACAAATGATGTTTGCTTCAGATCCTGAGCCGTTCCTCTCATTTTTCATATTTTTCTCTTCTCATGATTCTGATACAAGTAAACCTTGGTTTCATCTATCTAATGATTATTTATTTATTTGTTGGTAAATCTAATGTGGTCCTTTTCAATTCTTGTTATCAGATTTTTGCACTTTGTTGTAAACCGTCTCTTTACAAGGCATCTCTTGTTTGTAGACCTTTACAATTATCAACCTTTTTTCTTTCAAACTATTCTGTCATCATGCACTTTAGTTGTTTTCTGTGAGCTTGCGGGCCTTTTGGTGTCGCTGAGCTTCACTGCATTCATTCTTCTTAAGAATGTCATAGATGGTCGACTGAACCAATCTTACATATTTTGCAATCTCTCTTATAGGTTTATTTTGAGATGAGATGAGATAGGCTTTATTTGTCAGTTGCAGGTCTTTTGCCCACAACCGAGATGACAGACCTTGCCGACCGTACATACAATACAAACATCACATTGGGGAGACAGGTCAAGCTAGGTAGCGAGGAAAAAAAACATCGAAATGTGTAATACAGAAGGATAATACAGGAATGCACAGATATCAACACACCATAGCACAATAAACACGGACAAGCAACATGGGAAAGAGTTCCAGTGTGTACATCTGATCTGGTACCGCTGCAATCTTCGACTGCGCCTCCAACTGACCCGATGTCCACATCAGAGGCAAGGCTGGACTGGGACAAAAAATCGGCCTGGGCATTTTTACTAGAGACCGGCCCACCAGGATAAAGATTGAAAATGTGACGTCATTCAGGGTTAAACCGCAAAAGATTCTGGGAACTTGTGGCAAGAGGTACTAGCGCACGCAGGCTTTCAATTGAACTCAGTTACACAGCGATAAAAAGAAACCCAAAAAATGGCAAGAAGCTGTTGTATTATTAACTGCAATAGCCGGTCGCATGACAGCCACGGGAAGCCGACGGGCAAAGAGATCGTTTTTTATCGGATTACGTCGTTGAAGAGAAAATTTTTAAGCCATGTTTCCGAAGTAAGAGCCCACGGATGGTCTGGATATACCAAATTCTGAGACGTTTAATAATAATAAACGTCTCAGAACACTCCAGCTCACATGTTAGTCTGCTCCAAGCATTCCCACAAAGGTCAGAGTTTTGTAGTAGTTAATACGTCATTTTTCTTAACATAATTGGTGATATAGGTTACAAGCAAGTCTGGCGCTGAACAGAAATTGTCGCGCTATGCTCCTTTGTTTATTGTGCATAAATAGTGAATTGTCCTGACACAATATTGCGTTTCGCTTCTGTTATTACCATGGTACATTGACAAAAACATATACTTTTATTCACAGGATAAAACAGTTGTTTTGTATCACTAATTGTCCAGTGCGATTGCAACATACAATATTATTGTCACTGCTACATTTCTGTAATGCTACCAAAAATTATTTCCACTACTAATTAATTACCGTTGAGCTCAAAGGTTATATTAATAAACGGTTAACGAATGTGTATTTATGGAGACGATTTGTGAGACTGGTAAACTTACCTTTGTTCGTACGATGGTCTTTCGTTCTACACGGTGCATTTCAAGGTCCTGTACCCATCCGTCGGTAAACTGTACCTGGGCTTGTTGCAGTGACCTGAAGTTACTAAACTTCATGAGTGTATGCACTCACTCCAAGAAGCGTATAATTATAAATCTGAGCGTGGTGAAAGTTGGGCAGCACGCTGATGTCTTTTGTCCCTCTGTGTGCTCGTAAGGGTCTGACACTTTCACTCCTTTGTTTTTTCCTCGTATCTTTTCTTTGTCTTTTCCTCGAGTCTGTCTTTGTACGGACCGGCATTGTTTTCCTTTTGTTTTGTACATTCCTTTTTTGTGCGCCAAAGAAAAAACAAGAAGGTATTGGAACCGGAGAATGAACGTTTTGCGGTGCTGCAAATGCTTGCATTTGATGCGGTACTTGGATTGTTTTGCCACTAGTTCCCGGCATGCAATGCGCGAAAATCACGTGATTGCTAAACAAGGGGGCGGGTGCATCCAGCCTCCTCGGCTGTAATTGGTCCAGCCCAGAGTCGATCATGACCAATTGGCCAATCCAACACCTTTCATTATATATATATACCCTTCCTAAAAAAATTAATAAATCCATCGGCCCATAAAAACAAAAAATCGCCAGCGGCCCACCGGGCAAATGCCCGGTATGCCCGATGGCCAGTCCAGCTATGATCAGAGGGGAGGTAAGCGTTGGAGGTGGCGTTGGATCCGGGGTAGGGAGGGTGATCCGTCAGTGAGTGCTTATCAGTATCAGTATATGTATGTGTGTGCGTGTCCATAGTTCAGCTGAGACAGTGTCCTTCGCCCTGCCAGGCTAAGTAAACAGTCTTTCAGCCAACCCAGGTGGCCTTGCATGGAATGGGAAGGAACAGACTCAACACAGTCGTTATCAGGGAGTTTTGTTCGGCTCCAGCCTTGAGCCCACAGCTGGCGCCGAAGGGGTAGAAAATTATGATGTTAATTTTCCTTTTGCAACAACTCATGAGAATTTCAAAGCTGTTCTTTAACACTCCGACACTGGTCTCTCAATCTCCCGTTGGAGAACCGCAAGTTTCTCCATGATGTTATCAACCTTCAGTTCCGTGGTGTTGTCATTCTTTTGCTCAGAGAGCAGATTCTGAGACCTCACGACTGCAGTGAGCTGTTCTACGATGTAAATGGCCTGCATTTGTATTTGTATAGCGCTTTTCTAGTCCTTAAGGACCCCAAAGCGCTTTACACTACATTCAGTCATTCACCCATTCACACACACATTCACACACACATTCACACACTGGTGATGGCAAGCTACATTGTAGCCACAGCTGCCCTGGGGCGCACTGACAGAGGCGAGGCTGCCGGACACTGGCGCCACCGGGCCCTCTGACCACCACCAGTAGGCAAACATGGGGTAGGATTTTTGGCATGCAGCCAGGAGGCAGCCTGGGATCGAACCACCGACCTTCTGATTAGTGGCTGACCTGCTCTGCCACCTGAGCTACAGCCACCCCAATGTAATCCAACTTTCCCTCAAAGGTGTTATTCTGAGCAGGCCTCTCCTTGATGTAACCCAATATACGCTCAGAGGTGTTATTCTGAGTATTCACGGCAGCTGTAAGCGTCTCCAAGGTCTTAACCATGCTGCTTTCAATGAGCCAGTTCTGAGAAGTCGCGCCTCGTACCATCGTTTCAATCCCAGCGGGCAGCCTTGGGGGGGTTTGAACAGCCGGTTCCCCTTTCTTAATTCTCTGATAAGTCAGGGTCAAGCCAGCTCCGATCAGCAAGAACCCTGTTATCATGGTTCCGAATAGGTAGATATCTTCAGCGTCCTCGATCGACAGTCCTGCCAGGCACACGATCCTCCATTTCTGCCACCCGTCCATCGTGTATCCGGCAGGGAAAGTCCCTCCCAGACTTCTCCTTGAGAAAAGGGTGTCAATAGCATTCAGAGACCAGTTGATCAAATCCATAATTCCCTTTAGGTTTTAGAAACAGACTGTGAGAGTGTGTTCCAGGGAAAAGTAATACAAAAAACACGAGACTAGACAAGGACATAAGAACTAAGCAGGGAAGATAAGGGAGAGGAGAAAAAGTGCGTCCGTCTCCTCCGAGAGCCAAAAGGTTTTTTCAGGCAAATAGTTGCCCCCTTTACTTATGTCAGTTTCTCCTCATATTGAAAGATCCAGTGCAAATATATCACTCAGAAATAAAACTACAAAAACTTTGTCATTGTCACGGACCTAACTGTATACATCGTGGTGGTTCAAAAACCACCTTTCTTTTCCAGAAAATCATCTATGTCATCCAAATTCCTGATAAAAGACAGGAACTCATTTTTTTAGAGGAAATAAAGTCATCTGCATATTTCCTGTCAGTTTTAAATAAACACCAGTTGAGCAGTTTAATATAATGTTACATAAATAAACATTAATGAATTAATTTAAAAGGGATACAGCAATACAGGTTGTTTCCGCTTTTCATTCAACACACATTTATAGATGTTGAGGACACCTTGAAGGCGTTTCATTTCTTTCTTTCAGCACTGAGGCAGTCGGCAGAGTGGCAAGAATAAAATCATTTTCTGGAAAGTAGATATCAGAAAGGATTCTTTAGCCTCGGGCTCTATGGTTTATTCAACGGTCAGCTTAACACCTTTAAGAAGCATTAAAACATCCAGAATTTATTCATTTAATTATTTTGGTCCAGATGACAACATCTATAAAGAAGGCGATAATCAGTGAAATATTTAACCAGAATATATTTTAGTTTTTGGTTGGTAAACAAATTCCGTATGCTTGCCCTGATTGGTTTCTCCCTTTTTTTTCCTTTTTTTTTTGTTCACTAGAAACTACCTACACACGTGCATGCGCGTGTACATACACAAACACACACGCGCACACACACACAGGAACTCATGCAACACTGAAGCCGTAACACCTGCTGAGAGAGTTGAATCTCATTACTTTCAATTACATCACTGAGCACAGCAATACCTGGCTGTTTATTATGTAGAGTTTCTGTTCTCTCCATGGAGAGGGGAAATACACAACACACACACACACACACACACACACACACACACAAAACGCCCCCCTGCTGAGAAACATAAACACTATTAGAGTCAATCGAGGGAAAGAGAATGGGGCTGATTTGATTGGTGTTGTTTATATTCCACCTCAGAGAGCTGAACAATTAAAGCTTGTGCTGCTGTAGGCAGATCCCAGTGACGTCAACACCGGCGCAACCGCTTTCCTGAGTTCATGATTAATGTGGGGTTTTCAGATCACGCAAATGTGAAATAAATATCTTTTAAAAGTAAATGAAAAAGCAATTATAATACAATTTTGTTATAAAGTGGATAAGCAGCAGAGCCCCTCTGTACTGTGAGTGCTTTTTTTGGTTTTTACCCATAATTATCAACACTCTGCCACATAATCTGTGACTCTTTCATTTTTGATGCAATTTTGTCATCACTCTGTGGGCCAGATTTACTAATGCTCTGTCCAAGCATTAAAAAAAAATACTTGTGTTATCTGTACTTACTGTAGAGGCACAGTGGTAAGCATGGACACAGCTATTTTTGCAGCTGGCCTTGCATTCAGCATGTATTTGAAGATCCTTCGATTTCAGAGATCAAAATTATGGGAGGAAAGCTTTTAAATGAATCATACAAAAAATATTTACTAAGGGTTGTAGGAGGCAGTTGACTGAAAACCACTACTATCAATGCAGTCTTGTGAGTGCAGCCTCACACTAATTCACCCTGCTTGGTAAATCTGTCGCTACCCAAAATATTTTCAGGGCTGTCAGAGATGAAATCCAGTCGTGTTTATTTATTATTCTTGTGTGAAAAGAGCGAAGCATAAAAAAATAGATAAATTAAAATGCAAGCAGCATCACTGTAGTCATATGACATAAAAGCAATTTAATAAGACTGTCACGGTCCGGGGCAGCGGCCGTGTGGAGAGCGGAAGGAGGACTCAAAACGCAGCACTTATTCAGGTGTGAGGGTGATTTATTGATAATATCCAATATAAAGTGGGGATGGTAAAACAGAACTAAGGATGAACTAACTGGGAGAAACTACACAAAGAAATAGCAAACCTGAGCATGAAGGGAGAACAGCAGGGAGAGCACGCAGGGGATTACACCAGGTATGAACACAGACGACGCGACCAGGAACAGAGGCAAACACACACTATAAGTACACAGAGAGACACTGGGAAATCACACACAGGTGGGAGACACAGCTGGACCTGATTAACCTGACGAGACAGGGGAACACTAACACCAGGGACCAATAGAGGGAGCACAAACCCAAAACCCAGTATCTAAAATCCCAAAACACAAACCATCCCAAAACAGCCCAAGAATAATAAAGAGAATAATAACAATAAGGAACACAAACACAAAGTCACTGTGTCATGGCCGCAGGACCATGACAAAGACCAGTTTAAAAAATATGAATATGGGTGTGAAGGCTAATTGGACAGCCCAGCAATGCAAAGTTTCAAAGGCAAACAATTGCAACTTTTGTTGCAAAGTAAACTGAATATATAATTTTTAGCAAAACGAAGCATGCAAAAATCAATAGTACAGTAAACCAAAGAAACCCAGGCAAAAATGAAACCTGTTTAAATCCAACCAATAAATGGAAAGAAATGGATGAAAACTCAAAAGTATTAGCATGATATAGAATGTACACTTTTACTTTTTCCATTCATTCAATTATATTATCTTTTAGTGTTTTTGCTTATCAGCCCCACAGTTTGTTTTTTTGCCAACACCCACTGTATCAGCACTCCTGTCAATGCAGTGGTCTCATTTAAATGAATGAAGGGATCATTTCGCCTTGAAGCAGAGGGGATGAAGATATTATTGGACACATAATGCATGTGGAAATTGGTATACAAATATCAGTTGAAGAAATTCCAGACAGGATGACTGTCAGTCGGAGTCGCCTCATTAGGCTTCACAGATCACTGTAAGATGAGAGCTCCCTGGTCAAAGCATGACCGATAGAGCCAAGTGGCTTGGGACTCTTTAAATAAAAGTCCCCAACACCCTCAGGAAAATGATGAGTGTTTCGGGAAAACTGATTATCACCATCACTCATTATTTCCCCACATTATAGTGGCCTTTTCATTGGCCAAGTCTAACCAGTTGGCACTCTAATGTTTATTGACGGGAGATTTCTTGTCCATGGGGAAACACCAAACAGTTCTTGGGCTTCAAATACGCCCCCGATGAGGGTCTTTAGAAACACTGGCTGGAATATTCCCTTGACTGTTTTATTGTCAAGCTCAATGGAGCATGTATGGTTATGTCTGATCTCATCTTGTAGTACTTTGTTGTTTTCCAAGCTGGACATCAAGACAACATCCTGCACCATCTCCCTGGCATATCCGGTTGTTTAGCTCCCAAGTCAGGATCATGGTGTTCCTTAATTTTAAGCTTTCACTGTCTCTCCCTAAAGGTGCCACTCAGGCAAGCTGCTCATGTTTTGTATGTTAGTGTGTGCTGGGAACAGTGAGATCATGGGCTGTTCTTGTGGGTCTTAGCTATCAGCAGCGGTTGCTGGCACTTGGCTTTTTCATTCCCCTTCATTTCTGTTCCAGGAAAAAATAAATTAACAATGATCAATAAGTTGTTGAGGTAATGTAACATCTATGATAAGCTGATTAACTGTTTTGTGTAATTCTAAACTAAAGCTTAAATATCTTTTAGCTTTGGAGAGCTCATCAAACTCATCTATATAAAAAAGTACATATATATATATATATATATATATATATATATATTCCAAGCATACACTTAGATGAATTAACTCTCAGGTGAATACAGAACTGGAGCTGAATAGCAGGTGGTTTAGTTGAAACACTATCAATGGAGGTAAGTACAAAGTAAGATGTGGTGGAAGAGTCTTGAGGGGAAAATCTCCCTTAATCTTTTCTGCATGTCCACAAATTATTAATGCTTCCTCCACCCTATTTGCCTTCCGCCGATTCTCATCTTTCACTCAGCATTGTTTAAAAATCTAGCATAATATAATCTGTCTCACTGTCATCTTGATCTTCTTTGTCTATTTTTTCCACAGGTTCCCTCCATTACCCGGTCCGTGGGCCATGACAGGATCTTGGCTCTCCGCCAGCAAACTCAGTTCCTCTGGGACGCCTACTTCTCCTCCATAGCCAAAATAGTCTTAACAACTCTTGAGGTAAGCTTGCAAAACATTGTCTTAAATGGGAGTTGTGGATTTATTTTCATCAGGAGAGTTGCATTTAGTCAGTCAAACTGCTATAGCTTGTTCTGTACTATACATTGCCGCTGGCTATGCATCACCTCCCAAAGACAAACCTTTGAAAGATTTCTTTCTCCAGTTGTCAGTATTTTTTTTTTTATCCAAAGAAGGTTAGCTGAATGTGCCCTCTCTTTTGCAGTACTTTTTCTGCTCCATATTCATACATTTCCACTCAGAAGCAGCTCGGCAATGCAGTGTTCAAACACTCAGTGAAGGTATATCAAAGTTACTGGGGGTGATTTGGCATGCTCAAAGTTTGTTTTGAGATCAGGGTTACAGTTTGACTTTTTGTTGTTGTTTTTTCTTCATAAAACTGTGTTTTTCTGCAATAAACCCTTAGCATCATGTGAGAAAGCCGCTGATACACCATTGGCATATAACATTTTTATATAGAACTTATCCTTTTTTCAACTCTCAAAGCTACTGCCCCTCTTTCCCTTTGATTTGGCACCAGCTAGTACTTAATGTTCATTTTCTTCACTGTCATCAGACTTGTGACAGTTACATATATTTAGCAGGAGTCCTTCTGTATCTAATGGTAGTCTAGATTGTGTGTGACTTATCAGTTCTAATCAGTGACAAACAGAAAAGAAAACCTCTTGCTATGTGTGAAAAGTGCTCATAAAATCTCTGGTGGACTATTCAGCAAGGTTAACCTAGAAAACGTTACATGGAGTTCAGGTTTTATTTTAACCTAACCTGACAATCTTTGAGAAAAGAAAAGAAATATTGAAGATGGAAACCAGCATTTTGTTGCCTGAAATGAAAACATAGGCGTCGTGAAGTGCCAGTTGTGAAGCACCAAGTGTGAAGGAGGACCATGCTGTCTGGCAGCCTACAGGTTTAAGAGGCTGCAGTATGTGAGTG
Organism: Mchenga conophoros; assembly: GCF_057382185.1. NCBI lineage: Eukaryota > Metazoa > Chordata > Actinopteri > Cichliformes > Cichlidae > Mchenga > Mchenga conophoros. The sequence continues at coordinate 19,474,990 of NC_140540.1, forward strand.
GGCGTTCATGCCCGCTCTCAAGGCTAGAAACCCACAGGCTGGCTCATTAAATGACCTAACCAGCTGATGTACAGAAATGAACCTGTGTCATTGCCATGTACCACAAAAGCCATCCTAGTCTTCCTTTTTTTCTTTTTCTTTTTTTTGTTTTAAAAGAAATTCATTTCCTTACAACCTCGATTCAGACCTCAGAGACCATTTGCGCTTTGTATCATCTCTGAACACAGACACAGAGGATAATAATCCTTTTTATCACCAACATCAGCAGAAGAATCATAGGTATCATTACATAAACATCAGTATGATTGCTATGATCTTTCTAAAGCCCACAGTTTGTTTTAATTTATCACGTCCACCATGAATACTAATATCATAATTATCACAATTATCATCATAGCGATAACATAAATACTATTATTACAATCATTACACCAACAAAGAAAGACTAACTTTTTCGACTTAATTTTTTTTAATGTGTGTAAAAATATTATTACTAGGTGAGGGCTGTGGTTGTTGTGTAGGCCAGTTTGTTGTCTGATTTAATTGCTGAAGTTACACTGAATGCAAGTTTAAAGGTGGAATCTCCATTCTTTTTCACAAAGTAAGTTTGAAGCACAGGTATACAGGTAGATCTTTTTGCACATATTTAGGCTTTATTAAGACTAAGAAAATTGGCTTTATCATTCTTATTGATTTTATATCTTACCTCTTTGAATTTGTACAAATAGAAAGAAAGTTTAACAGACTGAAAAGCCATTAATTTTTAATGCTGGCACAGTTATTTTCTGTTATTAGTCATAAAATAATGACTCCCTTTTTAATTCTATAGCTCAGTTGATTGCTTTGATTGCACAAATGAGCAATCAAGGTATCAACTTTCAAAACTTTCAAAATATGAAGCACGCCTAACCATCCCTGAAGGGTTTCAAACAGCTACTACCTTGTACTTAAAAGTACAACCTTTTTATTTTCCTTATTATTTTCCAACTTTTGCTTTCAGAATTTGCCTCCTGTTATGTGTATAATTTTCTACTTCATATGCATATGTAAAGTAGAAAAATGATACAGTGAACTGAAAGTATGGCATATGCAATTGAAATGAAAGATCTCATGCCTGTAATAACGTCACACATTTGTCTGTTTGAGCCAATTTAATGCTGTGTATATTAAAATGTTTGCATCAATGCCATCTATCAAACACCAGGAATAAGGACCCATCTATTTGTAAAATGACTGATAATTTCATCACCAAGCCCTACAACTATAATTTATGTTTGCCTTCATGTTTACCTTAATAATACAAAGTGTCCTCAAATTGCAGCATTTTTTTTTTTTTGAGCACAAACAAGACCTTGGTAATTCCACCAAATGCCCAGTGCTAGCAGGGTATGAAATTAGACAGGAGACCGCTGACAGCTGTATACTGTTGGCCAGATGTGCTAAAAAGTCAGAGCCAGCATGCCACCAGGCTAAACGGGTGAAATGAAGCGTGGCTGATAACCGTAGTGTCCCACATACTGCGAGCCTGACAGTTGGTGTAAGGAGGTGGGTGTGTGGCATATATATGTGTGTGTGTGGCTGTTAAGAGCTGGATGTAAGTGTCAATTCCCCTTCCCTGTTTCCTCCACTGTTTTGATCTAAATACAAAGAAATGTGATTAAAAAGTTTGTTTGTTTTTTAAATTAAAAATGTGTTTTTTAAGTTTCACAATAAGTCAAAACTACTTAGGTATATCTCTACTTTTGAATGGTTTATAGTCATGTAAAAAATTTAAAATATGCATGTAAAAGTCAAAAATATAGACAGCCCATATGCCATTTATGAAGAAACAACCCGAAATGAAATTCAAGGATTTTTATGTCACTATATAATTTGCAAAAATCAATAAATACAATTTTTAGTAGCAACCAACCAATTGGCTAGGATCAACAGCTCCATTACTCTTGCATTACATCCTGTTGGCTCACTGTCACAACATTCAACCAGCTCACCCAACCTCCGGTAACAAGACAGATGGATCGTGTTAGCTAACTCACTAATGGACTGCTGATGTTGGGATTGAGTTGCTCCACAGGATGAAGTGTCTTGGGTCTGCAAAGATGTTCCTCTCTTCGAGACCTCTCAAAGCACCTAACATAACCTAAAAAGCTGTCATTTTAAATTTCAAATATTAGTACATGTCTGTTGTTAGGTGGCGGAGTTAAGGGGGCAATTTCAGGCAATTGATTTTTCAGTTTGACTGAAAAAAAAAATACAAGTTTCCCTGATCTTATTCTTCTTTTTCTTCACACATCCTCCTTTCTGCTTTACCTCTCTGCTTCATCCAGATCATCCAGGACCGCGTGGACTCCCTTATATCCAGAAACCGTTTGTTGTGGAATTCCCTACCTGGTGGTCTGTATGCACTCCCTCAGTACTCAACTGACGCCGCCCAGTTTCCTTTTTACTATGCTCTACTGGGTGAGTACATAAGCTTTCCGTAAGAGTCATTTCAGTGTAGCACAGATGGTATAGGTTGTTGTTTAATGACTTAGCTGCAGCACAGGTGAATAACTGGAATGCAGTGTACTTGCCAATAAGAGAAGGATCACTTAGATTTACCACGTTGGAGAAATAAGCAGGTCAGGATCACAGCAACTTTGATGGGGGCTGTGCAGTGTTCCTGACCTGTGTGGTTTCCTCAAAACAAGAAGGGTTGTGGGGTGTTTCTACTCAGTAGTGATGAGTACCTTTTGTCAGAGGAGGCACAAAACATGAACCACAGTGTGGTGCATGTGCTGGGGAAAAGTCAGGTTTGCTGCAGATCCAGCTCGCGATTTACAGGATTTAAACAAATACCCTTGAATGTCTCAAGGTGCCTAAAGGTCACTCAGTTTATTGCATGCCACTTCCTGTGACACAGAGCTAATAAACTCAAGTTTGATACATATATGATAATTACTGAATCCGGGCTGTGATGCATGGCCGCAGTTTTTCTGTTATTTGTTTTCATTAAGTGTTCTCCTTGGCACAATCATATTAACAGCTGGAGGACACATCATGCAAACAACGATTACGTGGCCACATTTTCGTTTTTGTTGGAATCCAAAACATTCCCTTTTCTTTCAGGGAAATATCAGAATTGTCACTGACAGCCAGGAAGGCTCAACAGATGCTGTCAGTATCATAAAGCCTTGATCAGTGACAGAGAAGTTTCTGTGACAATTCCTGTGTTTTTCTGAAAGTTTTCGCCTCTGAACACAATGACCATATCACTGAGTAAAAAAATTGTAAAATGAGGATGTGTTTACCAACAAATTTCAAATCCAGTCAACTTGGACTTCATTGGCTGCCTAAACTGTGCTAGAAACTGCTGTCTATAGAGCCTAAAACAGTGAATGTACAAGCAGCATGACTTATGACAGGTCAGATAAGTGGTTAACAACGGCAGCTGTAATAAAATTCTGCAATATTGTTTTTAAAATGTATACGTAAAATTTTGCAAGACTCCTGTTGGGGCATAGTTCAGAAACTTGAAGCTGCAGGGAAAGAAATAAGGCTTCTATATGTGCATGTTTATGTGGGTGTGCAGACCAGAGAGACTCTCAGTAGTCTGAGGCTGTAACTCAGATCGATGTTTGTCTTTCTCTGAGGAATTGTGGACACAAGGGTTAGAAGGAAGAGAGAGGAGAACCAAAGATGGAGCAGTTTTGTTTACACCTCTGCAGTAAATCACTATTTTTGCTGCCGCCATCACCGGCGCTGCTGCTGGGGGAATAACTTTTCGTCAGCGCCGTGTATAAGACGGTCTCACTCTGATACCTTCCCATAAGTTTTCATGGCAAAGCTGTTGCAACTTGGGCCTGATAGTTTAAAAAAGTTTGGCTTAATGTCAATACATAGCGGCCTTGGGACAAGTAAGACATCGCTATCAGATGCCTCAAGTTACAGTTTTATTTTAGTGTGTGAAAAGGAGTCCAGTCATCTGTGCTCTGCAGCTTCTTCAAATTATATAAACAAAAGAAGGTTGTGTTAATATTCTAGAAATTGATGTATCAGAGCAATACTGTTCCAATATAGCATCTATATATAGCATCTATTTTATAGCTCGTTTGACATTTGTAGTTTTAATGGTGTTGAGTTTCAGATCGGCTTGCAGGACATGTCAGTATAAAAGTGTGACTAAAGATGGGAGAAAATTTGATGTATGCTGATTTTCTGTCTTTTAAATTATACATATAGTTGAAATCAGCAAATGCTTTGTCAAAGTCAGTTAGTCCCAGTGTACTAGATGAGAACTGAGTTGCAAAGTTGCTCTCAAGACACCACTAAGGTACTGGTTGCGTAAAACTCCTGGCTCAAGGCTCTGATTTTTCCAAGTAACACTAGACCGTAGTGTATTTAGGACTATTTGCTTAAGAAAATTTTTGTTTAAGAACTTTAAAACATCTTTGACAGACCAATACAGTGAACACTGCTCGGGCTGTGTTTCAAGAAGTTTAAGATATGTGTGCTCACTTTTGGACTATGGCAGTGGCTGAGTTGTGTACATGTTAATTTATTGTATTCTATTTTATTCTTTTTTTATGTAGTATGCATCTGCAGCTTTTGAACCCAGAACAAATCTATCCATCTAGGCAATTAACTGCATCTTATCTTGTTTTATGAAATTGATTATTTGTTAAGAATTACAAAATCCCTCCAAAGTTAACTTCTCAACTTTTGAATATTTCAGACTTGAGTAAGGTCCTTTATGTCCCCTGATGATCTGATTTCAGAGAGCTTCCATTCTGTTCTATGACTGAATGTTTCAATGTTTACAGGGTTTTGATACTAAAAAAAAACGGAAACATGCCGTTTAACAGAAATTAATATGGCTTAGCTATTTTCAAGAAACAGAAGGTTTAACCCTATTTATGTGACCCCCACAAGGGCAGAGCTCATGCTTCCATAAATACCACTAAGCCCACCTGAGATGGCTGGTCAGGGGGCCCAGTGTCAGAGAGATGGATAGAGCAACACTAAAGAGCACTCTGGCTGCACTTATCCATGAGGAAGTGTTTTCCCCTATTCCCAAATGCACCCAACACTTGCCATGCCATGTGCCTGCAGTCCTGGCCTTCTTTGGCTGCTCTGAGTGTTCAGTGTTTCTGTGTGTGTGTGTTTCCACATCTACCTGCCCATTTATCTATTATAGATTTTTGCAATCCTCATTTTAGCTGCCCACATGGGATATCTAACTTTTTGTAATTACTTTCTGGCAGTGTGTAAAAATAGAATAGAAGCAGTTTTGCTGCAATTTAGAGTTTTTGGTCTTCTTGAAGTGAAGGAAACGACAGCAAATAAATTCCATGTGATCACTTGGTAAACATGCTAAACATGTAAAAGAGAACAAAAATCTATGTTAACACCCAGTACCTTTAATATGATGGAAGATTTTCACTCTGTCAAATAATGTTATTGGAACTTATTGAAATGACGTTAAATAAAAGCTAAATTATAGATGTCTCATGCATAAGTACTGATGGATGGATTCCATTATTTTGAATTGCAAAACAGAGGATGAGAATCTTTGTAAAATGTAACGACTTCAAAAAAGTTAAAATTAGAGCTGGAAAGGCTGGAATAGTAAGTGATACTAAAAAGAAAGAGCAGGAGGAACATTGTGATTCTAATTAGGTTTATTGGCAACAAGTCAGTAACATGATGGGGTATAAAAAGAGCATCTTAGAGTAGACAAAAATACATGTAGAGGACTCACTGACAGTTATCGCAAATGCTTAATTGCAGTTCTTCCTACCAAGAGCAGCACAAGTTGTTATTATGTTTAGGGGCCAATTAGGTTTTCACCCGGGCGAGGTAGGTTTAAACAATCTTTTTCCTTTATAGATCAAATTGTTTAAAAACTATCATACGTAGGTCATCTTGCCTTAAATTTGCTTGACGATTCGAAATGTGAAAGTGTGAGAAATATACACACACAAAAAGAAATCAGGAAGGAAGCAAATGTATTTCTATAACACTGTTTATTGTGAAAATGTCAAAATGTGTGTTTATGACAAACCATTGCATTTTGTTATTCAGCCTTTTTGGAATTGAGGTTGTATTAGCTAGTGTTTCCTGGAACCTCTGCTTTTCACAGAACTTTAATGTTATATTTTTATTTTTCTTCATTATGAACCTCTTTGTTTCATATGTTCAATTATGAAACATTAATTTATAATAATTTATAATAATGTAATAATTATAAATGGCGAGATGATTAGAATGCGTCCTCGCGTACTAGAGTGTATTACAAAGTGCTGTTGTGAGATTATTAGGGTATTTAGACTAATTACACAGCTCACAGCTGCCAAATATTCACAGTTTACACAACTTATTTGCTAATCAGATTAAGAAGAAGAAAATCACCATCAGTATTTACACAGACTACAATTTGTTGCTGTTTGTGTGATATTTCTGATCATTTCTTGCCCCATGAAAGCCTTGTGGAACGATTTAATACTAGTCAGATAATGTTTGCAGTGATTATGAATGCAGCAAAGTTTACAGTGCAAAAACAGTGTATGTTTTCTATATTCTCAGCCATCTTAATAACATTAATGTGAATTAAATCCTGTAATATTTGACAATAATAGATCAATCTATTTTGAAACAGAAGATGTATTAAGAAGCTCGTGCTTTATTATATCAATACATTTTTCTGACACAGGTTTGCCACAGGGAGAATAAGGTTCTCAAAATTACAACTCTTCCCATCCCACTCTTTTCTGAATACCATTTGTCAAAGAAGCTTCAATTCATTCTGCTTTGCTGCTTCTCTTTTTGTTCTGTTTGGTTCATTTGTTTGTTTTGGTAAAATGCAAGAGAGTATCTAACAAGTGTTGTAGAAACAGAAATACCCATTATAGAAACAAATCAGCATCATTTGCAATTGAGTAAAAGAGACTCAAAGCAAACTGTTCACTCTTGGATTAGACATGTTTACTCATGGTCAGCCATCTGAACCAGGGGGTATATATGCTGTCATAAAGATGGATGACGGGTGCAGCGTGGAGCACTCTGTGTCCAGTTAACCGTGATGGAGCTTTATGGAGAGCTACATCTGCACAAATCTGTGTTTGGGGTTTTTTTGTGTTGTTGTTGTTGTTGTTTTAAGAGCCTAAATGCAGTTTACACATGACAGCTGTTTGTGAAGTATGGGTATGTTTGTGCAGGTAAGAGCCCATCGCAGCAGTTCACCACTGTGATCCATATGGTAACTCCTCTGCAGTCCCAGATATCCCCTGTGGTGAAGCTCATCATCGCTGTAGCCAAGTCCAAGTTCTGTGCACAGGTGGGATATGTGTCTGAACTTTGCTGTGATTTCTGCTGCGGTTCAGGAAAAAGATGAAAGAATGGTTTCACATATATGCAGTGAAATGCAAACAGTGTCAGGAGGTGTTAATTCTCAGTGATCTAAAATGTTTGACTTGACAGTTGATGTTTATGTTATCAATGTGTTTCTTCTATAACCTTGTCTCTCCATATCTCCTCCCTCCTTATTTCCCTTTTCTTTTGTCTCATTCCTACGTTTCCATTCCTTCATTATGTTTTCCTCATATAACAGTAAGAAAATCAAAAAAAATTTTTTTTTTTAAAAAAGGTCTAAAAAATGAGAAAGTAGATAAGTGATTATTGTAGGTTTTATATTCCAGTTTCTGCTCCTTTTTCAAATAACATACCAAATATAATGTTTGTTTTTTGATAATTTGCTTTAAATCTTCACACAAGTCTTCTTGACCGCCGTAATTTATCTAGAAAGCTTTTAAACAAGCTTTATTATTCTACACATGTTATAAAAAGTACTAGAAAAAGGCACTAGAGTAATACCTGAGGACTAAAGGTCTGTTGCATAAGCAGTCTCTTATATAATGTGGATTTTTTTTAATGAAATATGTTGAATTAAGCTTTACTATAAATATTCATGTACATGTAAATATACTGAAAGTGCAATAGCTTTTGAAACAAACTCGGTGATGACTAACACAGTTCACGCACTCACAGGCTAATGGAAAAAGAACATTTTTTGTATTCTGGCACTAAAGATTATATATGTACTCACTCTGATAATAAGGTATTCTTTAGCAAGGGTTCTCTGTAAAGCAGAAGCCCCTGGCTGGTCTTTGCTTCTTGAAAAATAGGACGGACATTTCATTATGAGGAATATCAGCTCATTCAAAACCTTCTGTGGAGAAGCCTATTCACAACAATGTTTGGGCTTGTATAATATTAATGGACACCATGTTCTTTCCCCACACAGATTGTGGTTTTATGGAACTGCGACAAGCCTTTACCTCCTAGAAACAAGTGGCCCTCCACCAGTGTGCCTCTCACTGTCATTGAAGGACAGACCAAGGTAATGGCTGTTGACTTTTTTACATCCATTATGTATTAAAATAGATTTAAATTTAAAAACTTTAAAAACTGACCTGCTTAGGGGCACGCCAGATATGAAAGCGACTGAAACACTCAGCTGATGTTCTGGGAGCTGTGTTAGAGGAAGATGGAAAACAATAACACACAAAAAAAATAAATAACAATAACATAAATGAGAATATCATAAAGCTATAGGATTAGATGCTGTAAACTTACACTGTGTTATATAGTTTGCACATTTTATACCAGTTTTATGAAGTTTAAGGAAAATATATTCACCTGGTGGTTGCTGAGTGATGGCTGGAGATTGCTGGCGGTCACTAGGTGAAATTCATTGCAAAGAAGTTAATGGGGCCGAACTCGAAACCTCCTTGCAATGACTGTGGTCATAAGCAGATTACATGGAAGATGCTGACACTGTCTGCAAGCACTCGCTACCTCCTCACCCAGCGATAGTGAGAGGTAAAAAAAAAAGCAATCCCAGACCGTTTCTCTTCGAAGTAACGCAGCCAAAGCAGTTACAAGATGGCTTTTAATTTAGCACCCACTTTTTTTTACCCAGCAACAGCCAGTATCATCCAACAGCCACCAGCCAGTTGAGGAACACATTTTCATATTGACTGGAGATTGCTGGAGGCTGTTCAATAGGTTCTAGGCCTGTGAGGCATAACTGTCAGTAATCTTTTATGATTAATAAACAGGAGTGCACATAAGTGGTCCGCAGGTGCGCATGCGCTGTCAAAATAAAAGACGCGCACCAGATAAGAAGTTTCAATGCGCGTTTGCGTACATATAAAAGGCACTGTCAAAGGAGCTTGGAAAGAAAAGCGCCTGGACTTGTTTAAGTTGCTTGAAGACGTTTCACCTCTCATCCGAGAAGCTTCTTCAGTTCTAAGGTCAAATGGTGGGGAGTCCCAGATTTAAACCTAGTGGGAGTTTCCCCCCAAAGAGGGACAAAAGGATCCCCTGATGATCCTCTAATCACATGAGCCAAGGTGTGAAACTGGGTGTGGGTCCCAATCAGCCAGGGTTTCAGGTGAGCTCATTGTGATACCTGGCCCCACCTTATCATGTGATTTCCTGAGGTCAGATGGCCCAGGATGTGAGTGGGCGTTAAGGCGTCTGGGGAGGGAACTCAAAACTGGATTATAGATGGCAGAGAGTTGGTGTCGTAAACCACCGCCTCTGTTCAAAGATGGTCGCTCACAGTGGACATAGATGGCTTCTTTCACTCCTCTTTCAAACCATCTGTCCTCTCTGTCCAAAATGTGAACATTGGCATCCTCGAAAGAGTGTCCTTTATCCTTAAGATGCAGATGGACTGCTGAGTTCTGTCCCGTGGAGGTGGCTCTTCTATGTTGTGCCATGCATGTAGAGGTCTGGGCATTCCTCGCTACACTGTACCGCATGCCCAGAACGCCTTGTCCGTAGAACTGAAGAAGCTTCTCGGATGAGAGGTGAAACGTCTTTAAGCAACTTAAAGAAGTCCAGACGCTTTTCTTTGCAAGCTCCTTTGACTGCAATGACCTGGATGACTGAGAACCTTCACAGACATATAAAAGGCACTGCTTTTGTCCGCTAGAGTGGGATTTTCACGGCATATTCTGCACCAGATCTCTGTGCGTTCATCATTTGTTTGAAGCCAGCTCACCTCCTGCAACCACTTTTCTGAGAATATGCGCTTCTTTTGCGGTTTGGACTCCTTCTGACATTTCTTTGGAGGTGGAGGAACACCAAAATAATTGCTTAAAGGAGCTTCTTCGACATCTTTAAGATGATGAAGATTCTTGGAAAAGATATCATTCACTTTTAAATGAATGAAAAACTTTATCACCACAAATCATAAGATAATTCTACCCCTGTATGGTTAACGATGGAATGTTCTGCTGGAATCATTGGAGAACTTTAGAAGCATTACTTAAACGTTGCTGTAGACCAAATACACTCTCATTGCAACAATAGTCTCTGATTTTAAAAATGAGTCTTTAATATGTGTTTAGTGTTTTGCAGCGAGGAATTTTGCTCTGTTTAGAGTCTCGGTCCATGATTAATGATTCAGTAAATGCAGCAAAATACCTCTGGGGATGCCAGATGTTCTCAGTCTTATATATTGTTATTATATTAACAGCAAAATAAATACAAGAGTGGGTCAGGATTATGGCTCAGTGAAGCTGAAATACACCAACCATCTACCCTACAGCGAGTATGAAATGACTACATATCACCATTATTAGTGACCATAAGACTGCTGCTCCTAACACTAAAGCAAGCAGTCTTTCTCACACTACATATACTACTACTAATAATAATGCATTACAGACTTTTGAATTGGTTTAGTCAGATGGGTTTTAAAGACCCTGATTTACATCACAGATGTTTTCAGTTACTGTTGCTGATTTACACTCTACAGGAATGTGTGGATGTCTCTTTGGTCCTGATTATGTCCTGCTAGTTTCTTCACATCTGGTAGTGTTAAAAACTCACTCATTTCCTTGTTGAACAACAGGAAAGCGATAAGATATATCGCTTGGTATAAAATTATTGCATTTCTTCCTGTTCTGGAAGAAAAACAACCTCACACACACTGTTCGTTTTTATCGATTTTGCTTTGGCACTCACAGCACTTGTTTAAAATTAAGAAAAGGTTATAGTTTTGATTGGAAATAAATAAGCATGTGGTTGCATTGTGTTTTAAAGCACACCACATGTTTTCAGAGTGGGTTTGTTTTGTTTGTTTGTTTTATTTTGTTTGTGCTTCTTCAGTTCTGGAATAACTGAGGGATATTCACACATAATAAACCCCAGCGGACCACCCAAGAGCTGAAGAATGTGAAGACGTCTCATGGATCTTCAAAACCTAGAAAAACTCGAGTCGCTTTCTTTTCAAGCTTTCAAGCTTTTTGTTCTGAACTGTAATCAGAGACTGGGACTCTTAATCTAAAAATATCAAACCCAAAATGATGTAATTGTAGATTGTAGTTTTTAGGCTGGGTTGACATAGTGTTAAATCAAATCCTGCCACATTTATTGGGTCCATATTAATTACAAGTCCCTTGTTTAAAGCCTCATAGCCCTGTAAAACATGTAAAAAATGAGTATTGCCACTGTGACATTGTAATGTTGGTTTGTGAATCTGCATTTTGAAGCCTCAACATTGGCATATGGGTGAAAACACAGAAACAACTACCTGCTAATTAGTACTAAATAACAGACTGACAAAATATTACATTTTCAAACACAAAAAATGAAACACAAACTTGTTAAACAGACTGTAGCAAACAGCAACCCATATCATTTTTCAGGCAATGTCATTAAAATGCTCCAAAAAGTGCCAACAGCACAAACACAGTGTCTGCTCAGCTCCAGTTCACTGACTCCTTTCAGCAGACGGCTACAGCTGCCTGTGTTGGGTCCAAACTCCGCTTCAGGTCCCAAAGTCAAACAAACTCTGTGGCATCACTGAGAGTTTCAAACTGTCTAAAGTCTTTCGTCTTTAATAAAACGATCAGCATTGCTGCTTTACCAGGTGTAACAATTAACTTTAACATCCAGGCAGCCACGAAAAAAGAATTTATTAAATTTAATGGAGTTTGAAGTTAGCAGGGAGTTAGCTCACTAGTTTATCATAATATACCATGTTCTGACTGAGAGATTTCTGAAATTTTTAAATGTACAGCTCTGCTATCACTTCCAACATAAACGAAGACAGAAAACTAAACAGCAGTGACTTTTGTAGGGTTACTGAAGTTTGGCTAGCTGGTATATAATGATTTGCTACGTGATCACTAGCGACACAGATATGTTAGAATAACATAAACACAGTGAAGCTTGAGGGTGAACGTTAACCTTTTTCCACTTGATAAAAGTTAACGTGAGGGTTCCCAACGGTTAGGGACAAATGCAATTTCATGGCAGGATGCTGTAAACGGACAAAACTTCAGTCAGGAGAACAACTGAGATAATCCATCCACAGTATGAGGTTAGTCATTAATATACTGCTGCATGGGCTGGGCTGTAGTTACACGTAAGGTTTTAAAAACTGAGCTTCAAAATGAACAGTGGTAATAAAAACCGAAAGAGGCCGACAGTGATCACTGACTGTTTTTAGGGGCTTGTTCAGATCTAACAGAACAAGATACAAAGCATTAAAACGTTAAAAACACAACACCTTTAATAAACACAGAGCAGTTTGGACCTGGGGCCCGTTCTTCGTACGTCGCTCACTACATCCAAGATCAAATGACACATCCAAGATCAAACCATCGCGCTAACCGTGAGCTCGCTAATCCGGTTCTCCGAACACACCTTCCGTTGACGATTAGTACAGCTGGACGCAGTAATGTGACATCACTGGGTGTCGTAAAAGGGGCTACGCATCGATAGTAGAAACATTGATCGGCAACCCTCTGATTGGTCGGCGAAAATGTCGAAGGAGCGCGCTCGGCTCGGTATTTTTCGGCAGCAGAGCAAGAACTCCTGAGTGAGGGATTTCAGGAGTTTCAGAGTTTAATCAGAACGCAAGGGAACACTGCAAAGGCTGCAAAAGCAAGGAGAGAGGGCTGGCAGAAAGTTGCTGACAAATTAAACTCGTAAGTAATTTAATAATAATAATAATAATATATTGGATTTATATAGCGCTTTTCAAGGCACCCAAAGCGCTTTACAATGCCACTATTCATTCACTCTCACATTCACACACTGGTGGAGGCAGCTACGGTTGTAGCCACAGCTGCCCTGGGGCAGACTGACAGAAGCGAGGCTGCCATATCGCGCCATCGGCCCCTCTGGCCAACACCAGTAGGCGGTAGGGTAGATTTATTATATTACACTATATTATCCAATATTATATTACATTATATTATATTGTTATATTATATCCTCTTTCACATTAGAGCCACAACAGGACCCACTAGAACATGGGAACAAGTAAAAGTGAAATATAAGAATATTCTATAGAATGGTAATATTTATCACTTATATTGCTTTTCGTCTCTTGGAAAGAGACCCTGAAATAATCTGTTTGTTTGTTTATAACAGCAACCAAGAAAAGGGCAGAGCAAAAAAAGACAGGTGGTGGTCCTGCACCCCCTCGTCAACAAGTTGGTTAAGTAAATAATATCCTCATGGGAAAATCGATATCTCTCAATGAGCACACTGTCGCGCTGAGCTAAAGGATCCTGTCTGTCCCGCAATATACGCTGAATTCTGAGGACTCTCCTTATCAATCTTGCACCTTCCGCAATGGGTTGCTCGCGTAAACGGACAGGACATGGCTGCGACAGGCTTCCCAAATCCACCTTGGCTTTTATAGCCGTGGTCTCTCATCTTGATTACACGAAGTAATTTACAATTACTACTCTGAAATATGAATTACATCTGTAATAATCACATACATGTAATAGAATGTTAATAGTACATTTCCCTTTTTTAGGAAATGACCTGTATGTATCTGTGTGACATCAATAAAAGGATCAAGTGCTGCATTATCTTCAGTTACATTGATGTTATTTATTTATCGCTGTTGCTTTCGTATAAATGAAGCGGACATACCTGCGTGGCCGCGATCTAATCCTGTTTACATAAAGTAAACCTGCTCCCGAGCAGGTTTACGCTTACGGCTCTGTTGCTATGACAGCAAGTCCCGGATGAGCTTCGGGGAACCGAACGATCCAAGATCACGCGAAATCGTCAACAATCTAATCCAGCTAACTTACTTAGCGAGGTACGAAGAACAGGCCCCTGGAAGCAGGGTTCCTACGTCATCAGTTAAAGACGGGGTAGGTGATGTCAGTCTAAGTCTGTCTTTTATATGTAGCCTGCTTTAATCACTTGATTAGAAGGATAAAATATGTAAAGAAAGAGTGAAAAAGGTCTCCCTTCTCTCATTAACACCACTGTAATGTCCTTGGAATGAAAAAAAAAGAGAAACATGAATGAACCTCATTATATCTGTTTTCCACACCAAGTTCTAGGTTTAATTAAAAGCAGATATTGAGTATATTTTCATTTAATCCTACCTGAAGTCCTATGATCATGCAGCAGAGGGAGGGAATGATGTATAATGCTCTTTTCCTTTGTCAACTAAATTCTAATCCAGTGCTATTTCAAGTTTAAATAGACTCTTAATGATAAATTTGAAGCAGTGTGAGCTTTGATTGTTAGATATTAGAGCAAAGCCAAGAGTGTGACTTTGTTTCGTTTGTTCTCATTTGCAATATTACTGGGTTGTACTCTGCCTCTATCTACATATACATGCTGTAAAAACTCATAGTTGTTACGGTATATTTAATAAACAGAAGAAAAATGTCACATTTTTTAAATACTTTAACCAACTGAGCTTCTTAAAATGCACTAAGTCAGATACTCACTTACTAAATGAAGCCTCCATACATGCCAGCATGTTTCTCTCTCTATGTCAATCTCTTAGTCGTCTAATTGCTTCTGTTTGTTTTCATGTAAATGTCTCCCTCTTGAAATGAAAGAACAATGTCTCCGCTGGTGACAGTAAAACGCATCTCAGCGACCATGTGTATGTGTGGTCCTATAATTAGACATGTGGTATATTGTCATGCAGCCCAGACAGATGCTCTTCACAGTATTTCCTTCCAAGTGCACGCTGTGTTTGCTCCCTCTGTAGCAACAATACACACACACACACACATAGAGAGAGAGAAAGTTTGTCATTTGCCTCAGCAGAGCACAGCAGCAGAGTAATTTGCTGTTGGTTATGAGTGTATCTACTCTGTAATGCTGAGTGGATGCACTCCATCTACAAGCTTTTACTTCCCCTCTCTCCTTCAGTCTTTCTCTCTCTATCCTCAACCTCTGTCCTGCGCTTACCTTCAGTGTTATTTTTTCTCAAGTACGTTCAGAGTCACCTTTCAGTAAGTATTCAAACGACTCTTTAATTTACTTGATTATTTCTGAGAAGTTCTCATACTTAAATGAGCTCATTTTAATTAAATTTAAGTAGACCCTCATAGATTTGGGACTGGTCAACAACCAATTGGGAAACTATGGTTACTATGGAAAAAATATGTATTTCTTGACCAGTTGGCAAGTTTTTGCTGGAAGTTACTGGCTGTAGTTGGGTAAGATTGGTTGCAAAGAAAGTGCTGCACCAAAAATTCACATGAACACAACCTTGCTTGTTCGGGTCAAATCTGACCGATTTACAAATTAAAATATGGTGTTTTACATCTGATTGCCTCAAGGCCTCATGACATCCTCCACACTATGCACTTGAATATATAAAAAAGTGATGAGCACCTCTTTCACTGAATTTTGAGTGTTTTAATAAACTTTGTTTGACCAGAAACTCTGTGGTGTTTCCAGTCAAAGGTGACTGCCATAGGAAATGAATGGGAATAATAACAGTATTTATAACAGTATGTTTGCACTGAAGCACCGCAGCAATTTCCTAATGTTGTAAACCCGCTCAACATTTGGCAATAAAACCCTTTCTGATTCTGATTCTGATTCTGAATCCACCTCCACCCCGTTTGGCCCACTGAATGAGCAAATAAATGAAAGACCCACTGAACGACCCACTTAACTGAATTTGGTGATGAAAAATGTTTGTTATGTTAATTTAAGAGCTGTTAAAACTAAAAACGTGTTACTGGTAACACTAAAGTAAGGGGGTGGGGTGAACAAAACCACATTGTGGAAAGCAAAGAATAATTGAAACTCTTATATCTGCAAATGGTGAAGCAACATTAAACCATATGGACTAAGAATGGGATGTTACTTAAGTTCATAAGAATGTGAAGGCAGACGATTAAATACTTTTGGCAGTACAGTGTGCATCCAAATTTGCTTCCATGACAGCAGTTTGTAGGAAATGTTATTGCTATATGTTAACATGGCGTCCAAAGGTCAGAGACCACTATTGACAGTCATGCTTTCATTTTGGGTTTGATTATAATTCAGTTGATTTTCACTGCATGAATTCCACAATTATGTGCTGTACGGTAGGCCATGTTGACTTGTGACAACATGTGACATCAGAAATTCTCTGCTCTCTTAGTGTCCAAGTGTCGCTCATAAATGATCAATGGGATTAAGGTCAGATGACTTAGGAAAAGTAGTTCTTTAAGTAGTTTCTGCAAATTATTGTCTTTGTTTTGTTTACTCACCAACTAGTTAAGCACTGCAATATGCTTAAAGAGAAAATTACTGGTTGATCAGAAACAAGTGGCTCCTCGTCATTAGACCTCCTTGATAAGCATTTATGACAGACAAATCAATATGATCAAAGAAGTGGTCAATATACTCCCCTCTGCTGCTGGTTATATGTTGACTACAGCTTTATCGATGTACTCTTAATATCACCTCTCCTGCCTTCAAGCAATGAATTTTATGTTTATAAGTTCATCTTGAAAATCGGTCCTCATTTCTTAGTTGTGCATTTAAATTACAGCGAAGGAGCATAAAATAGAAGTGTTCAAAGTGATCAAAAACTGCACAAAAAGTATTTATTGTGAGGCATGGACACATGCTCTCATCCTCTGGTGCAGTCTGGGACTAGAATATTAGGTCCTTTGAGTCCTGTTGTGAGGTGACGCCACCATGGATTGGGCTTCATCTACAGCTTCTGCTCAAGCGGGTTTGGTACCTGGAGGTTATGAAGGCCAGGTAAATGCCCTGTGCTCTTTGTCCCTGAGCCATTACTGAGGATTTTTTTCCCAGTGTGGGTGGTGTTCCAGGATTTATCAGACCAGCGTGTGCAAAAATAATGACAATATAAATATAGCTATATTTATTTTGGAATATCACTTGATATCAGAGAGTTGGTGAATACACATGTGACAGCAGGCATGTTCCTATAATGAAGGTGTAATGTAGCATAGTTTTATAAATCTTCTACTACATCAAATCTCCAGAAAACAAGACATCTGTCTTATCATAGAGCCAAAAGAACAAGTGCTGTCATTGTACAGAGGTCACGATACTTTTGGTCTCTATCAGTTCAACAAAAACTCCCAACTTCATTTTCTACTGTTGTTGTGGGTTTATTATGAGGAGTTTCCAAAGGTTTATGATAGTGGTAAGAGGGAACTGAATTAGTACCTACTCGGGTCGACTCAACGTGACTCAACTCGTTTTCCATAAGAATCGTAAAGTTGAGAGTCATCAAATTACAACAACGGTATGCTGAGAAGTAGGAAACTGTGAGCCTTTTTTGATTGTCATAGCAGGGTAAACACAGGCATAATTGTTTAAATTAATTATGGGCACATTCTATTAAGTGTGTCACATCTTGGCCCATGTAAATGGAACAGGGCCATAATTGATGTTATTAATTTTGCCCTGCAATGCCATGTCAAAATGGCTTCTGTTAAGGCCTGTTGTTGGGGCCTTTTTTTCTTTGGCTTTATCACTACAGGCAGAGGTAATTAATTACAGAAGTAATTACATTTCTCTTTCATTTAAATTATAGTTTAGTGGCTTTTTAACCCCATTTATGTCAGTGTCAGCGCAAACACATGACTAACACATGGCTGTTTTTTCCCCTTTTTTACTGCACAATACTCAGCTGACTTTGACTTTGACTTTATTATATTGTCAGGGCTCGTGTGCGGAGGCGAGGAAGGGATGACCCACATGCAGGACTCGTGGTGCAGAACGAGGTTTATTGAATATGTAGACAACAGATGATAGGATGGATGGCTGGCTGGCTGGACTTAGCGGACTGGTAGACTGACTGACTGGACGGAACACACGACAGAAACAACATCATCAATGACCCGACACTGAATGGGTAGAACAGAGGGCTTAAATACACAGACTGGTGATAATGATGATAATGAGGGACCGGTGAGTACACAGCTGAACATAATGAACTAATGATAATGGGAAGAGGATTGAACATAATACACACAGACCAAGGCTAACACAATAAAACAGGAAGTGGAACAGGCAGTAGATAAACAGTGAGTGTGAACTGAAAACACTGGGTCACCGACCCAGGAACCCTGACAGGACCCCCCCCTTCAAAGGCCGGCACCCGACAGCCAAACGAAAAAGAACCAGAACAGGGCGGGCGGAGGGGGCCCAGGACGGAGGGACGGAGGCCACACAGAGACAGTTCGGGTGGGCGGCCACGTGGCCCGAGGCGAGACTGTTCCTGCGGACCGACCGTGCGGAAGGCAACGGCGGTGACGTGGACACAGTTCGGGAGGCCGGCAGTGCGGAAGGCAACGGCGGCCAGTCAGGCGAAGGTGAAGGCGGTCCGGAGGCCGGCCGTGCGGAAGGCAACGGCGGTGACGTGGACACAGTTCGGGAGGCCGGCAGTGCGGAAGGCAACGGCGGCTACCCAGGCGAAGGCGGTCCGGAAGCCGGCCGTGCGGAAGGCAACGGCGGCCACTCAGGCGAAGGCGGTCCGGAGGCCGGCCGTGCGGAAGGCAACGGCGGCCACTCAGGCGAAGGCGGTCCGGGGGCCGGCCGTGCGGAAGGCAACGGCGGCCACTCAGGCGAAGGCGGTCCGGGGGCCGGCCGCGCGGAAGGCAGCGGCGGCGGCGGCGGAGGAGACGGAGCAGTTCAGGGGGCCGGCCGCGCGGAAGGCAGCGGCGGCTCTCCAGTTTTAGGCGTGCTGGCCATGGCCCGGTGGGCACAGGACCAGACGAGGCAGGATCAGGCGAAGCACAGGCCAGAGCTGCAGCAGGCGAAATAAAAGCCAAAGTCGAGGCTGGGCCAGACGAGGACGAAGGCTCCGAGGCCGGGCCAGACGAGGACGAAGGCTCCGAGGCAGGGCCAGACGAGGCAGAGGCAGGGTCTGAGGCCGGGCCAGGCGAGGCAGAGGCAGGGTCTGAGGCCGGACCAGGCGAGGCAGAAGCAGAGCTAGGTGACAGCGAGGCATGAGGCTGGTGCGGTTCCCCTGAACCCCCAGTTGACGAAGAAGGTTGCCGGACGGGTTCCTCGGGCCCTCCAGCCGACGAGGCATGAGGCTGGTGCGGTTCTCCTGAACCCCCAGCTGACGAGGAAGGTTGCCGGACGGGTTCCTCGGGCCCTCCAGCCGACGAGGCATGAGGCTGGTGCGGTTCTCCTGAACCCCCAGCTGACGAGGAAGGTTGCCGGACGGGCTCCTCGGGCCCTCCAGCCGACGAGGCATGAGGCTGGTGCGGTTCTCCTGAACCCCCAGCTGACGAGGAAGGTTGCCGGACGGGCTCCTCGGGCCCTCCAGCTGACGAGGCATGAGGCTGGTGCGGTTCTCCTGAACCCCCAGCTGACGAGGAAGGTTGCCGGACGGGCTCCTCGGGCCCTCCAGCTGACGAGGCATGAGGCTGGTGCGGTTCTCCTGAACCCCCAGCTGACGAGGAAGGTTGCCGGACGGGCTCCTCGGGCCCTCCAGCGAAAACGGTCTCAGAACCAGTGGGCACTGGAGCCCCTGGCACACACAGGACAGGGCCAGCGGGTGCGGAAACCCCTGGCTGAGGAGCGGCCGGGCCAGCGGGTGCGGAAACCCCTGGCTGAGGAGCGGCCGGGCCAGCGGGTGCGGAAACCCCTGGCTGGGCAGCAGGGTAGCTCACAGCAGGCTCTGGGTACTGAACAGGTTGGTGGACGGGCGACTGGACTACTGGTGACTGGACAGGAGGCGACTGGGCTACTGGTGACTGGACAGGAGGCGACTGGGCTACTGGTGACTGGACAGGAGGCGACTGAGCTACGGGTGACTGGACAGGAGGCGACTGAGCTACGGGTGACTGGACAGGAGGAGACTGAGCTACGGGTGACTGGACAGGAGACTGAGCTACGGGTGACTGGACAGGAGCGGACTGGAGAGCAGGTGAGTGAACTGACGGGGCTGGAAGCTGAACAGCAGGTGAGGCTGACGACGGAGCTGAGGTTGGTGTGGCTAATGGCTGGGCTACAGACTGAGCTAATGAGGGAGATAAAGCTACAGCCTGAGCTAGTAAGGCCGGTGCCTGAGCAGGGGACACTTCAGCCAGCCTAACCAGGGATAAAGCTAGTGCGTGAAAGGCTGGGTCAGGAGGTGGATGAAGTGGTGGACTGATTAGCTCTTCCGTGCCTCCAGAGCGTGAGGGCACTGGCTGGAGAGCCTCAGCTGAGTCTCTAGGGGGGTCAGGCTGGATCCTGGCCGTCCTCAGCCTAGGTGCTGGGACAGGCACGGGAGGTGGCTGGACACCAGTCACCCCCACTCGAGAAACCGAAGCGGGTGTGGCGGTAGACTGGGTCGCAGCTGCCCTCCTCCTGGGAGCTGGCACTGGTGTGGGGGTAGACTGACTGACGGGAGTGGAGATAATGACTGGGTGTGTGATGTTAGCAGGTTTATTGGAGATTGTTCTGGTTTTCCTGCCACCACTATTTACAGTCTTTGGGAGAGCAGAGCAGAACAAATCTTCCCAGTCCACAGAATCTTCCAGGAGGGAAACATCCCACGAATCAGAGATGGGGTTATTGTGCGTTTTGAGTGAATAATCAGATGGTGAGTGCGAAAAACAGTCACTGGAGCTCACCATCGGGAGTGGCTGAAAGTGGTCCGTTTTATGGCGGCGTGTGCGCCGATTTCTCCGGGAGGAGGAAGCGGGCGGGGTACACGTCCGAGCCTCTGGCACGGGAGCCTCTGTTGAGCCGAGGTGGAAGACGGAGCCGCTGTGCCGTGACGAGGTTGAAGGTCCGGTGAATGAGGCAGGTGATGTGTGAGCGTGGAGCGGAGTGGCGAGAGAGGGAGCGGCCGAAGCGCGGCGTGAAACGTCCACTCTCCGCGGCAGATGCTCCGGTGCAGGTGAGGCAGCAGGTGGGGGAACGCGGCGTCTCCGAAGCCCGCCCAGAGCCAAGCGAGTGCCCTCGAAGACGTGCTCTCGCTCCGCGAAGAGCCGCTGTCTCTCCTTGAGTTTTTCAGCCCACAAGGAGAGCGCTACCTCCTGCCGCTCGTAGAGGTCCGAGTCCGCTGGGTCAAAAGCGTGTCTTCTTGGCACGGGTCGGGTCATTCTGTCAGGGCTCGTGTGCGGAGGCGAGGAAGGGATGACCCACATGCAGGACTCGTGGTGCAGAACGAGGTTTATTGAATATGTAGACAACAGATGATAGGATGGATGGCTGGCTGGCTGGCTGGACTTAGCGGACTGGTAGACTGACTGACTGGATGGAACACACGACAGAAACAACATCATCAATGACCCGACACTGAATGGGTAGAACAGAGGGCTTAAATACACAGACTGGTGATAATGATGATAATGAGGGACCGGTGAGTACACAGCTGAACATAATGAACTAATGATAATGGGAAGAGGATTGAACATAATACACACAGACCAAGGCTAACACAATAAAACAGGAAGTGGAACAGGCAGTAGATAAACAGTGAGTGTGAACTGAAAACACTGGGTCACCGACCCAGGAACCCTGACATATATATGGTAAATGGCCTGTATTTATATAGCGCTTTACTAGTCCCTAAGGACCCCAAAGCGCTTTACACATCCAGTCATTCACCCATTCACACACTATTGACCTTGACTATTGACAACCTTGAAAAGCTTTGTACTTTTGAGTCCTATTGTTTAAATTATTGTAATGACATTGTAAAAAAAACAGTCATTGTTAGCATATTATTGCAGTTCGAAATTGCAAATAACCAGAAATATTGTTTGGATATGGGGATGAGGGATTTATTAAAGTCTTCATTACCAATAGTATAACTCTTCTTAAACTACAAATATAACTATTGTTTTTCAAGTAAACTATTCATCATGAGAGAAAATGGCTGTTGATAGGTTATGATCATCTTTCAGATACCCACATGGTCTTTGACCTTTAACTTTAACTTAGAAACTTCTTGATATATCAATGGCATAGAATCAGAAAAGACATCTCCAAAGACTATCCTTTAAGTAACAGAAGTCATGGCAAACATAAAGAGAGGAAATGAGTGGAACGAGAGCAACAAAGATAAAGTTCAGACCACTGAACTGCCCGAGATTTAAGTGGGATCTAATCTCTGTCTAGAGGCAGAAAAGCATTGACACTAGCCACAGGGAAGCATGGTTGTGTGATGGAAGGGTGGTAAATTTTAGCCAGTAAGAGGTTTTGAGGGCTAGTGCCAATACCGATGTCTACTGCTGAAGGGTACTGTTTTGTGTTTTAAGCAAGTTTAAGTTGAGCTTAAGTTGGACAATTTTCAGCCCAAAGAAACTTTTATAAAGTCTTTATATAGATGCATAGAGGGCACTATACACAAAACTATGGTAAAATACAGTGAATGCTAAGATGTAAAAAGTAGATTTACTGTGTTAATCTTTCTAAATCATGTTTTAGGCCCCAGTCATTCTATGGCAATCACCAGTTACTAGTGAAAAATTGTAGCTGGCTAATGGTTGCTGTAGCTTTTTAGTGGGACTAGCTGAAATTGGCTACAAAGAGACATATGATGCTGCAACACAAATGTCGTTGAGATTGCGCAGGTCGCTAGCAGGCTGTATTGGTCACCAGTACTTTGTTTGGAAGACACCAGCTTGGCTTCAAACTCTCACAAACTACTATCCAAGCTGTAGTAAAACTGTGAAAAGTGTAAAAGTGAAAGTAGAAGCTTTCCTTTTTGAAATGTGGTGGTTGCAACAATAAGGCACAACCTTTACTTTGAAGGTGAACATTCTCCATTTCTGCTTTGTGTCACACTTATTTAAGTTGTAACAATCACATAGGTGGTGGTGGAGCCCTTTACGAATTATTTCACCCAGCAAGCAACCTCCAGCAACCAGTTACCAGCCCATTTTTCTAGTGACCAACATAGACAGGCGGTCATAACTAGTTTCCAGGCTTGTCTGACTGTGTTAGGGTACCTGGGTCATTGACCCAGTGTTTTCAGTTTTGTACTTTTATTTGTGTTCTCATCTTGGTTTATGACTGTGAGGGTTTTGGTTTCTGTTTTGCATTTCTATTTCTCCAGTTGTTCTTAGTTTGTGATTTTGTAGTTCTTATGGTTTCCATACTCCCTCTGTTCTGTGTCCAGTGTGTGTCTCTGTGTATGCCCTGGTCCTACATCTCTGTGTTCCCTATGGTGCAGTGTCTGCTTGTGAGTCTGTGTCTGGAAGTTCAGTCCGTGTTTCCTGTTTTACTTTGAAGGTCCGTGTCTTATGTTAATGTGTCTGGTTTTGGTTCCCTTGTCTCATTAGGCCTGATTTGTCCCAGGTGTGTTTCCCTCCTGTCTCCCATTCCCTGATTGCTCCCTCTGTGTATTTAAGCCCTGTGTTTTCCTTTGTCTGTGTTGTGGTCTCCAGTATTCCATGCTGTGTGTTCTGCCTATCAGCCTGTTTTTGCTTGGTTTATATTTCCAGTTTAGTTAGCTTTCTGTTCTTTTTGCCATCCAGGAAATAAAGCTGAGTTTTGAGTTCACGTTTGCCTGCTGGAGTCTACACTTTGGGGCCACCATTCCTGCCTGCCTGCACACAGTACATGACTGACTGAGGCTTCAAGAGATTACAGTCATGCTGCTTAGTGCTAAAATGCTATCACCTATATGCTAACATTGATATGGCATGTACATTCGACATGTTCACCATATCAGTTTAGTCTGTTAGCAAACTGGTAATTTGCACAAATGCAGAAGTACTAAAATTCGCTTTTTTTGTGTACTGTATTTGGCCATAAACTAAAGTAGTGGACAAATTAAATTCCATGTAGAGATGGAAACATGTAA
This sequence comes from Mchenga conophoros, assembly GCF_057382185.1. NCBI lineage: Eukaryota > Metazoa > Chordata > Actinopteri > Cichliformes > Cichlidae > Mchenga > Mchenga conophoros. The sequence goes on from NC_140540.1 coordinate 19,499,051, forward strand.
CAGTGAATGGATAGATTGCAATGAAATTGTGGCAAGTTAATCAGTCCTATAGTCCTTGACTTATTACAGTTTAGATCTAAAACTGAAAAGAGTGAAAAACTTAAAAAAGAAAAATCAAGTATAGTTGGACCACAATTCTGACCAATTACACAGGACAAAGGAGCAAAAGTTTTGATAAAATGATTTCAACTGCAGCCCTTATTAATGAAAGCAGATTGTATTTCCTAAGTTTCCATAAAACATGCAGATGTGATATTTTCTCTGACTTTTAATCCATATTGACTTCAGGAGGAGACAAATTTCTTACTGAATCTGCAACCATAATTGTATGAATTTGCTTTGGCATATGTTAATGTTGATTTCCAGGACGATTCATAATATGTGCATGTGTGTGTGTGTGTGTGTGTGTGTGTAAGAAATATATTTCTAATTTAGTGAAAGAAGAAAGAAGAAAAATGATGATAAAATAAGCAATAAATTTTGAAAATGATGTCCTTCAGATGCTGGAAATGTAGTGAAGAAAAAATGTAAAGACTGTATGCAAGATTAGACTGTCATGCCTATTTATATGCACATTGACTATGCAAATGTGTGCATGCAACTTTGATTTAATACATTCCCACCACTAAGTCTGGAAAATGCAGCAGATTGTCAGGCATGCTTTTGTGGTTAATTTAGCAACTTGTTTCACTGCCATGTGGCTTTTCCTGAGGAAATTGAGAAGCTGTTGGCTAATGCGAACACTGTCCTGACTGAATAAGGTACATGTCTCCTGATTATAGGGCAACCATCCAAAGAAAAACACATTTTCTGCCAGGAGTTCTTTCTTTAAGCAGTGATTTAATGCAGAATTTGATGTGGCATTCTCAAATACTTGAAAGAATGTCGGGGATTTGTGTTGAAATTCATTTGATGTTACGCTTAATTTCCTAATAAATTTCATCTCAGCATCCGTCAGATCATTAGGCTGAAATGGAAGTAGACATTAAGCTTGTGGAGATTTGTGGTCTTACTTGACAAAATAAGCCTCTTAATGTTACCCCTGGGGGTGTAAATTTAATTTACTTTTCTTTTTTAGGTCATGAATCCATGTAAAACATCACCACTGTGGCATGACACTTCATTTCAGTGACATAAAATCTTGAAATAATTGAAAGGAAGCTGTAAGGGTTGCAAATTTTACACAACCACATTTTAGATAATTCCAGTCGAAAAGATAATCTTTCTGGGTGAGTTAAAGATGAAGCAAAAATATATTTTCTCGCTATATGTTGCTACAGAGCTAATATTATGGATTTAACTATTTTTGTTGAGAATATTGTATACACTCAAACAGCCACTTTGTGCCTTCTTCATGGCATATATTCAACTAAGTGCTGGAAACATTCCTTATAGTGATTTTGGACCATTTTGAGATCATAACCGTTGCTACAGATTTATTTGCAGCTAAAACATAATCTTAATCCTCCATTGGATGACATCCCAAGTGGCAGTAAGGTGCCCAAAGTGTGGCAAGAAAATATATCCCTCACAATTACACCTTCACCATCAAACCTGTGATCTTCTGCTTTTCGTAGCCCATCTGCTTCAAGTTTAGGGGTGCCATGTGATCAGAGATGCTCTTCTGCATAAATTGGTTGTAATGACCTTGTAGTGACCTCTGAGATCAACAAGGCAGTTTCACCCAGAGAACTGCCACTCAGTTGATATTTTTGTTTTTCAGACCCTTCTCTGTAAACCCTAGAGATGTTTGTGTGCTAAATCACCGTAGGGACATTTTCAGCACTGCCTGAAGTATTAAGATCAGCCTGTCTGGCACCAGCAACCATGCCACGTATGAGTAATTCATCATTCTGTTGCTCATTTTGATTTTTTGGACCATGCTTACATGCATAAATGAGTTGTGACTGTTAAAGAAGTGCAACTAATGAAGTGGCCGGTGAATGTATAAATTACATGCTTTGTCTGGGGTTCATCATACTGACTTGTTCGTTCTTTGCTACCCACTCACATTTAAGATAACTGATTTTGAAAGATCCTGAGTGCTGAGCCCGGGAGCAGGTTGTTTGAAACCTCAACTGAACCTATTTTTCACCAATTACTTATGCCCTTGTTACTTTTCCTCACAAACAGTTAAATAATTCACACGTTAATTATGAGTCAATAACATCAGCAGCAGCGATCTTTGGGCTAATGGATCAGGGCCTGTTGCATGCTTTCTGTTAGGCACTGAATTGATCAGAACTCAAACAAAACCTATTAAGTGAGCACAGTGAATGATAAAACACACAGTTGGGGGTTGGGGTGGTGAAACTATTTTTCCTTTATTTTTTATCGATTTCTTTATATTGCTATACCAACTCTATACCTTTAAAATACATAATGTGTATTATAGGTTTCTTTGATCCCTAAAAAAGCTCAGACTCCTTAAAGTTTGTCAGTTAACAGTAGTGCAAACTACTTCCTCTCTCTCTGCCTGTAGACGATGAGCAGTCGTTTTTTCCCCCATGACGCCATCATCACCGACGCAGTCCTCAGTCTGGATGAAGACTCTGTTCTCTCAACCAATGAGGTGAGTTAACGATAGTTGATCAACCAACTGAGACTACACTGAAGTTTTACATACAGGTGAACTGAGACACTGGTGCTTTATCAACAAAATGAGGTGAGACAGCGATGCTCCCAAGGCACATTGTTACCAAACACTGATATCAGCCTCAGATCCCAAGTTAGTAAAGAAGCCACTTCAATATAGCTGTGCAAAAACACATGGAAGAACTATTCCTTTTTCTTACTCTCAGCCTAAACAATGACTTTCAAAGATATTTAGTGAAAACTGGTCTTTGATTTGAGACGGAGGTAATTAAAGCAGTTACAATGTCTGCTTTTACAAAATTATTTCACTGAACTGACTTAAGCTAGCATTCACTCATTTAGCATTTTAAAAATGTGAAAACATTAAAAACTAAAAAATCTAAACCTTAATCTTTGGCTAATAAGAAAAATGTCACAGTTTCAATGATTAGCTGACAATCATGGTGAAGAATATAGAGCTGTCAGATTTATTGTATATCTTCTATTATTCACTTTTCAAGTTACACTATGTGGACAAAATTATTTAGCTATTTCTTTACCTTGGAATTCAGGTGTTTATACTTTCCATTACCACAGGTATATAAATTCAAGCTCTTGCAGTCTGCTTTTTGCAAACATTAGTGAAGGTGTGGTACTGCAATAGAATGCAATCTTTGCAAGAAGTCAGGTTATGTTATTCTACAATCAGCTGTAAGTTGTATTATTGAAAAGTTGAAGTGTTTAGGAACCACAGCATCTCAGAGCATGTAAAGTTAAAGAGCGGGGTTGCGAGTGCTGAGGTGCATAGTGCATAAAAGTCACCAGAGCTTTGCTGACTCAATAACTGCAGAGTTTCAAATCTCCTCTGGCTTTAACTCCAGCCCAAAAATGGTGTAGCTTGGCAAGACTTTCCATGGCCGTACAGCTCCTGTAGGTGAAATGTGTAGGTGTCCCAGTACATTTGTCAATATAGTTTACAAAAACAAAGTACAGTTGACCTGACAGCTGCACTTGCTGCAGCTTGAGAAGACATCTGCAAATTTTAAAAGCAAGATAATTCAGAAAAAAGCTTTATTATTTGACACCACGGGGAAATGTAGATCCTGTTTGTTTCAGCGTGTTTCTACTTTTGGTTTACAGCTCACTTCAAGTTGCAGTTCATTTAGCTCTCAGGGCCACTGTAGAAAATAGTTTGACAATGAGGATTAATCAGTGGCTTTGGTAAAAGTAATGCAAACTCAAGTAACCTTGCCTGGGGCTCCTAATATGCAGACTTTCCCAAATTTAATAAACCGCCTTTGTGAAACATTTTAAAAGCTGCTGAGCAAGTTGGCAAAAGCAGAGATTTACACAAATTGTGTTCATCCCTACAATTTACTCAACTTTGATAGAAATGAATACTTGAATACTATAATTGTGTATAAAAATGTTTTTTTACAGCTTGATGTGATCTGCATGGTTTTATGGCAGTCAGTGGTAAAAGGTGACGATTTCTTAACACATTATTGGTCCTCTTTGAAATGAAACAGTCTGTTCTCGAAGAGTCATGAATACTATTCATTATAAATAAAACGCCTCACTCTACAAAACAGCACCATGGCCACTGAACTTAAGGTGGAAAATGTGTTTTGCCTTTAAAGGATGATTAAAAACTAAGCGAGACGAGTAGGAAGTCTAACATGGCAGCAGAATCGGATAGCAAAGAGTTCTGATTACAGACGCCACAAACTGAGATCCTGCCTTTACTAAATTACTGTGGAACTCGTTCAATTTGTATTCTTGTAATTGAAATTAACCCAGTGAAAAGGTGAGAGAAAGGAATAATGTGATAAGGAATAATGTGAGCAGTGTTAAAATGTGAAAGAAAATACAGGCTAGAAAGGGGAAAAAGTTCTTTGATTAAAGTCTCACTTGTTACTTAAAAACAAGGATGAGGAACACTTTTGTACTGTTTTAGAACAAATTAGAAACCAGAGAATTGTTTGAAGCTCTGTCAAGGGAGGAAATAATGTTGATAATCCACCTTTTTAAAATATTGTAGCAGAGTTAGTGAGCCAAGTGGGGCTTAGCAAAACCACTGAAATATGAACATTGCAGAGGCACACAGTTCTCGAGACTTGAAGGGCATTCAAAGCTCTTTTGATGTTGGTTCTCACGACCATGACTGATAGCACTGCATTGTGGGCTTTACTTTCAAAAACGTTTAGATTTTGTGGCTTAAGAAACAAACAAACAAACAAAAAAAAAACATTCCTCTGATATTGGTTTAATTACTTTAAAATAAAAACAGGAAGGAAAAAAAGATTTGCATAGTACTACAAATCAGAAAATACTGTCAACATATTTTATTGTCATTTTTTTAGGGCTAGAACCGTCTAGATACTTGTGACACTTGGAGGCAAAATTCACTTTAAACCATTCAAAAATAAAAACATTATGCACAGTTGTGGTAGATTTGTTCCATGCTAACTTTACCTGGTAAAGTTTACTCCGAATTTGATTTTTGTGTAGTTTTCTGAATTGTTGAAGGCTGTAGCCATTTATATTTATTTTTTATATTATATATATTTTTGGAGGCTGACTAACAGCCTTAATTGCAGTACTGCAGCCTTCTAGTGGTAGACTTTAAAACTAAAAAAATAATAATAATTTAATGGCTATTTAAATATTTGTATTAACTTCATCCGTAGTATAAATCTAGAGGTGATACATGAACAATCCCCTGTACAGTATAAGGAATGTGTAATAGAGAGTGGAAATGTGTGTAGAAAGCTTTTTTAAGAAAACAGCCTTCATAGTACATTTTCTATTAAAGAATTCTATACATTTCAATTGAAAAAAAATTATTTACAAGTAAAAGCTGTTGAAAGTTTTCTGAAATCATATGAACTATAATGTTATCAAACATACAGTCATTTGCATGAATGTCCAGATAGACAAATACAGACAAGTATGACCCAAGTCACAAAGTTTCCTTACCTTCACGGCAGCAATACGGTCACCAGCAGCTCATCTGTGATGCTAAATTAGTGCTCCTGCTTTAAGAGCCATTACAAGTAGCTGCCTTGTTTCTTTCTCTGCAGATCTTCAGCGAATGAAAGATGCAATCCATAATAGATTGTGAGGCCCAATGAGCCCTAGAGATCGAATATATCTTTAAACTCTAAGATGTTTTATTGATCGGAGCAAGTCAATGTTCACCTTTTCTACGCAAACGGGATCGCAATTACACTTTATAGCACCACAATTTCAGGCACAGCAATATGAGCAAGTTTCTACAACTAAACTTTTATGAGCACACGGCTTGTTTTATGAAACGAGAGGAGGGAGAAAATGTCAGGGAGAGAACTAGTGAATAAGAGAGGAAGTGAAGTGAATCTTTGCTGTGCTTACTAACCTATAGCTCTAATTGCCCTTTTAACATGGTGAGAGGCTTTATTGAAAGGAGATGGAATATGTCAATTCACTAAAAATGTGCAAGAGAGAACATTACACTTTTAATAGGACTTTTCATATTACAATACCTCGGCAGAAGAATGGCTGTGCCAATTTCATAATTACATTGTTTCAGCTCATTAAATGTATGATTATTCCATGAAGAGAGATTAGAGAAGGGGATACGACCTGACAAAGCTTTTGTCTCTCATTGGGCAGCCAAGCATGCTGCTGAATTATGCCCTTTGGAAGACATTTTCTATATGATAGATATGGAAATTGTGTTACAACAGCAGTGGCAGAATCTTGATCCTCATTTCATTTAAAGGTTGTCTCCGGGTTTGAACATGTTTCAGAGCACTTATTATTTTCATTAGTATTCAAGGTTTTCAGTACACACTTAAACAAATCATGAATTCATAGAAAAGATAATGATTGACCTCTATGGCTTTCTTTTGCTCATTGACGCTATCTCATTTCATTTAGGGTATTTTCTCCCATTAAGTTCATATTTCTTACCTATTGATTGATTGGATGAGTTGAAAGTGTCACTTTGAGGCCCCCGGCTTCAGCATGCTCGATATTGGACTGACAGTGTGGGAAATCCTGCCAATCAAAATCTGAATTCTTCCACCGTCAAGTGATTTTTGAATGTCTTTCATGGTCTGCATCACTGCTTAGTTGTGTCAAAGGTCTATATGAACACAGCAAACCAGCTGAACATGGGTTATGCCAAGATAATGAGTGTTATTTACTTCACCTGTGAGTGGTTTAAATCTTGTGTCTAAAACACTTTATAAAAGATGCATGTGGTGTTCAAGAAAAATGAAGCCAATTTAGAGGCATCTAAAACCTGGTGTGTCTCTAATCCAGAACAGCAAGCAAGGAAACCCAATATTAGTTTAAATTTGAATTCTTCATCACTTCAAATCCCTGCATTTTCACTGACACTCTGTGGTCTCTGGTCTCACTGTTAGTTTCCTTCTGTGTGCATGGTTCTCTAAAGTACATAAAAGGGTCCTTTAAATGAAGTGCTTTGTAGTAAGTTTTTGAAACAGTTTTGATAAAATAAGACAACATATTCTTGGATCATATTAATTCAAAAAACATTTTTTTAACCCCTCTATCGATCCCTATGTCCTCCTTTGGCTTTTCTCATGCATCTTCCAAATTACTTCAAAGCCTCAGTCACACAGGCCTAGAGACCAGTCTGCAGCCCCCTGCCAACTTCTGGTCACTAGGGAAAAACGTGTAGTCCCCTACTGGTTGATGAAGTTGGAGGTTCATGAGTGAAACTGGTCACAAAGAGGCAATCTGCTCACGACCAAAGGCATCACAATGTGGTTTTTGGTGCAATACTGAAATACAGTATATTTCACATAGGGACAACAAGCAACATTCAGCCACTCAACGCTTGCAACTGGTTTGGGGTGAACCGTGGCCAAATTGTCACCAGTTGGTCTCTAGGCTTCTGTGACTGGGGCCCTAACATTTACCATTTGGACATTTGCTGAAAAAAAATCTGGAGCACAAATTCAGTCTACCCTAACTTCCCTTTGAACCAAGGAAGCCTGGTGTGCTCCGCATACACATGTAAATTATAAACCTTTACCTTGAAGAGAATATGTCTTGATATTGGAGCTGCATATTTAATAATTTAACTTTAATTTAATTTAACTGTTTGGAGATTCAGCTGATGTTTGTATGTAGAAGCTATAATAGACTGTAGTGCTGGCATGCAGCACTGAACGCCAAATGCTTAACCTTTGCAATCTATAGAAGAACCTTTAAGCAATCAATGAAAGATACTTTTGGAGTCGCAAAGATGAGACATAACCTCACAGCACTGAGACTACTTGGTGAGAATGGCTATAGTCTTAAAATGCTGCAAAATACAAAACTGCTATAGCTCCCTTTAGCCCCAAAATGCAGACCTTAAAACCCAGCTGGCTATCTTGGATCACACTGAGACTGCTGGTAAAACTTCATCAACGCCACAGCACTCCAAACCTGCTGGATACAAGATCAGTTTACGACACATTTTCCTGAGTTTTATCATCCTGAAGACAGGTGGAGGTTGACAGTGAAAGCACTGCAGCGGCATTGCGTCATGGAGAGGAAAATAAATAAATAAAACCAGACACAACTTTTCAACAACCAAAGCATTGAAAACACTGAGGGGAGATAGGGGCTCTAAAATCTGATGCAACACCTTTTCATCTTATAAGACTGGACATGTTAAACCCAAATGTCAGGAGAGATTTGTAGCAGATCTATTGCTGGATTGACCCTCGACTTTTCAGATCAATTTTGGCTTTGTAGAATCCATCAGTATGAATTACACACACACACACACACACACACACACACACACACACACACACACACACACACTTGTGTGTTGTGTTTCCGTCAGTTCAAAGTTTGTTACATTATCTTGCATTAACATCTTGGAAGTTTACAATAACCTGAAACATAGCCGTGACCATTACCATAAACTTTAATGCGCCTTTAAATGTAACTGTTTACTTTGTGAAATCTTGCAAACACACACACACAGACTGTGTTCAAGGCTCATTAGAAATTTTCAGTCATATTAAACGATAATTAAGACAGACAGATTGCAATGAACCTGTGCTTTGTTACTCACTCACATGTAAGTGGTCTCTTGCTCTCTCTTACTCACGCACACACACATATCTGCCACATGGGCACATTTTCATACAGGAACACAGCGCACACACACAGCTAACATGTCCCTTCGTGAGGACCTGTGCTTTGAATCACCTTTTCTCAGCTTACATCAGATGCTTTACAGTAGTTCAGTTCATGACAGAACATCCACCTTTGGTTCACCCCTCTCCAACTTCTAGTTCCTCTACCTGTGCTACTCTGGTAATTAATTTCTGTGTGTGTGTGTGTGTGTGTGTGTGTGTGTGTGTGTGTGTGTGTGTGTGTGTGTGTGTCTAACAAAGTATTTCATTATGTGCCGAACCCCTTATTCTCTAGTGTGTCTGGCCGAATGTCTCAGTGGTGTTTTGGTATTCAAAAGAGGGTCTTTGTCAGGTAGCTCCATCTTCTTCAAGGGCACCAGCTGCTCCACAGAAAGGCCATGAGAAATTTCTTCTTTATTGTGAAGTAGGCAGTCTCCAAGGAAAATGGAGCAGGAGACAGTCAAAGCTCGCACCTGCTTAAAAGATGACCACAATGCAAGACCAGCAACCTGTTTCTGCTTCCAGGGTCTCGATCCTCAAAGCATCTAGTTTATTGGTGATGCACACACAGTCTCCTTTGACGCTGCCAAATTGACTTCCTGGCCGCAGCACTCCTGATGGAAATAGCAACAAAATAGGAATGGTGTTGGTGTAAATCACAAGCCTGTTAACCAGTTAACCACAGTTCATGCCCCATTGGTGGGGTTGTATTTTGCACTAAAATGGACAGAAGTCTGTGAAATGCACTGCATTACACACTTTCAAACTTTCCTTATAATATATACCAGCACACCCTCCTAATTTAAGTTGCAAAATATTTCATTTGTCTCCCTGTATCACTGCCTGCTGTTTTGAAGCCTCCACTACCACAGAAGTTACCTGCACAAATAATCCCTGGGAAGGTATATTTATTCATCACTCCCCATCTTTGATATATAATAAACCTGGAGCCCAGACAGCACACCTGACCCTGTAATGAATCATTTTCAACATGAGCAGTCTGACTTAATTAAGTTGAGGGTTAGGGATTTTATGACCTGAGAATAATAGATAAGTAGATAAATAGATATTATTAATATGTTGCATAAATCTGTTTGTTTTAAAAAAAGATTTTTCTTTAAAAAGTTAAAAATGAAACCTCATTTGATCATGCAAGAGGAAATTATTATGAATCAGGTCGGCACAGCCAGGTTTAGAATGTGACTTAGAGCTCTCCAACTGATCAATCAGTGCACTCTGATATTTAAATGACATTTTAACATGAAGTGCTACAGCTGGAATGAAAACATTGCGAAATGGCTTCAAAAATATTCTTTGTGTAGTTGTGAAGAGGCAGAGAAGTTGTTTAGAAGACGGCCTTGTTGGTTTAGCTGGCTAAATGCCATTTGACAGGTGTTTTGAATGCAATTTTTACCACACCGCAAATATTCTGAATAAGCTGTATTGCTTTTCTTTGTGCTTTTCTTCTCTCCATTTTTTCTCATTGTGCTTCCACCTTTGCTTCTTCTTTTTCTTTTCTTTTTCTTTTTTACATTTCCTCTACACATCTAATCTATTCAACACCTTCTTTCTTTTCTATTTGACCAGGTGGACTTTGCCTTCACTGTATGGCAAAGTTTTCCCGAGCGTATTGTTGGTTATCCAGCAAGGAGCCACTACTGGGATAGTTCCAGATCACGCTGGGGCTACACTTCCAAGTGGACCAATGAGTACTCCATGGTCCTTACAGGAGCAGCTTTTTACCACAGGTACAAATCCACAGGATTTCTTGCTTGTCGGTGAAGTTGTATTGACGTGAATGGCAGAAGAGTGGCACAGAAAGATGGCACATGGCATCGTCTGTGATGCAGACAGTGTGTCAGTGCATGAAGGTGACATTATCAACTTATTAGTCAGCATGCCTTCCCGCCCTCACCTGTAGCTACAAGCATTATGTCGTGATTTAATGAGTAAGATTACAGATAAAAGCGGCAGAAATAACCTCTCAGAACAGTCTCTGGGTTTTCTCTTAGATAGGGTTCGAACCTCGGCCGTTTGGGAGGAGTAGAGGCACTGCTCCTGTGGATTAAAATAAAAATGTTTCTTGAGCTTATTTAAGAGAGGCTGTAATTGTATTCTTGCTACCACTGGATAGCTGCAAGTTGTGTTAAGAAGTCTTGAATTCTACTCCCCAAAAAATCCCCCAAAATCTCAAAGATTCTAGTTTTAGAATTAGAGTTTTGGTCTTATTATAGGCCATGTATATAAAGGCTAACAACACCCTTCAGTACATGGTGAACTTATGATTGCCTCCAATCATGGTTTGTACCTAGGACATATAGGCCCTGACATGGAATAATTACATTCCTATAGGATAAATGCCCTGCAGCACAAATAGTTTCTGCAGATCTTTGGATCAAGATAAGTAAATAATTAAGTAATCTGCTTTTTTCTGCATTTCAAAATTTTAGAGCCTGCAGCCGTGAAGTGTTGATGTCATACTCCTGTTTTTGTGTTTGTTATGGTTTACATTCTAGTTCTGTATTGGTATCTCTAGAGTTCAGTCTTCCTTAGTCTCATCTCTTTGACTTTCAGCCTTCACAGTCATGTACCCATGTCTGTCTGTTTTCTCCCCAGTCCCTGTGTCAAGCCCATGTGTCTTAGTGTTGGTCACAGTGTTTGATGGTCTTCTGTTTTCATGTGTATTATGTTCAGTTTTGCTTCCCCTGTCTCGTCGGTCAGTTTAGTCAGCTGTGTTATCCTCCTTGTCTTATTGTCTGTGTTTTCCTCTGTTCTCTGTTGCGTTTTCCCTCATTGTAGGTGGTGGTTCTGTCTGTCTGGATGGTTTTTGCCTTTTGTTTTTGTTGCCCAATGCTTAGATGTTTAGTTCAGTTCTGTGTTGTGGTTTTTGGGTCCACAACTCTGCCGGCCTCACACCTACACCTGTGGATATGACAGAAGAACGGGACCAAATAATGGACCAAGCAGACTCAGCCCTGAAAGAATGTGGGCTGGCTCTAACACGGATGAACAGTCTTTTGATTCACATCTCCTAAGTCATGGGCATAAGGATGAAATTCGTTGGACTTAACACCACTGATGCGATTATCCAGAGGAACCCTCTGCTCCTCCAGCTTCCCCGGTCTCCGGAGATGGTCTGTGCTCTCACCGAGGCTAAAGAAGAACTGCAAAAACTGCTCTCTTCATGCTTTCCTCCTCCTGTTGTCACGTCAGCAGCACATGAATACCTCCTCATCCTTCAACAGCTGACAAATTCCTACTCGACGCTGACTGGAATGATAACTGCAAAACTCTGTGGCCATTTGCTAGGTGCTCAGCCAAGCAGCGGCAGTCTCCTGCATCTGCTGGGTGCTAGGCCAAGCAGCGCCATCTAGAGCATAGAGCCTGCTGTGTACTCCCAGCCTGAGCAACCAGAGCGCGCTGTGTGCAATGCGGGGGCCCAGTCCTCATCAGAAGTCTCTGCACCGTCTGGGTCCGAGGCTTCCACACCATGGCAGTATATGGCTCGCCACTGACGCTGGCCACCTGCCAAGCTGCTTTAGGGGTCTACATCTCCATTGTTGCTAGCCTCCAGTCCTGTCGCCCCAGGGTCTCCGCCCACCACACCATCGCCAGACTCCAGTCCTATTGCAGTGGGTCTCTGCCACCATCACCTCCAGACCTTCATCGTCTCCACTGCCAGCCTCAGCCACTGAGTTTTGCCCTGAGGTCTGGTTGACCCCCTGAACTGTGTTTTGTCTTTTGGAATCTTAGTCTCAGTGTTTGTACTTCCTGTTTTATTTTGATAGTCTTCTGTTTATATATATATGTATTATGTTCACTGTTCTGTTCTCTGTTGCGCTCTCCCTCATCGTAGGTGGTGGTTCTGTCTGTGTTTCCTCTCATGATTGAGTCAGTTTATTTTTATGGTTGTGACTGTTCAGTTGGGTTTTTTACCTTTTGTTTTTGTTGCCTGTTTTTCCAGCATTAAAGCTGTGTTTTTTAGTTCAGTTCTGTGTTGCCAAGTCCTGCTTTTTTTGGGTCCACAACTCTGCCTGCCACACACCTACACCTGCGGATATGACAGTTGACTTGTTTTTCTTCTTGTGTTGTGCTGCAAAGGACCTTCATATTTTAGAGTATATATAAAAAAAATCATATAGAGGATGCACCAAGAAAACTTGGAGATATGACTCATGATTTTCTTTTAAAGTTCACACACACACACACAACTCTACCTACTTGTCTGTTCAAAGAAAAAACCTTTAAAGCTATTGCTGAGACTTGCCCCAGCATTTTTAGAGAGGTTATATTTATATCTTAAGTTTGGATGACTCATGTAATGATCGTTAAACAAAATATATATAAAATGTTAAAAAAAAAAGCATTTTTAAATATTTTTTTATTAGTCAGTATTGTCTATGCACATAGCCACTGTAAATTTAATGCTGCTATATTTTATGTTAGCAGTGGTGCTAATGTATAAGCACTCATTAAAAGCAATTACGTAAAGACATAAACTGCAGTCCAGCTTCTCTTTTAGTGCTGCAGTCAGTTTGTCTCATGGTGCAGATGTTCTGCATATCATTCCACCAGCTTCCCAGAAATACTTATCCCATCTCTAAGATGCAAACCACATTAAAATTCATCTTTAGGAAAAGGGATAATATAATCTTTCTCCACCTCTGTTATATCATGAAACAATTGTCAAAAATGCAATGCTAGGGCTAAAATAAAAAATGGTAAACTCAAGTATTAAGCAGAGCGGTAAATTGAATGGAGAAGAGTGATGCTCTCCAAAGGGATTAAAGGCATCTTGTCATGCAGATAAACAGCTCTCTTGTTGTTCTATTGTTAGGATGCTCAATGCACCTCTTCAGTTATTTTTGTTATTTAGACTGTCAAATGGAAATGTAAGGTAGAAAAAAATGTGCCAGAAGGAACATTTTAAAGTATGTGTGTGTGTATGCATTTGTGTGTAAGAGCGAGGGGCGGGAGACCTTGTCAGGGAGGTAACCACTGACAGTGATCTAGTGCTCCCATGCTGCTGAGAGTGCAACACTGCAACCAAATAGAACAGAATTGTGGCTTTTAAAATGAAAAATACACCCACATCCTAATCCCTAATCTGCCCTTTTCCTTTATGCATCAGATACTATCACTACTTGTTCACTCACTACATACCGGCTAGCCTGCTGACAATGGTGGACCGCATGGCTAATTGTGAAGACATCCTGATGAACTTCCTCGTTTCGGCCGTGACCAAGCAACCTCCAATCAAAGTCACACAGAAGAAGCAGTACAAGGAAACCATGATGACCCAGGTTTGACAGAGTTTTACTTTTATCGATACACTTAGACTGTATACTTGTTCACTGTCTCCTATAGAATGTATCTGCCTCCGTCTCTGCCACAGACAGGCTCAGATTTTTACTCTGCGTAACTATAGCTGCTTTGACATTATCCTGTCTTGCTTTTATGGCTACAGAGGCCAAGTCAAAAAATTACCCCTACTATGTCTGAATTTGTCCAGTGTTCTCAGAATGGCATTTTTCCTCAGTTAAAGTAGTCATCACAAGTACAATAGTGTGCAATGTTCAGTCTACAGACAGGTGTTTATTCCGCAACCTTATCATGTCCTTTCCCACAATGGTAGTCTGTAAAAGCTTTGTGAAGTGTGGCATATAACTTTGCAGATGCAATACAAAAACTCTGAATCATTGTTTGGCATTCTTAAGGTTAAAGAAAGTGAGACTGAATTCTTTACACCAGTTCTGTAATATGTACCAGCTCCTTACTAGCTGGCTCTCTCCAACTCACATTCATATCACTACTCAACCTCTTTGAGATTTCTGTTCGTGGTTAGTGGTTGCTGGGGATTCCTGGGGATTCCTGGTTGTCTTTGAAATTAATTGCTAAAGCCCCAGTCACACAGGCCTACACACATACCCCTTGCAAACATCAAAAAGCGTGAGTGGTTAGTGAGTGGTTGAGAGCAGTTGCAGGCATTTCATGTGCTACACCAAAAACCTCCTTGTGATTGCATACTGTACGGACAAATGTTTGTGCATGTTGGAGGTACATCCCAATCCCATTGTTGTGATTGTGTTGCAATCATTACTGGAAAAAATTTATTATTACACATATTACAAAGAGCACTTCTCTTAAAATCAATGCAGCGTATTTTTATTAATCCCAGGACAAAATAATTAATTACACAAATGATTACATTACTTTTGTGTTTCTCTATAAAAATTATCTGAGATTTAACAATATCAACACACCAACACAAATCCTTATCCTGTTGAGGAGAAACACATTTTCTTTATCTTAGTGTTTAGGTATGAACACAAAGCTGACAACACAAAATAAAGAAAATTAAATTCATGAATGAATGAAATTCATGAAAACCAGCAGCCTGACTGCGCATCCATTTGTTACCTGCTGAAGTTCAAGATCTAGTAGCTGACCTGGGGTCAGCATTCGCTCAGCTTTAACATCACTTGGTGTCCTTGCCTTGGTTAGCTTTAGCATTCTGTCTGTTCAGATACTAGCAAAGAGCCAAAGTTGTTTTAGCAGCACAATGCAGTTATTTCTGTTCAGACTTTGCGATCATATTCTCATTCTTTTCTGCTCAGAAAGCCCAAGAAGAAAGAAACAAAACAAATCCTGGTTTTCCTCACTTTTTCCGACACACGAGGTCTGAAGTACCTGGAACATTTTTACAGGTGTTTGCAGACAAGTCGGTGTATCCTATGTAAACTACAGTCAACCATAGTAACCTGCTAACAACCAGAGTAATCACAAGGACCTTTTGGTGCAGCACCCTCTTTGTGACGTATGTCAACCAGCAACAGCATGCAACCTGCAGCAACCACTCATAGACCAGTCTCCAGTCCTGTGTGATTGGGGCCCTCAACAGCCATCTGAGCCTTTCAGTAGAAAAATAACTTTGAGGCGAAAAAATGTGCAAGGGAATTTGAGTAGTGCTTTATCACATTCCATTTCAACATGGAATGAATCACTTACAAATGTTATTTGGACAATAAAAAGGGAAGAAAACTTTGTCCAAGGTTTAAAAATGCTGGAAGGAGGGTCGGTGTTCAAGAGCTAAGAAAGAAACTCCGTCATCCCACAACCTGATTAAAAAAACTAGTTATATATAGTCTAACTATCCATCATTTCTTTGTAGACATTGTATAATTAGTCACTTGTGCCTTACATAGATGTTTAAGTTTTCATGGTTACATTCAATGAATTTGCAGTTATCCAAAGCTAAAGTGCCTTCCAAGCTTCCCCCTGTTAAAGTCCCCTTTTGGGATAATTTCAGTGTTTGTTAACAAAGTCCAAAATGTATTTCATTCCCCATAAAACATTTGCAAATGCTTCTGTTTGGAGTAGTTTAGCTCTATTAGCACTGTTGCATTAATTGCATTGCATTAATGTGCAAGCAGGGCATGAGAAAAACCAAATGGAGGCTTCTTTTAATTCATTGCTCTTGACATTGTTGGTCCATCAAAACATTTTGTACAGTAGCAACACAGTTTAAAGATGATAAAAGTGCTGTGTGTTTATAGACCTCTTTTTAAGGAAAGAAGAAGATAATAAGAGTATTAAAAGAGAAATGGTAGAAAAGTTTCAGGCCACATACAGCCCTGACCTTCTCTTTGGGAGATCCCTGTATGTGCATGTGTTTGTGTGAGTGTGTGTGTTCATGGGGCCAGCCCTTTGTCAGGTTCTGATTGATGGTCTGACCACAGGCAGGACGATGACTCAGCAGTATGGACGTAGTGATTAATGTCTTAATTGTGAAAGCAGCACGACAAACCTAGATTTACTCCCCCCTTTTACCCCTCCTTTCCTCACTCGCTCTCTCATTCTTTCTTTTTTTCCTGTGTGCACCCCCACCTCCTCAATCTCACCCATGATTTGTGACTTCGCTTCAAGCAACAGCAGATAGACATTTAACATGGCGTAAGAGGAAAGAGCTGACATCTTGTGGGATACCTGGACCAGAATGTTAAATGAATTAACATTTTTAAGCTGTTTTATTGTACAAGTCATATTGTATTTTAGGCCCAGATCACTTCTGTCACTGGATATTCTTTAGCAGTTCAAAATTTTCTATCTGAAGATAAGTTTCCTCCAGCTTTTACAACCACTCTCAAAGGGCTCTACTAACCCTACAACTGCACTTTCTCGGGTTCATCTGTAGCAGCAACCGGGATGCTCACAACTTGTCTGCAAGTACACATTGTTTGCTGGCATTTCAAAATTCTACTGTTAGGCTATGTACTTGGTCAAACAGATGCTCCCTTATCACCTCACTACGAATATCCCTTCACTAGCTTCCTGTCACATTTAGGTCCCAGTTTAAAATTCTCACTGTGACTATAAAAAGTTATTTGTAGGTCAGATTTCTGCTATAATCTAAAAAACAATCTAAAATGACTGTTTGTTCACTTTTTTCTGCATTAACTGTTTGTTAAGTAATGCACTGTGTGACTGATCAGCAGTAAATTGCCACACTTCCTGCTTGTGGGGTGGAGATTACCTCAGGGATCGGCACTGAACCCCTTTTTTATGCATTGGCGATTAACAGGTTGACAGATGAGGTCATGCAGAGGTCTCCATTAAATATGATGTTTGCAGACGACATTGCATTCTTTTGTGTGAGCAGTGAGTACATGGGCAGAGCCTAGAGAGTTGGAGGTATGCTCTGGATAGAAGAGGAATGAAAGTCAGGAAAAGCAAGACACAACACAAGGCGTAAAAGTAAATATCTAAGGAGTAGAGTTAGTGAAGGTGGATGAACCACTGGGGTCAGCCATTCAAAGCAACGAATAGTGCAAATGAGAGGTGAAGAAGAAAGTGGAGGCAGGTAGGAGTGGGTGGAAACGAGCGTCAGGACAGAAGGATATCAGCAGAAAATGAAGGGGAAGCCTCAGGACGTTAATTTTGTTCATCTAGATATAGCGTTTTTAGGTGGAGAAACCTTTTGTGTCATGCAAGTGATCTGTTCAGTTACAGAGGGACAAGGCTAACTGAAGAAGTCATTTGGATGAGTTTCAAAACATGGCTCCCACTGAAATATAAAGTAACCCACCTTTAATCAGTGAAACATCAAGTTATGCAAATCTTTTTTTCATTTGGAGTTCAATAATGACACAATACATGTATTACTTTAAATTCTGGTAGGACAAAGTGTTGCACAAAGCCACTCTCATCCTCCTACACACACACACTCACAAACTCACACACACTACCTGTGTAACTACTACCACAGAAACAATCACAGATTTTAGAGACCTAAAGTGAAAGTAGAACATCTAGGAAAGAAAACCCAAATTAAAATCCATTTGACGGATTTGTTGCAGTGATGAAAGTTTAAAAATCCAACTTCGGAACAGAGCCTTTCTGAACAATACATCATGTGGCTCTTATCTATGGCTCAATAAGGACAAAAGCTTGCCACAAGTTAAATGTCACAGCTTGATGAAAGAGGGAAATTTGTAGGCAAGTCAATGGGGCTTGGATAGTATAGACAGGCCTGCACAGCTGGAAAGAAAAAAGTGAAGGCTTCTACATTATAGAGCATTGATTACAGTTTAAAAGATGGAAAAATACTTCAGAGCCTAACAAGCCAATTCCATATTTGCTATGATGACAAAGGTTTCGACTTGTGTCTAACAAGTGGTGTGAAGGATACTGATTTGTCTGCGAATGTTAAACAATATGAATATGCTTCAATGTTTCCAGAAAGATAATTGAAAGAAATACTTTCTGAAAATTGAAAAAGAGACAGACACATAGATGCTGGCTAGGTTGTCTGTGAAATAATAGGTGTCTGCTAACTTTTTGCATCAACACTGGATTAGAAGTTGAGGAGATTGAAACAGGAAACAAAGTGATAATGAAGTTTTTTTTCCCCCAAAGTTTCCAACAAAATGTTTCACCTTTTCCAGCTGTTCCACCAACTCCCTTTATGCCATCTGGCCATCTCTACACAGATTCCCTGCACTAATATATCATTGAAATCCCAGTGAAAATCGACCCACTCATACACTTTGTCTCTAAACCTGTTGGCCCGAGTCAATGTGCGCCTTAGATAAAAGTTTAAAAATGTGTTTTCTTTTTGCTGATTGTGGATTTTTATTACATTATTGCCTGCTGTAGAGCTGAGGTGATTCATCCCTCCTTCTATTTACTCTAATACAGTCCTATTCTCTCACTCTCTCTCTGTTTTCCCACATGAAGGGCTCCAAGGTGTCATCTCGTTGGGCTGACCCGGACCATTTCGCCCAGCGACAGAGTTGCATGAACGCCTTTAGCCACTGGCTAGGTTTCATGCCCTTAGTGCACTCCCAGATGAGGTTGGACCCAGTGTTGTTCAGAGACCAGGTTTCCATCCTGAGGAAGAAGTACAGGGACATTGAGAGGTTGTGAACACACAAGGACACGACAAATCACAGTAGAGGCTGGAGAGCTGTGTGTGTGTCCTGAATGACTGTTTATGAGGCTATAAAGGAAAATTCACACATGCACTGGACATAAAAGTGATAAAACACTGAGGTATCTGCAAGACCTTTAAATGCAAATTTCTATGGGAAAAAAAAAAGCTTCTGTACATGTGGTTGGTTACAGTGAGCAACTGTGCATAGCTGCCATCTGTGACAATACACATAATATGAATGCATGTAGACACATGCAACAAAGACTTGGACACATTCAAGCTGACCACGTGTACGTATGTGTTGCATGGTTTAAACAAGACAAGACTGTGTTTAAAAAAAAAAATCAAGTATGTCTACAGTGGAAGTTGACAAACGGCTAAAGAGATTCGAGGTTGTATTCATGAAGTCAGTAATTAAAGAAAAGAGTTTGTGTAGACAAAAAGGAACAAGCTGTTCTTTCTGGCCACATCACAGCTAATGGCCCCAAAACACCCAGAGACGATGGCAGTGCACCTCTTGTATATTACTGTAGATTTGCAGCAGCAGTTCCTGTCTGTATGAAGCAAATAAAAAATAAAATAAAGAGATGTTATGTTATAAGGCGAGAGGATTTGTCTCAACTCAGTTCAGTTCTTCCATTCATTTTAAGAAAATTGCATCTTTCTTTGACTACACACTCTCCTTGTTACTCTCCTTGCTGTTTTGGCTGCACATCTATAGTGAAGTAAACAATAACGAGACCATTTATTTTCAACAAGGAACTGACTAACTAATAAAGTATGATTAATGCAATCAATAAAGAAATAAGAACATCAAGAAATGTCAACATCTGTCAAATGTTTAGTAGTGATGTATTAACCTCACTATAAAGATTAGATATCAGTTTTCATAAGATTAGCTACAGCTAATGAATCCACAAAAGCTTATGGGAAGTAAATCTCATCACTTTGCTTTGGCCATAGTAAACAGCAGCAGTGGTAAGGAGTGGGAGGGCAGCAGCTTGGTTCATAAATGCATAGTCTTTTTTACTGTCTCAACCTCAGAATCTACAGACGGCAAATGAGGCAGCAGCTGGTTTTACTGCAAGTCCACCGAATTACATAAAGTATGTAGTGGTGAACTGAAACAGCAATGAAATAAGCAACATCAGCTTTAAAGTGATTATCAAGCCTGGGGTGAATAAAAAGACCTTTATGATACCAGTGAGAAGAATATGCAGTCTGCTCTTTTTAGCTATGTGACGGGGTATAACTTAGTTGGCAGATAACGGCAGCCTGTGGTGTGCGGGCTAGTGGGATTAGTCTTAGCTGAGAGTTGCAACTTGCTGCTGCCAATAAAAAAAGTTTACTTTCAATGTTGCCTGGTAACAGCCGCGACCATAACTGCTCAGTAGCTGCACCTAAAGGCCCATAGTGCAACAAAGTGGGAGACCTTAATGTGGGAATCCTGGTCTAGTGTTGTATGACTCACTGTCTAAACGTAACAACTGCTCTGCTCTGATTAAAAGTCAACCTGTGTACATAAAATCATCATGTTTAAGAAAGCGTAAGAGTAAAATGCTAAAGACATTCTAAAAACTAGTAATAGTAAGTGAATTCATCAAACCCATGTTTTGTGTTGTGTATTTTAACCTGTGCTTTGTCCTCTCTCCCTCCCGTTACCCCTAACCAGTCACTGCAGATGGTCTCCAAGGGGTTCCATCAGTTTAAAGGGAGTTTTTCCTTCTCACTGTCACTAAGCGCTTGTTCAAAGAGGGTAGCTTGATTGTTGGGGTTTTCTCTGTGTTATTGTAAGGTTGTTACCTTACAAAATAAAGAACCTCAAGGTGACTGCTGTTGTGATTTGGTGCTATATAAATTGAATTGAATACAAATAAAGTAATGTTATAGCAGTACAGCAACATACCTTCTAGACTTGTAGTCAAGACCGCCTAATCCAAGACCAAGACAATACCAAGACCAGAGGGTATCGAGACCAAGACAAGACCAAGACAGACCGAGTCCAGACCAAGACAAAGTCGAGACGAGACCGAGACAAAAAAGTCTTTAAACTGCAGCCAGATGCTGCTTCGTTTACAGGTGTCAGGCATATTTATGTGTTTTTGTGATGCACTCGCACAGCCCTCCTCACCGCTGTCTACTGCCTCACTCACTTACTGAGAGGACAGACACACGCTCCACTTGACTGTCGCGTCTCTCACCCTCTCTGTTTTTCACATAATGATATTATCCTATATCCTCGCATGCGATTGGCCACAATATGGAGCGATTGAAGCATAGCTGAGCCACTGTGTGAGAGCTGAGCAGCGAAAGGAAATTAAGTGAGGAGCCGGCTCTCGCTCAATGGGAGTCGGCTCTTCTGATTCACTACAAAGCACTCTCTAAGCACGGCTCTTAGAGCTGATGCTTTTGCTCATGACACATTATCGAATGTTACGTTGTGTGCCGTGGATACTGTTGACTCCAAATCTCCCGACCACTATGTCGATCTGAGACAGCAAGACTGAGACAGCGAGACCAAGACAAGACCAAGGGACCCGAGACCATAACAGTTTGCCTACCAACCTGGCATTGGAGCGGATGATGCCGTCATTCACCTCCTACATTGTTCCCTCGCTCACCTGGAGACCGCTGGAAGCACTGTGAGAATCATGTTCTTTGATTTCTCCGGTTCGAGCCCCGGCTTGGACAGTCTCAGTCGTTGTGTCCTTGGGCAAGACACTTCACCTGTTGCCTACTGGTGGTGGTCAGAGGGCCCGGTGGCGCCAGTGTTCGGCAGCCTCACCTCTGTCAGTGCGCCCCAGGGTGGCTGTGGCTACAATGTAGCTTGCCATCACCAGTGTGTGAATGTGTGCGTGAATGGGTGGATGACTGGATATGTAAAGCGCTTTGGGGTCCTTAGGGACTAGTAAAGCGCTATATAAATACAGGCCATTTACCATTTACCATTCTCCAGTGCCTTCAACACTATTCTTCCCTCGGTTCTGAAGGACAAGCTGGAGAACTCTGGAGTGGACCATCACCTCACTACCTGGATTTTGGACTACAGTATGTGAGAACTCAGGGCTGTGTGTCGGACAGGGTCGTCTGCAGTACGGGGGCCCCACAGGGAACGGTTCTGGCTCCGTTCCTCTTCACCATCTACACTGCAGACTTCTCCCACAACTCCACCCAGTGCTTCCTGCAGAAGTTCTCTGATGACTCTGCAATAGTCGGCCTCATCACTGATGGGGACGACAAGGAGTACAGAGGACTGACTCAAGACTTTGTGGACTGGTGACAGCTGAACTACCTCCAGATCAATGCCAGTAAAACTTGTGCCTGCGGAAGTGGTAGACTTCCGCAGGCACAAGCATTCTCCACTGCAACCACTGAACATCCAAGGTATGGACATTCAGGCTGTCGACAGCTACAGGTACCTTGGTGTTCATCTGAACAACAGACTGGACTGGACTCATAACTCAGACGCCCTCTACAGGAAAGGGCAGAGCAGGCTGTACCTGCTGCGGAGACTCAGGTCGTTTGGAGTGGAGGGCCCACTCCTGACGACCTTCTACGACTCTGTGGTGGCTTCTGCTATCTTTTATGGCGTGGTCTGCTGGGGCGGCAGCATCTCTGCCGGGGACAGGAAGAGACTGAACAGGCTGATCCGAAGGGCCAGCTCTGTTCTAGGATGCCCTCTGGATCCAGTGGAGGTGGTGAGTGACAGGAGAATGGTGGCTAAGCTGTCATCCCTGTTGGACAACATCTCCCACCCCATGCAGCAGACTGTGACAGCACTGAGAAGCTCCTTCAGTGGGAGACTGCGGCACCCACGGTGTGGGACGGAGAGATTTCGCAGGTCTTTCCTCCCCACTGCTGTCAGACTTTAACTTTAAATAAAGACAATAAAGACTTTAACTGATCAAACACACACATCCACACATGTGCAATAACACTAAGTGAAATAATCTTTTCTGGCATCGTTGTATTTTTACTCAGTTGTATATAGCATTTGTATTCTATTTTTATCTTATTGTATATTTTATTCTATTTTATTCTACTGTATATAGTATTTTATTTTATTCTATTCTCTACAGTTGTGTACTGTATTTATTCTTATTGTATTCTAATTTTAGCTTCATAAATTTTGCACTGTCCACTTCCTGCTGTGACAAAACAAATTTCCCACGTGTGGGGCTAATAAAGGTTATCTTATCTTATCTTACCAAGACAAGACCAAGTAAAAGTGGTCTTGAGACCAAGACCGGTCTTGAATGGTAAATGATAAATGGCCTGTATTTGTATAGCGCTTTTACTAGTCCCACCCAGGGACCCCAAAGCGCTTTACACACCCAGTCATCCACCCATTCACACACACATTCACACACTGGTGGAGGCAAGCTACAGTTGTAGCCACAGCTGCCCTGGGGCAGACTGACAGAAGCGAGGCTGCCATATCGCCTGGCCAACACCAGTAGGCGGTAGATGAAGTGTCTTGCCCAAGGACACAACGACCAAGACCGTCCGAGCCGGGGCTCAAACCGGCAACCTTCCGATTACAAGGCGAACTCCCAACTCTTGAGCCACGATCGGGCGACACGGGCAGTTGCCCGGGGCAGCATCGTGGTGGGGGGCAGCATCATGGGCATCGGCAAAAAAAAAACTGCTCGTACTCATGCTTCCCCGACGTCATGCCAGCGCATATTGGGAATGGCATAGGCACCAATCGGTTTTCTATCACCCATTTGCTGGGAGTAAGGGTGCCCTCCGTTTGCGAGGTGCGCCTGCTGCTTGCAGCACAGGAAGGAGAGGGCGTGGCGATGGGGGGATTCTCTGGCTGGCTGAAGCGGCGTCTAATAACCAACTCGCAAAATAAAACAAAATAAAAACAAAACAACAAACACGAAAACACCAGACATTATGATACAGAATTTGCGCCGATGTTTTTTCAAAATTCTATACGCGAAAAGTGAGCGTGAGGTAAATCCAAGTCCATTATATATTCATGATTTGAATCCTGGTTTGTGTGAAATCCCAGAAATACACCTTAGACAAAGTGAATCTGTGAACTAGGGTGATCCTCGAGTTGGTGGATTTGTGTTCATACTGGAGTGAAAAATTAAAACCAATAGAAGATGGACAAGAAAAGTTCAAAGCCATCAGGTGCTCAGTTTAGAAAAGAAGAGGAGGAGAAATGAGCAAAAGATACAGGTAAGCTGATGTGTCATTAGATAATGGCAGGTCACCCTGAAACAATCAGAATCAGAATACTTTATTAATCCCTTAGGAAATTATGTGGGTTACAGTTGCTCCAAAAAGAAATGGTAAAAATAGTAACAGTAACAGACTAAACTCCAAACAATACATTAGATTACAGATTTTAATATTAATTAGTCATTGTCAATTGTTGATTTGTCCTGTTCTCATTGTATGACGAATTATGATGGCTGTTTGGTAGTCGTTTGCATACAACGCATACTCTCTCTCTCTTCGTGTGTGTGTGTGTGTGTGTTTCTCTGGTAAAATTCAGTCTGGTTCCGGCAACAGTTTTATGTTAATGTACAATCCTTAATATGTTTTATGTGTGTGGGGCACCAGAGGGAGTGTTCGCCCGGGGCGCCAAAAAGGCTAGGACCGCCACTGGTTACATGACACGTGTGTATAACCTTTCATAAATGTAGCTGTGTGTCATGGTCCGCGGTGGGTGGCTGGGATTTCCGTGAGGCTCCTGAACATACCTGGGATCCGCCCCTGGGCAGGGCCACCTCCTCCAGTTCCTGCAGTTTCTGGATTCACTATGGCTCACGCTCTACTCTCGGACTCAGGATACCAAGCCACCATTCTGGAAATCACTCTGTGTGCCTCGCCTGCCTGCCCTCCTGCCATCACACTCCATCTCTAACCTCCGGATCTCAGGTCAGCCTCTCCACGCCACTCAGCTCACCCTGGATCCCCGTCGCCCTCCTGTCATCGCTCTGTTTCTCCTCCTGTAATATGACTGCTTACTGCCCAGTTCTAGTCTGCATCTCAGGCCCCGTTCCCTCTCTCTAATAATAATAATAATAATAATAATAATAATAATAATAATAATGGATTGCATTTATATAGCGCTTTTCGGGAACCCTCAAAGCGCTTTACAATACCACTATTCATGCACTCTCACATTCACACACTGGTGGAGGCAGCTACAGTTGTCGCCACAGCTGCCCTGGGGCAGACTGACAGAGGCTGCCATATCGCGCCATCGGCCCCTCTGGCCATCACCAGTAGGCGGTAGGTGAAGTGTCTTGCCCAAGGACACAACGACCGAGACTGCCCGAGCTGGGGCTCGAACCGGCAACCTTCCTTCCAGTTCTGCGTTACCCAGGACATGCCACACCAAGCTCTACGTTTCATTGCTTTTGTCCTTGCCACATTTCCAAACTCTAAGCCTAACCAATACAATATTGTTAAATGCTGTCTCTGTTCTGGGTTTCTGCGCCTGAGTCCAGTTTCGGTTCACGCTACTCGGTCCGGTGACACTGTGTATATGTTCTCTTTTTCTACTTTGTTCAGACAGTTCCCATGACTGCAAGGAGTCTCTAAGCTCATCTTTCCATAAGGCTTCCTCATCCTTTTTGTTACTTTTTATTTCTCTTCCCGTTCGTCTGCTGTTGATTTTCCGCTCTCAACCTTATTCTCCTTCCTCGTCTCAGACACTCGATCTTACTATCTGATTCTCTCTGTGCACAAACATTTCCTTCATCTACCCCCTTCCTTTCTTTTCAACCCAGCCCCTTTGTTCTCTCTCATCTCTAATAACTAGAATCTCTTTATTATCTGAAAGTTATCACAGGTTTTACACTTTTGATCTGATACAAACTAAGATCTCAAAGCACCATGTTTCTTTATTATCCTGCAACATCTTCACATAATGCCTTTTTTTAAATCAAAACTTCCCACACACCAACAGATGATTTGATACTGTAATCAGCTAGAGTTCTTTGAAATGTTGGTGTTATTTCACGGAGAAATGCCATCTGATGTTTAATATTTATATAAAGTTTCTCTTAATTAAAGTAGTGTTGTTCTCTGAGTTACTTTGCAGTTGCATATATAAACATATACACCATATTCAAACAAAAATCATGGCAAACTGGTTTCTTGAGCACAACAATGAAATCGGTGTACCGGTACTTAAGTGACCTCCACTGTCAACCGATCTCAGTCTAATAGAGCATCTTGGGGTTATGATTGAACAGGAGATTAACATCATGGATGTTGCTGTAACCTCAGTATGGACCAGAATCTCTAAGGAATGTTTCCAGCATCTTGTTGAATCGATGCTATGAAGACTTATAGCACTGCTGTAAGCAAAGTAGGTCCAGCCCTATAACTATTGATGTTTCCGGTGAGTGTTTTGGTCAAATTACATGAAACACGAGGATTTTTCTTTTTAATTATTTGTTTTCCATTTTATAAAGCTGTAAATTAAATATTTTTGGAGTGTGAGCTGTTGATAAGAATATGTAACTGTCAAGACATCATGTTAGGGTCTGACAATGCTACTGGCACTTTATATCTTCATGGTAGGTTACACTTCCATCCAATCCTAATCGTAGCCTTGAAATTCTGTATTTCCATCACAGCTTTGGGCCTCTTATGATGTGTTGTTATGATCCCTCCACACTTCATATATATTTGTGTGCGTGACATTCAAGTAAGAAGCAGACATTATCTTTTATAATGATGGTGTTTATGAATATTTGAAACCCATAGCAACACACCTACCATGGCTTATAGCTGTAAAAAGCATTTTCCAGATGTAGATTAAATAAGTTCT
Source organism: Mchenga conophoros (assembly GCF_057382185.1). Lineage (NCBI taxonomy): Eukaryota > Metazoa > Chordata > Actinopteri > Cichliformes > Cichlidae > Mchenga > Mchenga conophoros. The sequence goes on from NC_140540.1 coordinate 19,526,010, forward strand.
CATGAATAGAGCAACACCTAATACTCTTTTCTTTGTTTGATGACTGGTTTGATGATGGTACTTACGACAAAAGAGTTAAGCTTCAGCAGATATCCTCGTGTCTGTGTCAACTAGATCTAGCGTTTATATAAAGATACAACTTGGGTTCTTCAAACCATCAGCTTGTTTTTTTTAAAGCATGACTACAAATATTTTTATAACATGAACAATTCTTCAACTGTAACTGAGCAGTTATAATGAAAGTAATTTTTCCACAGCTTTAACAAAGCACATGTTTTATTATTTCAGAAAATCCTTCTTTTAAGACTTTTTTAATTCTGAGGAATTGTTGCTTGTAGCTCACTGCTTTACTGTCTGAGTCTCTTTTTAGTTCATAAATATATCTAAAACTGGCAGCAGTGTGGAAAATATGAAATTGCCATAGCAAATATAAAGTTAGTGAAGTGGCAGTTTACATCTTGTTTTCTGTCACTCTGCAGCGCCTGGGTTTGATTTTTGTGACAGCGGCATGTTGGCCATTCTTATTCATGGGGTGTAAAATTGTAACATTTTTTCAAAGCCACTGGTGTGTCACAGTTACACATAGTGTTTACTCTGGCACAGGTGGCCCCCAAACATCTAATTTGTCATGCTGGTGAGATGTATTTTAACCAAAGTATAAAAATGATCTGCAGTTATTGTTTTTTTTTATTTGACCCTTATCAACTAACTGTAATTAAAAGTGTCCAATCCCAATTCTAGTCTTTAAAACCTAGCCAGCGGTTAGCAATTATTTTTTACAAGGGACCACTTGAAAAACTGAGACTGTTGTGGAGTTCCACACCAATGAGCTGAACTCAACTCTGCTCAGTACTTTTAAAAAAAAATCTTTTTTATGTTTATAGGCCCATATCTGTCTGCAATCCAAATTTTTTATGCCAACATTTCTTGGCTAATGTTAAAAGAACATCTTTTGCATATGTTGTGGAATCTACTAAAACACCATTATGCATTACTCGGGAATAAGAGCATGCAATAAGAATGTGTTGTGCATGTTTGATCTACAAATGGGTTTATTACAACAGGAGACACAGGCTCTCTCCTGTGGAACAGGAGCTTCCAGTTTGTATTTAGGAGACAGATATGCTTTCAAGTTTTAATATTAGCCTTAGTGGAAAACTTTCTTTTTTGATAAAGCTAATAGCAATGGTAAGATTAGGTGACCTTGAAAAATAGGTTATGATGTTCAGGATCCACGATGAGCTGATCAATTTTCCTCACACATTCGTTTTTTATTTTTGTTTCAATCTCTTCTAGTTTGTGTTTTATCCTAGTCTCTTTTTTTCTCTTCTAGTCCCCTTACCCGTCAAAGACTCACAACCGTTGGCTTCCCCACCTTGAGTCTGGTTCTGCTGGAGGTCCCTTCCTGTTTAAAGGAAGTTCTTCTTGTTTTTCTCGCTTTTAGAGAACAGTCTTGTTGTTGGGGTTTTCGCTTCTATATCGTTTGTATATGGTCTGGTAATGGTAGAGCTGGAAGTGCCAGAGTTGAAGGTGCTAAGATTTTTGTTGGGAGTGACCAGCAGGGACAGTGTATCAGTATATCAGTGAGACCTCTCATGTGTCAGATACAATGTTAGAGAGGCAAGATAGTGTGACAACCCCTAAAGCGAGCAGCTGAAAGAACAAGAAGATTATAGGGTCTTTAGCTTTCAACATAAAGCTCCTCAAAGCAGCTGTTGTTATGAGTTGACACAATATACATCAAAATGTTTAGACTAGAATAATAATTATTGTAATAATTAATGTCCTGACACTGATTGGACACTGATTGGATAATAATAGAATGGCCTGTCGTGTAAAAGTTGGCTATTTTAAATGACTAACCACCAACCCTGAACTACTTCCTAGATTTTAAAGTACTAACACCTGCACACTTCATGCTTCTGCATGATTTACAACAAACAAAGAACAGCAATACTCACAAGTTAAGGCTAATTTAAGAATTTCAATAAATGAATGATCTTAAAAGATAACAGCTTGCTCATAAGGGCCCAGATGTAGCGAATGAAACTAAAACTGAAGTTGGATTCACAGCTGTAACAATAAAACACATTCTGGCAGTGCCGCTGTTGGGAAACGATGAGCAGAATCTTCTCTGCTGTCGGTGTGCTCACCTTCCAAACAATCCAAACTATGCTTTTTGGTTGTGGCTCATCTTTAAGCACTGCTTTCCTACAGTAATAATCAGAACTGAAATGTTCACTTGTTTGTTTGTCTCGCATTTTGCCAGTCTCTTCTCCTGTATGAGTTAGATTGAAGCTGCTGGACTAATGAGGAGTCTGTCTGTCAAGATGATGCTCGAGTTAGTAAGTTCCTTTTTTTAATCATTGGCTTTTTCTCAAGGGCAACACAATCTCTCAGGGCATGTTTCTCTTGTATGTTTGTGTGTGATGGTAATAAGGCAGTAAATGTGCACATATTAACACAAACTCTATGCATATTCATTCATCAATTCTTCTTCTTTTGTTTGCGTCTGTTCCACCTGAATACGAGTCAGTGAAGCAAAGAGAAAAGGTCTTCTGCCTGTAAGGAGCTGTCAACGGGGAATCCAGAGAACGCTAATATCTTTCAGACTGTTTCACTGCGGCAGATGCTGACTTTTTCCTTTTCTTTTTTTTTTACATTTTCATGGCGACACACAAACACAAAGCCTTCGCCTCTGTAGGATCATGTTAAAGGGCTTTGTCTGCACTGTGATCAATACAGGCCAGTGTTAGTCATTGGATGTGATCATCCATGGGTTTCCTCAGGAGGGAAGTAAACCGCTTCACTTCTCATCGTTTGTACTTCACTACAGTGAACACGGATCCTTGTTCCTGCTGATGTCAGAAAAAATCGGCCAGTGGAAAAACACAAAAATATAAATCTTGCAAGGGGGACAGTAAAAGGCACAGAAGGATTTTAAGTGACGTAAAACAGTGGAATATAACTGCCCGAGGGGACCTATGAAGTAACAAGATGATAAGCAGTTTTGTTGAGGACCATTTTAACTCTCCCATAACAATTTCTAGGTCGCCTGACACAGTTTTATGAAACTGACACATAAGTTTGTTCTGCTACTTTTAGCCCCTTTCAGTCATTGTAAAAGAAAAAAGAAAGTACACCCACTGTAAGTTGTTCTGTATATGAGAACATTAATAATAAAAGCCCATCTGTTCCTTGAATACAACCTCAGATGAACAACATCATGACATATTACAATGCATCATCTATTTATAACAACAACTAAGCCAAACTGCAGAAACAGCATGCGAGAAATGAAGTACATGCTGTGATTCGGTTGCTTGTAGAACTACTTTTAGCAGCAACAACTTGAAGTAATTGTTTTCTGTATGATTTTTATCTTCCTTCCATGACTTTGCTCACAGTCTTTGTGATGCATTGCTATGATTGGTCGTTGCCAAATCTTATTTTTTTGTATTTGAACTTCAATATTTTATATGGTAACTGAGCTCTGTAGATTCTAAGATCTAGCCCTTGGGTTTGCTGTAGTGTTTTTGAGCATTGCACGGTTTGACGTTGAGGTGAGTTTGCTGGGATGTCCACTCTTGGGAAGATTTGGCAATCTTTCTCACTATAGATGAAGGACTTCAAACTGTTTGGATGGCCTTATAACATTGCCCAGATTGATGGAAAGCATCCCGAAGATCATTGCTGATGTCTTTCCTCTTTGACATTGTGTTAACACATGAATGCCCCAGACCAACAACTGCCAAAACATCAGCTCTATGGAGATGATGATCATTTAATGAAATGCAGTTGATTAGCAGCTTCTCTTACCCTCTCAATTCCTATTGAAGCATTAAGGGTGTAGTTCTATTTTGATCAATACTGTGTGTTGATCACCTGGTGGCTTTCCACTGCCTTACTGTGTCCACCTTGCGGACAGACCCTAGATTCCTCACCTGTTTTTCACCTCAGCAGCTTTTCATTGCCCAATGCAGATTTATGATTCAGCATAAACACCACTTTCATCCAACTATCCAAAGTTCATGCTTTCTTTTTTAAATCACTATAGCCTTGTTTTCGTTTGTTAGGTATTATTGCTAGTTTTGTTTGGTTCATCTGTAAACGAGTTTCATTTTATTTAGTCTATTTCTTATAGCTATGCCAAAAACATTAATTCCTGTTTTTCATATTTGTTTTGTTGTGAATTTCATGTTTGGTTAATGCTTCAAAATTTTCACACTTTTATGTCAGTTCAATTCCGTTTGAATTCAGTGTAATTATATAGCACCAAATCACAAGGCGCCTTCATCTGTCGGCTGCTTACACTCTCTGTTGGCAATGCTTCTATTGAGTCAGCCAGGTGCAGCCTGAAAATGTTGTTTTTTTGTTTTTTTTTTAATGCTGCAGTCACACTTGGGAAAACAGTGGTTGGAGGCCACGGCACTACCATGTGTAATGAGCCTGCGATCTTCTTGCCTTTGAATTTGTTGCTTTGCAGATGAGGAGCAGGTCTGTGACCACACACAGTGAGTGGCAGTCTTCAAAATAACTTTGGTTTTTCGGGACAGCAAATAAAATAGCAATAAGATGGAGTCAGCATGCTAGTTTGTGATCAAGTCAGGTCAAGCTGGCAATTAAATGCAATGAATTTGTGATAAAGTGATCGAGGGTGACAAGTCTAAAAATTAAATAAATAAATAAATCATAAATTCATTGCCGTTTATGTGCACCAAAATTCACATTAAATAATTCAGAGTCCAGCCAGAACATCTAATATTGGAAAGAGAAATTTAGAAATTCCTCCTCAAATAGTGATACTTGCTGCTATGTAAGATTGCCTTTATATAGGAATATAACCAGAATACAACTAGCCACAGACTTTGATTGATTGCAGTGTGTTGGCAATGTGTCTGCCTTTGTATATAATTAGATGACAGTTATTTGCAAACCTTCACAAAACTGAAAGTGCCTGCAGATTACCTGACTCATACCACAGTTGGTAGGAGACAGGTTGCCTCCCAGCAGGCGACCTGTGCGCTCTCCTTGTAATGGAAAGTTGCTTCTGACAGGTTGAGGGTGTTGCACACTCAGCCCCTGGATGACCAGCTGGTTGTTGCAAATATTTACGATTGGCCACTGAATGTGAAAAATGAATTGCAATCACTGATTTTTTCTGGTCAAAAAAGGTTGTCGGCCTTTTTACTCTAATGTGACTCAAATGTATTTTGTGCAGATATTTGTTTAAGAAATAAAATTACAAGGTGAGTCTGTAATTTTTCCTCTACTTAAGCAAAAACAAAAAAAAAAATTAAAGTAATTAAATTTAATTAGTCTAAGGCACCACGGTGGCACGGTGGTTAGCACTGTTGCCGCACAGCAAGAAGGTCCTGAGTTCAATTCCCCCATCAGGCCGGGGTCTTTCTGTGTGGAGTTTGCATGTTCTCCCCGTGTTTGCGTGGGTTCCCTCCGGGTACTCCAGCTTCCTCCCACCGTCCAAAGACATGCAGCTTGTGGGGATAGGTTAATTGGATAATCCAAATTGTCACTAGGTGTGAATGTTCGAATGAATGTGAGTGCGAATGGTTGTCTGTCCCTGTGTGTTGGCCCTGCGACAGACTGGCGACCTGTCCAGGACCTGTCCCTGCCTCTCGCCCTATGACAGCTGGGATAGGCTCCAGTGCCCCCCGCGACCCTGAAAAGGATAAGCGGAAGCGAATGGATGGATGGATGGATGGATAGTCTAAGGCACAGGTGTCAAACTCCAGGCCTCGAGGGCCAGTGTCCTGCAGGTTTTAGACGTGTCCAGCTGATTCAAATGGCTAAATTATCTCCTCAACATGTTTTGAAGTTCTTCAGAGGCCTGGTAATAAACTAATCATTTGATTCAGGTGTGTTGACCCAGGGTGAGATCTAAAACCTGCAGGACACCGGCCCTCGAGGCCTGGAGTTCGACACCCCTGGTCTAAGGTTTGTGGCTTGTTTTGTTTTTGTTTGTTACTGTGAAGTAAAAAAGTTGAATGAACATCTTCCAAATGTGGTGATTCCATAATTTTTGCCAGGGGCTATAAGTACTCCTTTACTGTGTGGCATAAGTAATTACTGATAAATAAACACTTTAATTATATTTGTAACTGTCCTCACTTACATATAGTGCCATAAATGTTTGCTCTGTACAATATGACCGCAGTATGAAACGAATACAAAACTGTAACATCCATCTCTTCTTTCCATCAGTCCAGCTGAATCAATCAGTCCTGACAGCCAGCCTCTCCTCTCCTTTCATCTCCCTTTCTCTTGATTTTTTTTTAAAGCCGTCAGCATCCATCTCATTCGCCACAGCTTTATTATGCAGCACAGCCTCAATAACATAATAAATGCATGAATAAATCATACACAAGCCCAATCTATCTGATTCAAAGGGTTTGGATAATTATTCAGTTTTTTTCATTGATTCGTCGTGACCCTAAATAGTTTCTAAGGTTATGAAATGGGAAATTGATCAGCGGAGAGCCCTGATGGAGAGAGGAACAAACTCACATAATATCCAAATATTCAAATCTCTCTCCCGCTCTCCTCCTCTCTCCACTCTCGCTCCTCAAATATCCGTGACCAAATGAACTTATAATTGGAAGTCAGGGCGCACAAAAATACTCCTCACCTTCTCGCTGAGTTGTCTAGATATTAGTTCTGCTGAGTTACAGGGTTGATATGAGCACATGGGAAGAAGATGAGGGAAAGAGAACAACATTAGGAGGGGGCATTCACTTGTGTTTGCACGGGACTTTCTCATCCTATAATTTTTTTTCCTTCTGTTATTTATTTATTTATTTATTTATTTTTCGTCTGAGGGCGTGGAGGTTTTACACACAAACACACACTAAAAGAGTTACACACACATTCCCTAGCCCATCTTTTCCTCTCTTCCAACAACGTTTCTCATTATAGCCTGTCTCCTCGTGTTTGTCATATTGGGCGGTCACCCATGATGATATCATAGGGTACTGGGGTATTTGTTGTGCGTGTGTCTGTGCGTGCGTGTGTGTGTGTGTGTGTGTGTGTGTGTTCAGTTGTTTGCAACCATGACTTGGCTTTTCACAACACCCCTGTGAGATTCCTCACACATATGTCCACACACAGACTCTCTCTCTCGGTCTCTCTTTCTCTGACAGAGAGTCAGAAAGTCCCATTAGCTTCCGAGCCCTTATTTCTTCCTTGTGGGTGTTGAGAGTCCCCCATTGTCTGAACTGAATAGGACATGTCTCTGGATCTATGAATCCTATTATGAAGGAAGTGAAAGGAGGGGGAGGAGGGGAAAAGGATGATGGGTAGATGGATTTTAGACAGAGCGATAGAGTAGCAACGTGTGCTGACAATAGTCTCAGCAGACAAATAACAAAAAACTGGTCTTTTTTTTTTTTTTTTTAAAGGCCTAAAGTTTTCTTTGTGGCAAAAGTAAGAGAGCTTTGAAATTAGTCACACATGTCAATGCCAAAACATCTTAGGAAGAAGATCAATAAAACACACACAGAAAAAAAAATGGCTGGCTGTAGACTTTGTCTTTTTGCCTTCCTTCATCCGTGACATAGCCTATGCACGTCACTGATGCCATTGCCAGCATTTCTACCAGTGTGTACTGGGCTACTGGTAAATGTAGGGAGGCCTATGGACATTTCTAAGCAGGTGGTTACAGAACAGGTTATGGTGTAGATTAGAGGGTAGGTTACAGCATTCCCTATTACACTGGAGCTAGCCATGACCAGCATGGACGATGCACATCTGCGTTGACCCATTACTGGTGTGACAGTTGAACACAATTTAAGATGTTATGGTTAACATAATACTATAACCTCTGACCCAAATATTCTGTGGACTGATGAGACAGAAGTTGAACTTTAACACAACATTTTATAAAAAGAACATCATAGGAACAGTCAAACGTGATTGTAGTGGGATGAAATTCTGAATTATGCAATCTATCAAAAACAAAAATCTTGAAGGAGAATGTTAAGCCATCAGTTCATGCTCTATAACAAAAACTCGCACAGGTTATGCAGCAGGACAAATATCTGACACCCACCAGCATGTCCACCATGAGTAGGTAAAAAAGGGGGGGCTTAAAAAAGTCTGAACTTACTAAATCTGATTGAAATGCTTTGTTGTGACCTTAAACATGTCAGTTTAGTATGGCTTTACCTACCTGATGATATTTTAATCTAATATTAAAAATGGTGCGATGGTCTGAAACATTTAAGTGTGAAAAATGTGTAAATTAACTAAGCAAATACTTTTTCAGGGCAGTGTATCTTTTGCCTATGCATGAACTTTTAGTGCTGATGTATTAGAGAATGCTAATAATTTTTTAAATTAAGGTGCACATGTAAGTCACCTGGTGTTACCTTAAAAATATAAACACTGACATTTACAGTGTGTTACATTTCAGAATTTAAAATCAACATTAAGCAGCAAACCAAAGGATATCTGGCTGTAGCATCATCAAGGGCAATTAGTTTATTTCATCCTAACATACTTTCCATTAATTTGGCCACTCTGTCTCTATGGGTAGCGTTGCATTCTCCACCTTTGTTGTGGAGTTTTGTTACTGAGTATTTCAGGGTACGAAGCACACTAATATAACTCTGCAGCTGTCCAGAAAGTGGGCCTGACTTAGCAACCAAGACTATGATTTTGATGACTGCGTTATAGATCTCTACCGTGCAATATGACCAAAGGCAGCGATTACTCACTGTGTCCTCTCTTTTTCACTCTTGTCCATGTAAACTGAGTGGTTTTATACCCTGTACAATGGAGTTAGAGTATTTGGAGTCGTGCTTTCAGTCACCTGATTCATGTAGTCCAATATTTGTTCTCTTTTATCCATTTTTGCCTCCCTGTAAACTCTTAAGGGAAACAGAATGCTGGAATGTTTTTTTATTTTCTATTTTTAACATGTTTGATTTTATTTTCTGTTTATGCTATTTGTATATGTACAAATCTCTATGAGTATCCCTTTTTTCATCCTCATTTCATACATAGTTGGTTCCAAAATATCCACTGCAGCCTTGTTAACTATAGGAATGGAAGCTGAAGAAAGAAGTGACGATGATGTTAAAACACGATGACAGTTAGAGTCAGGTTGGAAAAACGGAAAGTATTTACACTGCTTGGGGAAAAATTGGACCCAGTACATGTAGAGCATATTTAACCAAATTTGAAATACATGGGGAATATTAAGCAAAAAAGTCCCAGCAGGAGCACAAATGATGATGTATAGAAGAGAGTTATCGCTCTAGAGCAATGTCTTCTGCCATTTCTGCACTGCTCCATCTCTGAGATCAGGGAAAAAAAGTGAAGCCTAAGCCCACATTAGACCTTCTATATCTCTATCTGCAAGCGCTGACACAGGAGGTGCAGTGCGACAGCTTACACTTCAATGAACAGTAGAATTAAAGTTTGGAGGCAATTCTTTTCCTGTCTTACTGAGGGAGGACTTAGAGAAAATGTTATTTCTTCGTGACTAAACCACCCTCCACACCACTCATTTTTGTGCGGCACTAATATAATTAATGCAACAAAAAACAAATGAAACAAAAGGAAATAAGTTTACAAAAATTGGTCAAGAACGAAAAAAAGGCCAAATACAATATAATAATAAACAAATAGAAATTACCCTATTTGCTTTTCCACCTATGACAATATTGATTTATTGCAAGGCAAACATCCATGTGAAATTAAATTTTGCTCCAAGTGATTTATTTTAAATGAAAACTGTCCTAGACAAAACATCTCATCTGTGTGTCAGAACTGAAACCTCTTTGCATCATGCGCTGTTTAATGCTTTGTTATGGCCAAACACTCACACACAGACATGTGTACACAGAGTTCCTGAGGGGAAAGTGTCAGGAAATGAGATCTAGATCAGGAGGGAAGGAAGTTGAATTCTAAAATAAGAAAAACAAATCAACACCACTGAAACAATCTGGCCTCTGTCTGTGTGTGTGCATGTGTGTGTGTAAGAAGTGTAAATGAAATGATCTGCACACTTTGTAATTGCTTTCTACCCAGCAAGGGTGCCATGTTCATGAGAAAGGAAGTGATAGAAGAAAAAAGAGAGACAAAGACCAACAAACCAAAGAAAGTTCACTAAGACATGAGCTGTACACACCTGAAAATTAAGTGTTATTATGCAAGTTTTTTAATGCTCCAGTCAACATGCTTATACAGAGTAAGAATGAAAAAACTTTGATGACAGGGACTAGTGAAGTATTGGTATGTTACAGTGAACATGCTACCAACCCTACCGAGAGTCCCATCGTGTATCAGCATCCAGTAAGTACCAACCCAAGTACTACAATTAATGATTATTACACAAAGCTTGTTTTTCAATGAGTCACTGCAAAGCAGTCTTTTTCAAGTAAACCAAAGCCAGCGTTTAGGTCAATGGTCCACATGAAATGATGATGAGCCAAATTCAGGTATCTGAAGTCTAAACAAATAAAATAGAAGACAGCTATAAGATAAAATGTGTCATCTGCAAAGCAGCTAATGTATAAAGCTGGTGATGGTGCATAGTATAAGAGCATGTAACAGGATGCATTGTGAGCTCATTACACTGTCTAAATGTTTCAGCTGAAGAGTTACATGCATAGGAAGATATTAGGTTGACGTAATGGTTGAATCCGTGTGTGCTGCATGATCTGACTACACTGTGCCGTTGTCCCAAATACGTATAATTGCTGTACTGTAAGAGATATGTAGAAAAGACTAGAGTTTAAAGTGTTGGTAAGTGTCCTTGAGTTTTCCTAAAAAACCACAAGGAGACTGCACAAGCATTTTTTCCATCTTCAGTGTTGAAAGCTCAAAGGTTTAAAGATAGCACTCACACAAATATTTAAGGAAAAGAGTTGACAGATCTCTGTTTCACCAATTTATCCTGCTCGAAAACAAACATCCCAATTTTCTGGCCTCGGAGTCATGTTTCCATGTTTCATTTCTTTTGTATCTCTTTTCATTTGCACATTTTATTTGCAATTTTAATACCAAAGAACTACAGAGCAGCTAATTTTACTGTGCAGGAAGAAAACCTCCCAAATTACAACAAGAAGAGTGAGACACAGTTTGCTCTCTGGTTCACTCGAGCGTTACAGTAGTTCAATTGTCATGAAATTTTTAGTTACCAAGGATGATTATTTTATGTTGTATTAGAATTGCACATTATTCAAAGAGTGTAGCTGATAGCGGTAACTCTAGAGGGTTGTTTAATCTGCACATGAGACTAAATAGGTGTACAAAAATATTCTGCCCAGTTGTATCCTCGTTTATAAAGCTTTTTTTTTTTTACATATTAAAAAAAGACTAACCTGATGTGGCTTCTCCTTGCACCTGCAAACATTCACACCATCCCTCACAGCGTTAACAGTTTAGCAGGAGTGAATCTGTTCTTGAAAATGCTTGCTTGAATTGCCAACGAGGTCAGGCTTCACTGAGAGGGTTGGTGACATACAAGAGAAGGAATGAATCAGAGGTAAAGAGATAAAGGGAGACAAAGAGAACAGACTTACCTTTTCAACCTTTACAGACAGTTACACTGTCAGCATGGCCTCAGTGATTCGACAGTCTGAGAACATCAACCCCAATGGGAAGGTGACATTTACCTTCCTCTGGCCTATAAGGAGCACCAATAGGCACTGACACATACACACGCAAACACATGTACGCTGTACATTATAGCTCCTGACAGTGACACTGTTTCCATTAAACCTGAGCTTGTGCCAATTTGTCTGTCTCTGAAGAGCAGGCTGCCTCCGAAGGGTAGAAGTGAACTAGAGAGCGCACAGGAGTGAGAGCAGATAAAATTTTTAGATAATAAGACCGCATTCAAACGTGATAAAAATCTATCAGTCTGGTGTTGTTGTAGAAGTATTAAAAAAGTTATATAAATTTAATCCGACGTGTAATGGAATCTCTGAATGTACATTCTTCACATGTGTGTCCAGAAGCTGTATGTTCGATTTGTAAATATTTAACAAGTTGTCAAATCTCTATTTATATTGCATACATTAATATTATTGATTGAAAACTTCAAGTGTTTGTCTCTAGGCTGTAAATACAAGCAAAGCCACTTACAACTCAGGTGGATGTCTTTTTACACTTTTGCTGCACATATATAAAGTATGCATACATTATGGTATGCATGTAGAATGCAACTTTAGGTTTGCGATTGCCCTTAGTTCAAGCTCACAGATTCCCACTTTTCAGGCTGTGTATTGCTGCATGTTGACGGAACGGTTTTGGGTGAATGACGATTGCACAACTAGTACTAGAGAGCCATAAATGTGGCATGACAAAGCCACACCACATCATTACATGACCACCATCACCCTGAACAGGTCACAAGGTTGGATGGAGCTGTACTTTCATATTGTTTATACCAAGATCTGACTCAACCATTCAAATGTGGCAGCAGAACGAGACATTTTCACCCAGAGAACTGCAGCTCACTGATTCTTTTCTCTTTTTCTGGGGATTTTCTATAAACCCTAAAGGTCACTTAGGGGGAAGTAGATCAACAGTTTCTGAAATAGTCACACCAGCCCGTCTGGCTTCAACAACCATGCTGTGTTCAATGTCTTCAGCAGATTGTCTTGATGGGTGGTTAAATGCATTGAGCTGCTGCCATGTGATTAGCTTATTAGATATTTGTTAAGGAACAATTAAATTGCTCTATCTAACAAAATAGCCAGTACGTGCCAGTACGTTAACTTTGGTGTTTCTTGCTGAATTTTGCTTATTTAGGTGGAGTTTGGAGAGGTATTTGCTAAGTTAAAATATAATTTATTGTGTGGGTAAGGATGCTTTGTTGATGGATGACCAATCATCCAGTTAAGGAAATCCCAGAGTGTAGAGTTTTCAGTGGGAAAAACAGGAGAAATTCAGTGGACAACCTCCTGTTTCTATGGGATTAACCCACATGATAAACTGCAGTAGCACTAAAGCTTTATCTCTGTTTTGCTGCAAGACACAAATCTGAATTACAGAATGATAAATGGCTGTTAATCTGATATCTGATGTGATATTTTTGAGTATTGTAATTTAATTCGGCTTAAGGAATGATAATCAGTCACCCTGTCATGAATGCTCGGCTGGAGGTTTGGATGACTTTTAGAGAATGACGATACACCTCCAAGTAATCAAGTGATGCAACATTTAATTACTGTTTAGTTAACTCAGGATAGTTCAAGGCAGCTTCAAAGGAGTATGTGATTTTGAAAAAGTGTTTTCCACTTTTTCATTCCTGTTAATTTTGAACATGACCAGAAGGTTTTGGCAAGATGAGCCAAGACAGAGGTCCATTAGTGCCAGAAAATAGGAATAATTAACTTTTCATTTGGATTTGTCAGATTAAAGAATGTAGGTGCAAAGCTCAGATGTCACCCTTATTGGGTTTTTCAGTTTTTTCTGGAACACTACAATGATATGATGCCATTATCTGTCCACACTGAAAATATGGGCACATTTAACCAAACAGTCTTCCGTCCATTATGCAACAACCATAAATTTCTAACTTCCAAACTTAACTCTGGATTTACAAAGTCGAGAAAACCACTGGATCTGACGTGTAACTATTTGCTGAGATTGGTGAGGGGGGAATATGTCAAAATAATCAGTGAGCATGTGGGACAGCAGAGACACTCGATTTTACACCAAACTAACTCATCCTCACATTACCAGCTGAGCATTTCTTGTTACTGCCCAGTAGCAAAACATAAACTCAGACAGGCTTAGTCCAACCTCCTGTTTTGCTGCTTGCAAAGGCTTTTTTTTTTTTTTAAGAAATACATTGCAAAAAAAGGCTTTTGTAACAAATATAATATCAATTAATCCTGTAACACCGAACCCATCAAAAAAATAGCCAGAAAATTCAGATTTTTCGGAATGGAGATGTTTATTAACGCTTATAACAAAATCCACAATTTTTGCTATATCATGTAGTGTATGATATATTTTTATTATATATTTATTATATGTTTTTCATATCAGATTTGATACATAGGGCATTTATGTTAACAACAATGTACATTTTAGACAAAAAAGAGTTTTGTCCATAAAATTTTGAAATTATGGCAAGTATTGATCATGGTGATGAGAGAGAGGTCTCAGAAACTCATGTATTGAATATGATAAATTATAGGGCATTATAGGCTTAAAACTGATATATGCAAACTAATCAATCATTTTTCTCAGAACTTAATTCTTTTAAAAAAATTTAATTTTCTGAAAATCATATCATGGTTTAAGTGCTGGAATCACTTCAAGATCAGTCCCTCGCAGGCACATGGGAAACATGCAAACTCAAAACAGGAAAGCTCCAGTTGGGATATGAACCAGGAACCTTTTGAGGTGAGGTGACAGTGCTACCCACTGCTGCACCATGCCATCCTGGAGGCAATAGTTTTTGTGCTCCAGTTTTTGTACTTTTGTGCCAGTATTTGTGGCTTGTGATTTCTCATTTTGGAGCCCCAAGTCCATAAACTGCTCTTGTGAAGCTAGACTGTAATCCTAGCTGGGTGTAAATACCCACAGCGGTACAAAAATGCTTGGAGGGGTGTAAAATGAGTTCTTCAGTTAGGAACCTTGTTGGTTTTGTTATTAGGAATTTGTCTATAAAAGAGAAAAAAAATAGAAAATCCTTACAAACCTCTTATTATTTGTCAATCTTGTTTGTCTTTCCTTGAAACATATTCACTGCGTAGCTGAAGTAGTGATTGAACTAACGGAAAGCCATGGGTGAAAGCGATATAGCAAATAATAATATCCTGCCTGTGCATCAAAAGACACCGGTCAAGGTAGAAAAGGTTTCAAGAAGATAAACTGTTGAAAATATCTTAAATCAAAGTAGTATGGGCCTTGCTCCTCTATAGGTCCCTTAACATAACAACTCTGTCTTGGCATATTTCCTATATATAAGGCAAAGATTCAGCTCTATATTGCAGCTAACATTCCCCATCTGTCACAAAAAGAAAAGTAAAAGAGGGGTGGCAAATAAGCCAAACTCTTCACTCCTGACGCACACTCACACACAGGAAATTCATCTTCACCTCCCCCCCACCCCTCCCACTTTTTTCCTTGTTTGCCAGTGTTTCAATTTCACTGTACACCTCCTGCACCACTGAGCAGATAGAGAGCAAAAGAAAGGCCACAGAGGGAAGACAGAACAAAGGAAAGTGACACTGTCAGCCCAACTGAAACGCATCAGAATGAATCAAGTTCTTCTCGGCTTTCTTTCATCCGCGATCTTCTGGGAGAGCAGTCACTGAGATGACTTACTCTTACAGAGTGGTTTATTGCTTTCACATAAAGCATGTTTCCTTTCATAATTGGTCCATCGGAGCCCTATATGAGCAAATTACAGCATACCCTCACTGTTCCACTTCTTCTCGATGTGCACTCCTGCTCATCTTCAAGAAAATCCCTAAATTCTGTTGCAACTTTTGTTGCAAAATTCAATTTTCTTAAAAAACAACCAATGAGAACAAACTAATAGAGAAAGAAGTACTACGTAGTTTGTTACAGTTTAATTCAATTCAATTTTATTTATATTGCACCTAATCACAACAACAGTTGCCTCAAGGCACTTTATATTGTAAGGTAGACCCTACAATAATATACTCCTGAGTCTACCAGAGCCTGCACTGGCAGTATCAATACTTAATATTGTGTCACTATCTGCTTATATCTTCTTTAATTCAGTCAGAGGTGTGAATAAAGGAATAGTAGCACAGGTCAGCTGGTGGTTGCTTCACACAACAAATTATAAGACTTTCAAAGTTTCGTTATTTCAGTGCTGCACCACTACACCTGATCTCATGATTTTCCTACTTGCCAAACGTCACTTATCCAGCTAAGCATATATTTCGATTTTTTGGACGGTGAGATGAGTCAGATTGTTTGACAAGGTTAGAAGCACTTTAGCTCTCCGTCGTCTTTGTGTACTTTTCCATTCTGCAACACGTTTAATACGTTTTTTTCCTTTTTGATATTGATAATGATGCAGTTAGTTAGAAATAGTCTGTGATTTTTTTTTGAAAAAACACAAACACCCCACTCCTACACTTCTAAAGAGCTTTAGAGGTTTGCAGAAGTGTTCATATTACATTAGATACAAGACTTTAGTTAGGGTTTGGTGAGCTGACTCCCCTCCCTTCCTTACACGTTTGGTCCATTTATTTTCATTTGTATTTTACCTCAGTTCAATTTTTCATCTGTGGTCCCTGGACATCTGAATAGGAAACAAATCTCAGATTTTCAGCACGATAGTGTGCAGGCAATTACTCCCGTCGCTTTTTACACATTCATACTTACTTCTGGTAGATGTGAAATTCTTTTACTTTCTGATATGGTCAATTGAAGCTACAAATAATGTTCATTAACATCAGGCAAGCAGCATTAAGCTGGTAATGATTGTGAAGGCAATATTCAGTCTTGCTTACAATAACAGCTACATGGATAATCTGATGAAATATTGGTATTCAGAACAAAGCAGCAGCAACTTTTATTTTTGATTGAAGGTATGGTAATTCAATATTCAATTTTGTGCTATGAGTGCTCGTGTGCACACACACGCACACACACACACACACACACACACACACACACATACACAGATGACACATGGTAGAATTTCCTCAATATTTACTTCGAAAAAAATGTGACTGTCATCACAGAATAATTTGGACTGTAAACTGTGTGTGTGTGTGTGTGTGTGTGAGTGTGTCAAACTGATGAGACAGGCTACTCTCTATTGTTGTCCCGCAGCTTTCAATTTGAGGGTCATTTGTTTGCATTATCCAGCTTATGACAGGCGAGGTGGGAGAATGCCATCGTTGTATCTAATTCTAATTATTTAGCAGCTGTAAAACACTTGTCGCTGCCTCTCCTGTTTGCCTCTACCTCATTTGTCTGCCATATTATTTTTTTCTCCTTGCCTGTTTCTAACACCTCATTTTTTACCTGCAGCTACACTAAAATTGCCTTCTAATAAAATTCTTGCAATTATTGGGTAAATTTGTCCTATCCTACCGTGAGGCAGATGGAAAAGGTAAATACCAATTTCACTTTTACTACTGTAGAGAAAATAATTTTCAAACTTTTTTGGTGATATCTCCTGTCAGAATCAGAAACGCTTCCAATACATCAAAGAATACATTTTATCGATATGGGAGAAGCTAAAGTCTTGAGCCACCTGTCATTTCTTGATATTTTGTTTTCAAGGAGCTGGACTTTCTGTCATGGTCCTGGGCCATGTGGGCCCAGTATTCTCAGTTCCTTGTGTTTTTGTATTTCGTTCCTTATTTAGGTCATGTTTCCTGAGTTGTCCTGTTATGTTGTTCCTTATTTGACTTCCCCTTGTGACTCTTATCCCCTGTGTGCCCCTCTATGTATCTGTGAGCCCTCATCTCCCCTCCTTGTTTCATTCCATGTTTCCCCAGCCCACTATGCCCGTGCTCTCTCTCTCCTCCTGTTTGCACCTCTGTGTACTTCCTGTTTTACTTTGACAGTCTCCCGTCAGTGTTGTTTACTCCTGCCATGTCTTGTTATGTTTATCTGTGTCAGCTGTGTTCCCATGTGTGGCCACTTCCCCTGATCATCCCTCTTGTGTATTTAGTCTCTGTGTTTCATGTAGTCTGTGTCGCGTCGTCTGTGTTTCCACCCTCTATGTTTCCATGCCCGGTCTATTGTATTCTTAGTCATAGCTTTACCTTAGTTATTCCCAGTTTAGGTTTCCGTTTAGCCACGCTATCCCTGCTGTATTTGTATACCTTGTCATCAGCCACAATAAAGGCTCGCTTTTGTTTAAAGTTCACTCCCGCCTGCTCACCTGTGTTCGCACCTGGGTCCACCATACACACCACCGCACGGTCTGTCACAGCGGACCGTGACACTTTCTTGTACACTTTTAAAAAGTAATCTTGGGTAATAGTTTGTGAGGCTGTCTGAATGTCCTTTACAGTTTTTATTTGGACACTGGATGCTTTTTCTCTTAGTTTCAGTCCAGTCCTTGTACCCAATTATTTTAGAATAATTTTTTTCTGTATGTTTTTTTTTTTGTATTTTTTTTTTTGTGTTTTAAATCTATGCAAGCAATAGATTCATTTGAGAAGCATAAAACAGCATTTTTGCAACTACAAGGTGATTCCCAAAGAGTTATCAGCTGAAAACTTAGCACATCTTGGCATGGTTTGCTGTGTGTCCTTTAAAACAATTGAGGAAGCAGCCTTCAGGAGAGCAGCTGATTTTGAAGTCCTCTATGCAATTCCAGTTCTTACTACTAGCATTGCATTTTGTGATTTTACCACAGACTTGGCAAAGATAAAGGAGAAACATCAACTTCTGTATGGAACTGACCCAAATTTGTTGAGAAGCTATTGCTGTGCTGCTGATGGGAGCTACAGGCAAGCACAGAAGAATCCACAGTTTCCAAGACAGCACCAAGAGGGAAACAAAACCTGGAGTGTGGTTAGGATTTCTTTTGACATTAGCATGCTTGAGGCTGCCAACAGAGAAAGAAACTAAATTGTAGTGTGGTATTCTGCCATACCACCATGTGCCTTTTTTTTTTTAAACACCAATTCAGTCTTTGCTCGCCATGAGCCCATTCCTCAGATTTGCCTCCCCAAAACTTCCAGACAATCAAAATCTAGTTAAAGGATTATCATATCAACACACTTCAGGCGATCCAGCATTCAATATAGAGGCAAAAAGGTGTAAATCAACTTCAGCAGAGTGATCTGAAAGTAGCTGTCCAACAGAAAATGGTTTAGAGGTGCACCTCAAAATGATCTTTAATGTATGAGTGTCCAAATTTTTTAATTAGACTTGTTTCTTTTTCCTGCACACCTTTTATTTAGATCTTTTGTGAAAAAGAAAGCCACACATTAAAAAAGGCAGCCTCTTTTTATGTTTTCCAAGTAGATCCTACTGAGAGTTGGGACCATAGGCAGACTCAGAATATAATGGAGGGATTATAAAACTCATCTGGTGGAGGAAGACCTCGGGATTCCCCTGGGAGTTCTGGAGGATGACAGGATGGAAGGATGTCTGGCCTACCTTTGTTTTCCTCTTGTCAATTGTGGGGCTGAACTTCCACACCCTGGATACAGCCATCTTGTGAGAACCAAGGAAACACACGCACTCACATGCTCATCCACTTTATGCCACACAAGCATATATGCCCAAAGAAACACACTGGGCAGATGCCATGCCTCTCAATCTCACCATCTGTTTCTCTCTCTTTCCTCTTTTCAGAAATTAATCAGGCGACGTGTACTTGGGAAATGAGGTGACATTTTCCTGTAATGAGAGCGATGGGTGGAAGGGAAGGAATCACTGCATTTCCAGGGCCTGCCATCGACAGAGATTGACATTTTCCATTACGGAGTCAAAATGTACATGTGTAGCTCGATCTGAGCTGCTGTGTTTGTGTGTGTGTGGCAGCAGGCGACAGGGAGGTCATCCATCTTGTTACAGCCATATCCCAAAGTCTATGTGTGTGTACATTTGTGCCTGCATGCGCAGAGGTGTATGTGTGGTGCACCTGTGTGTGCATGTGTGTGGAGAGTGGTTGTAAGGTGAAAAAGCATGATTTATGGAAGGGAGTGGTGCTGGAAAGCGCAGGGTAAGGCGATGCCTGTAAATCCTGATAAAAAAAAAAACCTGGATAGAAGCAATTTAATGCCATCAATCTTCCTACCTAGGGGCTGTGATATATTGGCAGGTAGAAAGGTGTGTGTGTGTGTGTGTGTGTGTGTGTGTGTGTGTGTGTGTGTGTGTGTGTGTGTGTGTAAGAGGAATTAAAGAAGTAAGCAAAGCTCATTCCTCAGACAGACAAACCTGGTTTTATCACTTAATATAGTAGCAGTACATATAATTGTGTGCACACACCTTACTTTACATTACAATGTTACTATATTGTTTTAAACACTGTCGGGAGATGGTTATTAAACACTTCCAACATGCCTCAGTCAATTCAACAGGTGATCACTGACGCATGCATGGAAGGGAGATCTGTGCGTGCAACAAAAACAGTAGAAGACATATCAAGCAGAAGCTTGATATAAGTCACGTCCTGATGGAAGTTTGTATTTTTATGAAGCTTTCATGTAGTTTAACTATTTTTTTTAAAGCTACAGCAATTAACAATCCATCCGTCTATCTTCGACATTTATCCGGTTTTTAGGGTCATGAGAGCAGCCACCTCTTCCAGCTCATCCAAGTGGGCATCACGACATTCTTAAGACAGTTTAACTGGTTCCTTTTGATGGGGAGGAGCAGCGTCTCTGCTACGAGTCCATTTCGAATAACTGAGCTTGTCACCCTATAGTTAAGGGAGGGTCCAACCACTTTTCAAAGGAAACTGGTTTCTGCCTCTTTTATTCGTGACCTCATCTTTCTGGTCACTACCCAGAGCTTGTGACCATACAGCATCCACATCACTATGGACACTGCCCCAATCCAACTGTCGGTCTTGTGTTCCACTCTCTCTCTCCTCATTCATGAACAAGATCGTGAGATACTTGAACTGCTCCCCTTGGGACGGCATCTCATCCCTACACTAATTCATATACTTATAAGAAACTCAAAGAAGTCCAGTTGCTTTTCTTTCCAAGCTCTTCAAACTACATGTAATCTGTAACATCTGCCTCTGATTCAGTGGCACTTTGAAGTTAGTGTTTAAAACCTCCACAGATGCCAGTAGTGTTTTAGAGATCTAAACAACACAGCATATAATAAAACAACTAATGGACTAACAAACTAAAAATCACCATAAAGAAAAAGACAAAAACTTGCATGAAATTTGATGGGTGTGTCTTTTAAAGAAACTGATCACATTTTTGTCAGAAATAGTCTGCACCCATTCAAATATACAAATGAAACTTTTTTAAAGGACTCATTCGTGTGAAAAACTAAGTGCACCTTTATTGCTTTTACTGAGATTAAAAGGGTATGTACCCAGCAGGCCCTACTGATCAAATGCACTTCATTAACTTATTACCAGCAAGTGTGAGCATCGCTATAAAATGTGTGTGTTAATACAATGGCACGGAGGAAAGAAACCAGCAATGATCACATAGGAGCAATTGATCCTGCTCATTACTCTGGGAAAGCTTATACAACCTTTAAGTGCATCAGTCTACAGTTCACCTGAGGAAAAGACAGTTGCCAGTCTTTCCAAGAGTGGACATCCAAGGAAGTTCACCTCATAGTCTGTCTGACAATGATCAGTGAAAGTGTAAAACCCAAGTGATACATTTCAGACTCCACAGGCTTCAGTTAGCATGTTTAATATTAAAGTTTGTCACAGCACAATTTTAAAAAATGTTTCCAGGAAAAAGTCTCTTCTCTCTGAAAAAAAAACATGGCAGCACAGTGTAGGTTTCCCTCTGAACAAACCACAAGGCTCCTGGAACAGTCTCCTATTAATGCACAGCACCACTTTTGATGGAAAACATATCAACACAAACACGTCATACTGACTGTCAAACGCGATGATGTAATGGTGATGATTTGAGCTTGTTTTGCAGGCACATAACCTGGGCACCTTGCAGTCATTGGGTCAACCATGAACTTCTTTGTATAATAAAGTATTCTAGAGTAAATTATGAGGGCATCTGTCACACAGCTAAAGCTTGGCCCAATTAGTCCACGCAGGACAATGATCACAAGTACAGCATCAAGTCTACAACAGAATAGCTTGGCTGTTGCAATGGCCCAGTCAAAGTCCTGAACTTAACCGGATTGAAATTTTGTAGCGAGACCTCACGAGAGCTGTACATAAACAAATTCTCACAAACATCAAAGAACTTTGTGGAAGAAGAATTGATCCACAAGGAGATGAGAAAGTGATCAAATTCATACAGAAAATTATTACATCAAGTTACTGACGCTAAAGTAGGTTCTTCAAGCTACTGAGTTATAGAGTTACATGGTTTTTACGGGTCTGCAAACATGCACAAAAATATGCTCTAATGTCTTCCATAACTTGACTTTGAATCCAGAGCATTGCCTGTGTATGTGCAAAGACTGAAGGCAGAGTATAAACAGCCTTGTGTTCTCAGCTCCCCTGAGGCTGACAGGATTTTTACATTCACTTGCCCATGGGTTAATAGGAGTATGATTTATAGCATGGCAGGGCTCCATCTATCTAACCCCAGCCAGTGTCAGTACACCGCCTTGCTTTCCTCCACTTAATGGTACTAAACAGGAATACAGCACTGCAAATAAAAAGGCTTTTGTAGTGTTAATTTAGTGCTGTTTCAGAATAGAGCTATTATGTAATGAACGTTAAGACAAATGATTTACTCATCATGACGTCAGACAAAATGTCAGTCTTAATTTCAGGTAAAACACTCCCAATAAAAGAGTTTGAAAGTAAAATTGGGAGTTCTTGTGCTGCCTTTGAAGACCTTTGATGGCTGTACAAAATGGGGAAATGGGCTCAGATTGTTGTGAGCAACAACACAGCAGAAAATACATTTAAATGGAGGAAGATCGAAAAAATATGCAATACTGCCCTATCCTGAATCATTTACTGGTTCAGTTTAATCCCAGACCAGTCACTTCCTCACTGATCTGCTCCAGCTGTGTGAAGATGAGGTTGCAATGATAGTGTTATGTTTCTGTGTGACAAACTTGACTGGAGAGGCCTTGAGAAATGATTTAATTTTCCCCTGCAGCTACTAAATCACCCCAGTGTGAACATTTACCACAGCCACGCATGTACGCGTGCACACACACAGACACACACACAGAATCTAAACTGCATTTGCAGGCATATGCATGAACACTAAAACATGCACAGAAACTTAAGCATAGCCACAGGCTAACATCCCACGTACACACAAACACACACATGCACACAAATACACAGGACAGTGCATCGCATAGCAGTATTTTTGATTTGGAAAATTCATTTCTCTTCTTCTTTACGTCATCTGTTCTCTCTCTTTCACAGACAGCTTCCAGTGAATTTAGACACAGCGCACTTCTTAATTTAGTTATAGCATCTATGTGATTTGTGACAGAAGAAGAGCAAAAAGAGTGGGAGGGAAGGCTTATAAGACGATAGTGAGACCTACTATGATGTACAGTTTAAAGATGGTGGCACTAACAAAAAGACAGGTCGCAAAGTGACAGCACTGAAGGTGGTGGGAGTGACCAGAATGAACAAGATTATTAATAAATACATCAGAGGGACAGCTTTTGTGAAGCAGTTTGGAGGCAAAAGTCTGAAAGGAAAGACCGAGATGATTTTGACATGTGCAATAAAGAGATGTTGGAGCTGCCAGGCAGAAGGAAAACAGGAAGATCACAGTAGAGGTTCATGTAGTGAAGGAGGACATGCAGAGGGTTGGTGTGACAGAGGAGGATGCCAGGAATAGGTAGGATGGTGGCAGATGATCCGCTGTGGGGACCCCTGAAAAGGAGCAGCAGAAAGAAAAAATTTTCCCATATTCAGAAGTTTTTTCCACATTTACAGGCACTTCTATGAGTTTGCTTTCAAATAATCAGGATGTTTTTAGTGCATCCAGCCTGCACAATGCCAAGTAGTTGTGTGTGATACTGCAAACTTTGGTATCGATCCGATACCAAATAGATACAGGGCCAGTATTGCCGATACCAATACTGATACTTTTTACTTATAAAGGCAGCTTATGTATCGAAGAGCGGTGTGTAAGGATTCATGAAATGAATCATCATGAATCTGCCATTCTGATTTTAATGACCACTGTGATTTGTAATTTCCACAATAACTAGTTAACACAGCAAAACGCAGCTTTCAGCTTTAATGTATTTTGAAACTGGGATTTTTTTGAGACCTGGAATGTAAATGTGCCTGTTTCTAAATCTGCTATAGGATATAAATAAAATAGACCTGACAGTCAACACAAAAAGGTTCAGATATTTTTCATAGTGTGTGTTGGAGGTATATTTTTTCATTTCCTAAAAAATAATTTATTTAACACAATTCAGTAGGCTACGTGCTGAACTTAGAGAATAGAAACAAAGTATCAATCCTACCATGATGGTATCGATCCCATACCAATACCAGCGTTGGTATCGATACTAACGATATCTGGATCAATCCGCCCACCTCTAATGCCAAGTAAACTTCGAAAGATGCTACTTTCTGGAGGCCAAGAAAAGTTTTACTTAATCCATTTGTGTGGGCTAAATATACAGTAGATATACTGCATCTAAAATCACTGGCAGCCAAAGGTTCCTTAGCAGTGATTATGAGGGAATTTTATTGGCATCTTGACATTTAATTTTTTGTTTTACAATAACAATTTTACAAGGACATATTTTTGAAATGACTATGTAACAAATCCAATCAAGACTATGTTAACTAGTAACTCCTTACCAAATATACAACCACATGTAAACATGTAAACAGTACAGTGGGACAGCACACAGATATTTCAGCAAAGCCACAACCTCAAGCCAAGTCAAAATCAGTTCTGGGCCAAGATATCTGCTGATATCCCTACATGCACCCAGTTAGCAAATCGCATATAGGGCAAGCTGCTTTAGCAACCCTGGGATCAAAATTAGTACTTCCAAGATTCTAATTAAAAAAGGGCGGAGACCCCACTCCAGGTTGGGAATGAGTTGCTGCCCCAAGTAGATAAAATTCAAGAAGCACAAGTCTGACAGTCTGCCAGAGTGGCATGCTCGGTGTGTGACCAGTCTGCTGTGGTAAAGGGAGGGCTGAACATAAATGCAAAGTCCTAGACTACCCTATAGTCACACACTGTGAAATATTTTTGTGTAAAACTTATACTTACTGAACTATTCTCATGAATTAACATTTCACCATTGGCTAGGCCTTGCCAAGTTGAATGTGCAGACTTTACTGTCTGGCATATGCCCTTCTTTGTAAACCTCCATTAATTCCATGCCGTAACTTCAGGTCATGTGCTCTTCGTGTCTCTACTTATTTAACAGTTAAATAGCCCAAAAGAGCACCTGAAGCCATGACTGCATAAAAGCAGCATTGTTGGCATAATAAATGGAAGTAGAGCACATATACAGTGCCATGCAACTCATATGGAAAGAATATTTTCTCATTCTTGCAGTACTGGTACTAATTAAAAGAGATATAGTAACATTTCAAACTGTTGTAACAGTAGCAATCACAGCTGAGATCATTTTCTGTTACGGTTATTGTTATTTTAGACAAATCCATTCCCACATAGAAACTTACATATTAAAATGGTTGTTTGAGAAAGCCGGGCACGCCAGGTTAGTTTGGTTATTTTAAAAAAAACTTGTCTGTCTGACAGCTGATTTGTTACCACGTGCTTGTCATAGTTTGTAAGAGAACAAACACTGTTTCAGGGAAAGGGACAGAGAAAGACAGAGCTGCAAAGTAAAGGTTCGGAGAAGAATGTCCTGAGCTGTAAGCTTAGATGGCTTAAAGCTGTCAAAATCTTAATCCATCTGTCAT
Organism: Mchenga conophoros; assembly: GCF_057382185.1. NCBI lineage: Eukaryota > Metazoa > Chordata > Actinopteri > Cichliformes > Cichlidae > Mchenga > Mchenga conophoros. Next base: position 19,551,502 of record NC_140540.1, read on the forward strand.
GAGGTGCATGGACTCTGAGCTTACAGTTGGAGGGATGGTGGACTGATGTCACTTGGAAAGTCAGTGCCCATCATAGGGTGTTTTCACATGACATGTCACAGAACCTTATCCTTGCATCCAAACACTCTGCCTGTGTCCATGTTGCAGGAGGGTTTCGATAAACCTGTGATGCAATTTAATGATTATTGGTATTAATACGGAAATTGGGCCATATAAATTCTATTACATAGACATGAATGAACAAGGGAAACTGTGTAATTGCATAAAGAAATGAGAATACTGTAGATTCAGCACGCTGCTGGAAACATTCCTCAGCATCACAAAATTGGCATAGATTTGTTGAGTGCACATCCATGATGTGAATCTCCCATAATCAAGTAGGATTTGATGTTTTCAGTTTGTTTTTACCAAATTCTGACCACTCCATCTAAATGTGGCCGTAGAGATCAAGACTCATCAGACCAATTAGTGTTTTTCCAGGTTTCTATTGACCAGTTTTTTTAAGCCACATGAACTTTGGACTCAGTTCCATGTTTTTGACTGAAAAGATAAGACAAACCTTTATTAGTGTTGACAAGGTATTTGAGATAACAAAGAGTTGAATAGTTATACCTAATGAAGTAGCCAATAAGTAGTACCTGAAATATATGTCATAAAAATTAGGTTATAACTTGGTATATTATAAAGTGCAGTATATGCCTTGGTTTGGCCAGCCCACAGGGTAATATGACCCTTAACAAACCACATTTCACCCTTGAAATTTTAAATAAAATACAGTTCTGGACAAAATGTCTGTGAAGGTTCTCAGTCATCCAGGTCATCGTAGTCAAAGGAGCTTGCAAAGAAAAGCGTCTGGACTTCTTTAAGTTACTTGAAGACGTTTCTCATCCGAGAAGCTTCTTCAGTTCTAAGGTCAAATGGTGGAGAGTCCCAGATATAGTTCTGGACAAACACACATGCCTTAATAGATGATGGTAAGGCTCCCTAAAGTAATGTGATATTTTTCAGTAAACTACTTCAAAATATCATGACCTGTGAGGAGAACTCACTTTTAAAATGTTCCAAAACTCCACCGTTATTCCCTGACTGTGAAATAAAAAACTGAAACTGAGAAGATCATTAGTAAAATCTTCTGCCCTCACAGTTCTACTTACTATTCTTGTGAGTAATTGGACTTCAATTTTCCAACTTTACAGAACACACAGAAATACACTCGGCTCTTTCTGCTCTTCACTGCGGTGTTTTGAGAGCAGTTTTAACACCTATCTGGCTTCCCACATTTCTCTCTCATTCCCACGTCCCCACCTTCTCCAGCGCTCTGTCACCTTTGCCTATTATCAGCTTGCCTTGACTTCAGATGCAGTCACTCTGCAATGATACAATAAAAACTTCCAGCAGGAAGAAGTCTCTACATTTACTGACCCGAACACAATTTGGTCATACGCTGTCCTGTTTGCTTTAGTCCCTGTCACTCTAGCTTGTTCTAAGCAGCGAACCATTTTGGATTTTCATTAGATTTAAGTACCAGTAAGTGGTAAATAACATAGTGTGGAAAAGGTTAGCTAGCTGTTGTGGTACATCCACAGCTTTGATCCATATTCTGTTAGAATCTTTAAAAATGAAAGTCGTACAACCAAAAGTTCAAACCTGTCCAAAGAAAATTATGCTTTGATATGATATAAAACTGTTAGATTCCTGGCCAGTGAGATACTGAGAGGCTACTGTGATGTTCCTAATTGAGCTGGCCTAACTGCTGTACAGCTCTGATTCACACTTCTGGGTGGTTTGTCGACCATATGATGGCCACAGCTGCAGCATAATTAAAAGGGAAAAAAAACCTAATTTACAGTGTGAACAAGATACTTCTGCAACCACTGGTTCCTAGTTTGCAACTCAGTTGGACATCTTACTGTTCTGAGAGAGGATACTAGACAAGCATCAGCTTGTTTCCACCCTAATTTGTGAGCTTTTCTCCTCTCTTCTAAGGATTTCTTGAGTGTTATGAAGCCTCTCCTCTCCTCTCCAGTAGGGAGGGCAGGGAGCTTTGTGATAACCTTGCCCTGTCATTGCGTTCTTAGAACAAATCTGCTCTTATCAGGATCTTGTAGCAGGCAGCAAATGCAATTTCGCAGCTCCCCCGGTGGGTCCCTGCCTCAAATCCTCCACGGGCAATCTGCCTGTGTGATCTGACGTCTTTAAGAGGGACTTGAACCGAGGCAGCATTAGCCCATCTGACAACTAGCTCTACCTCTGACAAAGCGTCACCCTTGCCTAGTGCTCTCTCTTTTTCTTTTTTGTTTTTACACTGATTGCTTTCCATCTCTTTAATCCTTTCTGTATATTAGGAGCTCTACTTTCCTGCCTGACTGTCCTTCTTTCTGTGTCATGCCACTTGTCTGTTTTCAGGCCACAGATCACAGGAATGCATTAGCAGCACCTCCCGTCTATCATGTCTCCTTGCCTCCTCTCTCCGCATCACGTTGCAAGTCCCATTCTTCCACATCACAGTGTGATCCTGCTGCTGCGGACCTGAGAGGGTGTGTGTAGGAAGGCCTGTGTCGAAAATGTACTTTTCATGTGTGTTTAGATTTAAACTGGTGCAACAGTGTGCAAAAACATTTTTCTGACTGTTCATTCAAATGCTAGTCGAAGGCAATGGTCACAAAATGTACACGTTAATCAGTTTTGAAAAATATCACTCGTTGCAGCCTTGTCTCTGTATCTATGAAGCACCTTGAGGCGACTTTTTTTGTGATTTGGCGCTATATAAATAAAATTGAATTGAATTGAATTGTCTACTTGTAGATTACCCTCACCTAATTGATCTCAAAGAACACAACAGTGTCTGCACCTCTGTTTCAACTTTATTAGTTAGTTCAGTTGTTAGCTGGTTATTTCACACAGAAATTCTACTATTTCTAAATTGGAGATATCTGAAAAACATAGTTTAGAACTTAAACATTTGAATTTTCTGTCAAATATCAGCTGACCAGAACAAAACAAGACTCGCCATCTATTGCCTCGCTTCTCCTGGCAATAGCCTCACAAGCCAGATGAAAGCTGGTGTGCGTAAGAGTCATGAACCCCTCAGAGAGGGATTATATGGTGCTACAAGACATTTGTACTATTATGCAGAAGTGGATCAGAAAGCTGAAAAATAAAATGTTTTAGCATTAGTCTTTTATTCATTTGATATTTGCTTTTGGAGCAAAGAAATAAGGTAGAATAAATGTTCAAGTTCATCTAAATATAAAGGGAGAGGGAAGTCATGTTTGATTAACTGCAGGGTAAGATGAGTTCTGCTAGCAATACCTTTAAAGTTTAGCCAGAATCACAAATTGCCATGTTTACATTTGTATTTTACAAGCAATGTGCAAACTCTTAATTTGTGCGCTTCAGGCAAATATTTAAAAATCTTGACAGAGCTGTTTATTTTTTCGAATGCTTAGTCATACAAATCATCCATATTTAAAATATTCTAGGTTCAATCAGAAAGTTCTGCAAATACACCAAAAAAAAAAAAAATACAAACTTTACCTCATATTCAACTTTGGATACTATTCCATGCAAGGTTGTTTTCTTGGAAGCACTGCGCTCCTGCTTCTTTGAATTATTCCCTGGAATACTGTATTGCTTCACTGTCAAACTAAGGGCGCTTCGCCTTGGATTTTATTCTGGTGTTATGAATAGCAACAATTGTGTTGGTGTTTCCAGGAAATCTGTATTTTTTATTTATTGTGAGCAGGCACACAATGGCACATTGTTTGCCCCAAATTAGAGTATGATGGATATACAGTAAGGTATTTGCCTGTTTATTAGCATTTCTAACGACTAACAAGATTAACAAAGAAGTAAAGAAGATATAGGAGAAACACTCTGCAGCTGTTCAAGTGTTCATGTTGCATACTTTATTCAGCCGAAGACAGTTTGCAACTTCCCTGCTGGCAGTGTATTTGGAATACAGCAACCGGCCGATGTCAGGTCAGTTGTGCAGAATGAAAATGAGTACTCCATGACTGCTTAGCCATAAAAGAAGATTATTTTTAAACGGTATTATCATATTATCTTAGTAAGAACTTAGAAATGACTACACATAGCAAGTATTTCAAAGATCTGTTTGTTTCATGTGCCTGAAAGAAACAAATCTTGGCCAAAATATCTGAATTTTAAATCATTAAATATCAGTATTGGCCTTAAAATATTATATCGGCTAGCCTCTGCCCCAAATGTTCTTCATTAAATGCATCAGGACATTGTGCTTAGATAGTCTGAGTGTTGAAAGGAAGACAACATGAATGCTACTGGCATGTGTCTGAACTTCAGGCTCAGACACAGCTGAAATCTGCTGTTTGGTCACTGGGTCACAGACTGATACCTGCCCTTTGTCATCAGTGATGATCTATTAGCCAGCTAGCTGGCTCTATTTCAGTTTGAGGCGAAGAAATCGCATGTTCAAGTGGTCAGAGATCATCCAGACAGCTCTAACACTGTCCAATGAGACTATCTTGATTGCCTTTTGCTTGCAGTAGACAGAACTGTGGAAGTTTATGATTTCACCTCATAGCTGAACTTTAAAGGGGCTGTTGACCAAAATATTAACTATTACTTTATATACACCCAGGAAAGTAGGCCTACTATCCAGTTTCATTCTGCCAAATCGAGATATCAAATATTGTCTTCACAAAACTATATGAGACATGTTTATCAGGCATTGTGCATAAACCACAGACCTCTGCTGACAACACAGAATGATCATGTACATTAATTATTTAAATTAAAATGTTTTTCTTCCAGAACTTGGTGTAGTTTTACAAAGGATTGTTCTTGCACGTACTTTAGCTGACTGAAAAAAGAAAGTAGAACTAATTGGTACGGATATGTGCTGTTTGGCTGATGATTAAAAGTGTCTGATCTCACATTCCATTTAAGCTGCAGTGATGACAGAATGTGAACCTTCTGTTGTGAAACAAGCTGGTGATAGTGACTGGAAGAACTGATATTTACATTTGCTGAAAAGCCATCCCGCAGTTCTGGCAGACGTTGACAGCTTATGTTGACGGCTGCACAGCCATGGCGGAGGTGTGAGCTCTGCTAAGTGCTGCTTTGTTTCCTGTATTTGTAACATGTTCAGGTAAAAAAAAAAAAAAAAAAACATTGAGAAATGCAAATACAAATTATGGAACCTTTCTGGTCGCATCTTCTGAAAATGTAATAACAAAATCACTCTTGAAGCTATTTGGTGTTTTCTTTTGTTATTTCTTTTTTTTAACTGTTGATTGTGGTGGAAATGCTCAGCTAGTTCAGGTAAATGAAAACCATGAATGATGTTATTAAATGCAGCCTTTATTCTGAATCTTATCAACCACTCAAATAGTCCGAAAACCTTAAATCACAGCTTGACTTTTTATGCAGTATATATTTTCCTTGTGAAATATATTTTAGCAAATGCAAATATTGACTCAGTAATTTTATTTTTCGCTACAAAAATAGGTTCCAATTTTAAAACCTTTTGATGGAGAAAGGCATGCTGGTAAATATATTACTTACTCCCTTTGTTTGTTTGGGTTTTTTTGCAAGTTTCTTATAGCAGTTGTTAGTCAGGCAACAGCAAAAAAAGCAAAACTCAAAGTGGTACTCAGAAGAGGAGAGTCATGGCTACTGAACGGTCTCACGCGCAGACAGTTCTTTCGCAGAGAACAAAAGGAGATTTATTCACCATATATATATATATATATATATATATATATATATATATATAGTGAGTTGGGAGGGGGGTCCAGGGCTCCAGGGAGAGAAGGGGGGGAATCCACACACACACGCTTCCTCTTCCACACAATCACCGCCACAGCTCCTCCGCACACACGCACTCCTCTTCAGCCGCACTCGCTCCAAAACTCCACACACGCTGCCACACTTGGGCAGGTCCCGTGATTTGGTCGAGAAGAGGGATATCTACACACAGAAGTTAAGGTTAGTTCCACAGAAAAACACATACAAGGGCTTCTTTTTGAAAATGCCGAGAGCATGAACTCAGGAGGTTCAACGTTCCAGCGGTGAGCTGCTCAGTGCCACTGCCTTAAATAGCAGCTGGGGAAATCAGCCAGATCAGCAGCAGGTGGACACAATCACACAGGTGCGTGGGCCAAGAGCGAGAGCCCGTAACGAGCTCCACCCAGGCAGAGAGGAGGAGGAGAGACAAAGAAAACAAAAACTAACAACAACAACAAAACCTGTAGCCAGCGTGGGCCAACCAGAGAGACACGGGGACCACGACAAGACAAAAGATAATGAGTATGCAGCCCTTTAAATACGATGAATAAATACCATACTTATAGGCTGGAAACATGCACTTATACAGTAATATATATGTGATATATCTGGAAGCTGGTCCACTGGAAGCTATTGTTGAATGAGGACTTCCATAGATGGGCTTGTCACCTGTCCAGTCAGTCTCTGAGGACCCAGGTTTCCGTTTCTTGCTCCTTGCTTACAGACATTAGAGTCGTCTTTATGTTACTTCAGCAAGGCTGGAAAAAGCTGGAATAATATTGCTGATACTGATATTACTGATTTTTTCTATATGCAATTAGTTTTGCACTTACAGTGTGGGTGTGTGTGTGTGTGTGTGTGTGTCTTTGTGTGTGTGTGTCTTTGTGTAAGACACAATGTGTGACGCTGGCGGTAAAGGACCAAACGAATATCTGCCTGGGGGCCTATCACAGAGTCGTTAAACCTCTGGGTCAGGCACTCATGCTTTATAGTACTTGGGTAAGTGCACACACAGAGAGACGTGCAATGACAAGTCAAAATTGTACCATTCTGTTTATGGTGAGGATTGCTGGGGTGCACCTGCCATGAGTAGATAGCACCCCCGGGCACTCCTCAGTGTAATCTGTCTCTCAATACATGGCCTCCACTTAGTTTTCCCACTTCTGTAGTTTATGTTGGACTGACAGCTTTAGATTTTAGTGTTTTCCTGTGGTTTTTGCATTAAGGCCTTTTCTCAGTAGCACATAGCAGGAGAAAGAATGTATTAGAGGCATTTTCAATATTGTAAATAACTGCATGGGCAGGAGTCACTACATATGACACGCATTTGCTCTGTGTGAAGTCGCCATACTGTCACCTGCACAACTCATAGATTGGCAGAACTGGACATCACACAGACTTTATGCTGAAGAGCCGGGACGTTAAAAACTATCTAATGGCCAATTCTAATCCATATCTATCCTAGCATGGACCTCAAAGGAGTAATGTCCAGAAAGGTTCAGGGCTGCAACGTGTGCGTGTGTAAATGGCTGCAAAGTGCTAATTGTACTTTCTGCGTTTTGAAGTCTGTTGGATCTGCTTCTGTTCCAGTGACATGAATCTTGACATCAGAGACAGAACAGGAAAGATTACTCAGCTGTGGTGTCTCCAGTTACCTGTCCCCCATATGAGGCCACAGTGGGCAGAGCCATATGGGGGACCCACAGTTCCTAAGTAACCATATTTCCTGGGTGTGTTTATATAACAGAATATAATCAAGAGCCTAAGAGTTCTAGACCAGTGTTTCTCAAGCTTTTGGAGCCACGGCACATATTTCACATCAGAAAAAGCACACAGCAAACCACCAAACAAAAATGTCACAAAAAGCATATTGATCATTTTCCCCCACACACCAGGTATAGCAGAATTGGCTAGGTTTGTCTCCAGTATACTTTTTTGCTTTCTTCTGACCACTACTCACGCTAGGGCCTTCATCTGGGTCGGAATTTGGACTGCATTTTCTTTTCCAATATTTATCTATTGTTATTACGCGCTCATCTCACAGCATGACTATTATGTCATTTCTTCTTCATCTCCTTCTGTTTTACTGGCAGTTGGCAACATATTCTATTAGAGCAGGTAGTTGTACTGCCCTCTTGTGGAAGAGAATGTAATTGTTCTCCCCGTTACTCACGGTGATCCATTAGACTACTAATCAGGTGGAACCAGGTAATCTTCCACGGCACATTATTTGTTGGGAAACACTGTTCTAGACAGTCGGACTTCTCTTTCCAAAGGAGTCACTCCTTGGTGGCTATGAGAAGAAATGCAGGATTAAAGCACTACTGCACCTGCTTCACATTTCACATGTGGAAGCTACATCTATCTTTTCTATGTAGCTGATGGTCCGACCAAAACATCAACCTTAGAGTAACATTTGCAGGATTAAATTTTTATTTCTATACAGCTAGGCTGTGAGACCAAAAATATACACATAAAAAAAGAAAAACATCGCAGCTGTAAAACTCTAAAATCAGCTTTGGCTTCACTTTCCTGCACTGTGTGCATCATAAACCAACTGACATTACATTCACAAGCTGTTCTGCACTGCCCTCCTCACAGCCTCTGCTGATAGTGGCAAAGTCAATGATCACTTCACTCATAATTATGAAAGTTATTTTAGACCCAGAGAGCACTCGGAATTTGGGAAGAGAGGGAGGAAGTTTAAGCTTCTCTGTTTTGTGGATTGTGGATTTAATTACGATATCAGCTTTTCTATTCGTGATATTAAACTGCGCTAGGCATGGATTATTTTGTTTTATTTTGTCATGTATCATCGTTAATTTTGCATTCTCATTGTAAAAACGTTTTGAGCAGATAATTATTTATTAGTTATTATATTTTTAAAAAATAATAAGTTCTTAGGCTAGTCAGTTTAGAATATCATTTCTGTTTTACTGTTCACCAGGTTAGACTACTGTGACTGTGAACAGAGAAGAACAATAAAATATAATTTTATTTAGAGAGATATATATGTATATACTCATCGGCCACCTGCTCAACTGCTCATTAACACAAATGGTCAAGATGACCTGTTGACGTGGAAACCAAGCATCAGATTTGGAAAGAAATGTGATTTAAGTGTCTTTGAACTTAGTGCTGACTTTGGTCTGAGTGTTTCAGGAAATGCCGATCTACTTGTCACAAGGAGTACACTGTACTCAAACGGCCTCCACCCACAATTCATTTCAAATTAAATCAATTTGTTTTCCTAAAAGTTTGTATATTATTGTGTACAGACACAAAATCCTACCTGACAATTGTTGCTGACCAACTCCTTCATGACAACAGAGTGCCCATCTTCTGATGGCTGCTTCAAGCAGGATGATGCACCATATCAAATCATTTTAAACTGGTTTCTTGAACATGACAATGAGTTCACTGCACTCGAATGGCTTCCACAGTCACCAGGTCACAATCCAATAGAATAGAATAGAACAGAACATTTGGGATGTGGTGGAATAAGAGATTCACGTCATGGATGTGCACCCAACAAAGCAGCACCAGCTGAGCACTTTGTTGAATCCATACCACAAGGGTCCAACCCAGCACTAGCAAGGTGTATCTGATGTCTGGTGTAAGTTTTAAAACAAGGCAGCTTATTGTAAATGTCAGTAGTGTTCAAAGGAGCTTGCAAAGAAAAGCGTCTGGACTTCTTTAAGTTGCTTGAAGACGTTTCACCTCTCATCCGAGAAGCTTCTTCAGTTCTAAGGTCAAATGGTGGAGAGTCCCAGATATAAACCTAGTGGGAGTAACCCCCCACAGAGGGACAAAAGGACCCCCTGATGATCCTCTAATCGCCTCAGCCAAGGTGTGAAACTGGGCGTGGGTCCCAATCAGCCAGAGTTTCGGGTGTGTTCATTGTGAAACCTGGCCCCACCTTATCATGCGAATTCCTGAGGTCAGATGGCCCAGGATGTGAGTGGGCGTTAAGGCGTCTGGGAAGGGATCTCAAAACTGGATTATAGATGGCAGAGAGTTGGTGTCGTAAACCCCCGCCTCTGTTCAAAGATGGTCGCTCACAGTGGACATAGATGCTTCTTTCACTCCTCTTTCAAACCATCTGTCCTCTCTGTCCAAAATGTGAACATTGGCATCCTCGAAAGAGTGTCCTTTATCCTTAAGATGCAGATGGACTGCTGAGTCTTGTCCTGTGGAGGTGGCTCTTCTGTGTTGTGCCATGCGCTTGTGAAGTGGCTGTTTGGTCTCTCCAATGATATTCCAAGAAGCTTCTCGGATGAGAGGTGAAACGTCTTCAAGCAACTTAAAGAAGTCCAGACGCTTTTCTTTGCAAGCTCCTTTGACTACGATGACCTGGATGACTGAGAACCTTCACAGACGTCAGTAGTGTTCTTTACTTTTTTAGATCAACACAGGAGATTTCCCTTACATGACTCCCAACTGTCAAATAATATGAAGTTAATAATCTACATTGAAATACCCCACTTTACATTTTTCCTCAATACCTTGAATTTACACTTTGTATCATGTGAAACTTTTTTTTAAATGACCAAAGACGGAATAGCAGAGAGGGATCATTCAGCCTACTTTTTAAACTTTAATATATTGAAATATGTACGGAATAATTCAATATTTTAATGCCAGTACTCACTTAGCCATTCAAGTTAGTTAAGAATATTTATACTTCTGTGGAGTAAAAACTAAAGCAGGACATGGTTAGTTTTTCATAACATGAAGACTGAAATTGCACAAACAACACAAATGTTTTTTTCATTTCACACTAAACTTTTATTGGGGATTTTCTTTGACTATGCTCCCTGGTTTGACCAAGGTTAATGAAATATTTGGCCATTTTTTGTGTGGTTTTGCTGATGCACACATATTCTGAGAAAATGACTTCTTCCTGTGAGTTTGCATGTTTTAGTTTTACAGAAATGTGCAAAGTTTTCAACATAAGAGAGAAATTTCTATATTTTAAAGTTGCTCTTTACTTCAAAATGCAGTGAGGTAGGAAGAGGGATATTGGGACAAGGTTTAAATGCATAAGGATACTTGAAATATTGATTTCTTGATTCAGAATATCAGAGACTTTTATTTGAAACCAATAAAAATCTTTCTCTTAACACTTTCTCCACATGTGTCATCTAAAATTCTAAATTCAATTCAATCCAGTATAGAATCAAAGCACAACAACAGAGAAGCATGAACAGAAGATAGCATCAGTTTGTCCCATGGACATAAGTCATTATTATGGAGATTATTACAAACATGGAGAGAAAGCTATAACGAATACCTGACGATGACAACCTGTCAGGTAATGTGCTCGTTGAATCAATTTGTATAATCTCAAGTTTGAAAATCTGGATTCAAATTACAAACCTTGATCTACAAAGGAAGTCCCACTACAAACACATGCAGAGACATGCATTTTTGCTGACATACTTGCACACATGCACACACACACTCACACTCTCATGCCACTTCAATTAGATTCTATTGGATTTTATTAAATCTTCCTTGAGCTTTCACTTCACAGCAGCATCCATCAGAGGATTATTATTTATCTTGCTGTCAAGAACTGGCAGCTTGTGGAATCCCACTGAGATGGAGAGGAATGGTTGTATGTGTGTGCGTTTGTACTCCTGTTCTCATATAAACACATGTTGTGTATGTGTGTTTGCATGTGTGAATTCTCTGGTGTGAAAGCAAATGCTTTGTTCAGAATATCAAGTCATATTACGAATCATTTCTGATATATAGCTACCCATTTTAGATCTAAGCATGTCTGCATTACGCAAATAGAGTTATAAATACAGCTGTTTTTATTTATCACTAATCACTGATTTCATAAAAGCTTATTTTTGATGCATTATTGAATAGAACAAGAGGAATACATTAGTCATCATAGACAAAATGCAATACTGCAGTTGTATCACTTTAAGTTGCCTAGCTGTCTTGACACTGTCACCTCTCACATCAGTGTCAGATAAAATCTTGTGCTCATAGCACAGGACGGTAGAAAAAAGAATATCTACACCGTGGTGTCACCCACTGGTTGGAGAAGATGAAGCTTTGAAAAACCCTTTTTTTGTTGTATTACAATGCAGATATACTGTATAGGTGATTTAAAAAAAAAACAGATTAATAGCCTGTGTGTCTCCCTTGTGGTTAGTGCTAAACATTGTACACAGAAAGTCAAATACTCAGTATATTAAATATCCAACTAACCACACAAGACCACAGATGTTGCTGTCGGATACATTTTAGTGCTGGTACTAATTTTTAATTTGTTCACATGAAGTATAAACTGTGAAAAGTTAATTTCTGTTGGCAGTGGCTTTTCTCTGGAATCACCAAACACCCTTCTGTTCCAAAGTAGGGAAAGTACCAGCAGTGAGTTTGAGCCTCAGTGAGTTTTGCAGCTAAAAAGCACAGCAGGGCATCCTGTTTCTGTGTGTTTAGGAAAAAATATACTTTTGCTTCCCATTTGAAGATTTACTTTAAAGTCAAAGAAACTGAAGTATTTATATCCTATCAATACCTAAGTGTGAAACTATGCATATAAAGGTAAAAGCAGAGCATCTAAGCAGAATTATAACATCATAGTTGCTCAGGGTAGATTTAACTACAATATGTACAATCAGGTGGTGGCCAGTTGTTGGGAGGAAAGCAGGCTCATCAACAAAAACCTTTTTTTTTTAAATTGTGCAACACGCTGCATAACGTCTTTTAAACGTCTGAGCACATTACCCCCATTTTAATTTCACTCCACTGGCTACCTGTACATTTTAGGATCATTTTTAAAGTCCTTTTATTTGTGTTTAAATCTCTTAATGGCCTGCCCCCCACCCCCCACTCATTTATTTGATTTGATTTGATTTGATCTTATGTTATTTTGCTTATGCTATTTGTATATGTACAGCACTTTGTGAACCCTGTTTTTATGTTAAAGTGCTTTATAAATAAAGCTGGTATGGTAAATATATGTCCATTTGCCCTCTTTCTATTATTCAGGTGAAACCATATGGAATTTCTCTTTCACGTGATTTCAAAGATTTCTTGAATTTGGAATTTTAAAGGAGTCCAAACTAAATTTCTGCCTTTTGTAAAGAGTTAAAAAAAAACCTAACTCTTTATTTATACTGTTTTTTGTACTTCATATATCTTTCATATGAAAATGGTTGTCAAATAAAGGCTGTATAAAATAGTAAACATTTCTGCTATAGTAGATGTTTAAAGTAAAAAATAATCCAAAAAAGTATTGTCCTTATCAAATTGTACTTACTGTCATTTTGTACTTAGGTAGCTGTACTTTGTTTGATGGATGAAAAGTAACACACTCCTTACACTAAAAGGAGATCAATCTCCAGAACTCTTAAGGCCTTGCAAAAAAATATCTAATACATGAAATATTAGTGATTTTATGGAACAGTTTGATGCTACTCTGAGGCAGCAGATTGTCCCCATGGACCTACCATTTCTCAGCATTAAATAAGTGATTACACTGGGCATTGAAGCACTTAATGCGAGGCCTCCTGTGACTGGCACACCTGAGGAAAATAACGGAAAAACAGAAGCTCAGTGGTTTGAGTGACTTTTTCTTTAAAATGTGCACCTGCCGGACTTCCTAAAGCTCCAATAGGTGCAATTTCCCTCAAACTGCTGCAGCTCGCTGTAGAGTTTTTGTGACTTATGGATGCTGTTTGATTCTAGTTCCTGAGGAATGAACAGTTTTCACCTGTAAGTGGCCTCTGAAAGCACTTTTTCTTGTCTTTGTGTCAATAAAAATGGGATTCGTGGTTTGAAGGGAAAATACTGAGAGCAGAAATGTTTTTCATGATGAGAATCCTGAAATAATGTACTTCAGCTTGCGGCATTTTTCTATATAGGGTGTGACTGGGGAAAACCTTTAAATGTGTACTAATTGCGATCTTCAGGACCCTCTTCTGGGATTTCTGGTAGTCCCCAGAATTGACATTGAGCGCTGGTCCCCCTTACTGCATGTAAATTTTCAAGCCTCCAGTGCAGGGCTGATGAAGAGGATCTGCTAGAAGAAATGAGCTGAATCCATCAGGCTACTATTACCTAAGGTTAACTGCTGAAACATTATACACCAGGGTACCTTTTTCTTTCAATCAATTCTGTACATATAGACCTCCACACACCCCTCTGGGCACAACGCCAGGCCCGTGTGCACTCAATCACCCCTGTACATGCACAGAGACACACAAAGAGAAGGTAAAGGAATAACAGGTCAGTTTTAGGGAAAATAAAAGTAATAAAAACATTGTACTTATGGTTATAAAACAGCAGAAACGTCCTTTTTTTACCCTCAGTAGCTGCCACAGATCAGAAAGCAGTTTATTTGGGTTCTGCCCTTCTGCATGTGTGTGTATGTGCCCCTTTTTCAATAACAGCTTGTCATAATATACCAGATAAAGTGCTGATATGGCTATGGCTGTCACTGTAATACACCACCACCAGGGAGACGGGAGGGAGAGAAAGAGAAAAAGAAAATAGGAGGAAGGAATGGCTGGGTGGGAGGATGGATGGATGGACGGTTGCTTGAATGGATGGACTGGAGTTGTGTGTGTATAAGCAATTTGGTATGGCAACTTTAGATGAACCTATAATTTGTCAGAGACTGAGTATGAAAGAAAGGGCAATATGGATGGAAAGTGGTGGATTTGCTGGCAGCAGTCTCTTACTCAGCAGCAGAGCCACAAAACATGATGAAAAATGCTGCTGTGATAGTGTGTGCGCGCGATAGCGTGGTAGTGTCCATGCATCAACTAAGTGCCATGAAGTGAAGTCTCAGAGAGAGCCAAGCCTGACACCAAGAGGTAGATTTTATGAAGCAGCTCTTTCTGCTTCCACCTATTATACTCTGTTACGACTGGCTATCTAATGCAGTGTAATGTAATTGCTTCAGCACTGCCAGATCTCCTGGGGATTGCCAGAGAGGCTTACTGTTAGTCCTTGAAGTACAGATTAATTTTTTTTAAATGTAAAAAAAAATTATTTAATTTTCAAAAAAAAAAAAAAAATTCCCCACTCGCCCCTGTGGGCAGTCAATCCTTCAAGCTCGGGTCCTCTACCAGAGGCCCGGGAGCTTGAGGGTCTGCGCTGTTCTGGACAGAGATCTCCGCTGTTGTTCCCGGGATCTGCTGGAGCCACTCGCCTAGCTTGGGAGTCACCGCACCTAGTGCTCTGATTACCACTGGGACCACCGTCACCTTCACCCTCCACATCTTCTCGAGCTCTTCTCTGAGCCCTTGGTATTTCTCGAGCTTCTCGTGTATATATATCTCACGTGTATATGTGTGTGAAACAAAATATAACATGGCTTTTCTAACTTTCTTGTTCTTGGACACGAAACCACACAAAATATATACACTGCTCGTAAAAATTAAGAGAACGCCTGATCGTCACAGCGTAACAATAAGTCAGTTAAGCTTTAGGGATGTCGGTCTGTTCAGTTAGGAAGCACAAATTATTGCGCTTATGCTCTCCAGGTTTACTAATGAGGCAAGAACAAGATAACCCCTGTTGCTCTCTACTTATCTTAACTGATTTTTCTCTATTTAGCTTCACTACTAGCATGAAATGGTATCTGCAGCCCATTTAGGTTACACAGGTAGTTCAGCTCTTACAGGATGGCACATCTTTTCAGTCAACGTTTGCTTTCTCACGAGTGTGGAGGAGATACCAGAAGATGAATCAGTTCACAAGGAGAGCTGGACAGGGCCGTAGAAAGGCACTGACCCGGCAGCAGGGTTGGTATCTGCTCCTTTGTGTGATGAGGAACAGGAGAAGCACTGCCAGAGTGCCACAAAATGCCCTCCAGCCAGCTATTCATGTGTTTCTGACCAAACTGTCAGCAACAGACTCTGTGAGGTCCTGCTGTCTTTTAGTGGGATCTGTGCTGAGGACTGCGACATGGAGAAGCTGGACTACGTGTGCATCCTGAATCATTTGCACCAAAGCATAGGGTTCCTAACTGGACAAATTTATGTCCCTGATGTTTAACTGTGTTTGTGTTATACTGTGATAATCAAGTGTTCCCTTAATCGTTTTAACAGTGTACCTTCACTTCTTCTACTAAAGACCTTAGAAATCCCTTCAAATTAAAAGCTTTTGATTCAAAAGTCATGGCACTACTGATATAGGCAACCCCAGGGCACCATCTTTATTGCTCTGTACCCAGTCACCATGTTATTGATCAACTGGACATTTTAGTTCAATTAATCTGATTGATCCCTGTGGTAGACTTTAGTCCTGTGATAGATTCAGGGTTTACCCTGCCTCTCACACTGTGACAGCTGGAGTAAGCTTCAGTCTAAGTGTAACCCTGAATTGGAATAGCATAAGAAAATGGATACAAGGATGGATGATTCTATAGCTGCTCTAAACAACCATCATGTTAGCAAAGGATGAAGTGACTATGCACAGTTGCCTCTGTTAAGATTGCCATCTGACTGTGCAAGTCCCCTCAGCTTTATGGGGCTTTGTAGTGTCTGCCAGCTTATTGTTTTGGTTTCAGCGCCCACAGCTACATGGACTGATCTTATTTAAACTCACCACTATCATCAGCATCTCTTCCAGATGCAGCAGACAGTCGCTTTCTGATATTTAACACCTGCCCAGAGCAGACATGCAAAGTTATGCAACAAGCTGATAAATCAAAAGGACCGCTGCAACTGAATGCCAACATTGTTCTGTGTCTGCGGGATTTTGTAAAACATTTCAAACAAAAGTAGTCAAGGTTTATTCTAGCTCTGAGATGTGATTGACAAATCTTAAAATCTGGTCAGACGTATGTGACCTTAAAATTCTCAAAAGTAATTTTTACCCTGCTGACTTTTGTTGTGGAGCAAGACAGATTTTTTTTAAAGAATACATATTTATTATGAGGTGCTCTGCTGTTTGAGTAAAATCAATGAATGTGAGCTGTGAGGTAACCTGTTAGCATGCAGCATACCATATTCCAATTCACAGTTACGGTTTGTGGTTCGTTCGATCGTGGCTCAAGAGTTGGCAGTTTGTCTTGTAATCTGAAGGTTGCCGGTTCGAGCCCCGTCTCGGTCATTGTGTCCTTGGGCAAGACACTTCACCCATTGCCTACTGGTGGCACCAGTGTCCGGCAGTCTCGCCTCTGTCAGTGCAATGTAGCTACAATGTAGCTTGCCACCACCAGTGTGTGAATGTGTGTGTGAATGGATGCATGACTGAATGTAGTGTAAAGCGCTTTGGAGTCCTTAGGGACCAAGTAAAGCGCTATACAAATACATTTACCATATATATGCAATAGTGATCTCAGCAAAACACAAAAAACCCCCAACAATTACAAGAACTTCAGTGACGTGAACAAAAGACAGTTTGCTCTAAAGAGCAGAAGGCAGGACTTTAGGGAGTGGGCATAGTAACAGACACTGTCGAGTTAGTTTGATATTAGACTGACAGTAAACATGCATGCAGCTTCTGTTTGGTCTCAGAGGGTCGAGGTTATAATAATGGAAAGGTCAGCAGTTTGATCCCTGGCTGCTCCGGTCTACATGTCAAAGCATCCCTTGACAAAAGTACTGAAGCCCAAATTGTCCAAATGTATCCATTGGAGTGGTTATGTGATAGGAAGAAACTGTTCAGAGGTCTAAAATACGTGTGCAAATGTAGCTTAAAACTGAATATTGGTAAATTTTGATTTTAAAAGTCAACAACCAATGAGAGCGATGTGAACTGGTAGCCAAAGTCATGCATCCTGAGATTTGCACAGGGATAGTTGTAGACCGAAAGAAAGAAGCCGAACATTTTGAGATTAAAGTTTATGGAAGTACATCAGCAATGATAACATATGCTCACTTGATCTTTTAATCAGGTATGATCAAAGAGTTTCTCTCAATATCTGAGCCACAAGAGAACCGACTATCACACCAAACGCTGGATGTTGGAGGATGATGATGGAGTGAATGTTAATCAATTGGATCATCTTCATCCCGCAACCCAGTTTATCGACAGAAGAGACAATTTCAGAGACGAGAACTGTATTTCAAAAGGTTTTATTAACATACTTTTTCCATTTAACCAGCCTATACATTTAGTACTAAAAGGCCCTTGTACACTGACCTACCATATTATTAGGTACAGTCTAATGGAATCCAATACTGTTTAAGTGAAATGTTGTGGTCTAAATTTTAGGAATACTTAAAAGTAATGCAGCCCAGCAAACAACTATACAGCAAAAAAAAAAAAAAGTAACCACAAACCAGATTTAGCATTATGACAACATTAAGAAAAGCTTTTAAAAGACCAGCTGATAGATTCAAATGAATTGGATCTCATGAATGTATCTAATAATGTGGTTATAAAATGTAAATGCACAGGAAGAAATCTGATCTTTAGACATTATTTGACAGCTGTTATTGAGGTGAGAAAGTAAAACAATTCAAATGCAGAACACAAACTTGAACTTTTTTCGGCGTAATGAAATGAAATGAAACTTTTCTTTAGGTTAAAGTTCACTTTAAGTTTTACAAGCTCAACATCTGACCAACGGATAAACAAATAAAGCTGAATAAACACTTTAGTGCAGAAAAGTTTGAAGATGTTGCGATTTCTCTTTTTTGCCAAACCACAGAAATCTGACAGACACTATATGGACAAAAGTATTGGGCCACACATCTTAATCTTTGAAGCAAGGCGTTTTGCTACAGGTATTTAAAATCAACCATCCAGTTATTCAGTCTGCCCATACAAACATTTGAAAAAGAATGAGAGTGGTACTTTAATGGGATGCCACAGATATAACAAGTCTGTTTGTGAAATTTCTTTCCTCCTACATATTCCACAATCAGCTGTAAGTGGTTTTATGTCAGACCACATACCCTAATACAGCAATGTGGGTTCTCCAAATGCTGAGGCACAGTAATAGTCACCATCACTCTGCTGACTGAGATCCAAACCTCCTCTGGCATTAACAGCAGCACAATCATGTGCACCAGGAGCTTTTTGGTATAGGTAGGTGTAATGTGTAAGTAACCCACTACTTCTGCTATTACAGTGCATTTTTGAGAGTCCTCATTTAAGTCTTCCTTTACGTACAACTTTTCTATGCATCATAGAAAGCTGTTTGCATATCAAGGTTTTGTTACTTTGGCTGTCAATGTTACACAACCCCCCCCATTTACTTTTAGGCCCACAGTTATTCTACTACAGCACCAATCTATATTTTTTGACATTTGTCAAGTTCTTTACTGCCTTTTTTGCACATTACTTATACTCAAACCTAAATAGGGTACTACCTTTTGTTTCCCATTAAATTTTGCAGGAATCTTTGACATTAGGCACACAAACAAGATCACTGAAAGCTGTGCTTATTGTTTGTTAAGTTGCAGCTCAAATGTAACACAGATGGCAATTTCCATGAAATTTGGTTTGGCTTTGCTCATAGTTAAACCAATCTGTACCGTTTTTCTTTGCCTCCAAAGCATTTTCCAGCAAGAACTCAAATCTGCTGCTGTTGAATTGATGGGATTTCTAAGGTAACAGGAGTGCACAGATAGGAGTCGACAAAATAAATGATCTAGTTTTACCTCGAAAACTTGAACTACAAAAACTAAATAAAAAACACTCACTGAAAAATGTTACCATGCTAATCGTGTGTAATCCTGAGTCCTGAATAAGCCACTGAAAATATTCTGAAAATTCCTTCTATGAATTTTCTTACTTCCCTTGTAAGGAACAAACCCCGTGTGTATCACTTCTTTAAATATAAATAAAGCCTGAACATTATTCTCCTTTTAGATACTATAAGTAAAACTCAATGATACTATGATGCAACTTCAGTAACTAGTCGAGACTCAAGAATTTATTTCCCACAAACCTGTGCCTTTGGTACAGCTGGTAATGCTTGAGTATAACTTCAATTGTATATGGAGTTTGGCAACTTGATGACCCTGGCATTGAACTTGTAGCAGTGTCTCCACTGTGTAAACAAAGACATATGTACTTCTTGTCCAAGTAGTTTGGAGAGTTGGCAAAAAGGCCTGAGGATGGGTGGGTAGACGGGTAGTATGTGGTACTAAAATATTTACCCAAAGTTCAAATACATAATCACCAAATTCAAGAAAACAAAGAAACCAGCACCACAACATACAACTGGGATAGAGGCCCACACCACACAGCATGAATACATTAGTATTCAAAAAAAAAAAAAGTGCTCAAAAGGATAGGAGTGACTAACAGCTAACAAACATAAAGCTTGAATGAAAAAGCAAAGTGAGGAAAACAAAAGCCATGTTCAGAGTTAGAAACACATTTCAAATGCATTAACAGAGAATGGCCTCTACGCTGAGTGAAGATGGCACATTCAGAAGCTTTCACAAGGTCGCTCATAAGCAAAAGATCCGTTATTCAGAATGAGCCAAAGAAGCTCAGCAGTGTACCTTCAAAGGCTTCACTCATCATGTGGTTTTATGTAGATTCATAAAAAAGGTTTTAAAAGGAGAATCTGAGAAGCATTTTGGAAAAAAGGCAAGGAGAGAAATTAAAGAAAAAACAAAAAACTAAACGCAGGGTTGAGCTGTCTCCAGATGGCAAGTCTTTTGTTCCATCTCTCACAGAACACAGCAAGTAGGCCAGGACGACTCGTAACAAACCACGTGGAGCAGAGCGACATCAGCGCATTGCCCTGACCGTCCGCGATGCCCTTCGGCTAATAGGGGGTCACTGAATTAGAGGTGAGCTACAACAGATTTCTGAGTGGGGAGTTTTCCTCCTGTAGGGACAGAAAATATGTGTGGTTTAAAGCAAACCCAACAAATATGCAGTCTGGTTATTTAGACACAAACTTACAGCTTATTTCTTACCAAGAGTGTCTTCCAAGGAGTTTAACATCACCTTGTTGAGTTTTAAAGTCCCCTGTTCCTCGCCTCTGAAGGAAAAACATTGAAGCAATAGTTGTTACTTTCAAGACAAAAAAAAAAAAAAAAAAAAAGACTTAATTAAAATGTAGTTCTAGTGGCACTTTATAGCGTTCACTGGATAATCCAATATTAAAGGGATGCCTCCTACATTTCTTAAAAATCAGTGTTGCAGAGGCATTGTGAGCTGGAAGTAGAAATTAGAGGAATGATATCAACACTAAAGCAAATAAAATCCAAACCATCTGCCAGACTAGATAACAGATAAGAGAGGTAATATATTTTTGGATGAAATGAAAAGAGTAAAACTAAAAAGCTTTGTGGTTTCCACTTTATTCTGACCATAAAGGTTTTGGTTTTCTTGCTGTGTTTTAATTGACTTTTGATCACATTATACAAATGAGCTCAATATTTCCCACACACAAAGGGCATAGGTGTAAGGGTGGGATAGCCAGACAGCCGATCAAACCAACATGGGACACGCAGGTGAGTAAAACCAACATACCCTTTGATTTTCTGCACAGCTCCAAGTCTTATCAAAGCTGCCAGAGCATTCTTCTGGAGGTCCGATGACAACACTTCAATATACCTTAATCTACCTGGAAATACACATGAGCACTTAACATGTAATCATTGGCATAGAGTACTGAATGTTTGAAAATAAAAATCACAAGTAGAAATAAGAAACATTTTGGGAGAGAACCTGTGAGAAGATGTTTGATGATGAACTTCCGGACAGCAGGAATAAACTGTTTTTCTGTCAGACAGTCTTCTTCACACAGGAACCGACACACCACCTGCCACCACAAACGCAAACAAGGAACTGTTAGGACTGATGAGTCAACAGCACCCTCTAGAGGACATCTGCACAAACCTAAGGTATTTTACAAAGTTTCAAAATATAATGAAATAGCTCTAATTATAAACAGGAGCTAACAGATCTAATTATAAATATCCCAGTGTATTACACAATTTAAATTTATATGGTTGAGATTGAGGTGTCCTTCTTATCATACCGTACGTTGTTATTTAAATACAATATATACGAGAAAATTCTAAATTATAATAAATCTCCTTTCAAATCTGATAATTTGTTTTTTAATCATTTGAACCAAACTGCTTTTCTTTGATCTATTTTCATGCACTTGACATCATAATACAGGACTGACTCTTCCAACCTGTTACATGCAAAATACGATCCAGCCAACTCGTGTTCAAAACGACACTGTGTCGCTGTGTATGCATCTCCCTCACCTGGTATCCTTGTAAGAATGGATCGAGAACACTGGTGAGGAAGGCCAAAGTCCTGTGCCCTCTCTCGGTGATCAGAACCTCCTGCTGGTTTATTTGCAGAGCTCCGGTCTTCACCAGCAGGTAACAGGCCTCCTCAAAGTCCTGCCAGACAACAGGAGGTGAGAGAAATATGTCACAATGACCATACAATAATTTATTCATAATTAATCTGGAGTACACCAGCACAGAGAAGATGTGTCTCACCTGTACAGTAGCTCCAGGACAGAGAATGAACTCATTAGAAAACATGTTTCTCAGGAAGCTGAAGCCGTTGTAGATCTCCTCTGGAAGACACATACAGAGGTCACCACCGCATATCATGTACCCCTCCATCCCCAGTATTCTCCATATTCCCTCCCCCATCTCAGCCTTTGTGTCCAAACAGCTCAACCTGTGCTGTTTCTCTGACGCACTCCTCCCTAATCCTGTCCATTCTGGTCACTCCCAGTGAAAACCTCATCTTCACCCCTGCCACCTTCAACTTGGGCTCCTGTCTCTTCGTTTCATCATAGTAGGTCTCACTAATATTTTGGAAACCTTCCCCTTTCACTCTTGTTGCTATCTTCCCATCGCAAATCACACCTGACAGTCATCTCCACCCACTCCTCCCTGTCTGTAGTCTCTTCTGCACCATCCACTGCTTTTGACCCCAGTATTTGAACTTGTCCAGCTTCATGGTTACATCTGCATCATAGCAAATGTGCCAGCATAAACAGGCTGAGTTTAAGTGACTTTTTAAAGACACTTAGCTGCCAGCTGAGTTTAGATTTTTATTTTTTCATTGTTAGTTTGACTTTGCAATATGGATTCACAATTAAAAAAAGATTAAAATTATCATACCATATAAAAACTTTTGACAGATTAAGAACTTCCACAGAATCTAAAACCACAAAACAAAAAAAACAAAAAAAAACCTGAACTGTAAACTGTCACAATGGTCGCGTCTTCCCTTTTGTGACTAAAAACATCCGTGTTAAAAATAGATGTCAGCTCAAGTTAAGAGAACATTTAAAAACCTCTTTTTTCATCAGATAAGTTTAATTTTTTTTTTTTTTTAACCTTGTGCTCAGTTGGCACAAAATTACTTGGAAAAACTGAAAAGGAATTTTCTCGAGATCAACAGTTAGCTCCCATTTCCTGTTACACAAAGTAGATTTAATCTGTGGTGTCCTAACTAACAGTAGTACTACTTGTTTTTCCTGTATTTCTACCTGCACTCATAATGACTGAGCAGGCTGAGAGTAGCACAGTGGTGGCAGTCTTACGTTTCCGGTTGGAGGCAGCAGTGTGGATGGCTGAGGCCAGCAGGGCCGGTCGGATGAAGACGTTTAGTGCTTGATTCCTGTAGGAGACGCAGGAGAGTATGACGACTGCCTGGTTTAGGAGCTCCTCTTCTGGAGTAATGGCACTGCGAGTCTCTCCGGGCACCTGTTGACCTCCTACTTCAAGAGATAATTAACATTCATTTACTTATGTTTTCCTTTTTTGTAAACAGTTTTTAATTGTCTGTGTTTTAAGTGGAGTCAGATTAGAAAGAAAAATAAATAAATCTAGCCGTCCTTTCCTGTGGTTGACTGGCCTCTGTCTTTGTTGATTATTTGTACTGGACTCTGAGTATCAGCTAGATTATTTAAATGTAGTCTTTAGCTCGTGTTTTTATGACTGGGCTAATATTAGAACGATTAAAAAAAAAAAAAAAAAAAAAAAAAATTGACATTGAGAAATAAAAACACCCGGGATAAAACAAACCTTGTTCCAATGCCAGCTGGACTCTTCCCTCAGAGATCCTCACCAGACCTCGATGAAGGGAAAGACTGGAGGAAACAACCTCTGAGGGAGGTATGTGGTCTGAAGAAACGAGAGAATCATAGATGAGGGGAAAAAAAAAAAAAAAAAGATGGGATGGAAATCCCACGTTGTTGAGCTGCATATCAATATCACATCATCCCTATGCATTGCTCTACCCCTGTCGGTTTTTGTTTAAGGTTGCATCTCTCCTTGTTTTGTCTGTGAAGGTTCTCAGTCATCCAGGTCATCGTAGTCAAAGGAGCTTGCAAAGAAAAGCGTCTGGACTTCTTTAAGTTGCTTGAAGACGTTTCACCTCTCATCCGAGAAGCTTCTTCAGTTCTAAGGTCAAATGGTGGAGAGTCCCAGATATAAACCTAGTGGGAATAACCCCCCACAGAGGGACAAAAGGACCCCCTGATGATCCTCTAATCGCCTGAGCCAAGGTGTGAAACTGGGTGTGGGTCCCAATCAGCCAAAGTTTCGGGTGAGTTCATTGTGAAACCTGGCCCCACCTTATCATGCGAATTCCTGAGATCAGAATCTCCTTGTTTTGTTTTTACAAGGTTCCTAAAAACTGTCTGAATTAGTGCAAGTCTCTTGACTGCACTTCACCTAAAACAGGGGTGCCCAATCCCAGTCCTCGAGAGCTACTATCCTGCAGCTTTTAGATGCATCCCTACTCCAACACAGCTGAATCAAATGGTTTGATTACCTCTTCAGCATGCCATCATGTTTGGCAAAGGCCTGATAACAAGCCATTCATTTGATTCAGGTGTGTGGGAACAAGGATGCATCTAAAAGCTGCAGGACGGTAGCTCTCGAGGACCGGGATTGGGCACCCCTGACCTAAAAGGAAATAAAACTTTAGTACAAATGTTTTCACATCATTTGAGTATTTCTTAATGTTAATCTGTTCTTAATCTGCTTTTATCCATGTTGAACTTTTACTTATCTTACCAACA
The DNA here is from genome assembly GCF_057382185.1 of Mchenga conophoros. NCBI lineage: Eukaryota > Metazoa > Chordata > Actinopteri > Cichliformes > Cichlidae > Mchenga > Mchenga conophoros. The sequence goes on from NC_140540.1 coordinate 19,576,232, forward strand.
TCAGCCTGAGGACTGCATGTATATGTGTCAATGTGCACACAGCCATGAAAAGATTGTATGAACTTTATATCAAGATTGTTCGATTTGGCCTCTTGTTAGTCCTCTCACTTTAGTACATAGAGTTTTCATTATTGCTAAAACCGATAACTGGGCTCATACGGTACCCGGCCAGTGGAGGAAGGCTCCGTAGTGCCGAGAGAGGTCCCTGAGCCACACTGCTTGTTCAGTGAGCTCATCGAGTGCTGTCCCTTGCTTATCCTCCGCCGCCTGTTTCTGCAGCAGGACGAAGGCCAGAAGGACCCAAGGCTTCAGGACCATGTTCTCCTCCTGGGCTCGCACCAGCCTGTAGGCGGAGTCATTCACAAAGCTGAGGATTTCCTCACTGGGTCTCGTGGGGATATGTCTGGAATCATAAAGCTCAAAGTTAGTCGGTACTATATTTTGCATCTGTAACGAGCCTAAACATAAAACTACTTCTTTAGTTAAATAAATACAAAATGTGTACGGCTAACCAAGAGAGAGATGGTTTGAAAATGTGAGCACTGTCCACAAGACACTCGTTAAAGTGAGAAGAAAGAGGCCAAATTCAAAACTTTATAAATATCTAGCATGGATATTGACGGATAGTAATAATGTTTTTATAACTATTCAAGTACAGAAGATAATAAAATGTCCAAAAAAATTTATTTAATAAGGAAAAAGACAAGCAAATGACACAGGGCCAAGTCATGGCTTGGATTTGAGTCATTTTCACAAAATACTAAAAGTTAAAATCAGTGGAAAATAGAGATATTTGAGCTATTTGAGACTACAAATGGAATTTAAATTAAAACAGTACCTTGGTATCAGGTTGAACTGGCTGCGGTTAACTCTGCTTTCAGCTAAACTTCTTACAGACACAGGTTGGCCAAAGTATACGTGGATACTGCCGTAGTCTTCACTGAGGATCTTTCTAGCTTTAAACAGGCCCTACAAAGGAGACGAGAAGAAGAAGAGCAGAGTAATTTACAATAAGTCTTTAAAGACAAAGAAAGACCCACTTACACTTACTCAACACGCTCAAGTCTCCGTGACCCATTTTCCGATACCAACTCTGCGTTTTATTATCATACAGTATGTGTTGGCAAGTCTGCAAGTGAAATATGCATTCAGACTATTCTTTGAAATACAAGTCAGTCAAAAACAAAAAAAGATGTCTTTGATCTCAAGTAATCAGACTAGCTGCTTTACACTTCCAAAATGCCAGAATAAATAACTTTCTGCACTCGAGACTGCCAACTACAGCTTTTGATTTCAACAGCTTTGCTATGATTATGAATTAACGATATTATGTTCACAGTAAACAGGTCTCATGTTACTCACTGAAGTGGACTCCTTGGGTTTTGGCACACCCAGCAGCTCCCTGGCATAAAGCGCCTCCTCCAGAGTCCTCTCATAGCTGATACTCACGGGGACCAAGCTAATGTCAAACACTTCTCCTTTAAGAAATGGGTCCATCACTATATTTAACAGACCTGGAGGAGGACACACAGACAAGGATAAATGCCAAAAGTACATTTACTGCTGAATAAAGTTCTGGTGACACACGGCTAGAAAAATCATCTGCAACCATATCACTTTTACATGTTTAAAGAAACAGCTTCAGATCTACATTTTTCACTAATAACCTGGGAGAGATCCTCTGTGCTCAAACCTGAGCCTTACCCAACTTTGGAGTCAAAGACTTGGCCGTTCGGCTTCTGGTGCCCTCTAGGAAAAATTCAACTGGTGCATATCCGTTCTAAGGTTAGGAGATAAAGAGGAACATAAATGGTATAGAAATACAGAAACAAAAAAAAAAAACAAAAATGTGACTCATTCCAAATCACAATCCTAATGAAGCCGCCTCCTCACCTTAAGCATAATCTTGACATACTCAGAGAAGACAGCCCAGTACAACTTATCTCCACCAAAAGACCTCCGAATAAAGAAAGCTCCAGACATCCGCAGCATCTCCCCAACGACCTTCATCCCCATGAAGTCTGCAGAGAAATGCAAAGTTCATGTGCAAATACTGGTGGTGTATTATAAACCCATCTTTAAAACATACGGTCAAGGAGAATTAAGACCTCTGTGACACAGCAAGCTCTGACGAGCTGATACACATGTAGTTAATAATTTGCTAGCCCATCATATACACACACTTGTTCATTCCTTTGCTTACCCATGCCAGCAGCAATAACAGGTAGAGCCAGGTCGTAGGTGTACAGGATGTACGACATCAACAAGAAGTCCATGTAGCTGCGGTGACTGGGCAGGAGTACTACTGGGTGGTTATGAATGGCCTGCTGGAGCTAACGACAATGAAAGCACAAGTTAAGTGAATCTGTGCGAGTTCGAGTAACTGTCTGAGCTATCATCCCGCACTCACTCTCTGGAGGCCCTCTTCGTTGACACAGATGCTCCTGAACAAGGTTTTAAAGACTTTGGAGAGAGTGAAGGCGAAGAAGCGAACCGTGCTGAGCTGCAAGCGTTGAGCCATCTCCTCCAAGATGGCTGCCGCCTCCCCAGTGACTTCATCTGTGGTCATGCCCTTCTCTTTAGAAACCTCAAATTCAAAATAAATCAATTACAAACAAAGACATGTTAAAACAAATTATGCTTAAAAAAAAAAAAAAAAATGTAAATGTGATTCATTTCTGACAATAAGAATGCAGGATGATTTTTGTCCCTCTCTGTCAATTTTCTTCGTCTATAAACTCGAGAGAAAACTTTGGACTTTGTCTATTTGTAGTAGCTCCTGACTTTGAAGTTTTCACTGTATGAAATAAGGTAATATTTCAAAATAAATTAGAAACCATTTCCTGTTACTGTGTCATAAAACACCACGCTGTCCTTGAATGCTAGTAATGGTGTTAATTTTAAAAAGTGCATGGCACAAACTACATTTCCTCTGATAGCCACTGGAGATTGGCTCAAAAAGCAGATCAATCTTCATGATTTAAGCTTAAAGGTAAAGTCAGGGTTGCCATGATTAAAAGAATGCTGCAGACACAGGTGGCTGTAGCTGCAATTAGGTTAAATGTGTTTTCTACACTTAAACTAAGGTCATTTGAGTTACTAAATTGGGCCTCTTAGCTGCGTTTGTGGTGTCGGTGTCTCCTGAAGCACTTTTATTATGTGGTTAACTGTGCTGAGCTTCATACCTGTCTGTGCTCAACTCTAAAGCTGTGTAAAACTTGTTACTTTAGCTCGCTTGCACACATTTTCTTGTTGCAGAAACCCTTGAAATAAATGCGTTAAAGAATGGAAAGTGCAGGAGACATTTTTCACTGAGAAATGTAATTTTCTGAACTGAAGAGAAAAATACATCCACCAGGTATAACCAGAAAGCCAATTTACCTGAGTGATGACATAACCCAGCTGATCAGACTGCAGCACCATTTGCTTCAGCTCACTGACTTTGCATGGAGTCAATCCTTTGTAAAGAACAGGAGTGTAACATTTGAGAGCGTATCTTAAGTCACTGGAGTTCCTCCTCTCCTCCAGAATATCCTCAAAATCATCTCTCTTCTTTAGCATAGGATCTCTATGCTATTAAGAAAGGGACAAAGTGCACTATTAGAAACATGCTTTACTCATAGTTCTCCCTTATATAACATGAGTGACAGTGAAGACAACCACAGACAAATCCTATAGAGGTGAAAAATTGACAGTTGATATGTTTGCAATGTACAAACAGATGTGGCATGCAATGCACGACATCAGCATTTATTGTAAAAATTGTTGTCCGGTGCTGCAGCATTTTTGACACAAACAAGCGACATTCACATAAGCCCACATTCAAAATTTTTGTTAAGCATAAAAGATTTCTTGACACCACTGAAGGAGTGTCAAATTTGCTGCTGGAAATCTTGTTTAACGTTTAAGTTCAAACAATACCTCATATCTAATTTCCTATCCATGTTCTCTTTAAGTAATCAATGAGCAGCACTTACAAATATCCACTGTGAAATAAAAAGTGCAATACTGCCCTCTAGGGGTGAAGCTGAAATGGACGCCAAAATTATCACACAAACCTGCACTTTTTTTGGTTATGACAACTATGACAGCGTGTCAGACATGTACATATACTTATAGCGTCAACGCTGCTCGCTTACCAGTATTGTGTGTATATAAAAAAAAAAAAAAAGTGATTTCTGGAATTGTAATTTTCATTCTCAAAATAGGCCAATTTTACTTTGATGTGCATGAACACATCAGGGCTCTAAGTTACTGGCACATTCTTAAAGCTTGAACAAACACATGCCACAGTTATTTTTAGTTCTATGATTTTTAGATGTGCAAAAAATATGGCATTAAAAATATTTTTTTACTAAAAATTAAGAGCACCACACGCTTCATTAACGCTCACATCCGGTCCAGTATGTTGAAAGCAGTCACTGGTTGAAAGTAACAAAGTGCATAAGGTAATATCTGCTATAAAAAAAAAAAAGTGCTTGAATACAGTAAGCTTTATTAGAGCACTTTAACGTTTTTTTTTTTTTTATGTTAAACCAACGCATTAAGTTCACTTGTGATTAAAGGGGCAGTACACACAAATCATGAGAGAGTAGCTTATTATTCCCCCCACCACCACCACAGTGAAACTGAATAGGAAACCAGCAGATACTGGTACCATGAGGAGCAGGATTAGGAAATACTGTCGCAACTGTTGCCTCATAGAAGTTTGACATTGGGCTCTTCTTTTGACAGGGTTAGTGCAACTCCAAAGTTAAGTAGTTTTCGCTTAAATCTTCTCGGAAATAAAACATGAGGCCATACATTTTGTCTCCTGTCTGAAAGCTTGAAGCCTGAAACTTCAGGGATATGAGCAAAGAAACTGGCACGATGTAGGAAATCAGTTCGTTACCTAAATTAAAGTGATCCGATCTAGACAGACAGAGACACACACACACACACACACACACACACTTTCCCAACAACATAACCAACTACATCCAAACACAACACAGCAACGTTAAATTAAATCACCAGCTTCCGCTAAGAAATCACACCACGCATTCTTGTAGTTAAACGTATTTTTCCCACGTTAACCACAAAATTAGCGCATGTTTTAAGCCTGCGTCGCTGCAGACGTGCACAATTCAGCACGAAACCGTTTGAATGAAATGTCAAATGTCAAATAGTGGTCACCGAGCGAGGGCGGAGAGCTGAGCTAGCTTAGCCCGCTGGCTGAGACCTGCATACCTACCGAATAAACAGCTTCGGAGGCCATGTCACACTTTACAAACACACGAGCGATACATCCAGCGAACTTAATACGTGCACGTTTATTTTGCACGGTCCTGTCTCTTCTTATCACACTGTTAGCTGGTAACAACACCTGAAAACTTCACATGGGCGTATTTAACAAGTGGCATTTCCGTGGCAGCATTTTAGCCCTTCCCTCTTTTACCTACGGTGGCCGGACAGGACTAATATGCCGGGTTGCACTGCATGTACCATGTACCATGTGCGCTCTGTTGTCATTGAAACGAGCAAGTTAGCGACAATACTTAAGCTCTCATTTTTACCGCTTACTCTGCTTATTATTAGCACGAAATGGGGTCCGAAAGAAACGGGAATAAAGACGAAGATTGCTTGTTTCTGGAGCATGTTTTGGACAAGCTTTATGACTTTGGTAAGTGTGGTTAGCTGGCTGGCTAATGTTAGCTTTACTGGCTACTTTAAAGGCTGGTACTGTGTTTGAGATTTGCTCTATTACTTGTTGGTTATAATATTATGTTTCATGAGTCTACTTGCAAGGAAAAGAAGCATCGAAAAATGTCTTTAAATTATGTTACATGTTTCGTTGTATTAGCCAGAATAGTTACTCTAAAGTTAGCTCATGTTTACTGAGTTGTCACCTAAAATGAATATTATACCAGTAAATGGCAGAAAACTCTCTTAGTATACAAAGCTCAGCTCAGCTTTGCTTATGTTGCACCATCCATATAAACGTGCAACTCAAAGGGCTTCACATGGCTATAATAAAAAAACACAGAAAAGCAACACTGGTGATTTTTAATGTACATGAACCACATGAGTAAATGACAGCGTATTATATTATACAGTAAATACTGAGATTCGCATACCGAGATTAAAAAAGCATGAAAATTAAAAATAAGTCAAGTGTCGAAACTTGATAAAAAGCTTCTCCATCTGACAACTGCTTCAGCTTCCATCTCGCAGCTACCTCCAGCATCATAATCTTTCACACCAACCAACACAAACGTGTCCTCGTTCACTACATCCATGAATTTTGTCTCCAAACTGCTCAACCCGAGCTGTCCCTCTGATGTACTCCTTTCTAATACTGTCCATTCTGGTCACTCCCAGTGAAAAGCTCAACAGCTTTAGCTCTGCAACCTCGAGCTTAGTCTCTTTGTTTCATCATAGTAGGACTCACTAATGTTTTTTAAACCTTCGCTTTCACTCTTGCTGCTATCCTTCTGTCACAAATCAGCTCTGACACTCATCTCCACCCTACCTACACTCCTTTTCACCTCTGTTATGCACTGACTGTTATGCACCTAGATAGTTAAAACTGAGCCACCTTCACTACCTTAACTTATTAGGTCTGCACTGTTACATCTGTCTCCCTCTCATTCACACACGTATGCTGTCTTACTCCTACTGACTTTCATTCCTCTTCTCTGTAGTGCAGTCTAGATAAAAACAAATATAGTTCATGCAATGTAGTTAAGCAGCACCACAAACTGCATTCTCGACATTTTCATAAAGTTATATTGTGACTCTTTGATCAAGTTAATGCAAATCCTGAACATTGTCATTATTAATGTATCAGTGGACAGGGCACAAGCAGGTTTGGTGGAGTGGTGACGGCAAGTGTCGGGGGTGATTTGAGATAGAAGGATAGCAGGAAGAGATTTATTTTAATACTGCTTTGCTGGACTGCATTAGTTGCAGTTTAGTTTTTGCTACAGAAGTGCAAAGTTACCTATACTTTAAAAGTCAGGTGTCTGCTACTTTCTTGTGTTACTGACTTTACCAGAGTTCATGGCCAAGTCATGTAAACAAAACGTTACAGGGTCTGGATTCTGAATCATATTGTTGATTGATGATGTAGGATCAGGACCAAAAAAGAAGTCTCAGAAGAAGAAAAAACGAAAAAGATGCGAAGATTGGGAGGAAGAAGAGGAGCTCCCTGCAGTGAAGGATATATGCAGTGACACTGAAGACTACAGAGCAGAGCAACATGATGCTGAGCAGCAGCAGCAGCAGCAACAACGAAAGGCTGAGCAAACGGGTAGGCAGCATAGCAACAGTATATAACACCCTCAGTCATTTCACTTTTGTCTGTGAGTCATTAAGTTTTCTTTCTTTTCTTTTTTTTTACTCATTAATCTGATTCATCCCATTTTCTAGCCTTCGAGCAAGTGAACCAGGTGGAGGTAGTCACATTTCAAGACCCCTCAAAGAAAAGAAAAAAGTCAACACCAAACCCCAACAAAACACCTGTAAGTCTGTTGTACTTGAGCTTACTGTGGCTCTCTATATTTGTTTGGAGGCTGGTATAGTTCAGTTCATGTCGATGGTGTGCAAAAAAAAAATCTTGTATCCAGCTAGCAACTGGTGTTGGGAGTCGTTACGGATATTACACATTTTTCTTGTTACTTTTCATAAAAGTACATTACTTAACTACTTCTTTAGAAACATGAACACGTAGAAACTGAGTCTATGGGTGTGACTTTTACCTGTTGAAGATCAGGCTTTGGCTGCTGGGCTGGGTCAACATTCACTCAGTTTCATCACCACTCTGGGTTCTTAGCTGGCCTAGCATTAGCATGCTGTCTGTGCAGATATTTGCAAAGCTGCAGTTCTGTTAGCAGCAGACTGATGTTTGTGCAGTTTGCACTTTTTAAAATTTTTATTGTATTTTTTTATAGCACAACAGGAAAAGAGCGCAGTGGTAATGTCCATATCACTACTGCTCTAAAGCTGTAACGCTGTAGATCGCTCCACCCTTTACCTCCTCACACACCCAAATTAAAATCAAACCTTTGTAATGCAAGTAACAACGTAATTGTAACTGTTTTAATTTGTTTTTATCAATTTGGGGGGTTAAATGTGCAGAAAGAGTAGATTAGAAACAGAGTTATGGATGCTACCTATAGAAGGATCAGCAGCAGTGGCTTCTGTGCCAATAGGCTTAATAGGAAATGCAGTCATCTCCTCTTGTCACAGGCATTTTTTTAGGAGCTGTTGCAGTTCATTTTACAGCATTTTCATCTTGGAAACTTGTTTTCCAGTTGATACTATGAAACCTGCTAAATCCTACTGTTTGACCTCCAGCAAACCTCCTTTAAAGATCCTCCTGTCAGAAATGATTCTCATCACTTTCCTTTTCCTCCCGTCTTCATTGCCTTTGGGTTTCTGCTGTCATCCCTTCCAGGCCCTTCACATAGCAGAAAAGGAGCAAAGCGACCAGCTAGGAGAACTCAATTTGGAAAAGGTGATGGTTTCACCACAGTTTACTTCAATTTACTTTGTTATTGCTTCTTCACAAGATTGGAATCCATGTTTTGTTCATGTGTGTGTATGTATATATATATATATATATATATATATATATATATATATATATATATATATATATATATATAGCTGTAGATTATTGTTCTCTGAAAAATATAATTAGCAGTCATGTAGCTCTTCATATCTACATGATTTCTGTTGGCTTTTACTGTATTTGTGTGCTGGGGTCAGGCTCGTCTGGAAGTCCATCGGTTTGGAATTACAGGCTATAAGAAGGAGGAGCAGCGTGTTTTTGAACAGGACAGAGCGGTCATGTTGGGAGCCAGAGTAAGAGCAACATTTTAATCCAACTTTTAAATTTTGCTATAGAGCAGATTTTTTTTATGGCCCAATTTTCATGTATTTAATGTCTCTATCAGCCTCCTAAAAAGGAATATGCGAACTATAAGATACTTCAGCAGCAAATCAAAGAGAAGAAAGAGAAGGAAAAGGAGGAGGCTCAGCTGGTACGACCTGCACTTTCAGGCCAGTCACACTTACAGGAAAATTACTTCTATTTGCTGTTCTTAATGTAGCATAAATTATTTCTTTTTAGGGCCTGAAGAAAAAGAAGAAGAAGAGTAAGCAGAGGTAGGTGAATAAAGTCACACCTTTCTTAAATATCATTGATTATTTACCTTAATTATGAACTTTAATTATTGTTAATGAAATACTTCCCCATCATAGAATTCATCCTAACTCTTCAAAAATTAGTAATTAAATATGAAAATATACTATTTTCATATAGTATATTTATAGTATAATATAAAATATTTTATTTTTTATAATTTCTGTGGCTCCAACCTGTGTTTGCTTCTACTGCTCTGTCAGAAACAGGAAGACAACTGTACCCTCGGGTCCTGGCGCAGCCCCCTCTGGTCAGGTGGGCCGCTTCAAGAACGGCATGCTGCTCCTCAGCTCCAAGGAGATCCAGAAGATCAAAGGCAACAAGTGAGGAAAATAGGAAATGACCAAAACAGAGAACGATGTCTAAAAGCAAACTGTTTAACAGTCTTTCAGTGTATTTAAATCAAAGTGGCTGTTGCCCCCCTGAATGTTCATGATACAGCCCTGAATGAGATTTTCAGTGGCTTCTAAATTTCTTTCTGATTGATAACTTTAAAAAGGGGCAAATTCTCAGTGTATACGTGTTTTAACACGCTAATGCAGAGTTAGTGGTGTTTGAGTTTTTCCCCTGTACTTTATGGCCTGCGCTAAAATAAATATGTAATAGTTTTGCTCTCTGAGAACGACGTGTCAGTTATGGTGATACCGTAAAAGACGTGTAGAACATAAGAGAGAAGCAAACACTAACAGAAAACCAGCTGAGTTCGTCTGCTCTGAAGCAAAGAATAACAGAATCAGTGCTTCTCTGCTGTGTTATAAATCAGTCCTAAAATATGATTAATATTTAATTACTTGCCTTTCAATTTATTATTTATGTTTTGTATTCTGTTTTGATCATTTTTATCTGAAAGTAATTTTGTGTTCTTCTCAATTTAATGGCAAATTTGGAGGTATGGGGCAGGGCAGGTCAACACCCACGTGTCCTTGTATTCATCGTGTTGCTCTGTCATCAGTTATCTGAACTACAAGCAGGAGTAACAGAGGGGCAGAACTGTTAGCTCTCATGTTAGTCCGCATCCCAACAGCGGAACTGGGGAAGGCAGTTGATGCATATTCAATGTTGAATAAATCGCGGCTGCAATCAGAGCTCTCACTCATATATGAAAACCCTGACTTCAGGATGTGTAGCAGCGCATGTTTGAGCCCTTTAATAAAAACAACTTACAGGATGTTTTCCTAAACTTTGGATTCTGATCACTGAACCCATGATGACCATAAAGTCTGAATGATGCTTTTACACACTCAAATGACTCAAGGCATTAAAGGACACAGGACAGACTGAAGGCACTGGCAATGCTGTCAATCGAAAAGCAACTGAAGCATGAAATTCTGATTTCAATAAAACTGTGATTGACATTACACACAAAACCTTTTGTGTTGTTTATCCAATAGTCAAGACTAAATAACCTGCTAAAAAGAAAAAAATGCCTTATTTATCTTAGTTTTATTCTTCGTATTATACCTCGATAGTTGGTGTTGTGTATATTGGATAAGACAGACTTTTCAGTCACTTGTGACATTCATCTATTGCACTATATCCGGTTAACATATTCAAAGAAAATCTGTTGCTGCTTGCAGACAGATTCATATTGTAATAATCATTAATTGTAATATGATTAAAGTTTTTTTTTAATGTAGCTGCCCAAAGATGTCACAATAAATATGGGTGTGGTTAGCAATTCGGCACCAGAGCCAATGTCTGCCCCACTGTTGTTTATACTCAGGAGCCGCTACTGCTAATGATCCTATTAAAGTGGATTTTCAAGATATGAAACAATTTAAAGGGTAAAAAGCTGTGGTTAAACGTTTGGTGATAAAGTACATATTTATTTTCTTTGTTTTGCAGGTGAGGAATTTGAATCCTACAGAATGGAAAATGCATACCAGCATGTTATGGAGAGGAAGTGGACACAATAGACATTTCCTGATAATATGTCACTGTCTGGGAGGGATGGTGTTACTGGTGACTATTGTGTGAGAAATTCAGTGGATTGATCTTCGACTGTGCATCATGGACAAGTCTTAAAGCACATAACTGGAGACCGAATACTGTCAAATCATCTTCCATCACAGTTTATTTATTTTGTTTTTATAAATGACAAAAAAGAGACATTTGTGTATCTTGTGTTGTACACTGACATTTTTAAAAGTATGTAATTGCAATGCATTTCTCATTTACAAACTGAAATGTAGTTGTACAAAACATTTATATTGGCAGGAAGGGACTGGATCATAACAGGGCAGGTGGGCCTAATAATTAAAAAATTACACGCAAGTAAAGTCTTGGCAGAAGTTTTCAAGATGAAACGCACATGCACACGCTGAATGGACCGTGAGAAAGCAGAATGATCTTACAGTTTTTCTCCCATATTAACCATCTCTTGCAGTCGTTTCCATTTTGTTAAAGGGAAAACATGACAGTTGGAGTTTTGCGACACTATGATAAAACAAGACCTTTGAGTTGGCAGTGTGCAGCTGGGTGAGGTCACAAATTCTCACACAGTTTTCTTGAAGCAGCCTTTTTGTTGTTGTATATACAGTTCAAAAAGAGGAAAACATGAAGCTCATCTGCAGCGTGTCACATGTTTGAAGCTGTAAGCACATCTCCTTTATTCAGAAAATATTTTACAGACGCGGGCCGTTTTCGACTTGCAATCCTTACTGGTCAAACACAGACCATATTAGTAGCCATTCAAGAGGATATTATACAAAAGAAAATACATAATTAAATATTTATAAATACTTTATAGAGTAAATAAATTACATTTTTTCCTCTACTTTTTCAAACATAATCTAATAATACTAGTGTAATTCCCAGCACCATACCATTAAAATTAAATTGGTAAAATATGTCACATTCATGGGTGGGTAAGTGTTGAGTAAAGGGACATTTCATACAGGAACTCTTACAAATACATCTGGACAGAAGTGACTGCAGCATGAATATTTTAATATGCAAGATTTGTTTTTTGTTCGTTTCTGTGAAATAATATTGTTTTAAGTGATTTTTAGGCAAGAAAATATGGAACCAAATGTTAACACAGGGTGAATTTGAGCCCCTCAGCAGAAGCTTTAATTGCCTCCAGTCACGATTTCCTGACTATCATTTTGACATCCATACAGACCACAGAGACATAACCCCAAATCATCCAACTTTTCAGAAGGCTGGTTACACGATATTTCACTTTTGTCTAGAAATCTATTCCTGTTACAGCAAATTCAGCCTCAGGGCAGGTTTCTGCATCTGGCGTGGGAGGTGGCAGCAAGGTCAGAGCTGAGCAGCCAGAAGTGATGTAAATGTAGCCCTTAGGTGAAAGCTGGCAGTCTGGGGCACATCAGGTAAAAAAAAAATGTAAGCTGCTTTAAATTCTGACATTTGCACTAACGCTGTATTCATGTTACAAAGGAAATATGTTACATTTAAGTGAAGAGAGTACTTGGGTTAAAAATCTTCACTTACAGATGAATGTAAACTTAAATAGATCTTGTCATCATGATTTAGTCAACAGGCTTGGTGTAAGTGCTTTTTTGCCACTTGGGTGCAGTTACTGCAGTATCTGCTTGAAGTATACATATCTAGCTCCATTTTTGGTTCAGTTCAAAAGATCTGGTTCATTAACTTATAAAACCTACACTATTAAACCATCTGTATGCTAACTTTGTTGAGCTCTAGCAGGTAGCTTCAAAAAGAAGAAAAAAACAGGCAGACAAAGCATTGCTTCTTTTCCACTGGCGTCTTAATGTCTTTCTGAAACTCAGTGTGGTTCTACCCATTTCCACCAAAAATAACTGCATTTTTAAAAAGGCTGGTATCAGCACAGTGCCACAAAATTGCCGTTCCCGATGCTAGAAGCATTAACACACAGATTCAGATTTTCTTCCCACTGAAACGACCCTCCATCTAAAGCTACACAGTGGTTATGCAATGTTAAAGCAAATGTTATTGAATCGATTGAAGTCACATTAAAAAAGGGTTAACAGCAAACACCAAATGGCAAATGATTGGCCAAACTGAGCAAAAGCAATGCTGGCAGGTTTTAAAATGCTCCATGGAGGCCTTGATTTCTCTATTTATTTTCTTCAGCTGAATTCTGTTTAATTCAATTGAATGGGTACCTGTGACTAAATTGTTTTCCTTCTCCAATAGTCAGTCTTTTGTCCTTTCACGCGCTCCTTTTTTCCCCCCCTTTCTCATCACCTCCCAACCGGTCCAACCAGATGGCTGCACCTTTCCTGACCCTGAGTCTTCCTGTTTAAAGGGAGATCTTGCTTCCCAGTATCGCCAAGTGTTTGCTCGTAGGGCATCGTGCGATCATTGGGGTTCTTACTGTAATAGTGTAAAGTCTTTACCTGGAGGCAGCTGTTGTTGTGAATTGGTGCTATATAAATTCAATTCAATTAAATTGAGTTGATACTGGTGATAAATCCCTTCTGGACACCCTGTACATATTACACATCATAGTATATGGAATTACATTTGACTTGACTTTATGAGTTCACTATTTGTGGCTCCCTTGAGATCATCATTCTCAGAAATATTTTATATAGCCCAGGTGTATGAAATGCCTATAAATAAGATATACTGCAATGCAAATGTAAAGAATTTAACATTCAAAATATCAATGTTGATTTAAAAATAAATATAATATCCCATCTCTACCTCCTAAAAACTTAGTAAAACGTCCAAATAAAGAAAAAATAAAGATATTTACTTTATTTTAGAAACCTAGATCTCTACTAGTAACTAAATGTTTTTAAAATAGGCATTCAAAATAGACCTGATCATTTCCTGTAAAAATACCAGTAATTCTTAACCTTACACATTATTTCTGTTCATTTCTGTGGTATATTTTAAAGAATGAGGGTGCAGTAAGTATACAAGTGCTACACTAATTTGTCAATGTAAAATGTTCAACCCTTTTAATGTAAACTTTATGTTTAAATGTCCAAAATATCATGAGATAGTTTGTGATTTACAGTAACATAAATCCTGACACATTTTAAAAAGTCTGTGATGAAAAGCATGAAAACAGATATCGGCAGGTTTTGTCGGGGATGCCTTAATCTTGTTCTCGCCACCGTTCACCAGCAGGGGGCGAGCTGTTATAGCGGTTGGTTTCAGGGTCCCTCATTGCAAAGACAAACGGTACACTATTTACAATACAGCTTCAGATAGTTTGTAAACTTGTTTGAATCCATGCTTAATGTCACATGTTATAATCATAACTCACATATCAGTATTTACAGTTTGAGGATGTCCATTCACATGTAAACCCACTGTCATGTGGTAATGTCAGTCTACCTCTCAAACTCACATTATAGGGAACAGAAATGGCTCAGATATAAACAAGTCGTAGATTAAATAACCTCAATTAATGAATTCTTCCATTCCATGAACTGATAAAACATACATAAACAGTGTACTTATACCTATGTACTTTATACAGTGTCTCATGTCCTGAGTCACAGTGGTCTGGTTGAAGCTACTGTCCTCTATAGGCTGCCATATCTAGTCCCTGATGATAAATGTAGCAGCTTATGTAGCTTTACCTGATGTGACTTTAAAAGATAACGTTCAGGGCCACAGATAAAAGGTGTCTGAAAGCATCTTGAGATTCTGCAGTGAGACTGAGAGATGAGCACAGAATGAAATGTTCTTGAGACGACCATACTTTTCTCATCGACTGGGGGTGTATTATATTATCTTTAAATTGTAAATCAAAGAAAATGAAGTTTGGCTCGATTCTACTTCGTTTTAGCATTTTCTGACAATGATCTGTCAAAGTCAAAACAGTTCTTTGAGTCTGAGATGCCCCTGCAGGCAAATAGGTTTGTTTCAGTATGCAAATTGCATGGCCACGTGATTTATTAAATACCACAGTAATGTTTCTTACTGGCCAGTGGATAAGTCATACCAAGTGGTGCAATCATTTTCATGTTCTAGCAGAGTCCAAAAGTTCACTGCCAAAGACGTCGAAATGTGGCGATCTGCTACATCTTAGTGGGAGCTTTTTTGATGTCGGAGTTTTAGGTTTTTAAGACAAATAAGGAAAAGAAAAGGCTGGTGGTCTCTAGGCCTTTGAGACTGTGAATTTCAAAATAATACACCCCTGGCTCGGTAGATCTGTCAGATTACTGAAAAATGAAATGGAATTAAGTTCCAGCCTTCTCAGACTGACCTCAATATGTAAACCGTTCTGACAACACTATCAAACGATCTTTGCGCCGCTTTGCATGAGAAAGAGAGTCGATCATGAGGGAAGCTTTGCCGGCTTTAAGATGGCTGTCAGATTCCTTACCACAGATAAGAAATCACAGAGAAAACAGAGAAGGCAGTGCTGTTGGAGTCAACACTGAGATGAAAGTGTGAAGCGAGAGTTTAGCTTTTAAATATTTTATGAGAGAAAAAACCCATGGTGCCACTACACAAGTCCTACAAATGACTCGTGTTCATCTCGGCTGTAAACACACCTGAGAGAGAAGCAGAGCAACAAAAAGCACTGCTGAATCATTTCTCTCAGGAGTTTTTTTTCCACCTCCTAAAAACTGTGTTGCTTGTGGTCTATTTTTTCTTTATTTTTCAACTCACAATGATCTTTCCTGCACAATATAAAATCTTTAAGGGGCGGAGTTAAGCCCAGATTGTTTAAAATAACATAAACTGTGCAAGCTGGAATATAGATAATATCAGTGTTGTTTGTATCTTTGAGAAAAATAAACTGGGCAGTGGAAAAAAGTATGGCCCTCCAGCCATCTCTGCAGTGACGTCGTCAAGCTGTAATCATTACATTTATAGCCAATAAACTTGTCACTTCTCTAAAAAGTCGTGGAGCTGAAGATTGTCCAGGTTAAGGGTCAACTTGAGAAGGATGGGAGAGGAACAGATCCCATCTGACAGTACTGGACATGACATCATTGGTTTGTATCCAGGGCACGCTCAGAGTAAGGAGGGAGCTCTTACTGTTTGATATTCTTTGGAACTTCCAGGCCTGTCACTAATGTCACCTGAAATAGAGAAACGGAAAAAACACTCATTGAAATCAGCACGAATGAGGCAGTGATCTTAGAGATCAGAGTGGGCACATAAAAGCACCACTGCATCTATTTCATGTGAAATTTGTTTTGGAGAAGACACATTTATTTACCTTTGGAACACACAGTAATCTGAGCTCATGGGTTAGGAATCATTCACTAAATGTCTCATAAACTGCATAAATATAACCTATATTTCATCTGAATTTTACAGTAATGTAGTTGCAGCTTGGTTGCTTTGAAGTTTGTGTTAATCATCGCATCTGTGTACAGAATCTCTCCTCAGGGAGCCATTTTTCCTTGCTATTCTTGAATTTAATTCCTCTTCTTTTTTCATTGAGTTATTTTGCAGTAAACACTTTACCGAGGTCAACAATCAAGGCAGCCCATCAGGGAGCTGGTTATTTTCCATTGCTGTTAAACATGGCACTTTAACACACACAGACCTGCACATTTCTGTTGAGGCTGACGGCGGGCACAAAGACCCCGTCCAGGTTCTCAAAGGCAGTTGGGCCATGCTGTTCCTTATTGATGTAGAAGGTCAGTGTGCGTTTAGTCAGATCCAGCAGGACACCCACAGTCGAGCCTTTAGTGATGCCTCCCTCTGCCCTACACACACCCACACACACAAAGCTAGTCAATTTTGTTATGTATATGTGCCGTAAATGCACAGATTTTATAGTAGGTTAAGTTTCACATTGAAGGTAACACAGCACAAATATGACTGTAGTTGTGTCATGCTGCAAAAAAAGACAAATATATATGTAAAAGAATGAATACAAAACATAGTCACCGAAGAGTCCTTTAACTCATTCACAGCTTGTTTAAAGACAGCACTCTGAAGTCTGGGGATGCAGCAACAGGTTCTTTAGTATTTCTTGCCAAATGGCAGCAGAGTGAACAGGCTGTTGCTGGGATGGTTAATGTGTTTTTTAATTTATTATTATTATTATTATTATTATTTTGGTTTATGATACTTTAATCTACGTGTGTGTTAAATTAGTTAAAGTTTTAAAAAAATCTGATCACTCTTGTATTCATATTTTGTGTGTTTTATGTGACATTTGTTGGCGTCTTCTACATGGAACCTGAAGCTAACAGTGCATCAAATGGCAAACAAAGACCCCTGTAACTCATAAATCAAAGTTAGAATTGGCTCAGTTGCTGTTGAATGAATTATTTCACATATCAAATGTATTTAAAATTAAACGTCTGCTCTTTTTGTCTAACACGTAAACTCTCTGTTCTCTGTTTTAAGAAGTGACTTAATGAAAACGATCTATGGCAAAAACCTGCGCTCCAAAAAACTATGTTTTAACCACAAAGCTTGTGTTTTTGCTAAGAGCTAAACAAATGTCTCTAAACTTATAGAAATGCAGACACTCACCAGGATTAGGCTGTCAGGGCACTAACAGATAAAGAAATCAATATGAGATTAAGAAGTCAAAAATAAAGCTCCGACACGACACGATGAATGACATGAAAGGTGGGTAGAGAACTGACAAGTCAAGAGAGCAGATATTTTTCATGAATAAATCTTTAATGAGAGTTTGATGGCTTCCTTGTGAAGCAGACAGAGAGACGGTGCAGATGCATGTTTTGATGTTTCCTGCAGCCATCTTATACAGCTCCCCTGTGTGTTTGTTAGTCTGTTTGTTAGTATTGTATGAGCCTTCGGGTTTCTCTGTCATCGTGTGCATCTATGGTTATAGCTTCCAAACCTCTTAGAAGTATGAGACTTAATGCACAAGACAGAATGATGAATGCATAAGGGAAACACTTTACAGAGTCCCTGTCTCCTGTTGTTTTACTCAACGACAAAAGTTGCTCATGAATTACTTAAAATGATGAGTGCTGCTTTCTAGTAAGACAAGATTTAACAAGTTGGATTTGTTAATGTTACAAACTAATTGAATCATATTTTATAGCAGGGGTGCTCAATACGTCGATCGCGATCGACCAGTCGATCGCAAAGGTAGTATTGGTAGATCGCATGGCATTAAAAAAATAGATGCCAGCCTATCATCCATCCCGTCACTTGATTGATACAGGGAAGCCAGTCAGATGACATCAGATTTTTTCTGACGCTTAGGTCGCTGCGCATGCGCAAACAGCGGCGCGAAGTGTAGTAAAACTGACAAGCTAGTCAGCGAGTTAACTCCAATTTTTAGCTCTCGGTTTTTTCTCTTAAACCTGGCCGTCAGCAGCTACTGTCCGGACTATGCATCCCTGGCTGATTCAATTCAGTGCAAGTCATCAGAGTAAACTCAGGTAATGACAAAAAATTTACATAGTTAATTGTGTTGTGAAATATTGGATATTGCGGTTATGCATGTATACATTGTAGATATAAAGAATCCTCAATATATTTATAAATAAGTATATGTTTTGGATTTTTGTAGTGGGTAGATCATTTTGACTTGGTCATTTTATAAGTAGCTCACATGCGGAAAAAGTGTGAGCACCCCTGTTTTATAGTAAAGGAAACAGCAGTATTGCTACAGTAATAATACATTATAGTACATTAGGAATGATATAATAACAATCTTGGGATTGCCATGTTATGAAAAATTAAATTCAGCAGGTATTTCTCCTTCTCTTCATGAATCACCGTAGTGGGATTATCATTAAAGGATTAAAAGCTTCGCCAGCAAAAATAGAACAAATTAAATCCCAGCATCACTCCACTCAGATTTAATTGTGCCTTCTAATTAATGGTTTATTAAATATTTGAGGGCTTGAAGGATGTTACAGAAAATTCCTAATGAAGGAACGTAAACTACTGATTTCATATTATACTATCCGGTCTGCAGATACACATGTTAAAGGCATTAATGTTATGAACAGCTTCTTCCAAGACAGAAAGTGCTACAACAATCCTTTAGAGGGGTTGATGAAAGAGCTGAAAACTCCATGAAAGCTTTGCCGCAGGAACGGGGATTTTTACAACCTAGCAGCCTATGAGTTGTTCACACAGCATGAGTAATATATTCAATTTTAACTTTGTAGTTTGACAAAACAAAACAAATGTAAAAATTTCAAGATTTGTCTTTTGTTCTTTGTATTAAATAACTGCAGCGGGGAAAACCAGCGTGATAATAGTGAAAGTCTGGAAAAGCTGTCAATGTCTTTTTTAGCTTTCCTGATGTTCCCTTCAACAATCTGTCCCTGGGCATCGCTGAAATCCTTTCAGCATGACTACAAGTTGTCGACTGCTCCCTGAAGCTCCCTTTCTAACCGGATCTCCTCGAGTGTGTCAAATGGAGCTCTTCTACTTGACTTAAATTTTTGGGGCAAAGAAAGAAAGTCCCAAATCTGCAGAGCATGAATTGTCTTCATAATTGCATGTGCCAATTTTCCTCATCTTTTTGCTGTTCTCTTTATGGATCAACATAGTGGATCATCTGTCTCTATCTCTAGCATCCTCTTCTGTCACACAAACTTACCTGTAGTGTCCTCCTTCACTCCAACCAAAAATCTTCTGTGTGATCTTCTTCTTTTCCTCCTCTGCACATGTCCAAACCATCTCAGCCTTGCCTTTCAAACTGTGTCATCAAAACACTCGACCTGAGCTGGTCCTCTAATCTTGCCAGTTCTCTAATCTTAGATACTTCAACTCTGCTACCTCCTGTCTTTATGTTAGTGCCACCATGTCCAAGCAACACATCCCAGGTAAACCTTTCCTTTCATTCTTGCCTGCACCACATCTCAACCAAGTGTTCTCTCACAGAAGCCTCGGGCTGTTACCCAATTTGCAAGTCTCCATTGACAGTCTGACCTTAAGGAAAAATTCACAGTGCACTCTCTTAAGAAAGACCTGATAGGCAAACACTGGGTTGTAGCTGGGGAACAAACCCCCACCAGAAGTGATGTTCCTCAAAATGATCTGATCATTTTGACAACAAAAGCCACTGAAGAGGTTTGACGTCCATGATAAAATCTCACAATGCTCATGCACAGAAGTGGAATTCTGATCTACAACGATTCTCGAAATAGCAGCTGAAAACAGACCTAAAGTTCACAAGGACATGAGGATGAAAGGCAAATCTAAAACAAATAAACTCAGGCACTGTATTGGAAGGTAACCAGTATATTATTTTAAAAAACAATCTTAAATTAGTCTTTTGTCAGTTGTCTTTGCATTTGAATGATATGAGCCTCTGGATCCTGCAGGATATCAGTTTGGGATTTTTCTTGAAAACATGCAGATGGAATCTCTTAATTGTTCTCATTTTTTAAATATGATATGTATTTTATGCCAGTATTATACAACATGTCCAATGGTAGGGAACAATGGTTAAAAGTTATCACTAAAAACTGTTGGTGGTGTTGTTGCTCCCCATGCACCTACCTGTTGGTGTGGGAGTTGTTGTGCATGAACCAGGAGCGGTTGTTGTCCACATACATGGCCCAGGCTTTGTCATCTTTCCCCAACATCATGTCCTTCATGGTGTTGATCCTTGCTATGCCAAACGCAGGATCTGGGTGGTTGTCATAGCGATCAATGCTGACCTCCCAATAGTGAATGCCCTGAGATTCAATAGGGGGTAAAAAAATTAATCTTCTATAACTTCTATAACCAAAAATCAACAGAAAAAGGCTAATCGCTGTCAAATTTAAATGGAAAATATCTGTATACACTTCACCTTGGAGAAAGCAGCAGTCCCCAGCACCACACGGTCATCATAGCTGTTACAGCTAACTGTCTGGTTGTCATTAGTCAGAACAATGTCCCGATGAGCTGAGGTGGGGTCAAAGGTGAACCAAGCCACTGTAAGAAGGACACAACAGTTAGCCTGCTAATAGTCTTTGGAAATTCTGTAAGTCTGTACTAACATTCACACTAAATTTAGTCACATGTTGTATTCTGCATCTTATTAAAATAATTTTAAAAACTGCTCATCCAAAGTGAACCTTACTGGGTAGCTATACCTACCCACACCTACAGTAAAGCCAATAATTATATCACTGATTCTAGAAGGGCCATGCTTTCTTTTTCATAGGATTAAAGACCCTATACAGTCCTTTGAAAATAAAACATGATTCAAAGCTCATAGAACCACCTTTAGCAGAAATAACTTGAAGTAATTGTTTTCTTTATAACTTTCAGTGTCTTAATTCATTATGGCCATATTTGCTATATAGCTTTGCTTCATTTCGTTAAGGTTTGATGTCATTTATTAATGCACAGCTCTCTTAAGGTCCCAAAACAGCATTTCTGTCAGGTTGAGGTCTGAACTTTGACTGTGCCATTGTAGCATATTGATTCTTTTCTATTTCAGCTATTTATTGTAGATTTGCTGGATAATTTTCCTGTTGCATGAACCAATTTGGGTGTTCTTGCAAACATGATCACATTTGACTCTAAAATACTTTAGTATCAGAGGAGTATAGAGGAGTTTAAGGGTGACTCAATGACTGCGAGGAGCCGAGGTCCTGTGGGTGCAAAACAAACCCAAACCATCACCGCTCCACCACCGTGTTTGACTTTCTCCAAACATGGCGCTGTACATTAAAAGGACATTGTTCGAGAAGTCTTGTGGTTTGTTCAGTTCAAAACCTAAGCTGTGCTACAATATTCTCTTTAGACAGTAGTAGGGATGGGTACCGGTATCCGGTGCCATTATGGCAAAAGCAGCGCACATTTCATTGCTTTATTTCGGTGCTTTTTTTTTTCTTCCTGAGATGTCATACACTTTGGATTCTAGCCAATCATTTTATCTTTGCAAGGATAGTAGGTGGGCCCAGGTACGTACATTCTTTTAGAGCTACAGATTAAAAATGCCCAAGGCAAAGTGGTCAAAAGTCTGGCTTTACTTCACAGCAAAAGATGCAAACTCAGCAGCCTGCAACAAGTGCTTTAAGGTGATACTGTGATACTGTGCAAAGGAGATAACACCTCGAATCTGACAACCAACCTGGCGATGCATAGCGTTTTTTTAGAAGCCAAGAAATGCACCAAGTTAGCAACATCCCCCAAGAACCCGAAGAGTAGAGTCCTGGCCCCTAGCCCTGCCAGTGTAGCAGAAATGATGACGGATGATGATGGCAGCAGCAGCCGTTCTTCTCTGCGTGAGTAGCTTAATGTTCGTGTGTAATTTAAGTTGAGTAGGCTAACCACGTTATTAAATTAATGCATGTAAGGTGAACTAGCAAACACCGTTGTAGTTACATGCGGCTGTCTTCTTGTTTGATGGCAGATACTCCCTTCACCCTGGCCAAAAAGGCTAAAATGACCAAAGCAAAAGTTTGAGCACCGTTTAAGCACCAGCACCGTTTCAAAAGTACTGGTTTGGCACCGGTATCGGATAAAACCTAAACGATACCCATCCCTAGACAGTAGAGGCTTTTTACAAGCATCTTCCAAATGACCCATACTTGAGTCTGTTACACCTTCTCTGAGCATTGTGTGGTCTGAAAAGTCAAACTAGTTTAATTGCTGTGACTGATTTTTTTAAATTATCAAAATACTTTGAACAAGCTCAAGGAATACACATAAATACAACTTTCAGCTTAACTCAGCAAGGGATATTTTCATCTCTGGCTGATAAAAACAAGACTATAAATGTAATCACTCTGTCAAATAATCACATTAATATGTATTAAAAGATTCTTTTATAATGAATGTGACCTTAGAAATCTTTGTACGGCGGTTGTGGGCAACAACTAATTGGGTTCATCCACAGAAAACAATGCACTTGTAAAGTGTAGGCCTGAGACGGGAAATGTTTCATCAACTACCAATGCATTATTAAAAAAGTGCTTGCACATGAGATTTTTACTGTCACACTACACGGATGCCATGTTTTTGTTTGCAGCCATTGCTGTCTGTTCAACAAGAGTCACGTCGCCGCAGTTTTCTTTCTCGGTGTAGCTGCGGTACAATCCTCAAAGAGAGAGAGAGGAGGAAGAGGAGGAGAAGGGGAGGGAAAAAGAGGCAGAGTAGGCAGGAAGAAGAACGATGATAGAGAAGAATAAAAAGAGGGCGGGTGGGATAAACAGTTATCAGTCAGAAAACAGACTCTAATGCCCATTATTGCTGTGGCTGGTTCAGAGACACTGTTTGTGTGTTTGTGTATTGTAAAAATCTCCACCCGCATTGCTCTGCTGTTACACAGTGGGTGTCTCTATTTTCTTCTTTCACCTCCTCTTTCTCTGAGTCCTTAATCTCATTCTTTCCTTTCTTCTCCAGCAGTATATTCTGTTTTTTCTCCCTTTGCAGTTATGTTTTTTCCTTCCTTTTCTCTTTTTCCTTTGCATCTCTGTACAGTTTTACCTTTATCCTCTTTTTCCATTGCCCCCTTTCTTTTTCTTACTTAACCGCTCCTTTGATCTCCTTTTCTTTCCTTCTGTTTTCTTCTTGTTTGTGACTTTTCTTTACTGTCTACTCAAACCTGGTCTACTTCAGCTTTTTTCCATCCGCTTCCTCTTCATTATTCCGTTTCTCTTTTCTTCCCCTTTCTTTGTCTACTGTTCCTGTCCAGTGTATTTCCTTCACCCTCTTCAAAATCTTCCACCTACCTTTCTCCTGCCTTCTCCCAAAAACATCTCCTCCTCTATGTAAGAGGCTTTTCTGTTCACAGTTACATAGGTCAGATGAAATTACATCATGAAACCTGTTTTACAAAGAAGCTCACAGACAAAAAAATCCCTTGGGTAAAAATATATAATGAAATCAAGACAGCCAAAAGAGCAGAATCAAAAGTAAGGCAGACAAAGAGTCCATCTGTCATGCTCTGGAAGCTAAGCCAGTTCCAGCACACACCACGTACCATCAGAAGTCTTGAGCATGACTGTCTTGCTGTATGGACCCACTCCAATGGAATTATAAGCTTTCACCCTTGCGTTGTAGGAACTGTTGAAATGAAGACCATCGACTGTACACACTGTTTCCTTCCCCACATATACCTCCTGGGGGCACACACAAACACGCACACACAGACACACACAAACTCAGCATCATTTGAAATGCAAGTTGAGGCAGTATATGCTCAAGGATTAGTGAAGAGGTCAAGATCTCTAGCACTTTTAATGCATGCTTGATGATGACTCATATACTTACACACATAAAGAGTATTATCTGTCCTTTGTCAGATATGAGCATCATATTGAGGAGAGCTACTAAACATCATTTTCTGAGTTTCAGATTAGATTAGTTATTTTCACAGTAGAGTTATTGCAGTGTTTCCCAAAAACAGAAATTTCTTGGGCAGGCTGCCCACGAATCTTTTTCAACCTTCAGAGAAAACAACGAGATTGAGAAACAAGTTCAAGTTGCTGCTGTGATGGTTCTTGGTGTCGTTCAGCTGTCTTTATTCTCTTGTCCTGGAGACACAACTGCTTATTTTTTATTATCTATTTCCACAAAAAATATATGCATTTCTTTTGGGTGCACACATATGATCTGTGCCTCATTACTGCCACGATACAGAGTAATTCTGTGGGAAACACTATTAGTGTAAATCTTTTGTTTAACAAATAGTACTCACCCTGTACTGTCCTCCATTGCCATCATCCAGCTCCAGGATGTAGCCCTCGATGGGGTTGATGGTGGGCATAGCTACCCTCCAGGCCAGGGTGGCGCTGTTATTCCTTGTGCAGCACTTCTCCAGCTGCAGGAGAGGAGCTGGAGGCACTGAGGGTCTAGGCTCCACTGTGTAGAGAGATGGATGGATGCAATTTAAATTTTGCAATCAATGAATGAGAGGAATTGGGACAAAGAAGAGGTACAAGGAGGGAGACATGAAAGTGTGGAAGGATGAAGAGAGGAAGACATACAGGGATGCCGTCATCTGGCGGGTTGCCTTTAAACAGACTGAATGAAGAGAAAAAGGAGCTTTAATGACAATCTGGTGGGAGATTTAAAAAAGAGCCTTAAAGGTGAAAGAGCTCTGGGTTCATTTACAGGGTAACAGCTGGGAATTATTAAGGGCTTAAACTGGACCTAGTGAGGACTCTACATACACTTAAAGGGTAGTGTAGTGGTAGGGATGCACTGGGTTAGATTGATATGCGCTTTGAAGGCTGACTTGTAGTTTGATAGTAATAAATAAATCAGCAAAGGTGGTAAGAAAGTATGAGACATCGGCTCCCCACCAAAGGCCAGACTGATGAAAGCAAAGCATCATTCCTGCATAAAATCTGCATAAAATCAGAGGAAAAGCATCATATCAGTCTAACTCTTGTACAAAACAGGTGAAAAGCAAATTCCAAAAGGAGAAACAAACATACAAACAATAAAATAAGAAAAGATTAAAAAAATCTTTCTTCACTTTTTCATTTACAGGTACTTATCTGATAAATATATAACAGTACGGAAAACACAGGGGAAGGCAGCAGTCATGGCGGACAGTATAGGAGATAATGCATGTTTTGTTGATATTACATATTTGAATTTATGACTTATTACATGGAGATCAGCCACAACATCAAAAATACAGATTATGTAAAGTAATTAATAACGGCCATCTCTTTACAATGCAATGTTCTGCTGTAGAAATCTGGTTTCATGTCATTTATGTGGATGTTACATTGACGCAGAACATTAAATTATCCTTCAAACAGCCCAGATACTAATGCAAACATGAATCTACAAGATGTACCAGAGATAGCCTGATCCACAGACGCCCCACCCGCAACCTCCAGCAGGCAAATGATCTGCTACCTGATCGCAGAGACCAAAGGACACCTGCAGAAGTCCCAAATGTTGATGGATTGAAGCAGATTCTAATGTTGTGGCTGATCAGTCTATAGCTATCAAGCAAGACTGAATATGTGAAAACAAAATGATTAGAGGATCATGTTTACTGCACATTTCCTCAGTATATACTTACTCCCTATGATTTGTATTGCCACAGTTTAATTCATGCATAATTATATTTTTATATATGTGTCATTAGTAATATGTGAAACAAAATTATCGCAGGAAACAAAGATCTTTGTGCAGAACTGTTCAGCAGATCAGTGTCGTTTACTGTTGAAGAGCTGAAAAACAACATGCAAAGGGAAAACACCAGAGAAACACTGTGGGACAAAAAGACCAGTGAGTTTCCTACCAGAGAGCTATCGGGGCTAAGGAACGAGGCAGGAGTGACAAAATATATGCAAGGAAGGGAAACAGAGATTTACAGTGAAAAATAGAGTCTCTGAAATACCTCCTGGGCTCTCTGTCTCCATCTCAGCCTCACCACTGCCTGCTTCCTGCATTTGTTTCAATTTTGGATTCTCCTGTACATCTGGAAATATGATGTTGATTTAAGTCAGTGTTCTCTAAAGAAGTAAAAAGGATGACCAGAAGTGTAGTGTATCAATCATACACTTATTTGTCACAATGATATTAACTAAAGGTCCAAAAATTATCATTGATAAACACAAAAATCGTTTGTCAAGCCTAAACTTGAAGGTTTTGTTGTCCTTTTTGTGTTGCATTATTTTGTGTAGTATTTTGTAGTTTTAGGTAGTATTTGTGTAGTGATAAGACAAGAGATTGTGTTTTTAGGTAGCACTTTTAGAGCTAGGTAATAATTTGGTAATTGTGGGGTAATAAGTTGGAAACAAGGAGGCAATAATTTTATCATCACTATCATCACTGCCCCAGTAATATCCAAGCAGTTATTTTGTATCAACAGTGATTACTGCTGAGTAACATTACATTACTCAGCAGTAATCACTTACTGAAATCATACTATAATGCATGTATATACAGGGAGTGCAGAATTATTAGGCAAGTTGTATTTTTGAGGAATAATTTTATTATTGAACAACAACCATGTTCTCAATGAACCCAAAAAACTCATTAATATCAAAGCTGAATGCTTTTGGAAGTAGTTTTTAGTTTGTTTTTAGTTTTAGCTATTTTAGGGGGATATCTGTGTGTGCAGGTGACTATTACTGTGCATAATTATTAGGCAACTTAACAAAAAACAAATATATACCCATTTCAATTATTTATTTTTACCAGTGAAACCAATATAACATCTCCACATTCACAAATATACATTTCTGACATTCAAAAACAAAACAAAAACAAATCAGCGACCAATATAGCCACCTTTCTTTGCAAGGACACTCAAAAGCCTGCCATCCATGGATTCTGTCAGTGTTTTGATCTGTTCACCATCAACATTGCGTGCAGCAGCAACCACAGCCTCCCAGACACTGTTCAGAGAGGTGTACTGTTTTCCCTCCTTGTAAATCTCACATTTGATGATGGACCACAGGTTCTCAATGGGGTTCAGATCAGGTGAACAAGGTGGCCATGTCATTAGTTTTTCTTCTTTTATACCCTTTCTTGCCAGCCACGCTGTGGAGTACTTGGACGCGTGTGATGGAGCATTGTCCTGCATGAAAATCATGTTTTCTTGAAGGATGCAGACTTCTTCCTGTACCACTGCTTGAAGAAGGTGTCTTCCAGAAACTGGCAGTAGGACTGGGAGTTGAGCTTGACTCCATCCTCAACCCGAAAAGGCCCCACAAGCTCATCTTTGATGATACCAGCCCAAACCAGTACTCCACCTCCACCTTGCTGGCGTCTGAGTCGGACTGGAGCTCTCTGCCCTTTACCAATCCAGCCACGGGCCCATCCATCTGGCCCATCAAGACTCACTCTCATTTCATCAGTCCATAAAACCTTAGAAAAACCAGTCTTGAGATATTTCTTGGCCCAGTCTTGATGTTTCAGCTTGTGTGTCTTGTTCAGTGGTGGTCGTCTTTCAGCCTTTCTTACCTTGGCCATGTCTCTGAGTATTGCACACCTTGTGCTTTTGGGCACTCCAGTGATGTTGCAGCTCTGAAATATGGCCAAACTGGTGGCAAGTGGCATCTTGGCAGCTGCACGCTTGACTTTTCTCAGTTCATGGGCAGTTATTTTGCGCCTTGGTTTTTCCACACGCTTCTTGCGACCCTGTTGACTATTTTGAATGAAACGCTTGATTGTTCGATGATCACGCTGCATCCCTCTGCAAGATATCTCACTGTTTTTGACTTTTCTGAGCCTGTCAAGTCCTTCTTTTGACCCATTTTGCAAAAGGAAAGGACGTTGCCTAATAATTATGCACACCTGATATAGGGTGTTGATGTCATTAGACCACACCCCTTCTCATTACAGAGATGCACATCACCTAATATGCTTAATTGGTAGTAGGCTTTCGAGCCTATACAGCTTGGAGTAGGACAACATGCATGAAGAGGATGATGTGGACAAAATACTCATTTGCCTAATAATTCTGCACTCCCTGTATATATATATGTGTGTGTGTGTGTGTGTGTGTGCTACCTAAACACTGAAATACATTTTTTGCACGCAGCAATGAATTTTGTTCACTCAAATTTAGCTTTTCTTTGCTCGAAATAAATTTCTCCTCAAAATGCAACACTTGTACCTGCAAATTTTTTTTACATGCGCTCAGAATAGTGGCACACAAATAATGCCGTATGCTTGTTCTACGCTTTTTTATGCTGCATATTTTACCAGAGGTGCAAAGTTATATTCTTTCCAGTGCAGCTGAGCAGCTGCTGCTATATTATTATAAAAGTATAACAGTATAATCCTATTATCCAGTATTCAGCATTGTTTGACGGTATCAATGCAAATTTTATGTTTAATATTGTGGCTTATTATAAGGAAATGTTTGGTAATGTTTCTACTACATTTCATAGTAATATTTGTCACAATTTAAAGCATATGAAGTTCACTTTAATAGTTTATTAATATGTAATTACAAAAATGTAAAAAGGCAGTTTTGTAGTTCTTAGCCCTGTTTCCTGGTTATCACACAGAAACTACTGCAAAATACATTAGAAGGTTACCTAGGCAACCAGAGCCAGGAATGTCCGTGAGCAATCAGCTGTCAGCTTCAAAGAGATGAGTGAGGAACGAATCACTTTGCTCCAAAGCTATGCGTGGACATAGCTTTAAAGCTGTGCATAATTAAAGATGTAACTGCTTTAAGTGATAGGTCTTGTAGAGTGTTTAATTTAATTAGTTTCATTTTTGTACAAAGAATCAGCTGTTCTGTTTTTCCAATAATTGCATTTTGCTTTGAGCTTGTTTAGCCACAAACTAGTATCCTATACAATTAATAGACAGTGAATTACAGTTCTGTGTTTCTAATCAAGCCACCTACTGTTAACCTAAACTACTCAACTCAACCATCTCATGCAACTATTAGCATCTCGTTTTAAGAAAAGTTGAGGTGAAGACAAGAAAAGAAAATGAAAGATAAAAAACATGCAGAGGAGGAATAACTAATGAATCTTTATGCCTGTGGAGGATGTTATGATGGCTATGCACATCTTTTATTTACAGTATATGGGTTTAAACAAACTTAATATTTGAGTACAAACATACCTTTTGTTGGTGCTCTGTATGTCAAAGATTAAAATTCAAATGCTTAAAATGAAATTGTCCGTCGTTAAAGTCCATACCAGATAATGGGTGAGAGAGAAAGGAATCATACAACTGAATTCCACATCCCCAGTCTTGGAGAAGAAAAGAGAGCTGATCAAAGCTTTCTGGCTTTCTAAGAAGTTTGAGTGGAGCTTAAATTGGAGAAAATCTATTTGAAGTAGAACTTAACTCAAGCCATGACCTGAAGACCCGGGACACATTTTTAAATTTAATTCACTAAGTTTTTGTCGTGTCTGTAAGAGCTAGTGTCCTTATTTTCTAGGAAGTTGACTTTGTTGGGGACAAAAAACGTTGCTGCAGCTCATTGGAAGTGTCACCCAAGATGAACCATAACATTACAAGAGTGCATAATCACAGTTATGATACCGAATATAAAATTTATCACACACAGAGCTCCACTGAATGTAATTTCCTCATTGTGAAAATGAGTATTTTGCTTATGATTTAATGGATTTTGTACTCTTAATAGCTGATAACAAAGACCGGTCAGCATTATTTACTTTTCTAGCAAAGTAACCAGGTTGAATCTGCTTCTGCACAGGGAAGACATCCCATCTTCACCGCCTAAGTGCAGCCATATGCAAATAAAATATGCATATTGGTGATTACATATTTAATATACATTAACTATACATCTGGGTAATCTCGGAGACCGCAGCGGAATGAATATAAAACACGCTGTTTACTCATGCGTGCCAACTGGCTGCTGGGTAGCAACAGCCAATTAATAAATAATTAGATGTGCACACTGTAGTATGAGTTAAAGAAACCTTAAAAGAAAAGAGCAATAGCAGCTAAATCTTATTTTGTTGACTTTAGATCATAGGTGTCAAACTCTGGCCCGCGGGCCAAATTTGGCCCGCAGCCTAATTACATTTGGCCCGTGAAGCCATACCAAATTACTATTAGAGCTGGCCTACTGGTATTATACAGCTAATATATATATTGTTTAGTATTAAGCTTTGCTTGTTCCATATTCAGTTTTCCAGTAAAACTTATTTGAGTCCATAAGAAAAGATTCATTCTTATATCTGGAGGAAGATTTTTTTTTTTAAATAAATATTAATGTTAGCCCGCGACTTTGTTCCAGTTTTGAATTTTGGCCCACTGTGTATTTGAGTTTGACACCCCTGCTTTAGATGAATCTTGTTTGTGTATGTTTGTGCATGCCAAAATTATTTACATATATCTATAATTATAGAGACTTTTTAAGTAAATCGTTGGCAAGCTTACAAGTGAGCTTTACTCCAGGGCCCTGTTTCAGGAAGCCGGTTTAGTGGAAAAACTGAGTAAGTATACCCTGAGTTAACGAAAACTCTGGGTTTTCGGTTTCACAAAGCGAGTTCAGCTGCAGCCTGAGTGAGTCACTATGACGACACACTCCGTGAAGCTAACCTGCCCCCTAGCAGGTTTACTACAACTAACCCTGACTGTCTCCGCCCCTTTGTCGGAAACCTGACAGTAGGAAGTGTCGGACATGGCGTGCCACTTCCTTGAAGAGCCAGTAGATCGTGAAGCCCAAATTCTCCGCAGAGCTCTCCGCCGGGAGAGAGTGATCAGAGCGCGTTTGGACATTTTATCATTTCCTGATGATTTTCTGTGTGAACGTTACCGTTTCTCAGCACAATCTATAATTTATTTGGATAACATCCTCAGGCCATATATTACGCATGTGACACATCGCGGACATGCTCTCAGTTCATTGCATATTATTTGTATTGCACTTCGGTTTCTTGCAAACGGGAGCTTTCTGTATAATATTGGTGACGCTGAGCACGTTTCCAAGGCTACCGTCTGTCGGGCAGTCAGGAATGTTACAGTTGCACTGAAACGTCTCCTGTACTCGTTTGTGGTGTTCCCCGGTCATAGACCCACAAGATTTATCAAAGAGGGATGCCACAAAATTGCAGGTAGCAGGATGAACAGAACTTAATTCATGATGTGGTGATACTTGAACTACTACTTAAATTTTACATTTATTCCCACGGTTCCCAGGCGTGATTGGCTGTACAGATGGCACTCACATTCCAATCATTGCTCCTTCAGTAAATGAAGGAGACTATGTGAACAGGAAGTCTTTCCACAGCATTAATGTGCAGGTACATAGTTCCCTGTAGCATTTCAAACTAACAAATTTCTTCATTATAGTAATGGATGCTAATTTGTGTTCTCTGCACTGTGAAGATCATATGTGATGCTGCCAACATTATCACAAATATGGAAGCCAAGCGGCCAGGCTCTGTCCATGACTCACAAATATTCCATGAATGTACACTGAGCACAAAATTTGGACATGGTGAGTTGAAAATACTTTAAAATATATAAAGACCAATTGCTTCAGGGACATTTGAACTGAAGTGTATCCTTCTGTCTTAGGAGAGTTCACTGGCTACTTGCTTGGTGATAGGGGGTATCCATGTTTACCCTATTTGCTTACCCCTTACCCTGACCCTGAACCGGGCCCACAGCAGCGATATAATCTGGCTCATTGCAGGACAAGAGCCAGAATTGAAATGACTATCGGAATGCTTAAGGCCCGGTTCCAGTGCCTGCAAAGACTCAGGGTCACCCCAGAAAGGGCATGTGACATTATTGTGGCATGTGTGATTCTTCACAACATTGCCACAATTAGAGGAGAACACTGTCCTTCTGAACCAAACATCAGCAGTGATCCAAACCATGAACATCCTGACCCTCCCACGGACATACAAGATGGAAGCGCAGTCAGAGACACCATATGTCACAATCATTTCTTTTGACCCATCACCTCAACATGTTGAAAGAAGAATAAACAGATTTTTTGTTCAACTGGCTTTATTGGTCGCCTGTGTTTCCTGTACACAAAGTATTAAAAGATGTAAACCTCATAAAGTGTCTCTGTTGCTTCCTCCTCTGTAACAGCTGTCAATGTTTCTTCATTATTTTCCTGTAGTAAAGAAATAAACAACATTGCTGTTCTACTGTAAACTCATATAATCTGTGGAGTATTACTCACAACTGCATGTTGGTCTGGCTCAACAGGAGGCTGCACCAGATGCAGTACACCATCACCATCAACTGATAGAATATGAGGTTTATACAGGTCACTTATAACTTACAAGGGACCAAATGGCAATTAACAAACATACCTATCACCTTACACTTCATTGTCATTATGCTCTCAAAGACAACCAAGGCTGAGGGAAGGCAAAATCAGTAGGAAAATAACTTCACTACAAAATAATTCATTATGGTAAAGAGTTTATCAAATGAATGCGCAGCACTGCAAAGGTGACTGTGAAGAAAGGATGTATGCACATCATGTATTATTTTGAATTTACCCCTTATGTAGGCACTTGTGTCTTGCGGGGTTATTGACTCAGAGGATGTCCCCGCAGAGATGCCTTCGGCCACAGGGCGCCCACTGTTTTGGCTGAGGGCCAACTGCTCAGCCTCTGTGAGTGGTGGAGGACCCCCACCTGTTTTTCGGGCCTCCGCTTTTTTTCTGTTGGCTATAACGGGCCACATTTGAGCATACAGAGTAAGCAAATATGTACTTGTAATGTGCTCAGATAATTTCAATAAGTGCTTACAGAAAGAAAATTAATGTAGCCTCTAACTGCAATTGATTTACATCGGACAAACAGACCAAGCACTATGGCTCATAATACAATTACACCTTACCTGTTTGGACTATATTTTTATATTTCATTTTTACTTGCTGCCAGGAACGTTTGGGGCCTGTTGGGTTGCACCTGTGCTCACATCACATCACAAAATAAAATGTATAAAATAACAAATAAAATAACATATGATAAAATAACGTGTTAAATGGGTGGAAATCCCTAGATCAATGTTTATATTAACACTCACGCATTGACTCTGTCGGCTATGTTTTGCCATGCATGCTCCCTTTCTTTTGCAGCTGTGGCTGTGTTACTTTTTTCCGCGGAATTTGCATGTTATCGGCATATGCTGCCATCAGAATTTCGGCCTCAAGCGCTGTGAAATACATTGACCGCGCCTTCTTTCCCTCCGTCTCCATGGTGACTCGCTTAATCTGTGCTCCGCTTATCAGGGCTTTATGTATCCTCGTCCGCGCGCTTCACTTGGGGTTAAAGCAACTCCGCGTTGATTGAACTAATTGTTATCAGCCTTTCTGAAACCGAATATTCCGAGTTGGACAGTTCGGGGTTACTCAACCGGGAGTGTCGTTTTTCACTCTGAGTTTTCCAAACCGGCTTCCTGAAACAGGGCCCAGGACTTCAATATGTATGTGCAGCTCAAGAAAATGAGTATTCTGGCAACCCAGTCAAAATCTGTGGTCAGCCTCCAAATTCAGCCACAACCCTGAACTGTTCCTCAGTTTTCCTCACTGTGTAGGAACAGTTTTGTTCAAAAAGATTCATATAGTAAGATTTTTGTGAGGAATATGATCTCAATGGGAGGAGAATTGAGGCTGCTTGATGATTTGAAGGAATGTGGTGGCCAGAGACAGGTGTGCAAGTGAAGAGACTATCAGTGATACTGCAGGATACTGCTGATTGTCATATTATCTGGTGGTAAATACATTAGATGATTACCTAGGCAACCAGAGGCTGGTAAGTCCACAAGCAACCAATCATCACCTCCAGTGAGGAGCGAATTGCTTGAAGCAAGGACTCTGAGATGCATCAAGTTAGTATAAAAGGCCAAAGGTTTACAGAGGTAAATCTAGGATAACAAATTATTCTCAATTCAAAGTTAATAAATCAATCAATCTGTTGTTCCCAGCAGAGTAACTGAGAAATTCCCAGCATTGAGCTTGTCCGTACATCTTAGTTAAACTAGCTTTACCATTCTTTTCTAGTTTTCTCTCGTGTGAGACTCATGCCTTATAAAGTGGAGTATGCCTTTTAAATATACAGCTAAAGAGATTTTTTAATTTGACTAAGTTGTAGTAGTACAGTTGGTCTTAAAGTCCAAACGTGTGCTCACCTTTGCCCTGGCAGAAGTCCAGCTGTAGGATGGTCTGTAGCAGCGAGTCGGTATTGAGAGTGAGGTCAAAGTCAGGGCCAACCTTTGGCTCCAGGGCCCCTTTAACCCACTGGTCTTGAGATGACGTCACTCGCTTAATCAGAGCATCTGAGATCTACGCAAACACATACAGTGGGCAAGTTGAAGTTTGCAGACACAGTATAGATTCAGCAATGGTTTACTTGTAAGAAGTAAAGAATGAAGAAAACGCTGGAAATGAGAACACATTCATTCAATATTTATATACTTTTAAATACATTGGAAAATATCAGAGGCCCTCCCTGCATACAAAGTGGATTTTCCATTTGACTGGCCCGGCTTCCATACATTGTGTCTGACAAGTGAAATGAGGCTCACATTAGTGCAGTTCAAATATTTAAAGATATTAGACCCCTGATCTGAGGATAAGACAAAAAAGACAAAAAAGACAAAAAGACAAAAAAACCCAACCTCTAGTGAATACATTGCATGATTGTTTCCATTACTTATGCTCAGTGTAGGGACTAACGCATTATTAAGTAACGCGTTACAGTAACTACGTTATTACTGTGGTAACGAGCACGGTAACTAGTTATTATGTGGTGGCTATCGCGGATCTTCCACAGATTCAGTAACATTAGCAAGTGGTGGAGGCCAGCAGGTAGATGAAGGAAAGGGGAGGCAGGAGGAGAGACTCGAGGCGGGTGTCCGAGTGTCAAGTGAACTGAACTTCAGGTAAGAAGTTATGACCTGCAGTCTATCTGGGTCAGATATAAACCAAGTTTAGGTGGAGTTTATTTTAGTTATGCTGACTTTTTTGTACTGCATACTAGCTAGCATGACGGAGTTTCTATACAGCTGGGCGGCTGCTATGATGTTACTGATGTTGAACTTTATTTTGTTCATAAGGTTAATTATTAGAGTTGCCAACCGTTCCCTAAAAAATGGAATCGTCTCGTATTCAGAGAAAATATTTTGTATTGAGCTGAAAAGGAACGCAGTTTGTCCCGTTCTTCAGCTACAATGAAAAAGACACAAAGCTGGAGTTATTGTCTTTACGCTGCAGCTGTCTCTTCTTCTCTCATTCTCTCCCCCTCCCTCTCCTGTTTCTACTTCAATCATGAAACTGATCAATGATCAGCTGATCGGCTTATCTGTCGCAAGTCCCGTCTGTCTTGTTTGTTTATCTCCCACATATTTGGAAATATGCACATTATTTTTTCCTTTCTATTGGTAGGTGGCACAGTGCACTTGTGGCTAGAAGACTGGAAGCAACACATTAACAAGAGAATTCTGAGTAAAACCAAAGTTACTTTCCTGAGTAACTAGTTACTTTGAAAGTAACTGGATTACTTTTGATAGAAGTAACTAGTAATGTAACAACTGTAATTTAAAGTAATTTACCCAACACTGCTTATGCTTCAGAATGGGTAAAGAAAAAGGAAGCTTATTTTCTGGAATATCTGGAAATCATGTGTGTTTTTATTCAGTACCATAAAGGCACATTTATGACTGCAAATGAAGGCCACTCAAGGTAAAAAATAAAAATAAAAAAATCAAGATTTAAAATTGTGAATTTTGATCAAACAGCTGAAATTTACAAGAACAAAGATGAAGAAATAAGTCATGTAACTGTATTGCTTTATTTTTCAACTTTAAGTTGGAATAAAATCACATATTTGAATAGAATAGAATAGAATAGAATAGAATAGAATAGAATAGAATAGCCCTGTATTGTCGTCGTACTTTTGTTTGTTTTTTGTTGCTTTGTTTTTGTTATTTAAAATCAATAATTTGTAAGACTTGAGAAATGTAATTAAACATTATTAAATGTGTTTTAGCCAAGGTTAGAGGATGACAGGTTTTATTGAAAATGAGCTTGTGGCTTCTGGTCTGCTTTATCGACCTCATCGGATAGATCTGTCGTTGGCGTCTAATAATGTGTTTTATAAGTTATTGATCCCAGAACCTCAAATAATGACTTTTTTTACAACTTAACCTTGAAATGTTCCTTTACACAAAAAATAAAACCCGACTTTTTTCTCATCACTGTTTTCTCTGTTTTTATGACTTTAAACTTTAAACCTTTTTTGCTGTTGTGTTGGTTTCTTTTTTTTCTTTTTTCTTGCCCTCTGTGGCTGTAATATGCCCCCGTAGATGTTTGCTGATACACTACAAATATTTCTGCACATGCACTGCATCCTGAGTCTGTGGGAGCAGGTCATTGTTGAGTAAGTGGGTGTCATGTGCCCTTCCTCTATCACGTGCGTGCTCTATCCAGGCGTACCACCTAACACGTAAGGA
This sequence comes from Mchenga conophoros, assembly GCF_057382185.1. Classification (NCBI taxonomy): domain Eukaryota; kingdom Metazoa; phylum Chordata; class Actinopteri; order Cichliformes; family Cichlidae; genus Mchenga; species Mchenga conophoros. Next base: position 19,613,136 of record NC_140540.1, read on the forward strand.
AAGGAAGTATTTCCAGTGGTGACACAAATACTGAATATTTTTTCTATTTCAAATTTCAAAAACGACCTCCCCCTGATTTCACACATCCAGATATAGCGCTTTTGATATATACTACTAAAGATATGCAAATAAAGTTGTATAAAGCCTTTTTTGTTTCCTGAGAGAGTTGTGTGAACTTTGATATAAAGCCCAGACTCTGCATGAGCTGAGACTCGAGACAGATTTAAAGATGAAAAAAAAGTCTGATGGTCTTGAAAAGTCTTCATGATTTAGCGTTCTGCAGGAAACCAACATTTATTTCTTCTGAGGAGGTCACGTTTCTCCATCTATACATACAAAGATCAATGATTATTTATTAGCTACTGAGCATGTCAACCTATTGATTACTAGGCATGTAAAGTTAATTCAAAATAGAACAGCTGCAGATGTATTAAAATAAGATGCATGTTGCTGTGACTGTAGTGCTGAAGTGCAGGCAGGCATGTGGGGTTGTTGTTGTTGCTGTTCTCCGTGCTGACTCCTTCCTCTGCTACGCCACAGTTTGCTTGTTTTTTTTGGCTGTGCCGATTCAACAAACATCAGAGGCTCCCCGTGAAGCTGATTTCTCCTAATGTGCTCAGAGGATCTGTGTGTCACGCTTCCTTCCTACCTTCATTTCCATTTTTTGGTTCAAAATATCTCAGAAAAAGATTTGATTTGGGTTGAATTTTAATCGAGTAAGACCTCATAGTGTTTTGTCCTGTGCTTTACTTATTTAAGTAACATAATTCCCTTGGCCTCAGCAAAAGAAGGAATGTATTCTGCCACACGCTGTTTTTGTGCTGATGTTCGGTTGTTTTAGATGTTTAATAGTTTTTAGATTATGGTGAACTGAAATTGTTGTTTTTTTGTGTTCTTTTTGTCTTTGTAACATCCCCTGTTACTCATCTTCATACTCGTCTCACACGCACAAACATGAGGTGTGTAAAATACCTGGAGGAAACCACTTGGATCATTCTCTTTGAGGACTTCTAGACAGTACTCCATCATGCCGGTGGTCTGCCGTAACTTCATAGTGCAGTGTGTGATCTGGTCACGTACCACCTGAACAAAACAGATCAGATGCATGAGTTGTTAAAAGCAATTATTCTGAGATGAGCATCTGAAATATTTTCACTATGTTTAATTGTATCAGTTTCAATCAGTTTGTACAAGTGAAAGACTCTGAAAGACTCTGAGGTATGACCTTTTCCCCGAGCCTTCCTTTGCCCCCTGTTAGTGTCTTCCATTGCCTGCATGAGTTTATTCTCTTTCAGTTGTATCCTCTTGCTTTAAAAAGTTGTTTCCTCATCTTTCCATTTTGTTTTTAACTTCCTACCTTTGTTCTCTTTCCAACCTTATTGCCTGATTGAGTTCACTTGTGCCGCATTACCCTTTTAGTGGCTAGAAGACTAGTTATTTAGGCCCCTGGCAGTCTGTCCATTCTTTGATGTCGATTGTTGGGTTCACTTGAACAACTTTAGCATCAATATGGTATTATATCATTATATGTGTCCCAGGCACACTCAAGCGCATCTTGGTTGGTTGTAGGACTAGCCTTACTCAGGGGAGATATACATGGAGACACAACTTTCTCCTATCGTCTATTTTGTCCCTTTTGTCTTACTTCTCTCTATCACCATTTCTATCCCTTTGAAAAAGTGCGGCTCCATAAATGTTAGAGGGGTAAGTATTATTTCTCAGTTGCAGTGAATAGATAGAAGAAAATAAACTGTAGAAAACTAAACAGAAGAAAGAAGAAGAGAAATAATTTAACGTAAACCAGTGAGACACTCCGGGGCCTGCCAACCCTGGCAGGGCCTCCTTGGATGAGGGTGTCTCGTGATAATGGCCGAAGCACCCGATGAACCCAAGGTCCACTACTGATGATGCGTCCCAAATTTTAATATGATAATCTAGATCAGATCTCTAATCTCTAAACCTAACCAAGGGGGGGGGGGAAGGCAGATTAGCTTGGGACAAAGACCGAAAGTGAGGCATAACGATGTGTGCCGCTGGTAAAGTTTCTGGGCTGACTTTCCTCAAAACAGCCATTCCTCAAGATTTTCTCCATTTAAAATGGTAAATGGCCTGTATTTGTATAGCGCTTTTACTAGTCCCACCTAGGGACCCCAAAGTGCTTTACACACCCAGTCATCCACCCATTCACACACACATTCACACACTGGTGGAGGCAAGCTACAGTTGTAGCCACAGCTGCCCTGGGGCAGACTGACAGAAGGGAGGCTGCCATATCGCGCCATCTGCCCTTCTGGCCAACACCAGTAGGCATTAGGTGAAGTGTCTTGCCCAAGGACACAACGACCAAGACTGTCTGAGCCGGGGCTCGAACCGGCAACCTTCCGATTACAAGGCGAATCCCAACTCTTGAGTTACGATCGCCCCGATTTAAAGCCATGCATTATCACGCATTGCAACATCTAGTCCTTTTACTGAATTACAACTACGTTGTTGTCAGCAGAAATATTGCTAATTTCAGAGTGAACTTGTGAAATTCTCTCAAATGCTCAGTAATACAAAGAGGTGGACTTAAACAACAATTTAATCTGTGATACAATCAAAAGCTGTAAATGGTGTCCATGGAGTCCACTTTTTCATGCTGGTCAACTTTTTCTCAGCGACAATGACGCTTAAGATTAGTTCAGTAATAATACAGTTCAGTAAGAATGGGAGGTAATGAATAAAGAAAAGTGGCACCACGCTAAAAAAGTTCAGAACTGCCAGCTCAGGATCACACTGATTTTTGAGCTTGGCAGCAGGTTGTTATATGTGCACTGGGAGTGTAATTAGGGAGCAGAACATGGGCAGTTGGAACTGGCTGACACGAAAGACGAGTTAGTGGCTGGCATGCAAAACAGTCAAGGATTAATTAAAGACTGTCTGACAGCGTGACACCATAATGCCACAACTGGAATCGATCTGTTGATCTCTCATAAATTTCACAGAAACATTATCAGCCGCAACCAGACAAACGCACTTTTCTGTTTTTCATTCAGTCTCTCTCTTTCACACAGACACCAGACACATGCCGTCTGCTGGCTGAACCCCGAGCCAGGGGAAATGAGATTTGGACGTGTGTCACAGTCAGCCGTTTTGGGGCTAATTGAAAGTCTGCAACCTGTCATCGCTTTATTAACCTTTTGTTTTCTTGCAATCAAGCTGCACCACTTTTAACTCACGAGCAATCTTTAATCCTCAGCTCATAGTACTACTAATATCATTATACTCCACGTGTAACACACACACACATCAGGTTTTAAAGTTTAAGCAAGAGATTAGACAGAAAATATTTTGAAACTTGTCTGCATCCAAAATAATTAATTCTAGCGTTAACCAATGGCCGTCTAAATGGATCAGAGAGTTAATTAGGTGCAGTTGTGGTAATTAGTCGTCTTTTATTTGATGGTTTATGAGATCAGTTAATTATTCACCTGTCATCTGTTGTCTGAGTTGAAATATGAAGACCATGACAATTTAGGAAATTTCTAAATATTTTCTTGCATTTTATCCGTTTAGTAAGTTTTCTTATCTCACATGAAATATCCATGTATTTGTATTTGAAGTCACGTCACTCCCTTTTTTCTTTGTTTTTCTCTTATTTGCACTCATACTGTACAAGTCTACTAAAGGTGCAACTTAAAATATGCACATACTCAAATTATTTCCCAAGAGAAAATTTGTTTTTCAAATCACGTTGCCGAACCGTCGCTTTTATCCTCCGTGCAAACAACATGAAGTACGAGGTGTGACGCTTGAGTAAATCTCAGATTTATTTCAATTGCTTTCTGTCCCGCTGAGACTTGCCGTCAACTCCCTCCCACATGCTCCTGCAGCCCCGGCTGATGGGCTTTTCCCGTATGTTCCTCATGAATCTGAAATGAATTTAAGGGTTCAGATATTGAAACACGGTAATTGAATGCACCTCATTGGAGGTACATCTCACAGCCTCTTCAGCAGACACTGAATCACATTTCATTTCAGGTTAGAGCAAAAATATTTTTATTGACATCTATTTTCAGTACACTTTAGACTAAATGTCAAGTATAAATTGAAACTCATAATGTAGAGAATAAAAAAAGCACTAAAATACTCATAAAACCTTCTTGGCTGTATACAAGAAATGAAATGCTCGTCATGCTTGCTATTGGGCTTTTTGTTTCTACTTGCGTTGAAGCTTTTTAATAGAATCTTACTTTTAATTTTGATTAAATGTGTTATTTAACATAAAATTCTTAAGGTACCTTCTCATTTAGCAGCAAACAAAGACAGCACTTAGCCTCTTACAATAATGGTCAGACTTAAAGATATTAATCAGCAGCACAAAAATGGCAGGTTTGATTTTTTTTAAAGGCTTCTGACTGTAACAACTATAACATTATAGCCCTCGAGTATTTGAGTGTGAGAACATCTAGTCTATATTCCTTTACAGGTTTTTATTTGATGATGGAAAATCAAACAGGTCTCTTTATCCTGTAAAAAACAACAAAAAAAAGCTTAGTTACTGTTTGAGTATTTTGTGGGGTTTCTTTGTTTCCTGGTCAAATTTTTATTCTCTGCCTTCTAAACCTCTCTTACACAATAATCACAATGAGATTTGTGTGATCCTCTCAACTCTACACTCAACTCACATGTTTATTCTCAATCTTTCACTATCACCCTTTTCCTTGCATTCAACTCAGTTTTGCAACTAAACTAATCCACAGCTTCGAGATTTCGGCCCTCATGTTTTCGTCACAACACGATCTATTTAGAAATGAAAATAAGAAAAGCAGGAAGAGAAAATGTTATGTCTACAACATGTAATATCCCAAGATCTGGAAACACAAATATTTCCAAAATATAAATTTTGACATTCTAATTGTACATTTTTTATAATCATAGTAGCATCAGCAAAAAATAAATAAAGACTGTAACAGCCTATTGCTTGTACTTAAACTGCAGTTATACACAGTATAATATTCTATATTTTCCTGCTGACAAATAAATAAAAACACAGTCTGTGTTCAACGCAACAGTAGATGTATGTATGCACTGCTTGTATCTGAGAAGTGGGTGTAATGTGAAAACCTACAAATAACGTGCAAAATGACACTTTAATATTTGACATGCCTTAATACCTAAATGACTCTGACTTCACACTATGGTGTTGTGAAATGTGAGCTGCTACTTTTTGGGCATGTGGGTGGAAGCTGTGAGACTGATACGAAGCTGCAATATATATACACATGCAGTCTCAAACTGAATGTGGCTTTCTGTGAGGTTGCATGAGTACCAGTCATACTCACAGGCCATCCAAAAAGTACTTTGGTCAGGTCGAAAGTACTTGTATCAGAAAGTATCTGTGTCTTTGCAATACTTGCATTGCATTAGTTGATTCTGAATTATTAACTTAGTACTCCAACCTCACATCCAACTATGACCAGATCTGGCTCCAAACAGCCAAAATGTAAAAGCAATAATGAATCAAGGCACCATAATGGCTGCATCGGTCTTTTGTAATTATGTTATATTCTGGCTTTGAGTGCCTAAGCACAGCCATAAAACCAGTATAATGCTGTAGCGAGTATCAAGCTTCACGATTCAATATTTTGGTGGAAAAACATTAAATGGAACACTGTGGAACTTTACAGAGACATTAAAGATATATTTTTCACTCTGTTAGTAAAAAACATTATTAGTTTGGCGTAAATTTCCTTAAAAGTATGTTTTGTTTTAAATCAGTTAAATGAATGTAATTTTAAGGAGAGGCAGTGCCGCAGACGCTTATCTATCCAACTGTAAAGTCAGTACTCTTCTCACCATGAAGAGGAGCCTCTAGTTAAACTGCTGTATCAGTTAATCAGCATTTATTGTAGTGAAGATTTTAACATTGCTTTATCAGCCGTCTACAACCAGCTATTCTTCTCTTATTCCAGCTTCCTTGCAGCCTGCGGCTCTTTGCCCTCTGGCTAAATCTTGATCCCCAGCCTCCAGATAATGACAACAGCTGTCCTTGGGGCTTCCATCCAAATACCCTCCACTCCTCCTTCTCCTCCTCTTCCTCACCCCTCCCCACCCAGCAGCCAGCCAGACGGTCAGTCGGTCGGCGGGCACGTTGAGGCTGGGCAGGCATCCATGTGATACATAAACTCAGGGTGGATTTACAGAGGCAAATCATGAAAAAAAAGACTAAGCTGCTAGAGAGAATTTATTCTGGTAGCGAGCTGAGACAGCAATTTCTCTCTGGTACTTAAATTCCTGAAAACATACTTTTTTTATAATCAACGTCTCGCTATTGATGAGGATCTTTGTGAGCGTGTGATTTTAAGCTAAAGTTAGATCAACAGTGGTGGGTTCACATCAGCTAATCTACTCATAACGGTGGGGCTGGTGATATCTAGATATGGACATAAAGGACTGGAAGAGGAAACGAGAGGCGCAGTGTGATTCACTGTTGCAGATTTGCTTGAAGAAAACTGATAAAGCACAAAGAGAAATTATTAGACAAGCAGACATCTAGATTTTAATGATTAAAACCCTGTTTTTAGCATACATATTGTGCCTTTTTTGAACATGTTAAATAAAAAATTTGGAGTCTTTTTGGGTTAGATTATGATTTCTCATATCCTCCCCACACCAGCTGTTTTAGGGTTAGGGGTTAGGGTTAATCTGCTGATTTATATCAGCAGTCGACTTTACTGAGAGGTGGGAGGAACAGCGATCATCAACCAAGCTTACCTTTAGTTTGTACTCCTTCTCCTTGGTAACTTTCGTGAGCAGTTTGGCTTTCTGTCTGGTCAGCGCCTCGATCAGAGAGTCACACTGAGCCACGAGGCAAGCTTCAAACTCCACTCCGTTCTCCTGAAGAAGAAAGACGAAAGCAACAGAAGCAGCACAGTCGTTATGAATTGATTAAAGAAAGTGAACAAGTAATATTAACTCATGAAACCACCATGTTTGGCTTCCCTGCCAAAATAAATCTACATTAAAGTGTTCTGAAGTGAGCATCGTTATGGGTTTGGATCACAAAAGCAAAGCACTGAGACGAAAATAGATCACTTGGCTTGTTTTTCTTCAATTAGCAGCACACTGTTTGTTACCCATTCATTTAGCCCACCACATTATGTTCTATTTTTGCTTCAGCTGCAAAACCACAAATAAATACAGCGTTAATTATTTCAATACACCGCACACAAAAGCAAGCCTTTCATCGTATTTACCATCCATTTGCACAACCATACTCGCCACCATTTTTCCCTCAAGATGCAACACATGAAATTGTGGTTTTGTGTTTCGATTTACTAATATTCCCTGACAGTTAGCAGCTTTGTCTTTGGGCCAGCAAACAGAATGCAATGATAGAGTATAAGCAGACATCTGCAGCTGAAAAGGCTTCATTGCATTACGCTTAAAATTCAAAAACGTTCTTCAGATGATCAAATTGCAAAAGGGTGGGAGAGGAGAGGAAATGCTCAGTGCATGATGGTTGTGTTAGGTTAGCGTTAGTTTATCTTCATATCAGAAGGACACAGAAGGCAGGGCGAGCACGAGAAAATCTGCAAATACAGCAGGGACTAAATCAAAAGCATTGTGAATACAGCACACATAGGCTGGTGGCTGTTTTGAACGTATTATGCAAATCCCTATTTGTGTAACAGTTAAAACAGTTGCATGTCAACATCATTCAAACACTGCTAATTGGAAAATCAAACATGTGTACAACTGTAATTTAGGACCCAAATTCATAATTACTCAGCTATAACTCCAAAGAAATCAAATTAGGTGAACACTAGACGCCAGAGGTTAAACGCAAAGGAGGGAAACTTGCAGCACACAGAGGATAAGAAACATTACAACGTGACGAAGATAAGACTGAGACTATTTAAAAACAGGGAGAGGACGAAGACACGTGCGAAAACAGTCAAGGCAGTCAGAAAAACAGGAAGTCAAAAATGAAGACACCAGAGAAAAAAACTGTTAAATTAAAACCGAAAAAAGCCCAGAGGAGAAACTCACAATAACACAATACAGATAAATGAATTTCAAAATATTAAACTTGGATATGTTGAGTGTTGTTCTTGTTGCTTTTGGCCATTCATTTCCAACAGACTGGAAACTTGTCAGCATATAATTTGAGATGTTTTGTAGCATTTAAGATGTTGATAATTAAGATCCTGTGTCATTTAGTTTTTCCTTCCAGTAGATATAAAAACAGGTTATAAATGAGGTAATGATCCAGAGGGGAGTTTTATCTCCCTACAAAGCCCACTTGATAATGAGATAAGGGTTCAGTAGTGATTTCCAGTCAAGGTTCCTCTGCTCAGTCACTGTTTAGAGCCCGAGGAGCACTGGAGATATTTCTCCTCAATCCTACATTCTACTTTCTCTTTGCCCACCTAGCTCTTTTTTTCCTTGTCTCAGACAGAGCAGAGTAAAGATAAGACTGCTTCTTTTTAAAGCTTAATCCTCTTCATTTTGTAATAAGACTCTTAATGCCCACTCGTGGTGCTGTAGGATATATCAGTGCAGACAGTGTGTAAAAACATGTGTGTGCTTTGTGTGCATGACTGGTAGACGCTGCTGGAGAGATCAGCTGCACGGTAATGCTGTCTAGAGGGAATGCTCACACAAATGCACGTATTTGGATGGTATGTTTTGTTTTTAGTTTATTGATTCTATGGATATGCTTCTTTGCTGCTGAGTGTCGAGTCCAAATGTTGCTCTGTGAGCTTACTGTACATTACCAGGGAGTTCCCCAAAGCATGATCAATGCAGTCTTAAAACAACAGTAGTAATGTAGAGTAAATTTTGCAAACAATATCTACATGTGCAGAAATGAGCAGACGTGGATATCAGTTGTGGTGCAGTCTGATACAGCCAGACTTCTGTCTCATCATGCTTATGGAGAAACATCTAAACAAAGCATGGAAGCCCTGAAATAGCTTTTTAATAGGCAGTTTGAACATGTTTACCTCTAGAAACAGCAGATTTCAGTAAATTTCCTGAATAACTAAATACATAATCTATCACTGCACTCAGAAACTAAAAATAATTCAAAATGAGGTGCATTTAGAAGGTAGCTTTAAACTAAGGCACTAAGGGGCTCAAAGTATCCATGAAAATATCCTCTACATCATTACGTAAGCACAAGCACCCTGAAGCCACTTCAGAGTCACTTACATCCCCAGTCTTCCTCATTCTGATGCTCAGTTTCAACCTCATCAGTTTAAGATGAGTTCTTGTCATGTGATTAGCTAGCTATATATTTGCATTAATGAGCAGTTCATCAGGTATGTCTAACAAAGTGGTCAGTGAGTGTCTATTTCATCATTAATGGTGGCTTAACAAGTCCAGCACATGCTTTTTAATCTAGTCATTTGCTGTGACGACCCCTTCACCATCCAGAGATCTCTGCTGTGCTTTGTCACGCGAGTCCTGATCAGAGGGCGATGAGCTGCACGAGATGCACCCGAACCTGCTGCGCTCAGCTACAAAAGCTCCTTCGTTCCTGACAGCCACTCTCTGACACTCTCAGGGGAGGATACCCTCTGCATGAAACTGCACTAGCATGCATTTCGGTTTCTTTTGCTCTCCACAGACATCCACCCATCCAACATACTCTGTAGTGCTGACTTGCTAATAAAGATAAGTCTTACTAACTTACTAGTAAATAATTCCTACTTCCTTAAGGTCCAATTTTGTGTCTCCCATTTCTAGTCAAAGTCTTTGTTCAGTTTGCTTGCAGAGATTTATTATCCTGAGTTTTTTTTTTTTATTTGTTTTTTAATGACATTATTTGCCACTTATGATGAAATCCCCAAATTCTGCACTAACAAGCTATTCTATTCTTAAATTCATCCAGGCTATCTTTATGGAGTCGTTAAATCTCTCAGAGATTCATTTTATGCAAACACAACAAAATGAGCTAATACCCAGATGTTTCCAGTGCCAAAGTCAGACATTGTGTATGCCTAATCACACACATGCAGCTGTTGCAGCACTACTTTACCCTATTTATGCATTTGCTCATGACACAGATCAGTCCTTCATTGGCCACAAAACATCACCTGCCAAACATAACGTTCTTGGAGAAACAGAATATCTTATTTTTCTGCTGGAAAAAGTTTCATTCCTCAGAGGAAGGATAATAGCTGACAGTTCTGAGATTTTTCTGTTCTTACTTCCATACAAAACTTGAAAAAACAAAACAAAACATTGATTTATTCCTATTTCTCAAATGGTCTTGTTTTTGTAACCCCCCAAAAATAAAAATTTGCCTACCACTGAACAGATCCTTCCTTTTTGTTTTGCCGTTGCATTGCATTGTGGGATACAGTTGCTAATGTTATGGCCCAGTCATACTAGAGTAAAAGAAAGCTGGCAAACTCTTTGCAACTAAGAAAAATCGGTGGTTTCCCAGTGATTGCATTGATTCTTTTCACATTCAGCAAATGAGTGCAAGTAGTTGCAGTGGCCATTGCTCTCATTCGCTCATCCTCTGGGTAATCACTTGGTCATCTAGTTGCCCAGAGTTTGAGTGTGGAAACTTTTGATTACAAAGCACTGGTAAAGATTTGCAATAACTGACAAATGTAGATGGATTGGCAATGCATGGCAACCGATCGGTCGGTGTGCATCAGTTTATCAAAAGACGGGTTGAGATGATGTGAGCTTTGTGGCATGCCACGTTATTCTGCTGGAAGCAGCCATCAGAAGGGTACTTGCATGCTCAATAACAATATTCAGGGTAAGCTATGGTGTTTAAAGGGGTAATTAGGGGTCCAAAGTATGCTGCAAAAATATTTCCCACACCATTAGATCACCAGCAGCAACACAAACCATTGATACAGGGTAGTATAGATTCATATGTTGTGCATTCAGAGATCCCTTTTTGCATAGTTTGGTTGTAACAAGTAATTTGAGTTACTGTTCAAAGCTCGAAGACGTTTCTTCTCTCAACCTCTGGGCAATCAGTTGGTCACTGTGAGTACTTATGGTCGGTTACTGAATGAAAAAAACATTCAGCATTGTACTAGGAAGTTGATACTAGAAGAAAGCTGATAGGTTTTTGTATCTTTTTGTGAAGAAAACTGCCCATCACTGATGTGACTATCATGCTATTAAGCCATCGTGACAAACCTTTGATCTATACTTGTACCTAAATTTACAGACTGGATTACTAACAGCATATCTTATGTAAAATTAAATGTAAAGGTGTGTTGTTACCTGTATCTGCTGGAGCATGTTTTTGAGTTGAACCAGGAACTCCTTGGCATCTTTAGCTTTGTCAGAGACGCCATTCAGCGCCTGGGAAATCTGACACTGCAGAGACAAACAGAGAAGGAAGATATAGAACGATTAAGATGCCTCAAAAGAAATGTGACCTTTTTACTGATGGATATAGACATTCACTGCTGTACCTCTCTCCTTACGATTTTAACCAAAAATTTCAAATTCAGATTCATCTATCAGTCGATGGATCAACTGAACACTCAGATTCATGATTATTTAGCTTACGGCTAGCTTAGGGTTTTAAAAATAAAAACTCAACTGGAACAAATAAAAATACACTTTCAGATATTTTCTCTGATGATTCTCACATTTTTAGAAACTTATAAAATGCTCTCAATTTCATTTTTTGGGATTCCAAGAGTGCATCTTTTATTTAATGATACTATGACTGCTTAACCCAGTCCAGCTGTTTAACTGCCACATCAGGATATTAGCTGAAAAAAAAAACAGGAAAATAATAAAATAAAAAAACAGAAAATATTTATACAATCTGAGGAATATACCAGGAACCACTCAGGAACCAGTTCAGTATTTGTATGTGTATCAGTTGTTTGTAATTAAGAAAAAGCAGGACAAAGGAAATACACACTGTTAAACACACACACACACACACACACCAAGCTGTGATGAATCTTCTCTGCTGTGGCTGCAGCCACGTGACCCACCTGCTTACTCCTTTTCTGGATGGTAGACTCATGAATGGACACACACACACACACACACACACACACACACACACACACACACACACACACACACACACACACACACACACACACACACTTACTTTCAGTCATAAATGACAGCTGTATTTGCTAACTCATGATGTATGCTGATTACATGCAAAGAAACTGCTTAACTGAAAATTCGCCTGCGTTTAAATAAATCGATTAGCTCAAGTACAGCTGCAGATATGACAGAAAAGTCTTTACAATCATCATTACTATATTATTTAAGTGCTACGGTTAAGTTTATACGGTGAACCAGCAGCTTTCAATTTATATGACTTGTGTAAACTCTTTGGCTTCCTTCCTTCCTTGAACCCAACCACTGATTTCTCTTTTTGGATGTTTTTATTTACTGACTGTTCATGTGTAAGACTACAGTGTTGGATGCCTACACTCAGATTTTCTCACATCAATAAAAACATGTTTAGGTTAATTTATGCAGTAGTTCCACATGATCTCACAATCAATGATCATGTAGGAGTATGGGTAATGTAAAATTATACAATTCTTTTTCACCGTCCACCCCTCTGCTGTGTGCGTGCTGCTTGGAGTCAGGAGGAGGGACGTGTGGAGGTTATGGTTCACAAATCATCCCAATGCTCTTGTGAAGCTCCTCATTGCTCCTCACCAAGAGGCCATCTGGCCCAGCAAGCTGTCTGGCCTAAATGCTTGTGTGTGCGTGTTTGTAGATGTGTGTGTGTGTGTGTGTTTGCATGCCAAGATGCTAACAAGGGGATGACGGATGTGCCATATGAGTGCTGTCCTGGCACATCCCCTCCTCTTATTCGTCCCATCTGGTTCTTCATTCACTTTGACTTCAGCACTTCTGATCAGGTCAACATTCTGCTGATACGGCCATTTTCCGTACATGTGGATATCTTTTTATTCATCATTTCATTTTCTTACCCCCAAAATTAGTGGGTTAAAACAATTATGTGGAGCTGGAATGTATCCCGCCCTGCTTTGTCAGTAAGGAAGAAAGACACAAAGAAGGAACGGTACCAGGCCGGGCACAGATTTCTCTGTTAGTATTCCAGAAAAGATGTGGCCAAAAATGCAGCATGAAAAACAACAAAGAACTGAGACAGAAACAGAAACAGAAACAGACAACTGCCACAAGTTAAAATAAATAAAGAAATCATTGTTCTAGCTGCAAACACAGGTTTGTCTTTTAAAACTGCCCAAAATGCTGAGGATGCTCAGACCAAAAGGAGCATTTTCCTTTGTCTTTAAAATGACTTGAATATATCAATAGTAATCAATCAAAAACAAGCAGACTGCGGGACGGAATGAATCAAATAGAAACAGAGACTCTTGATTATATACAACTACACATATAACACACACAAAACAGGTTGACTAGGTTGTTTTTAAGATAAAAATTTACACCTCCTCCCAGCCATCCATCAATCCATCAGCGTATTATTTCTTTCCTCCCCTATAAACAAAGTTTTTTATGTTTGAAACGGAAACTGTCTCAAACATAAAATGAAGAACATTCTAAAAGCCAGTGTTTTCTCAACCCATCAGCATCAGCCCTGACATCCTTCCTTTTCCCTCGATCGCCACTACGGTCTCTGCAGAGTGCTGTCACAAAAAAAATCCAACTATGAATCAGAAAAAACTGCATGCACAAAGGACAGACTCGGAAAATACGTAATCTGTCAACATATGACCATTTTAGTTACTGGATGCAAGATGTTTCTGTGCTGCTTTTGGGTTTCTAATGTGATTACTCAACTAGGATCTGTATTCCAGACTAGTTGTGATATGCAGATATGTAAACTCAAGAAATTCAAATAGGAAAAATGTTCAGATTTCAGCAGATCTAAATAAAGAACACAATTAATACATTGGTGGTCAAAGGTCAGAGAGATCTAATGAATAATGAATAAATGACATTTTAGGAGAGAAGGCCTTTACATGTGATGATAATGGAAAACTGTTCCTGTAGAAATGAATTCATATTGTTGCATTCATTCATGAAAAAAGAAGTACTTGCTTGAGGCCTCTATCAAAAGACCTCGACAGACAAACCCTGGGTGTAAATTGTAAGTGAAGCTCATTTACACTGAGCTCTTCCAGTCATATTGACTTCTCAAAGCATCAGTCAGATATTCGATGTGTTATGCGGACATTGGAAATATGTGAAACAGTGAAGCCACCTTTACTTCTTTATTCCTTCATTAGATTTCAGGTCATATATACTTTGTTTAGTAGTTTTTTTCCTTTACAGTAAACAAGCACATATTGTAGTGAATCTGTCTGCTATGTTTTGTTTGTCTATATTCTCAACTCTCTGTTGTTGCTCTTTGCTCTTATAATGACAAATTTTCTTTTTCTATTGTTTAACATATCACATAGAAATTTTGTAACTGCTAAACTTAACTAAGCTATTGTTTTATTAAATTATCAGGAATTCAGCTGGACACAAGTGTTTTTCTTAGACCAACAAACCAATTTCCTGATATTTATGAGGCGCCTCTTCCCATCGAGGCTGAATATTCTGTCATCACAGTGCACTGGTCTAAATTTGGCTACAGTCATGATGCATCAACCAACAGTAGACTCCAGTAAAACTGGAGTCTCAGAGTTGGAATGTGACAAGTTTGCCCTGCAGGAAAAGGACTTAGTGACTCAGGGAAGAGATTTGGAACAAAAAAGAAATATAGAAACTCATTTTGGAAATGAAAAATGAGAGATGAGGATTAGATTTTATCTCAGCAAGGATCAACACACCTTCAGAGAAGGACTCTACATCCAGAAATCCAATTTCTTCCCTCTGTTGTTTCTTTTGTTCTCCTCCTCTTGACCTTTTTCATCCTTTATGAGTCCTCCAAATGGAAATGTCATTTTTCTTTTTCTCGCTGTCAGCACCCCTCAGCTCTGCTCTCAGAGACAAGTGCTATTATCTCATTATCTTATTATAGGAGCAATGCAGGACCATTCATTTGGTCCGTGACATTCAGAGAAACCAGTGACATTCATGGGGGTGCAGCTGTGTTGGTTTACAGAGAGGTTTCAGCTCAGGATGCAGGGGAAGAGGCATGTTAAATGGAGAAGAACTGCTTAAGAAGCAGCCGGTAACTGCAGAACGTGTGGAAAACTGGAAAAATATTTGAATGTTACAGGGGAAAAAATCCAACCTGGATCTGTGAGTGTAGATATGCTCCACTACAACCAATGTGGGGACACATGAGCCAAGTTTTTCTGTGTAAACAAGATATCTGGGTCAAGACTTCCCGTTTCAGCTGCCAGGCTTTGTTTACAAATGTAGATATATTTATATATATATATGTATAATTTTGAAAGCAATACCCATTAGTTCTGAGACTGCATTTCAGCACGTCCTCTTTTCCTGTCTGCTCAAATGTGACTGGACAATCTTGTACTTTGCTTTTGCAAAGTATTCACATGCAAACATATGTTTATATAAATCAAGTATCACAGGCTTGTTCTCCTCGTATCCAGCTATACCTGGCGTATAGTAGCTTTGCATGACTCACAGATCCAAGCTGGACGTGGGTGCAGTCCCTCGGTGCAGCTCAGCCTTAAAGAGAAATCTCTTTTGAATGGCTCACCAACATATTTGGAAATATAACCAAATTCTCTGTCTTTGAAATCACACAGATCCAGGGGTATAAAAACTTGACAGATAATACTATAAAATACAGTAACTTTTGACCAAACTTGTACAGGTGATTAACGGTTAAAACTTTAAGTGAAACTGCATGATTTATTCTGTCTGCAAAGATTTCTTCTATCAGATGTGACCAGATCGATTTTTCTAAGTGAAACTCATCTACACTTTGGTCACAGCTGCAAAGACCTCAGGTGAAAGTTTCACGAGCAGACGTGCAGAGACAGCCGATAAATGCAGAAGAAGTTTGAGAGTTTTTCATTTATCCAAACTCTGGTGAAGTTAAGTCAGGTCAGTTTGCCCCAGTGGCTTGAATGTAAAGATACATACAGAGATAATCACAAGCTGGTTTACAAGACTGGTGTTGATTGTTTTTATCCTCATTCTTTGGTTGAATCTCTACCAATGCAAAATAAAATAAAAATCCCAGAATTGAATTAGACATTATGTTTGTGGTGCTTGTTTCTTTAATGCTTTTAAATTTTGTTAATGCTATAGAGACTGCAGTGTTGAGAGAATACACAGGAGAACAATAGGCAGCTCTTAGGCATTTGGCTGTCAGCCGGGGGAATGCTTGATTACGGGGATGACCTTGGCAAAATGACACCCATGGGACATTGAGCAGAGAGAGAGGAGGGCCTGAACCTCCCCTTTTATTTCCCCACCTCCCATTTTATTTCTTCTCATTTGCATTTATAAGCCTTTATATCCTCCTCAATTTCTGTTTTCACTTCCACATGATCATAAATCCTTCAGTAGAGGTTCTAACATTGGGCCACATTTTTAAACTTTAGACAGTTTTCATGCCCATAAAAAGTATATCCTTGAGTGGATCAACACCACACATTTATGCATGCTGCAGCTGAATTCATGCTGACAAATCAAATCGCCTCCTCTTCACTAAAAGCTTTGCTATCTTATGCTCAAAATTTAGTGAAAGAGGTCTCCGGCTTTCTCTTTTCATGTAGAAACACAGCATCACTGCATCTTGAATTAAACATCGGGACTGGTCAATGCACTGCCCTGGTCTTTGGAGATCCCTTGCATAAAGAAAGGAAAAAGTTGCACAGATACCATGTGAAGCGGAGGAGGCAGACTGCGGGGTGAGATTGTCTGCAACCAAGAGCCAGTTCCTGATATATTACAGAAGAAGCAGCCGCCTCCACTCTGAACGTCACAGCTCACACACACTGCTCTGTGCTGGGTGTCACTCATTTACACCACATGGATGAGTAAAAATATTTTTCTGTAGTTTTATATTTGTCTGACACACAAACCACCCACATTATTGCACTTTTATGAGAGTAAAATTCAGTTTAGAGCACCGGACTTTCAGTTGGATTAAAGCAAGCACAGGGGTAGCAGAAGACTTTAGAGGGATGTAGGTTTCTCATCAACAAGATTACCTTTAACAAGGTAAGCCAACCTTTCTTTCATTGCATGGCTGCACCAAGCTAAAAACTGCTGTTCCACATTAATTGGTCTTTCAATCAACTACAAGCTGTGACGAGTGGAAGGAGAAGCACTTTAACAGCAGAGTGAGTTTTGATGTTTCTGCCACTGCCGCTCGTGAGAAGACTGCATCTTACTGCCAAAGACTTCTACCAGCCGTGGATTTTGTCGCTTTTATTTTGACGCCACTGACTCTTGTTTTGTATTTTCTGTCATCAGCTGAAGTTGCTTTCTCTGTTCCTGTGACCCGTTTATTTTGAAGTCCATCAGTAGTGCATTTCTTCTCTTCTGGATTTTCCACACCACCACACTTGATCTACCCATTTTCTTCTCAACTGCCTTTTTTTGTTTTCCCTTCTCACTGTGGAGCTATTTTCCTGTCACACTCAGTTCTCTTTATTTTGTTTCCCTTCAGGCTCCAGTTGTGCCCTTTTTTGTGTGTGTGAACAAACAGTCCAAAAGGAAATACCTCGACACATGACGTATAGAACACTTTTCTATGCCTATCAGTTAGTAAGAAATGTTGGTTTCTTTTATTTCACAATCCTCTTTTGAGCACTAATCTGTTTCGCATTCCTCTAACATACTGTTGGAAGGAACTGTTAATGTTTGCTAAAAAATGAGTTTAAATAGGACGTGACAAAAAACCTCTAGTGGCCATTTGGGGCCAAAAAGCAAGTGAATCCCTGTAGACTACCATGTTAGCAGAAATAAACATCTTTACAGCCTTCTACACAAAGCAGTTTTGCTCTGATGCTAATTTCCACCTTTAAAAACACTGGAAACACTATTTATATATTAGCATAGTAGCATGGCCACTTTGAGTGACAGTTGGTGAGTGCAGCTGCTGTTCAGCATCACCTGCACTTATTTGAGTCTCTAACTGTACCTTTTGACTCTGTCTGCGTTATTTTGTATTTTTAAATACAACTATCTTAAAGCATATGCATTCCTGCACATTGAGACATATTAACAGCTGTTCACGAAAGCTGTCTGTTTGCAACAGAGCTCCTCTAACTCCACCCCCTCATCCAAATGCTACCAGTACTTACTTAGCACTTAGTTCCTCCTACACCAAGCGGCACATCGGGCAGATCTCCAGCAATGTCAGTCAGTGGCAACTGCTTGAGCTTCGTCCCAGGCAATGTCGACGGTTCTCAGATCCTTCATAAACGTTCAACGCCATGTAATCTTTGGTTGGCCTTGCTTTCGCTTGCCAGTGCATGGGAGCCATGTAATGGCGATCTTGGCCGGGCGATAAGGGGGTAGACGTAAAATATGGCCCGCAAAGTGGAAGCTACTTTCTGCAACAACATTGGCTAAAGGGCGGGTGCCTGCTCTTCGTAAGACCTCTTTGTTCATTATTCGGTCCCGGGAGGAAATTCTAAGGATTCGCTACAGGCCGCGTTGTTGAAGCATGTTCAGGTGTTGAGTAATTGCATTTGTTGAACGGCAGGCTTCACTAGCGTATAGTGCAGTTGGAATGACGATAGAGTTCAATAGTTTGATCTTGACCCTAATATTCAGGGAGATCGAGTTCCAAATTGTTTGGAGACATCGGACGACACCGGCCGCCTTCCCTACTCTGACGTCGACATCTCAGTCACAGATCAAGTCATTGAGATGATGCTGCCAAGATATATGAAATTCTCCACCTCTTCAGCATGTTGTTGGTTGATCATGACAGGAATGCGGACACATGCGTAGCCAACTCGGAGTACCTTGGTCGCTGATTCTTAATCCGACTTTCGTCGCCTCCCTCTGCAGGGCTCAACTCTTTGAGGTCTTCCTGAGTCGAGCCCAGCAGGGCAATGTCATCCGCGAAGATCAAGTCGGTGAGATTACGTGCTTCGTGCCAGCGGACACCAATGCCAGCTTGGTCAACTGATTGTCACATAATGAAGTCAGTTACCAACAGGAAGAGGAAAGGGGATAGCAAGCATCCCTGTCAGACGCCAGTATTGATCTCAAAGAAATCCATGCAGCCGTCATCCATCCGGACGCAGCAGCGGGAGTTGGAGACCACGAAAGGCATCTGCAAACTGCTGAGGGACTCCATAGTGGCGTAGGATAGCCCATAGAGTCGGCCGGTGGACGCTGTCAAAAGCCTTCTTGAAGTCAATGAAATTAATAGAAATCTTCCTTTGGTATTCCAATGTTTGTTCAACGATCATGCGGAGGGTGAAGATTTGCTCGACACACGACCGGCCACTCTGAAAGCCAACCTGCTCTTCTCGCAATCGTTCATCCACTGCACGTTGTAGCCGATTCAAAAGAACGAGGCAAAGCACTTTCCCAGGTACCGACAGCAGCGTGATGCCCTGCCAGTTGTTACAGTCATCCAAATCGCCTTTCTTTGGAAGTTTGATGAGGAAGCCTTTTTTCCAATCATCGGGTACATGCGACGTTGACCAGCAGGCGTCTTGTAAGGTGCAGGTTCCAACTGGGGTCCGTCATGCTTCAGCATGCTACCAGTAAAAACAATAAAAGCGAGAGTGTCCACAAGTGGTACATGCAATCTACCATTTAAAGCTTGCAAAACATTTAGGAAACTGTACAACACACGTGCAATTGGTGGCAACAAAGATATTGAATATGTATGTAGATATATGTAGACATGAGCGGCAGTTACAACTACATTCATTTACTGTTGCTACCACATAAACCAATACAGTATTAAACGGCAGCCTAAAAAATTCTTATTTGCAAATCCACATTTTAATTTGAATAACTGCGTTGCCAAGCAATTTCCATTAACCCTTCACACACAGTTTGGTGGTGTAAAGACCTCTGCTACAGCTGAACAATAAATCTACCCTTCCCTTAGTCTCGTCACCCAGCTGTGTTGCAGTATTAGTAGCTCACATCTGGTGGAGGTCAAAACCAATCTCTTTTCTCCCCTTCTTACTCTCACCCACTATCACCCAGCCTCCCAATCCTCTCCTGCTCTACTACACAGCCATTTAAAGGCTAATACTCTACAGTAAACAGCTACACAGCTGCTGCTATACATCAACACTTCAAGCATGAGCCAAACACTAAATGTCAAAGGCACGGTAAGCTTTAGCCTGGACAAAAAAAACATCTAAATGTGAGGAAAGACAATTACTAAAGATGTAAGCAGCTTTATGTTTGTTTAGTTACTTATGGTATGTAAGAATTGTATTTGTGCTGCTGAAAAATTAAACAAAATGTATTATTGAAACTAACAATGCTTTCAACATTTACGGAAAACTGAACATATTAGATGTGTTCATGCTCAAGTTCTGACACTGACATCTGACACTGCAAAATGGTCAGATGAGTTTCAGCTGAGTGTCATTTAAATATGTTATTGTACCGAGGGAAGCCTAAAGCTGTTGTTTGCTGCCAGCACAGACAGTATACAACATATAACTGCACTCGATGTTTACATGTTCATGCACCAGTCACTGTTCACTGTGGTTCAACAGAAGTTAATTATGCACCTAATGCATTTACGGTAATTTAGACCAAAGTGGTTGAGTGAGGGCTGTTATACAGATGTGTCGCAGATGTGCAATAGCTGCTGAGCAAGCGTAGCGCAGCAGATGTGCTCTGTGCAGAGCAGAAACTACTGTTTAAACTGCTAGATGAGGGCTTTTAATCATCTATGTTCGAAACATAAATATTCAAGGTTCAGTAAATGTGGTCTAGAACAGCCTGATTCATCTCAGTCAGTCAGCTCCTATTACATATTCACAACCTTTTCACAGAGTCTGCCTGTTCTTTCTAAACATAGAATACATGATGTATATGTCAGTGAAAGGCTCAAGGTTATCTTCCACTTCACACTTTTCTTTATCCACTTCTGCTTTCAGTCCATCATGAAACCTCTCTGTTTGCCACCCAACCACAGCACCACACTCCCAAGAGAAATGGAGTCCTCCCCAGAGGTCTCTGATGAACCACATCAGGGATCAGTGGCTACAGCCAGTACTGCTGGCTTTGTTTTATCACCCTGAGTTTTCCTCATGGGCTTAGCTTCTGAGGAAAGAGTACAGAGCCAATAAAAAATGGTGCAGTGCAAAGAACGGCCCCTGTTATCAATTATTGATCAGGGCATATTCCATATTAATAAATGCAAACGGTAGGTAGATTGCTGAGGGCGTAATTTTTGTAAAATGGGTGGAAATTAGGTTTGTTGGGGATAATAACTCTATTAAGGATCATCATGGGATGTACTGTACAGTTTTGTGTGTGAACACTCTGCTACAGAAGAATCATGCAAATGGATGTATGCATGCTGGTGTACACAGATAAGACTCTTCTATGGGCATAAAATCTCTGTCTAATTTATAGCATGTCTTAATGAATGAACATACACTTGTAACCATAGTAACAATGCTCCTTGTTCTACTATAGGATGTCCCCACTTTCCTCAGAAGTCTGGCATCAGCACTCGCTCTGATACCAAAAATAGATTTTTCTCTCACACACACACACACACACACACACACACACACACACACACACACACACACACACAGTGCCTGCTGTGTTAAGGCCAAAGGAGAGGATGTGTTGTAAAGTGTGCATTAACCTACATTTATTGTACAAGTCCTGCAGCACAGCCCTAAGTTACTGTGCCATGGTTCGTGTGCGGACTTTGTCCTCGTGACATTGTTGGGACAGAAATCTTCTCACATAGTCATATTATTGAGACTGAGCTCGCACGAAAGGGATAAACACGCAGTCCCCATGATGTTAACTGTTTATTTCAGACTAGGTTTTAGAGTTACAGATTAGATTAAACATCTTATATCCTCCTAAAGCTTTGCACTCAAGTAATATCTTATAATATTCCCAGATATTGTCTGGGAATATTATAACTGCAGTCATTTTAGCTTTTTTTGATAATCTTAGATTAACTAAATAAATACATGTCAACGCTTTGAGTTCCATCAAAAAGAAAAATGTTTTCCACCAGATTTATCTACATGCTCATTTTAATGAGCTCTATAAGTTAAGAATCCATCAAGGTTAACTCAGGCAGACTTGACATGTTTAAATGTAAAATTACACTGAACAGATATGGACAGAAACACAGTGCAAAGATGAGAAAAAATTCTGATAAATGAGTGGTAGGTTTTATTGAGATTCCTCTTCAAATGGTTCCCTGGGTAAGGCTAAACTTATCATTTTAGGCGTTACTATAAATCACTGCAATGTCCTGATATGTACTGTACTACAAGTGTGTGTGTATGTGTGTGTTAACCTGAGGTAAGAGACAAGCAGATCTGACCTGTCATGGTCGGCGAGCTGCCATCGCGAATGAGGTTAGTCAGACACGGCCAGTCGGCACAGATCTGTGCTCACTCTCATTGAATTATCTCATCAGCATCTCCAACAGAAGAAAGCTGTTCTTTCTGCTGCCTAAACTAAACTCTTGTAACTGAGCCTGAGACACTGATTCAGATTTATAAGGTGTGTTAAACATTAGACACTCAGTGTCACATTAAGAAAAGCTCTGTCATTTTGTAAAGTGGCAGCGTGTGAGGTTAGCAGCTTTTTCTTACACCCAGGACTAATAGGTTTAACACCTAGCATCATCCTTAAAATCCATACACATTTTTTAAACTTTATTTTAGCTTAGATGTTTAATGAAATTACCTACTGACTCTCTACCTCATTTAGAAAATTTAGGGCTTCTTGTATCGTTTTATTTTAGTTTAGGTTTGAAGCATTTTTTCTAAGAAGTCATCAGCACTAAAAAGGAAATTTATTAGATATTAGTTTAACAAAATGTGATAACGTCCTTTCTCTGTTGGCATCAGTCATGGCAAAAAGAGTCTCCCCTCTATGGTCTCTCACTTATAAATGAATAGTGTATCAGAAAGGTAACTGAAATTGAAACTCTGTTATAGCTCAAATGTCCTCCAACTGTATCATTATAAGAGATCTAGTGTGCGCTCTCATACTAATCCCTACAGTTTTTATGAGTGGTGTATAATATGCTTGCTTTTAAGATCTTGCAAACATTCAGTAAGTGCAGTACAACTATAAATGCAGAGAGTGAAAAGCCCCACAAAATACGACATATGTTACAATAAACAGGCAGCCGGCATCTCTGACAGCGACGTGCTTGTCAAAATGTTTTGTCAGCATCCTGGCAGACGGAAAACAAGCGAGATAAAGTGTTTACTGCCAGTTATTAAATGATGTAACATGAGAGTAACTGAGAATTCTGATGAGAGGAGGAAAATCAGGGTATAAACTGGAGATGCTTTTAAAATCTGCTCTTGAATGTTAATGATTGATGCCCGTAGATAATCTGTAATAACACATATAAATGCAACAACACAATATGCTTTTATTCTTTCCTAGTGACTCATTTCTGAACTGTGTCACAATTCTGAAGTTATTCAGTCTGAAGCTTCTCAATATTAAACCAGGCACTGATGAGGTTTCCAGATACGAGGGTCATCACAAACTCCCACCGACACAAACACGAGTCAGTTATATTCTCAGATATTATGCTGATGTATGGATGATGCAGCAGACCTGCAATGTAATACAACATATTGCAGATGTTCCAGAGGAGAAAGTGTTTGTGGTTGCACAGACCAACTGTTTGCATTGTCAATCATGGTGATATCAGTGGTGTTACTACAGCAGAATAAATCTACATCATCATTTGCAGTTGGCCACGCACCCACTGCTCCTCTGATTTTGTCACTACACACTGTGTAATGCTAAAGTACAATTTTAAGCAGCTTTAAGATCTCCAGTGCCTATTTGTGCTTACTTACAGTTGGCATATGCACCACCAGCCTCAGAAAAGCCAAAGAGTAAAACTACAAAAGCAAAAAAGGTCTAAAAAGCATTCTGAAAATAAGCTTAGCAGCTGGAAGCCAAACAAACCACCAAACATTTGGCAGTGGTTCAGATCTCACCCCCTTGGTCAGGAATTAGCAGTAGAAGTGAAAAATGTTCCACTTTCATTTTTTTTAATGTTTCTGCTGACATTTTTTATTTCTTTTGATGTGTCTTAAATTCTGGCTTTTGGAAACCTTTCAAACTTCCCCCATCACACTGGCACTGTCCATACTTTCTTCACTTTGCGGGAAAATAAGACAGTAAGTCTAGCAAATAATGATCTCCTCAATCATTTCAGGCTAGAGAGAAAATTCAAATGATTCCTGAAAGATAAGAGTTCTAATGTTTAATTTTGTATCCAATTCACTAAATAAGTCCAGGTGGCCTGTACTTGAGTGATAAGGGGTTAATAAAAGCTGCAGAGATGGGATAAAGCAGAGATGTTCATCATGTTAGTACCCTTCATTAATGCAGTCAGGGTAATGCAACTTTATGCAAGTGTTATGACTCTCTTCCATTTCACTTAGATAGGGACTTCTACTGGCTGAATGTATGTATAACTAACATGGCTGCCAAGTGGAAGGACTTGATCAGATCTAGAGTTTAGATTTGTAGACTTTATTACTCAAACAACAATATCAAAAATCATCTAAAAGAATAAACATTTGATTAAGGTTACTGTGCAGCTGTTTCCCCACCAACCCTTTTTAGCTGCTTACTGTACGTTACCTGAACCTGAAGCTGAACATCCTTATAACAAAAGACAGATTTGAGGAGGCACAGACTGGTCCACTCTCTTCTCATCACAAATGGAGACAGGGTAGAATCTGTCTCCACCTTCAGGTTTCTGGGCACCCACATCTCCACCAGTCTCACCGGGACCCACAACACCAACATCCTGGTAAAGAGGTCCAGGATCCTGGATCAGAAGCTGCTGCTGGCATTCAACTTCTCCTCAGTGGAGAGTTTACTCTCCTACAGCCTGGGTGTTTGGTACACAGGGGCCACAACTGAGAACAGTTCCTGTCCACTGTCTCAGGAAAACCAGGGACATCTCAGGTGACCCCTCGCACCCGTCCACCACCGTTTGACCCGCCTCTGCTCGGCGTCGCAGGTCAATCAGGTCCCACACCTCCAGACTCACTAACAGCTTCTTCCCCTGGGCCACTCGGACTGTCAGACACTGTCCCCCCACACCCTACCCCTGCCCACCCACCTCACCAATCTAAGCCATGGTCTGAGTAACCCTCATAACTCCGGCCACTCATACACAGACTCTATTCAGACCGAGTCTTTTCTTTGCACAACTTCCAGCTTGTTCTCTAATGTGTGCCTTTCTCTTGATTGCATATATTTCTCCTGTTTGCTATTTATTGCTGTCTACTATTCATAGTTTATTCCGGTACAGTTGGTGTGGAACACCCACAATTTTGTTGTACATGTACAATGAGAATAAAGGTCTATTCTAGTCTAGTCTAGTCATGCTTTTAAAACTAAATAAAACAATCTTGACTGGTCCGTTGATCCATCCATCCACCCCGACATCCCTCTGTTGAGGGCTTTGCTGCTCTAGAGCAGTCACCTTACTTCCTCTTTTGCTCCCTGCAACAATTATTGGGTAAAAGGTTTTTTTTATTTATGAACATGAATGTCAGATGCTTGAGAGAACAGATTCTGTTCTCATCAACTGCTACTTAAAAACAGTCATTTGTTCATGAATCAGCCAGCACTTATTCTTTTTTTAACCTTAAAAATGGAAGTTGCAATCACTGAAAAACGTTTTGGTGAATAATGTGTTCAGAACAGCTTTTCTATTTTTAATACGATTTAAAAAGCTAAAGGTTTAAATCCATGTGTGTGAAGGCAGCGGTTTGATAAAATTGGGCTGTAAACAATAACAACAACTTAAGACCGAACGCTTTTTTTTTCTGACATATTCAGCAGATGATGACAGAAACATACATTTTAATGAAATTAATGCAGTGCAAAAACATAATCTTAAAAATGTAAAGCAGCATAATTGCAAACAGTATAACTGACTAAACAATAACAGAATACTGTTTCACCTTCTAAAGCTTCACACTTGAGATCTAAAAGGTTTTAAACAAGTCCCAGTAGCATGCCATTTAAAATAAAAATCCAGTGAACTGTAAGGGGAGGCAGATTTTTTTAACTGCTCACAATGCCAAGGGAGCGATGAAATCTCAGTTGTACATAAAGAGCCCACATCAATTACACCGATATTTTCCAAGAGACTCCCTGTGCATTGAAGAAGACATCTTAACATCTCAAGAACAATGAAGTTATTGTGATAAGAACTTCCTTGCCAGCATAGAGAAAGAAGCAAGCCCACACTAGAGGAAAAATGCAGCTACAGATGAGGCAGACAAGCAAAATACCATTTTGTTTAAGTACCTGACAGACACACTAATCCATACAGTTGTTTTGTAATTTCTAAAAGACAGTAAAAGATGGCAGACTGTCCAGACTGCAGCTGATAAGCTGGGAATGCTGCGAAGCAACAATCAAACACTGAAAAGCAAACTATATGATTTACAGTGTAAATCCAACTCTTTGCAACCCTGTCTCTACTAAATTATTATATCTAACCTTTCTGCACATGCAGAGCATGCACTAACATGGGCAGTTTATCCAAATGTTAAGTCTATACAACCATGTCCTGCTTGTATAGACTACTTGTGTCCTGCTTCATACATGGATATATCCAACCATAACTGAGGAAAGACAATACTGTAGATTTGTGCTTTGGAGCAATCACCTAGCAAAATGCTGAGGTTGGCAAGATTGCAAATTACATAGATCTAATTAGTAATATCTCTTATAAATCTAGTATAAATGCTGAGAGGCATCTTTTAATGAATGCATCGTGTAGGAATCCCCGCAAACTCTTGCTCTTCTTTCCTCCTGAAGATATTTAAAGTTACGCTAAAGCTACATAAATATCACTTTGAAGTTGAGGAAATATTACAGTTGTTGTAGAGATATTTGAGCCACCTTTTGGCTTTCACTTTAATGCAAATTTACATTGCTTTTAGTGTTTGAAAAGCCCTTTTGCACCCAGGAGTGATTTGTATGAGAGGATAAAGCCTTAAGCTATGAGCTTGCAGCTTAGCCACATCCATAAACTATACAGACGTAAGACATAACAGCTAATTAGTACCAAGTTACACATCAAGAAAATACTAGGATTTTACTGAAGTATCTGAAAATACTCAAAAAGGGGACAACACAACAAATGTGGTCAAGAAATCCAGTTCATTGACTTTAATTAACTGAGGTGAATTTTAGCAGACATCTGTTTTTTGGGGGGGTTTTTTACCGCTGCTTGACTCGGCACACCTGTCAGTCAAAGCACTCATGCCCCTAAGCCTTAACAAAAACCCGAGTGAGTGAGTTTAAAAGCATTCACCAATCATACAGGCTGCAAACATGCTTTTTCTCTGATTCACCTTTGGAGTATTTGTAAACGAAGCCATTAGAGAAATCAGTTAAAGAAGGCTACAATATAAAATCGCATCATTTTATGGCATCAATATCTATAAAACCTGCCATATCACTAAACTCTCACATGCCAAAAACTAAACATCATACCTTGTAGAATTATTGCTGTAATTACTTATACACATAGCAGTGTAGCTCTTAAATGTGAAGTAAATACTCAACATACTTTAAATTCAGACACGGAGTCAGTGTAATTGCAGTTTTTATTCCTTACAAAGAATATTATGTGGAATAGACACAAAAACATAGATTTTTTTATCATAGTGAAAAATATTTAGCTCCCTGTTCCCTTTTAAAATGTAAAATGATCTCCAGACAACACTGCAAGGCTAAAACTTACACACAACAAAAGAACCACTAAGCCTGCATTTCTGTTATTTTTTATATAATTAACCCCAGCACCCGAGCTGCTCTTTACTGGACTCAGCTAGGTCACAGTTACGCGTAAAAACCCACACATACACACACACACACATATGAGCATGCATGAGTGTGTTTTCTGCTTGAATGATGAGAGGAAACTGGATCAGTGTGTCTTCCCTGCATTCCCTCAGCTAAAGTTCATCCGCTTCACTTATGCATATTTATGCTTTCTGAATGCGTGTCAATATGTGTGTGAGTATGTAGCAGTGGGATAGTCACCCCCTGAGGCTGCTGCTTGATGTACTTACTGTTTGATTTACAACAAACACAATCATGATCCAATTGTTTTTCTTGGCTTCCTCTCTACACGATAAACTGCGGGATTTATGAAAGCTTTAAATGCATATATGCTGCAAACACATAAAAAATGTAGCTGCGCTATGAATACTAAAGCAAAAAGCACAAATCCAAACGTTCACCCCCCTAAGGAATTTGGTCATGTGACATAGAGTTACTCACAATTTACAACTCATCCATCCAACCTTAATCATTTCAGCTATTCTGTTCATTGTATTTTTGCCTAAGACACATCTGTGCAACTACAAATGACACATATAAACTGACAGGCAGTCCATCTGTATTTAGCTTCGGTTGCACTGGACTAGCAAGGGGGGTCTTTAAACCCCAGTGGAGCAGGATTATTGATCCAAAAAGCAATCCTATCATCTGACCAGTTTAGGTTTACTAGTTAGAAAATGAATGACTTTTTCTTTTTGCAGTTTAGAAAAATGTATATATGTATGTTGTATATTCCGTTCCACCATATCCCTGGAGATCCGGTGACTGTGGAGGCTATTTGAGTTCAGTGAACTCACTGTCATCTTCACTTTGAGATGATCTGACCTTTGCGACATGTTGCATTATCCTGCTGGAAGCAGCTAACAGAAAATGGACACGCAGTGGTCATAAAGTGCTGGACCATGGTTAGCAGAGATACTCAGCTCAGCTCTGCAGTTTAAACGATGTTCAGTTGGTACTTAGGGGCCCAAATTGTGCCAAGAAAATATCCCTCACACCACTGCACCACCTGCACCAGCCTGAACCACTGATGCAAGGTAGGATGGATTCAGGATGGATTGCTTTCATGCTGTTCACACCAAATTCTGACCATACTAGTCAAATGCTGCAGCAGAAATCGAGACTTATCATTCCAGGAAACGTTCCTTCCATGTTGGAGGGTTAGCACTGCTCCAGAAGGTAAATCACAGAACAACTCAAAACTTGCTATTATTAGTGGTTTATGACTAGTTTCTAAAAGATCAGTGCATTATTATATATCAGTCCATCCATTCGCTTCCGCTTGTCCTTTTCAGGGTCACGGGGGGTGCTGGAGCCTATCCCAGCTGTCATAGGGCGAGAGGCGGGGTACACCGCTAACACATAGGGACAGACAACCATTCACACCTATGGGCAATTTAGATTTTTCAATTAACCTATGCCCACTAAGTGCAAGTCTTTGGACTGAGTACCCGGGGAGAACCCACACAAACACGGGGAGAACATGCAATCTCCACACAGAAAGACCCTGATGGTGGAATTGAACTCAGGACCTTCTTGCTGTGAGGCAATAGTGCTAACCACCGTACCACCATGCCACTGTGCTGCCCACATTATTATATAATACATTTATAATACGTTTAATATTCAGCTTTTAAATTTGGCAAGTACAAAATTGGTTGCATGATCGCCTCAGTTGTTTTTTGTTCAATATCATGTAAGCCACTGCAGACAGACTTGCATGCAAAGCACGACACTTCAGTTAATCGATCAATTTGTCTACAACAGACGGCTAATTTCCTCAGGAAAGCTCTCTTTTTTTTCATAACGCCCACTGTCCTTATGGTGCACAGAAAGAGAAACCATGTGAATAAGAAGAAGACCGGAAAGAGAAAGAGATGAAGGATGGTAGGAAGCAGGATGGCAACCAGATCAAGATATGCCCACTGAAACAAAACAGATGAGGAGGAAAAATTATGCCAGAACAAAAGCCCACTCTACGGTACTGACCTCACTGAGCGACACTTCAACACTCAACAGCCATTTCAGGTCTGCAACAAAGACGCACAAGACGCTGCTTGTTCCCTGCTCACGTGTGGACCGAGAGAGAGGACGACAGCCAGTCATCGATCTCCTTCAACGTGAAGGACACCGTATTAACTAAGTGGTGGCCATCTCTTATTCATACGCCGCTCGTCACTTATCGACACCCCCTCTCACTCCCGTAGTCTGATGGGATTTTCACGGTTTATTTATGGGATAAGACGATAGAGAGAAAGATGGAGGAAGGACGAGACGAGGTAGGGGAAGGTAAATGAGGGGGAGGGGAGAGTGTAAATAAGATACAGAGATGAAGAGGTAAAGTGAGGGATACAGGAGAAGGTGAGAGATGAGTGAAAGCCAAGAAGAGGCGAAGAGATGTGTGGCGGATAAATGATGAATGGAATGTCTGGAGGCTTCAAATCACACAAAAAACACAAGAGGCAGACTGAGAGATTAGTCCCAATGACCCACTTAGCAGGAGAGAGGCAAAAATGGCTTTTAGTTTACACAAATGAAATCGGAGTGCGAGGATGAAATGTTCTATTACTAACAGAAAGCAAGCTGAAATCTAAAAGGAGACACGGGCTGGATAAACATTCAACGCGTTATGGGCCTTTAAAAGTAGCTAAAACATTTTCTTAAAACTCCTTTACTTCCAGACCCTGAGGCCTTTTTTTTACCATAATGATAATTATCATAATGGTGATAACTATAAGACTAAACATTTTGACTCACGTATTAACAAATCCAACATTTCTTCAAAAACAATTTAAAAAAATAATGACGATACATGAACTATAACAGACAGCACTATCGTTTAGAGTTTACAAAGTCACGTCACCGCGTAGCCCGAGAGGAATGAACCTGAGTCGACCTCAACCCTGGATTTTGAAATTAATGAAAAATGTCATTAGGAAATGAAATAATCATAAATCAGTTTAATCATCCATTAATGAAACCAGCAGGCGGGTTTGTTCCTCCTTTTTTTTGGCAGGCAGGGATGAATTTGGATAAGGAACAGTGTTGTAGGTTTTTAGCCAAACCTTGTCCCTTCTGATTGTAGAATGAA
Organism: Mchenga conophoros; assembly: GCF_057382185.1. Taxonomy (NCBI): domain Eukaryota; kingdom Metazoa; phylum Chordata; class Actinopteri; order Cichliformes; family Cichlidae; genus Mchenga; species Mchenga conophoros. The sequence goes on from NC_140540.1 coordinate 19,644,157, forward strand.
TGAAAGTTTTACTCACATAAGATGAAGACGACTATCCAAATTATTACAAGCCAAGTTCAATGTCCTCCACTGCATTTTTCACTAACAAGAAGTTCTGAATTACTGCAAACATGATCTGTTTGAATCACATTCGGACCCTAATGTCTAGGAGGAAAATGTGATGCAAAAGTCCAAAATTGTCTATTTTTTTTCTTAAGTTTCAAAACTTTCGATTTACATGCAAAACCAAATTTGGTTTACTGTCTAACTGCATCAGTTGTTTGGATTAGAATCAGTTTTACCACGTTCATAAAGAAATATGATAAGACCTCCACTAAGTTAACGAGAAACCATTGATCGATAATACTCCATGTTGCCTTAAGTCCACAGGCTAAAGAGGGAAAACTCACCACCATCACTTGAGATCTGGCGATGGCACCACTGGGTGTTTGTAGCAATGCTGAGCAGAGGTTTGAGAAGGTTGCTGGATGAGGATTTGGTGCAAAGCCATGCACTGTTTATTTGCAGTTTGTACATAAGAAATTGCTCAATTTTTCTGATACAGTTACAAATATTTGCAGAAACTAAGGTTAAGATAACAAACATTGTAATCTCAGTCTGCTTTCTGTATCCTGCCTTACAAATCCAACAATCCCTGATGGATTGCTGTACAGCAAAGCAGGGTTTTTACACTATAGAGGAATTGTTCTCCTCCCCGAAAAAAACAAAATTCAAAAAACGTTTTAGCCAAAGCCAAAGAAAAATCACCAACATCCTAATCATTTAATTCCATCTATCCATCCATTTCTTTGCTTATTCAACATATTTGCTTATCAAATGGACAAAAACAACTATAAAGTAGACTTATTGCATTTACAGTACATGTTTAAAGGAAAAACACAAAATGGGTTTAGAGATTTCAAAAATAAATGTTTAGGCAGAGGTAGAGCAAGCCATTTAAATTTTTCATTTAGTCAAAACAAAAAATACTATATTAAAGACACATGTAGACACCATGCCACACATTTTGAAGCTTGAAGTTTGTTATTTTGGTTTTCAGTTCAGTTCTTTTTTATTTCAAACATATACATTCACCAACATTTCATAAAATCATTCCATACAGTTGTTTGAAAAGGAGTAGGCAGAAGTATATACTTATTTAGCCCTACCCCCTCGGGTTTACATCCTCATCATCTAAATTTGAACAACAAAAATGTATACAATGCCTTCTACTTAGAACATAACATCTCAAAAAAATATTTTCACATGTTCAACTAAAACTATATTTAGATTTGCTAATTTGCAGAAGAAAATAAACATGAGTTTGACTGCTGTCTTGGGTTAATTGCATTTTCTTCATTCTTATACTTATTTAATATTTCTTTTTTGAGTTTTCAGAGACTTGTTTATATGGATCTATCTGAGAAATTGAGAATACAACATGCTGCAAGCCTGTTGCACACTACATCACATCCTGCTTTACTCTTTTTCTCAAAAAATTGATTAGAATTTACAAAATGATCACCGTGTGGTATTAAATAAGGCTTAAAACTACCGACTGAGACCGTAAAATTATCAGGAAAATTAAAAACTAGTTCACGGATGACATAAAAAAGGGACTATTTTTTACACAATTAGACTTTCAAGAACATCCACCGGAGTTTCCCCTTGCTGGCCATCAAAAAGAATACAGGTTAACGATATTTCCACATTGACCTCACCGTTCAGAGCTGAATTTTCCATTCCTCTTTTATACACTTCTCAAAAAATGAAAGAAATTGGTTTTAATCTGAGTATAGCATCAAGTCAGTTAAACGTCTGGAATATTGATCTGATCGAGTAGCAGAGAGGGTTGCTAATCATTTTTGGTGTTATGAAATTATCACTAGGTGTGGGGCAACAAGGAGACAGCCCGCCAACCCACCTCCTCATCATTTCTGATTTTTTCTTCACTAGTTTTTCATTTGGTTAGAGTCAGTGTCACATGAGGCAGGTTAATCATGAGCAAAGGTCTGGAGAAGCCATGGAAACAATACGCTTGTTCATTGTTCAGCGTGACCAGTTTGGTGGTGGGTCAGTGATTTTCTGTGGCTTATAGAGATATTAGGAATAAAATTGTTGGACCCATTGTCAGACCCTAGACTGTGGGTGTAGTGGGACCTGGGTTCTTACCTGTGCATGACAATGCCTCATGTGAAAATATGGAGGCAGATGCTGGAGAATTAAGGCACTGATACCACTGACTCACCCCCACACTCCCCTGACCTAAATCCAACAGAACACCTCTGGGATGCCTCCCAGATCTGGTATGAGATCCCCCAGGACACCATCCATTGTCTCATTAGGAGCATGCCCTGACAAGGGTCGGGCATATATAAGCACATTGTGACAACAAACTACTGCATCTGAGTACCAAGTTTTGAAAAAATGGACTAACCTTAATTTTTACACTTTGATTTCTGAGGTGTTTTTGAATTCAGTCCTCTGTAGGTTGATAAATTGAATTTCCACCAAATGACGTGGCATCCTTGCAATCATAACACTCTGTCCAGTCCATATCATTAGAGATACCCAGCATGATATATAGTACATCATCAGCTATCGTCAGCAGTCATGTTTTCAAGAACAATTTTCAAATATACAAGTCGAGATTTTTTAAAATGTAAACATTTTCCTTCAGACTGAAGTAATTGCCTTAAATTTATTCCACATCAACAGATATGTTTTTAAAAAGTGTAGATATGCTAATTATTTACTTTATAATTCACTCTCTTGTCAGATTATAACCAGCCACAGACAGGGAAACATTTAAACTCATGACTTGAGCTTCTTCATCCCAGCGCCTGAGGAATAGCGATGACCTCCTCTGCCTACACTCACCATCCACATCATATATATATATATATACATTGCAGTGCAGATGTGGGGCAGTAACGCTGTGCGACCCTTCATGTGATGACGCATGTTGCATTCACACACATACACAGTGCACACAGAAGCACACTGGGCTTTGACGCCTACAGTAATTATGTTCTGATGAATCACTGCTATTTCGTTTAGTTATTCCCACACACTCACACACACACACACTCAGCACAGGATCACACATGAGTGTTTTCTGTTTCTGTGGAAAACATGATGAAGTATGAAGCAGTCATTTATTTATAGATAGATAGATAGATAGATAGATAGATAGATAGATAGATAGATAGATAGATAGATAGATAGATAGATAGATAGATAGATAGATAGATGTTTGAGATGCTGATCATCAGTTCAGGGCACTTCGGGTAATGGCCTCTGGTAGCCTCTGTGTGTGTGTGTGTGTGTGTGTGTGAGAGAGAGAGAGAGAGAGAGAGAGAGAGAGAGAGAGAGAGAGAGAGAGTAATGAATCAGCTCTTTGGGATTCAATAGTCTAATTATTAGTATGAGCGCACTAACAGAACCTTACGGCCTTGACTCTGTGGATGTTGTGAGTGCGTGTCCACTCACTTTGTGTTGCTTCCACATCACGGCCAGCGGTTTGACGTCGTGCTTGGCGTGTTTTCCCTCCTCCAGACACTTCATGCACACGGGAGCCTTGCAGCTGCTGCAGTACATACTGAAGTTTTCCGCTTCGTGATCCACGCACGTCGCCGGTTTCCGCGCGGTGGCGGGCGGCTGCTGACCACCGCCGCCTCCGCTAGCCCCCGCTCCTGCCGCCTTGTTTGGCGGCGGCACCAGTCGGTGCTTGGCGAGGGGACCGCGGGACGGGTGGCATCGCTGCTGGCAGGCGTTGCAGTAGTAGACGTCGCACTGCTCGCACATCACCGCCGCGTCCACCGGGTTGCGGTCGCACAGCTGGCACTTCACCGCGTTGGAAGATGAGGAGGAGGCGCCGCGGGTCTGTTGGTACCGCGCCACGATGGCCTCCAGCAGCCGGTTCCGAGGGAAACCCCGGAGCCCCCGCTCGTCCAGAGAGACGCTCCGGTGGCACAGCGGACAGGTGAGTGTGCACTGTCGGTGGGGGATCGCAGGCGGAAACACCCGCACCCCGTTTGGAGACTTGAGCTGGCACGGCGTGTAGGAGCCGTATCCGCTGTCCGTCTCGCTGTACAGACTCATCTTGTCCATGTCCAGATAGTCGTAGTCAGAGCTGCCCGAGGCTCGGCTCTGCACCGGGGTCTCCCCCTCCGGGGTCTGGACGGTGATGTTCCGAGCGCATCCCAGGCAGACGTTGTGGGAACACGGAAGCAGGATGGGGTCCTTGAAGAGAGACCCGCAAACGGGGCATTTCAACTCTTCCTCCATCGCTCCCGTCTGTGTCGGTGGACCGGAGAGGGGAAGCTGCTTCTCCGAGAACGCTCCAGCACCGAGTGACTGGACAGCTCCCCACACTACTTTGCGCATGCGTAAAGAGGGGCGGAGATTGTGATCTGGGTTGACTGATCGAGCTAATTTGGAGGATTTGAAACGCCACATATTTTAGATTATTATGGTTGGTAAAGAGGATCTCTGCTCCTTTTCTCAAATTACTTTGATTTGACATATTTAAGCTAACACTTCAGTTATGTAATTCACTTCTTTCTTCTTAATTTTGTCCACAACATTGGTTTATTTTCTAAGATTACTAGATAGAAAATGATAAGAAGAAGAATTTGATTCAATCCCTGCAATTTTGTAGTCTTTCTTTCTTTCTTTCTTTCTTTCTTTCTTTCTATGTATTTTACCAAAAAATGCAAACATTGAAATAAAAAGGGGGGGGGGGGGGGGATCGCTCCTTAAATGTGTTATAGCTGGTAAAAACTTAAACTTTCTTCATCTGAGCTTCTTTCTGCCAGTATACAAGGACAGTAACTGCTATCATTATGTCAAATGATAATGCTGAAGCGGATCATTTATTGTGACTGCCTCTATACTCTGCATTTGTTCTGCCTGTTAGTCTGAAACAAATCAAACGTGATAGCAGAAGTACATGCAATCAATAAAAATGGATTAAACTAAGTTTAATAGGAGTTTCCATGCAGGCTCAAAATGGATGAGGGACCATCTGAAGCCACTTCGATCCGGTAACCTTTGTGTTTTTTCCCATTAGTCTTTTGTGTTAACTAAACATTTAATTGACTAGACAGCGGGCATGACTGAAGTCCTTTGGGGAGCAAGATTAATCCGACACACTGGGACAGCTTTTCCATTTATTAGCCCAATTAGCATCCCATTACCTGGGTTTCAGATCTGCTCTGCAGTGAAATGAGAGCGGGCATCTGCACAGCCACGTTAAAGCAGAGATCTCTGCAGATGTGGAACATCCTGCAGTGTCATTGCCAAGCATAACCTTTAACTATCACCGAAGAGAACCTCACTCCAGCATAATCCATCACGAGGATGTTTACTCTAAAAAATAGATCTTCAGTTACACATTTGTTCTCCAAGGAAGAAAAAAAGGCGAGCACTGCGTTCTTCCAACACTGCAGTCATAAAAGATTTTTTAATGTAAAATTAATCTGAGCTGAATTTTAAGAAGATGAATAACTTGCTTTAATTACTAAAATATAAAAATCAGATTCTTTTTTGTACCACATTGGTGGGAATCATGCTATCAGACCTGGACGGCAGAGTGGAGAAGTGGTTCGCACTGTTGTTTCACAGCAAAAAGGTTTGGGGTTTGAATCCACTATCCAATCTGCCTGAGACCTTCCTGTGTGGAATTTTCATGCCGAGTAGGTCCTCTCCAGGTACTCAGACAGGCAGTTAGTGGGGTTAGGTAGATTGGTGATTCTAAATTAGCTGTAGGGGTGAATGTGAGTGGTTGTTTCTTTGTGTCAGCCCTGCAACACCCCCGTGTTTTGCTATGTGGCAGCTGAGGCTCGAGCTTCACTGTGATGAGTGGAAGAAGATGGATGAGTGGGTGGGAATCACCTTCGTCAGTTTCAATTTATTTCCACATTTTCATGTTATCAACAGAGCTACATTAGTTTTTATATTATGTTTGTGGACATTTGACAAATTCGATTTCAGCATTTATCTCAGTTTTGTCCCCCACCAGCTCTTGAAGGAAACATCTGGCTGTTTAATTTGGACAGCAGGTTTCTGTGTCTGAAAGAAATCTGCCTGCTGCTTCAGTTCAAACTTGAGCTATCACTTATTTCAACCACAGTACAGTAACAGTCAGTAGGAATATTACACTTAGATCTCTGTAGAAAGGAACTGTAGAGTTGAGGGTCTCTGTGGGCTGCTCACGTTAATCAACCCAGTTCATATTAGAAATCATTACTTGACCCTTTGTTAATATAAATGTTAATATAGGATTTATAGTTAAGGTTGTACTTGTCACTACAGAAGTTTGTTTCCCCCACTAAAAAGAAAAAAAAATGATCTAAGTCAAAATTCTTGGTTTAATATCAACATTTTGTGTTATCTCAAAATTTTAAGATAAGCAGGTCAAAATTTTACTTAATAGCTCAAATTTTGAGATCAATATCTTCGCAACACCATTTACTGAAAAAGAAGCAAACTATTATCTGTTCGTCTCATGAACTACGTGCTTTGTATTCACTTATAGTTTGACTGGTTGAATTCCCTCAAATAATCCCACCAGCCTGATGCCTCTTCCCTAAGCTGAGGCTTTCCTCGAGCCCTCGATCACATCAGTGATTATGATGAGATGAGCTGTGAAGCAGAAAGAACAATCATGTGCTCAATCGCATCTAAAAATATCAGCTGTCATGTTTTCGTTGACTCTGTGACTGTTGGGAAACACTTTAACAGAAAGAGGAGGAACTGCTCGTCATTACGGTAGTGCCACCAGACCGGCTTTACTGCAGGAGGAAGAGCAGTCAAACAGATTTATGTTCACTGATGTTTCTTGAACACTTTGTCACTGTTGGATTTTAGGATGTTGTCCAGAAACTAAAGTTTAACACTTAAACTGTTGAGCTGTGTTCATAAACGGTTCGACTGCCAAAACTTGATCCAAGAAGCTCAAAAACTGAGTTATAATAAAATCAACTATATTTTAATTTAATTCCCCCTAATTCTAACGGCCACAAGAGGGCAATGTAGCGTAACCCAATGATCAACTCATTTTTTTTGGTTTAATTTAGTTTACATGCCATAAGGCTTTAGTTTTGCATAACCACAGAAAAATAGATACAGCTGACATAAATCCAGCCCTTCTCTGTATCCATTAAGAAAATCAATCCTTTTTGACCTCCACTAAGTGTATCAAATAAGGTAGAATGGGGTCATATAGAAAAATCATGACTGGTCTGGCAAATACTAGTCTGAGCATGAGGATTATTAAACTACCTGCACCACACATTTCACAGTTATCAGCATGTTGAAACTGCAGAAATCTTTTGGAGGTGAACAACAGCTGCTGCCTGATGCCTTGGAGCTACAAGTTTAAAAACAGCAGACACACCTAGTATGCAGTATATATCGACATCTATATAACATGGCATCACAGAGGTATATATATTCAAATGGCTGGGGTTGTGCAGAAAAATGATTAGTCCTTTGAATCTTAATGTACTGAATAGTATTTCTTTTAAGAGAGATTTGATGCGAACATGATCTAAAAATGGCAGCAAAGACCACAGAGGGATTTATTAATGTAGTAACTGTAAGCCTTTTCTATTAAAGCAGGCTCACACCAACTAATGTTAAATATTTGTTACATTAATCTGCTTTACATTACTATATGCTAATGGGTACCATTATTATTATCTAAACTTGTGTTTTTCACAAGACTCCCAGCAAACAGTTTTACAGTTTTACATGAAAAGTAAAACCGTTTGCTGTAAGGAAAGGTTGCTGATAGGGAGCGCTTCTTTTATGCACCATGGACAAAAAAGGAAAAGATGAAACACTGCTGAGTTATTGAGCAAACATGCCAGCCAAAATTAGAAGATGAGAAAATACACCATACCGTGTTGCACTCAGTTTCACTTAGTACAGCAAGAACAACACTTCTTTCATTTCATTTCATTTCATTTACTGTTTTACAATTCATGTTAAGATACTTTTTCCCCCCAGTGACACACCATCTGCTTCTTTTAGATGCTTTACTTTATTGTTACAATGAAAATGTTATGCAGATAAATTGTATTCCTTCATAGCAGAAGTAAAATGCTTCTGTGTTGTGAATCTCTACCATGAAACCAGCACTCAGTTTTGCATCTGGGAGACAAGACACCCTCTCTACTTTAATGCTTGGGCTTAAACTTTTCCTTTAGGGTTACGGTCGGTTGGACACTGGGTGGGGGGGGCTTCCCATGATGCACTGAGCGTTTCTTCTTCACGTGTCTCCTTTCACTCTCTGTGTCCTTATACACCACTACTGGATTTAATCATTACTTATTATTCATCTCTAGCTCTCTCTCCTAGTCTGCCTTTTGTCCGGTCTCTCTGCTCTTTCTTTCCCCATCACCCCCGACCAGTGGCAGCAGATGGCGCCAGAGGTTTCTTCCTGTTGAATGGGAGATTTTTCTTCCCACTGTTGCCAAGTGCTTGCTCACAGGAGGTTGTGGGATTGTTGGGGTTTCTTTCTAATATTGTAGGGTCTTTAACTTGAAACAGAAACGGCCTTGGGCCAACTGTTGTTGTCAATTAATGATATATAAATAAAACTGAAATGAATTAAACATCTTCATCATTGATAAAATGAGAACTCTGTGCATAATGATCTTTATTCATTTCCGTGTGTTATTTTTGAATAACAGAAAACATTTAGCAGTGCATTTCACTTCAGTCATCCCTTTTAATCAAGTCCTTGTGTGCTTGAATACTTTAGTGTCTAATAACGGTCGAATAAGTAGCCTCAAAATTAAACTTTCAAATAAAATGATCTTTAGCCATCATGGTAATTATAGTGTTTGTCTGATCAATAGATTCATCAGCCTCACACAATCATTGCACCTCTTTCAGAAGAGCTTAGTCTCCTTAGTTATCACGTGTCAATAATCACTGTTAATACATTATGCATTTTGAGTTTAGCTGTTGGTTATTTTTTTATGCATGTAAAACATTTGCAAAGTTACAAAAGTTTAGGATAATGCAGGTTATTTTCTCCCACTGCCTGGAGCACATCATTTGTGATCCAGGTTTTCATCTGTGATTTATCTGTATCAGATTAGTGCAACACCTTAGCTATTGGCTAGTGTGACCTGCCCTTAAAAAGAACAAACAGCTGCCTTGTTTCCGGTTCTGGTTGAAATGTGTGTGGGTTTTCTTACTGAGTGTTGTGTCTCTATTTGTAAAGTTATGGCAAGAAAACCATTTCTCATTTTGACTGGACAGGCTGATAAATCAAAGCAGGCTGGACTTTATTTGGAGCCAGTATGAGAAAAATATTGAGAAAAAAATATTGAGAAAAAAATTCTGATGAACCACTAAAACTAAAAACCTATAAATGATTATAATATGGGCACTTTAAGCTGTCTTATTCTAGTGCTATTGTGACTCTTTTCTGTGATGTATCCAGTGATTTCCTGTCCTGCAGCATAAAAACAACCAAAAGGTGCTATGTTTATTTCTAAATTGGGAGTTGAAATTGCAAGAACAGTCATTTAGAGAGTGTGTAGGTGTTTCATGGCCGCCATTCTTGCGCCTCAATTCAAGCCACAGAAGTTCCTGTCGGTCTCAGACCACGGATGTGGTGCTCTCGGGGTTGATTCGTACCGGCCTCGTGCTCTTCCTGAGGTCCTGCAGCTGCTTGGCCGGCTTCCCCACGCTCTCCTCAAACCTCCGCTCAACCACCGGCAGCACGGTGTCGTGGAGGAAGGAGGCATTCTGCATGACAAAGGCTTTCTTCTCAGGGTCCTGCTCACAGCGGAGGCTGTAGTCTACGTGCTGTACGGCCACCAGGATGATCTCCCTCAGGCTCTCCAGCAGCACCATGTGCAGCTCAGGGAAGTAGAGCTTCAGGCCTTCCTCTAAGAAGCTCATCATCTGCTTGGTGAAGGCCACGACGGTATAGCTCAGGTTCACCCAGCAGTCATCACCTGTGTACTGCTCAAAGTTAATGCCACAACTGCGCATCTCATCCTGCACAAAGATAAATATGTTAATGTTGCAGCAGGTAAAGGAAAACAGTGATTTGTGGCAGCTTTCATATGAAATCCTCAGCATTTGTTGTAACAGAAGCTCTAAGCACACAAGCCAAAATCCCTGCCTCCAGAAATTACAACATAATTAAGCATGCAAAACCCCCAAAATATGAAATTATATAAAAAGGAGCTTTAAAGGTTCACAGTGGAAAAATTTCAACAGTTGAATCATTTAAGCAGATTAATACCAGATTATCAAAGCTTTGCTTTCTGTTACTCAATTTAGGAGGTTCTTGGTTAAAAACAATTAAACAATCAACAATTGAAGAAAACAAAAGACTGAGTGAGAAACCATAAGAACCAAGAGACAAAACAGAAATAATTCAGATCCACCTTAAGTTTAGCCAAAGCCTCAGGAGTCATGAGGTTCATCCTCCTCCACATCTCCTCAGAGTTTCTGTGTTTCGTGGCCTCGATGATAATATCTTTGTAGCTCTGGAGCGCTGCTTTGATGTCTTTGACCAGCAGGGACTGCAGGGTGAAGGTCAGGTCCAGGCCGATCTCGGTGAGCTGCTGACAGTGTTCTTTAGCCACTTTAACGCACTCTGCTGCTGTCGACAGGCTCTCCTTACTGTCGAACACCTAGCAACGAGGAAATAAAAAAATGTACTTTATTAAGAAAACCATACAACCATAAATTTTAACTTGCACGCTGCATGCTCTGGCTGCCATTTAAGAGATCCTCTTGTGTTGCAGCAATGATTTTCAGTTCTTTGCCCTTCTCAGATGGCTTTTTTTATTACTAAAACAACTCAACTTTTTTTATACACCTGAGATCCAGAAGCTTATCCTCTGTATACCAAAACACATTGTTGGTTATTTGCATATTTTAAACCATTAATACCTAAGAACACCACCGGAACACACAAATATTGCATCATGTCTCAGTAGCTTAGTATGTTTTTAGCTATAAACAATGCAGAATATACAAATGATAGATGTTACATATCTTCTAATCATAGGGGACGTACCTATTACTCAGGGTTTTATCATCTGACATTTTAACTACCTGCTTGCTGAAGGCGTCCACAAACATCCTCATGGCTGATCTGGACCAGACCACGAAGGCAGAATAGCAGCCTGTGTTCCCGGCAAAGTCCATCTGAAATTCTTTGGCCGTCTCCAGCAGGCTGGTGAAGAATATGTTGCAGAGTTTGTGGATGTAGAGCAGCGTGGCTCCTTCGATGCGAAGCTGCCGTATTGCAGTCTGCACTGCAGCAGCGCGGTTCTTCAGAAAGAGCTCACAGGCTTTGGTGGACTGGCCTGAAACACAGATGACTGTGTGATGAGACAGTACAGATGTTCATGGCAATTACATTGTATTTTTGCAAATACATGCAAACTGTGATGCATTATGGGAATCTGAGGGCCTTTATATTTATGACTGTAAATGTACAACATGTGTAGCTATTTCTCAGCTGATTCTGGTACGTTTTTAGTATATGTCTTGAAACCTATTAAGCTTAATGGGGAAAAAAAGTAAACTGGATGGCAAACTCTCCTTGACTACATAAAGAATACCTGGGAGTGTAGTGACAGGAGACAAAATGTTCTCTCTCTTTCCTTTTGATTGAGTTTTAAAAGAGGTTTATACCCTACATACTCCTGCTAAAGGATAATGTTTTGCCCGAAAAAGGTCAAGTACTGAAAAATTGCAAATAAACATGTTTTTGCAAACCAGTCAGTGTGTGGGAGTCTGTTTGCAAAACTCGGGCATAATTAAAAATGGATCCACTCGAAGCTGTTCTGCACCAAAGCAAAATACAAATTTCTAAGGTTTTATAACATTCGGTCATTCAAGAACAGTTCTGACAAAAAATAAATAGTAAACTATATATAAACTATCATGAGGTTAGTTCTCTTAGTGCTCTGAATAGGAAAGTTATTTTCTTAATTAAGTAGTTTGAGAATATTCACCTTGACTGAAGATGAGGGGAAAAACAGTGAATACATACAGATCACCGCAAGCACAGCTTATTTGTCTGAAAATTACACTTTAACTGCATCCAAGGTCGAACTCGGACAACAAGCAATTTGAAAGTCAAGTCCATGCAAATGATGGAAGAGAATGAGCTAAACTCCCCAAATAATGAACAGTGAATTGTGGAAACCCTGTGAGAGGGCTGAGCACATCCTTACTGTGAATACACTGAATATAAAGTGAGATCATAGCAGACAGGTGTTATTTGTTTTGGTGATGTGTGCAAACTTGTTATTTTTGATTTTAAAAAAAGGACCTAGTCTGATGAGCTGGGAAACAGCCCGCCGGGTTGCTTTAGGACCGCCACGAAGTGACCGATCTGGAGACAACTCAAACACCAGGACCTCTGTCAGCTGCCGCACACGTTCATCCACCTTCCCCCTAAGCTCTTTAACCTTCGGGGTGACAGGCTGATCTCTGAGATACTCATTGAGCTTGTCCAGCAGGTCAACAGCACCCTCGAAGTCTCTCTGGGCAATGCACACATCCAGATCCTCTGGCAGCTCCTGGATCCACTCAAGGCTAAGATTCACGCTCTCCTCACCATCAACCGTGTCTTCATCATCATCCATATCAAAAGGATTGGTGGATACCTCAGCTCTAACAGGAGAAGTGGGGACCTCCTCCTCCTTCTTATGCCTGTCTTTGGAGACTTTGGTTTTCTTGGTTTCATCTAGGATCTCCAACCACTCTTTCTTAACTTTGCTGTTCTCTGCCTGGAAGATGCGGCTGTCTGGAAACATTAGGATCTTGAACATGTCCTTCATTGGTGGGTTGTCTTTCACGTTAACCACAGCAAAGCTCTCCAGGTCATACAGAGCGTTGTATTTATACTTAACCGTGCCACGGCGGTTAGGCAGCCAGGTGGCAATCAGCAGACAGTCATTCATCAGGAAAGCGTGCACCTTCTGAATGGGGGACATGTTGTCAACATCAAACTCTGCAAGGTCCCCATTGTAGATAAGGTGCCTGCCTGGGGTGTCCATGATGTTTTTAACCCCTTCCACTTTCTCCAGCAGTGAGGTGAGGGTCCTCTGCTTCACCTCCTCAGTCTCTTTGGGAAAAGCTGCCTGCATCTCTTTAGACGTCTCATCCTTATCTGTGGACAGCAGGGCCTGAGTGATACTCTCCATGATGCTCTTCTGTTCAGTCAGGATGTGGCTCAGCTGGTACATTTCGCTCTCCAGATAGGAAATCTCTTTGGCTGTTTCGATGAACTGTCTGTAATTCTTGTAAACATTTTTCTTCAGATTTTGAGCCGTTTCGTCGGCAAGGTTTTGGATTTTTTGTCGGTGCTCCTGCAAATCCCTGTCGCCATCGGACTGCTGTGACAGCTGCTTGACGTAATTTTGCGGGTCGAAATTGGGCGATTCCAGCTGCTTCCGTAGTCGGTTCCCCGTTTCCGACATCTTTTGCCGTGTAACTGTTTACTTATTGAGATAAATTGTTGAGAAAATGTAGAAAAAACTGGACAGAGAAACAGTTCATCGAGGCTCCTTGGTTCATATCCGCTTGTAGCCTAAACAGGAAGTTGACACCCTGGAACGTCACGGGATACAAAAAAATAATAAAACAATTTAAAAAAATCTAAATGATCATAGGTCGTTCATAATGGGTCTTATATTTATTTTTTAATATAATTTAACATATGTTAATGATTTATATTAGAAAGCCGTGTTGCTTTTATTTATTTAACTGGCGGAAACTACTTGAAATGAACAACACTACAGTTCCCATAATCCATTGCAAAGACGTTGCTTGACTACATAATCGAGTTTATGGTAGTTAGGCAAAACTAAACCGGATATAGCATTTTATGATTGAAAGAATGTTCCATTTTAGAAAACAAAATATTAGTAGATGCTACAGAACGCATATGCAGATAGTTTGATATTTTAAACTTATACATCAAAACAACAAAGAAAATAGCCATATTGAAAACAGGCTTTTACTTAAAACTTACTTAGTCGTTTAAAAACTACTTAATTGTTTTACTTTGAAACCCGTACCGGAATTTATTTTGTCCTATTGTGACAGACTTGACACACGGATCTTCGCACTAGCTTTGGTCTGACGGTTTGTAATATGAAAATGTCACTGAAAATTTCATGACAGAAGTTACATGACAGAAAGTATTTGGACGTATTGGTAATCTGTCAGACTACATTTTGGGACGACGTAATGCTACCGCCTGTTTGAGACCTGTACAAACTGCATTAGCTAGTTGGCGCTGACAGGCTAACTAAAAACAAATAACATAACAACAAATATCATCAAAAACAACCACAAAACTTTTCTCTCTTGTCATGGATGAGGATTTCCTGCTCGCTATTCGGCTGCAGGAGCAGTTTGATCAGGAATACCAGGCTTTATTATCTTCATCAAGTGGTACTGTAGATGATAGTTTCGGGCAGAGCAGTAAGAAACGGAGAGTGGAGGTAGCTGGAGGTGGTAGCGATGTTGTTCCCTACTGGAAACCGAATCCCCAGCTTGAGAGGCCAATGTCCATTGTGGACGAGTCCTGGGAGATGCTTGACCCTAACCCCGACGTCAGGGTTATGTTTCTGGAGTTCAATGACATGTTCTTCTGGGGTAAACTTAGCGGTGTGGAGGTGAAGTGGAGCTCGAAAATGACGTTGTAAGTCATGCATGTTTTTGTTCTTGTTAACTCCCACAAAGTTGTCTACACAATAACACCTTTGATTTTTGTGCGGGATTTGGTTTTGCATGTCTGTAATGTGTCCTGCTCCTCTTTTTTTTTTCTCTCTTAGGTGTGCTGGAGTTTGTTCTTATGAGGGTCGAGGTGGACTGTGTTCAATCAGGCTGAGTGAGCCTCTGCTGAAGCTTAGACCCAGAAAAGACCTGGTAGAGGTGAGGTCGACCTGAACACCATTCACATCAGAAACACTGGGAAAGAGCTTGTTGTAGGGGATGAAATTTATACATCTATCATTTTACCTTCCTAACCCCAGCAGTGAATGTGTGACAGTGTGATAGATTAGAGCTTGTAATCCTTGTAAAAGAGGACAATTTTCATGTTCTTAATCAGTTTATTTTTCCCTGGTTGCCACAGACCCTTCTCCATGAAATGATTCACGCTCTCCTGTTTGTGACACAAAATAACCGGGACAGAGATGGCCACGGACCTGAGTTCTGCAAACACATGAACCGGATCAACAAAGCCAGTGGGACCAAGATCACTGTAAGTGTATGTTCTTGAGCATTGAACTGGTAGTCTCATAAGAGACATTTTCAAACTTATTCTGTTTTGTGGACCACGTATACATACAAACCTTCAAATTTACAGTTGTATTCAGAAGTTTACATATAGGCATCATGGGCTTGAATGTCATGGGAATTTGAGGCTTTTAATGATTTGTTTGAACTGCTGTTCAGGGTGCAGTGATTGAACAGCAAAGTAATCAAGAAACATTTGAATTCATTTAGGATTTTCTCTAATCCACACTGGATCAAAACTGCATATAGGCCCAAATCTAAACATACAATCCCACTCGTATTTGGTTAAATGTTCCTTAGCAATTTGCACCTTGAACAGATGTTTTTGGTAGCCATTAACAAGCTTCTGGTGTAATTCTGGCTGGATATTTGATCACTCCTGTTGGCATTTAAAACTCACTTCCTCTCATCTCAGGATGATAGTTTGGGTCTTTTTCCAGACCCTGCCAAAGCAGTGACACATCCAAAGTTGTGAAAATCTAAGATGGAGAGTTATCTAAGTGTCTTGGCCTTTCGTATTGCTCTGAGTATTGGTCAGTCCAGTGAGTCCTGGCAAAGAAAAATTACCATTTGGAGCGAATCGTGATCACTAACAAGAAGTTAGTACATTTATTAAAAGTTAAAAGACATTGTAGAACCTCCACCAGCAATTATTAAAATATTTAAGTGAATGCATGTATATATTTGAGCTTGACACTGAGGATTAGAGGAAATCCAAAATAAATTCAAACTTTGACATCCACTTCTTGTTTTTGAATGCTGTACCATTATTCCATCCTGAAGAGACAACAGAAATCAGTAAAAGCTCAAAATTACATGCATTCATGTCTTCGTTCATTTTCATGCTGGATTTTTATTTTAGAAAACCTTCAATTGTTAATGCTTCTACAGCAATTTTTTGTAAACCCATTCATTGGGGTGGCTGTAGCTCAGGAGGTAGAGCAGGTCACTGCTGATTGGAAGCTTGGTGGTTCGATCCCTGCCTCCTCCAGTCTGCATGTCAAGTATCCTTGGGCAAGACACTTACCCCAAGTTGCTCCCATCGGAATCTCAGTATAGAGATGGTGCTTGTGAGAATGGGTGTGATTGGGTGAATGTGGCATGTTGTATAGAGCGCTTTGAGTACTCCGGGAGAGTAGAAAAGCTGTAAGAATGAGTCAATTTACCAGTCTATTGGGCTGGATTGGTCATGTTTGGCATCCATGCCCATTTTCATAAACTTATGTCTTCCCATCTTTCCTTTCTTTCATCAGATCTACCACAGCTTCCACGATGAGGTTGATGTGTACCGGCAGCACTGGTGGCGGTGTGATGGGCCCTGCCAGAAGCGTAAACCCTACTTTGGCTACGTGAAGAGGGCCATGAATAGAGCTCCTTCTTCTCTGGACCCTTGGTGGGAGGATCACCAGAGAACATGTGGTGGCACATACACCAAAATCAAGGAGCCTGAAGGATATGGCAAAAAATGCAAAAAAACCAGCAAGACCTCAGAGAAGAAGGCCACAGGAAGTGGCAAGCCTTCAAGTACGACTACAGGTAACATGCCCGTACACGCCTGTGTATTAAGCTTTAAAACATTGTACCAACAAACAAGAAAATCTTGTTCATATTTCAAACATTTTAAACCTCAATGAAAAATGTTCTTAATTTTCTGTGACAGCCTCAAAACAACAGTCATGTCATGCTTTTATGCCTGACCGCTTTTAACTGTGAATAGATTGTTTCCACTGAGTAACTTGAGCATGTAAAATCAATTTAAATCAAATGACCCCCTGCTACAGAACATGCAAGAAATATAAAGAATGGTATTTACTGAATTGGCCCCTCAGAGACTCTAGGCTTACCCACTGGACAGCTTTGGAAACATTAAGTGTGTAATTACTACACAATTAATAATAATAATAATAGTAATAATAATAATATTATTAACTTCTTTACACTTTCAGAAAAAGGAGTTTCACTGGTTAGGCCCACTTAAGATCAAAGTGGACTGTATGTGGTCCATAGTGTGAAAGGAGTATGACACCCCTGATTTAGAGCATCTAAATGAACTGACTTTATTGTCAGAAACTCTGGTCTTGTATATAAAAAGATATAATATAAGAACTGAAATTAAAGAAAAAGCAAACCATGTCCACTTGAACTAAGTTACTGGATTTAAATACATTGCATGGCTGACTCTAAATTGTATCATTTCCTGTCCCAGGTTCGGGATCACAGGATATAAGGAACATCATCCCATTTAGTGGGAAAGGCTTCATCCTTGGGGGGAAGTCTCAGGACTCAACGTCTTCCTTGCCATCTCCCAGGCCACCACTTCCTGTTGTGAAAACACCATTGTCCAACCCTGTCCCCTCCCCAAAGAAGTTCTTCACGCCATCGTCCCTGACTAAAAGTGTCTCCTCTCCTGTTCACTCTAACAAGACCAATGGGATTTCCAACACTTTTACCTCAGTCAGACCATCCACTTCCATGGGGAAAAAGCCACCTGTAAAGAGGTCTGTCGGCAACGCGAGCCACTTTGTCAACATAAACGGTTCACCAGTGAAAATGCCAAAATCCCAGAGCAGTAGTAGCAGCCAAGGAGGAGATAAGATCAAACAGAGTTCCATTGACGACCTTTTTAATAGCACAAGCCTCAGGAAGTCAGAGACCAAAAGAGACTCACTGATATCACCAAAGTCTTCCACAAATGCTGCTTCTGCCTCCTCTATATTTCAAAAACAACAAAATAATCATTTGACTTCCTCTCCCAGCACGCCCAGTCCCAGGCCTGACATAACAAACCATTCCAAGGTCTCATCTGTAGTTACAACCGGATCCCAGGGTAGCACTTCAAGACCTGTACAGTCCAAGTATTTTACTAATTCTGACAGTGACAGCACATCAGCGGCTGTGGGTAGGAATCAGACGCCAAGACAGAGGGCGTGGGATGACCGCAGCAGCTCTGCCAGCATCTTTGACTTCTTCCAGAAGACCTTAGGCAGCGATTCAGCAACATCGAAGGAATCAATTAAGGCAAAATCACCAGAAGTGCTGCAGAGAACTACCAGTGCCACCACCACACCCTCCTCTTCTGCTTCTCTGCAGTCCTCAGCAGGACTGCACAGTGTTGCCTCCTCTTCTTCATCCTCCTCCTCCTTTGCAGTGATGGTCTGTTGTCCAGTGTGCCAAGCAAAGATCCAGGAGTCAAAGATCAATGAGCATCTTGATTCCTGCCTCTCTTGAATAAGGAGGTGATAACTTTTAGAAAGTCAGAATAAGTTTGATGTTGCACTAAAACTTCTTAACTTTGGATGTTCAATAAAATTTTATCCTTGTTTGTTCAGTAAGACGTGGCATAGTGATTTTAATGATTTTGACAATTTAAAGAATGACATTCTCCTACTTTCTATCACACTATGATTACTTCTGCGATTTCACTGCATGACTTTATGTCTGCTGTAACAAAATTCCTCACTGAACTGGACTGCATTAGAAAACTATGACAGCAGTGTTTTGCGGAAGAACGTCAGTGTGATATTACCGGTTATGGTTTGAATTCAGAAACCGTTTTGTCTTAGCCTGCAAAACCTATTTTTGTCTCCTCTGGAAGTGGATATTATTGATTTGTGGTTCCTGCAGTGGGATGTACCCCCACCCCCCAAACCTCAGGTCTGCATCTGCTGCCCTTCAGACAACAGGAGACGCCGTCTGTTCTCTGCTGATCTGATCTGTAGGAGTCAGGTTTCGCACTTACTAGCTATTTATTTCTGCAGGTCATCACATTTGCACTGCACCCAGCCTGCGGGGTCAGGTGGTGCAAGGACATTTGAATTTACTCAGTAAAACACTTCACCAGTGATATCCTCAGTACAAGAAATACTTGGATGACTAAAACGTTACAGATTTCTACCTGAATATTTTATTCATCTGTTTGGGTTTTAATTGCCAAGTAAAATATTTTTATTGGTCTGTTTGACTGAATATTTCAGTGTGGAGTGAATTCAATGCCAGTATTCAACGGTTGTCTTGTGTAATGATTAAATATCCAGAAGAAAGTGGTAAAAATCTAAACTTTGTACCCTTTGAGCTAAATGCTTATCAGGTATTTGCTGTGCTTTTAGCACTGTGCTAACATATACTGATTAGCAGTAAACAATACAGATGAGGTGTGATGTATTATTTGCTTGATGATCAAGTGATGAGAAGACTAGATTAGTGTCTAGACTTAACCCTGTATTTGGACATTGACTATAAAATGCAGTCAATTTCTTTATGAATTTTCAAGATTTTTCAGTGAAAACAAGAAAAGAAAAGTTTAATCATGTTAAGGTAGCAGAAACATAAACCAAACCTTACAGGCTTCCCCACAGAAACCACTGAAGACCAATTTATGTGTCAACAAGTCAATATTTAATCAAGCATGTCTTAGAGTAAATCATAGATTTAACCTGATAGTTGTTTCCTCAGCCTACATCAGACAAATGTCCTTTTGACCATTATTATATTAAGATCGCCAGTGAAAATGTTTTAGTTTTGTAAGACTAACATTATTTACTTAAATGCAGTTTACTTCAGATCACTTTAACCATCTGATCAAAAGTACTCTGGATAGTTTGGGTTTTTTTAAATAGCACAAACGCTTTAGTCATACTCAAGAGAGAGAACGGGAGACAGACAAGTGGGTGTAGCAGAGCTGGTGGGTAAGCAGAAAGACGGAGAAGAGGATGAGGGCAGAGGTCAGGCAGCGTGAGGCCAGCTGCTGATCATGACTACGCCCTCCTGTTCCTGCAGGAAAGACTGGAGCAATGCCAGGGGCGTCAACAAAGCATGTCGGCAGCAGCATGTCAATTACCTCAGTCTGCTGCTGCAGCTTTAATTGCCATCTGGCTCCACAGGCACAGAGGAAATACTGTTGGGAAAAAGGCAAGGGTGGATTTTATATTTGATTCTCAAAAAACTACTACGCTTAAATATCTAAAATCTTGTACTTGAATGCACAACAGTTTCTACTGAAAAATACGGTAAACTCTATTCATTGGGGTGAAGTTTGTTATTGCCAAATTACAGCTGACACTAAAAACACCACTGAAGATGCAACTCTATGCTTTTAGCTATGTAAAAATGATAAAGAAAATATACAGTAGTTCAAACCAGACCAACCAACCAGAATTAAGAAGAAAGGCAATTTAAGCAACTTTGGATGTGGTGCCAGATGGTCTGGTCTGAGTAATTCAGAAACTGTTTATTTACTGGGATTTTCCCACACAACCATCTGAAGAGTTTATAGAGAATGGCTAGAAAAAGAGAAAATATCCAGTGGCAGAAATGCTTTGTTGATAACAGACATAAAAGGAACATGATTCAAGCTGATGTGAAGGCAAGATTATCTCAAATATGTTGTTTCAACCAAGATATGCAGAAAAGCATCTGTGAACATGCAAGACATCCAACTTTGAGTGGTGACAGTAACAAAAAACCACACTGTGCACCACTCACGTCAGCTAAGACATGAGTCTTAGCTGACATAAGTGGCACAGGGTCACCAACAGAGGACAGGAAAAACATTGCCGGTTCTGATGAGACTTGGTTTCTGCTGTAAGATTCAGATGGTAGGGTCAGAATTTGGCATAAACAACATGAAATCGTGGCTCAATCCTACTTTCAGACTGCTTCTGGTAATGTAAAGGCGTGGGCAAGTTCTGGGCGCATGACGCCTATTTCCAGCAGGATAACATCAAATGGCCTGGAATCTGATGTGGCAGAATGGGAGATCTGCGGCATGGACGTACACCTGACAAACCCGGAGCAACTCTGACACTATCGTGTCAATATGGACCAAAATCTCAGAGGAACGTTTCGGGCACCTTGTTGAATCTGTGCCACGAAGAATCAAAGCAGTTCTAAAGACAAAAGAGGGTCCAACCCAGAACTAGCAAGGTGTACCTAATAAGGTTAAGGTGATCTAATACTTGCTCACAGTCCTTTCAGCACTGTCTTGTTTTCTTCTTAAATCCTTCTTAAATATGATTCTTTGAGTGTTTATATATAATGAAAATCTACTGATATATACAAATATCAGGATCTTTTACATTGAACTCAAAAAAAACAGAAGCGTGCAAATGTTACAACCCATAAATACACGAAACTATACAACAGTTTTAGCTGCTTGTATATACTGCTGGTTTAAAGACACTTTTGGAATTTGGTCTGATTTTTAAGTTTGTTTTATTTTATCCTTAAAAGTGAATTTGCCAACTGCAGTGTAGGGGTTATGGAAGATCTGAAAGCAGCACTAAGAAGTCATATTAGATTCACTGTTTCCTGTCTTTGTTAGAACAGAAAGAGGCTGTTTAATCACTCTAGCAGCTCCAGAACAGGACGATGTAGTGTAAACAAAGCTCAGCTGTGGTATTATCCGACCAGCCTTTGAGTTTTTATTGCTATTTATTGCTAATGTGGCTTCCAAACCTTTTATAATTGTGTGTGTTATGTGTGTGTGTTTAATTTATAATACCACTGTGTAGAATATTGCCACTGCAGTTACTGTAATTCGGTCTGATTCCATTCCCGTTTGTCACAGGGAGGAAACAGTCACCCCCGTCCACCGCAGAGGGCCTCTGAGCAGAGGAAAAATCCATGACAGCAGTTGTTAGTCCAGGCCAGCCCTCTTTCCTGAACTTCTGTACATTGACACGCTATAGGGAGCTGAATTCCTGCAAACACACCCCCACACACACACACATTATTTCCTTTCAGGTCTGTTGTTTCTCCCTGACAGTGATGCATTCCAGACAAGCTCCAAGTTCAGTGCAATGTCACCCTGTTGGCTGCTGTTTGTTTAAGAGCTATTGTTTCATGTAGAGGTGCAAGTAATCCCTCTGCAGAAATCAAATCTGTTTAAACTTACTCTTGAACTGCTGTTTTAACAGCTTTTGCCATTTCATCAACTGTCACTTAGAACTTCTGTGGTTAAAAATATTTCATAATCTCAGCAGTGACAGCTTGTCCAATGTTCTGAAATGTACTTGTTTCCGAGTTAAATACACTCTTTTAATATATTTCTATTCTTCATGATGCTAAATCTTTCTAGTGTAGGGACACATGAGTATCTTAATAAGTTAATTTCTTAATGTTTTCATATATATCGCATACATTAATATATAATATATATATTGTATTGTATACCTATACTGACTGCTCGGTCTAGCAGGCGCAAAACACCAGCAAAACACCAGGTAGACTGAGCAGTCAGCTAAGTCTGCAAGACTAGGCTGACCAAGCTGTGTACTCTAAGTACAAGATCCATTGGGTTCTGGGGTCTATCACACCAGGCAAGACCCCAGGTGCAGGCAGTGTAAAGATGCCCCTGAGACAATTCAGCACATAACAGAAGGGTGCAAAATGATAGCAGCCAGGGCATACATGGAACACCATTACCAAGGAACATTTGTGCCGAGTGTGCCCTGGAAGTCCCGAGGTCAAAGTGGGCGACACCCCCTAGGGTGGTGGAGAATGACCGAGCTAAGATCCTGTAGGACTTCCAGATATAGAAAGACAAAATGGTAATGGCTATAGTGGTGGTAGAGAAGCAGAAGAAGACGGCCGTAGTAATCGATGTAGTGATACAGAATGGCAGCAACATCAGGAAGAAGGAACACAAGAAACTTAAGAAATACCAAGGGGTCAGATCTCTGTCCAGAAGAGTGCAGTCCTGGGAACAGCTAAGATACTGTGCAGGACCCTCAAGCTCCCAGTCCTCACTGCTCAAGCTTGAGGGATAGACTGCCATATGTGTGTGTGTGTGTGTGTGTGTGTGTGTGTGTGTGTGTGTGTGTGTGTGTGTGTGTGTGTGTGTGTGTGTGCATGAAATGTATGTATTCGTTAAGCTTAACTAATTTCCTCAATAACAGTTGTTTTAGCGATTTATTGCATAATATCTCATATAGACACAGACCGATATACAAAATGCTTGAAATCTACAAAGAAAAATACAACTGAAAATTTTGAGGGAAAAAAGAAACAGAACAAAGCTCCTTTGGTAGCTTTTGTACTGCCAGCAGTGAGCTCAACATAAGCTGATATCTTTAGACCATTATTAGCTGGATCCAGTAAATGACGCAAACTCATTGTGCTTTTCGAAAGGCAGATTAACACCACCCTGCTAGGGTTACATGCCTCCCTAGGGGGTTGCAATCATATGCCTAATCCTTTGATCTCAAGAGGTAGTGATGATGATGATGGTGCTGCTGCTGCTGGTGGGAGCTTATAGAAGGACCTGTCTGTTTATAAAAACCCTGGACAAAACAGATTGTCTTTGATTGGTCTAAAAGGCTAAACTGTACAGCTGTGAACGATCAGCTGATGGCTAATTGTTGTAAGAGCAGGGTTTCGGGGAGGAGGACAATGAGGACAAGGTTTTCACAAAGACATCCTGTGTTGTCTCAAAGTTATTAAATATGAATATACAAATATGAAGCCTGATTTACAGTTTTTGCCCGTTGCCTGAACACATTTTGCAAAACTTTGCTCATTGTGCCAAAACCCTAAACACAAGTAAACATGACACAACACTGGGAAATATACCATTCACATCTGCACCAAATTGAAACTCTACTCTCAAAACCTAAACTCTGCTATCAAAACCTAACATTCCTTTGTCAAAATGTAACTCTGTTGACAAAATGACACATACTTGCATCATATGCAAACACTTACAGAGCAGGAGGAACACACTAGTCTACTTTATATAAAGCACTGCAGTCTTTGATTTCCATTGTTCATTCAGAAGGCATATTTTCAGGAGACACATTTGCAAACAACCAAAAAAGCAAATAGGCCTACTCAATATTGTACATTGCAGCACTGTACATTGCAGTACCATGAATTCAGATAAAGCAAAAAAAACAAACAAAAAAAAAAAAACCATAATACAGTAATAGAAAAAACACTATACTGTAAACAAAAAATCATGACAATTGTGCATACGTGGGCTCATGGATCCCGCCGTCTGTTGGGGTCTGGCCACAGGACCTCATCAACATCGCAAGCAATGTCTTCTCCCGCTAGGCACTGGGGAAAATATCCTCTTCCATGTCAAAACCATCCATGGATTGCTGTCACCTGAATGTCGCCGCATTGCTCAGGTCGAATCCAGCTTCATCAATGAAAATGTATTCATGAGGCTGTGCAGCTCCATCCATGGCCAAGATTCTCTGAAAAAAAGGGGAACATATCACTGTACTACAGTGCTACACATACAGCACCCTCACCCCATCACACAGGTACCTGTGTAGCTCTCAGAATAGATCCATGTGGTACTGATATGGTACATATTCAGCTGCTACTGGACTTCACCAATACTGTATTGTAAATGTAAGGGACAGTTACACGTACCCGTACATATTCAGCTCGAAGTCCTTTGACCCTGTCACTGTTCCTCTCGAATGGGACTCTGTAGAGCTGCTTCATGGTGATGCTGTGTTTACCCAAGATGCGTCTGATGGTGGTGATGCTCACATGGTCTATGTTGCTGAACACTCGCCTGTCTGCAAGTATTTTCCGTCGTAGCTGGTGGAGACGGATGGCATTGTCTGCCCTCACTAGGTCCACAACAGCAAGTTCCTGCCGTTGTGTGAACAGGCGTTGGCGTCCTCCCCCAGAAGGTCTTCGAGTCATTCTAGAGAAATACAACCACATATTGTCATCGGTTTGCTTATTTTTCTTACAGTACTTCACTGTATATACTGTATCATCCACTGTACAACACTGTACTTCAATATAAGTAATCATGGTATGTTTCACAGAAACTACCACTTTGGCTGCAAAAGGAGCATTAGCACCCCGTACACTTGATATGGTAATGGTATATACTGTAGAACAGTGCTATAAAACCATCTGAGTAGAGCAGAAGGTATGGAGGTGAAGACAGACCTGTTTTCTAGTCGGAATGTTCGTATTACAGATGCCACTGTGAAGCGGCTTAGATGTGGGTGGACTCTCTGCCCAGCTTCCCTCATAGTCAGGCCGTGGTTGATGACATGGTCCACCAAAGTTGCTCTTATATCATCAGAAATATGGGTCCGTGCATGGCCTCTTTGACCTCCTCTTCCTCTTGCTCTCCCTCCATCCATGCTTGCAAAGTTCTTGAAATGGCTAAACTGAGGGCTTTTTGTGGTTGGCTAATTGGTGTTCAGTTTTGCAAGTAAGTGCCTTCAGGTGTATATTTGAGTGGTTGCAATTACCCGATGTGTTTTGTATTTTGGATACATGTGTTTTCCAAATGGCACCCTGAAATTTAATTTTTGAACGAAGTGTCTTATGTATGAAATAGAGTGTAGCATGCAGGACCATGTGTGTTGCATAAAGGAGTAAGTGTGTTGCATAATTGCAACCAGAGTGCAAAGCAGCACTTTTGTTTAAGGTATGGGTACATGTGTTTGGGGTATGGTAACAAAAGCTTCAAGTTGTGTTACTTTAGTCTAAGCATGAGTTTATAGTGTTCAAGCAACGAGCAAAAACTGTAATGCTCTTAGCTTTCTTATAGCCTCAGTTTCCTGTTCTTAGCTGACAGTAGTGGCACCTGGTGTGGTCTTCTGCTACTGTAGCTCACCTGCTTCAAAAATGTGACATATTGTACATTCAGAGATGCTCTTCTGCATACTTTGATTGTAAGGAGTAATTAATGAAGTTTAAGTTGCTGTCTTCCTATGAGCTCCGTTCAGCCTATCTATGCTCCTCAGACTTTGACATCAATAAGACAGTTTCACTCAGAGAACTGCAGCTCACTGGACATTTTTCTTTTTCGGAGATGGTTGTGAGGGAAAATACCAGTAAACAGGCTGTTTCTGAAAAACCCAGAGCAGCCTGTCTGACACCAATAACCATTCCACATCCAAAGTTACTTAAATTGCTTTTCTCACACATTATGATGCTTTATTTAGCCAGCTTTAATCTGTCACATTTTAACAAGGATGTATGAATATTAGAAGGATCTAAAAATTGTGTTTGTTTGCTTATTTGTTCCCATTCTCCTGGTTATTTTTAATGATGTCCTCCATGCAGGGCTTAATATACTGGGAGTAGTGAATTCACATAGGTCTTTCATCTTACCTCGGCTACTAAATGTTATATGTTATAAACTAACATAAGGCTGATATCAGTCATTGTCACAAAACTTGAAGCAGAAAATATTTCTAAAAAATGTTTAATCTAAAGTAACTGTCGGGTCTATCAAAATACTTTCAAATTTAGCATACTTTGAATAGTTTTGAAAGTAAATGTGTAGCAGAACGTTAGAACCTCATACATATTCACTTTCTGTGCTATACAACGTGCCAAGAGAAGCACAAGTTATCATAAAATCAGCATTTTTGGGTGGCCACTTGCAAGCAAGTAAGTTCATGCACAATGAAGACCCTGACTGAGTCTCATAAGGGCATTTAACACTTTTAATGGTTATTATAAGAAGCACATTAGCAGAAGTAGAGAAAAGAATCTTAAGATTTCATTAATTTCAGTACAGCGAATAGGAATACAGGGCTTCAGGCTTCATCCATCTGCCTGTGTGTGTGTGTGTGTGTGTGTGTGTGTGTGTGTGTGTGTGTGTGTGTGTGTGCGTGTGTGTGTGTGTGTGTGTGTGTGTGTGTGTGGCACAGCACATGCTTCTTTCTTTCTTTCTTTCTTTCTTTCCGAGTAGCGTGTGTGATGCTTTTGTGCTGATTTCATGGTTATTGTTGTGTTATTGTTGTGATCGGGCTGCAGGCTGGGGGGTGGAAGTAAGGCCCACCATCTGTCCTTTATTCGCACTATTGTCTTTCACACACACTACTATCACGACCTTCAACCCCTCTGCCTACAATAGGTCACCTGGACACACTCTTCAAATAAACCAACGGGCAAACATTAAAGTTTAATGCTAAAAGAAAATTTGGAGTAGACATATTTACACACAATGTGTGATTTCTTTTTAAGTGTAGAAGCAATTTTTTACATATGTGAAATTTCTAAGATTTCTTTTTTCAAATTCAGGGGTAAGCAGTTGTTCAGTGTTTTTAATATAATCGCGCAATTTGTTGTATTAGAGTAGATTGTGTACAAATGTACATTTAAATGCCATCTCATCTCTTGTCTGTTTAAATTGTATTCTTTGTATCTGTTCAAAGATCTGTTCAATAAGATACACGATTTCCTATAAATATATGTGTTTTAAATAAAAGTCTGCATGTTTTATGCATATACGTGTTGGCAGGGAAACGCCCAGCAGCCACTGTGTTAAAGGACAGGAAGCGGATTTTACTATTCGGCCACAATCCGAGTTTGGACACTTTACAAGAATCACCAAAACATAACCAGAAGTTCTTTTCAAAGTAAAAGCCGGGGGACGTCGTATAGAAGTTTAATAGAATAGAAGAATGGAATCTCCTTCCACTGTCATTGGACATGTACAACGAAATTCTGGTAACGCCACACCAACTGTTCAAGGATTAAAAATATCAATTGTATGACAGCAAGAATAAATAGCAGACCAGAGGAGTATATACAAACAAGATGAATATATACAAAACTAGAAGGCATAAAATAGAGAGGCACACATTAGAGGACTTGGTTGCAAAGTGCTTGAAAGTAGTGCAATGGAGAAATGGAGAAAACACCCATATGATTGTAATAGGATCTCTTAGAACAGCATTTAAACTTTGATTATTGTTCCACGTTTTTATTTTGTTTCAGTGCATGTGTTCTGTTGAGTTGTATGTTTGTAAAAGAAATACTTGCAGGAGTGATTTTTTTTTCTTGAGAATGGTATAAGATGTTATAATTATGATCCTAATTTATAACATAAGGGATACATCGTAATAAAAAAAAGAGGTGTGAGATGCAAAGCATCCACCTGTGGGAGAATTCTGCAACAGAAAAAAGGTAGTACAAATATAACTTCTAGTAAAAGAAAGGCTTCTATTAATCCTGGTTCGAAGCAGGACAGCATGGTGGTGCAGTGGTTAGCACATTTCAGATATGTGGTTGACTCTTAAAGCCAGCTGTGAGTGCTTGCTCTCCTTGTGTCTAGCTTGTATTATCCAAGTGGTCTCCTCCCAAAGCACCAAAACATGCTTTTCATGTTAAATGATGTTTCTAGATTTATCAGTATCTAAAGGTTAAACCCTACAATGGACTGGCGATCTGGGATGAGAACGTGTTGCACCCAGTGACAGCTGGTATGGGTTCCAGCCCTTCTGCAACCCTGAATTGGATAAGTGAGCAAGAAGATGGATGGATATTACAAGGCAAAGTTTTCACGCTTCTCCTTATAATAGATTAGATTAGATAGAACTTTATTAATCCCTCGGGTGGGTTCCTCTGGGAAATTCGATTTCCAAAAAAGCACAGCACCGACAGAAGTTACAGAGTTACAGAATATTATATATATATATATATATATATATATATATATATATATATATATATATATATATATATATATACACACACACACACACACACATATATATAAATACTACGGGCAGAAAAAAGCCAGTATGCTTTAGCAATTATTGTTTCTGTTATTTTTGTTTTTCTCTCTTCCCACGTTCATCACACTTTTTTTAAGCTGATGTGATTTTATTTTGACGATCATACCGGAATTCCAGCGGCTTCACTCGGGATAACTGAACGTGGCGTCGTTGGCTACCCTGGGGTGAGAAAAGCACGGCTGTTGCTCGGTTTGTTCAGTGTGGGAGACTGCTGTGTGATAACAGTGTTTGTGGCGTCTTTGAACTGAAAAAAAAACAGGACTTTATAGACACTAGCTCTCCCCGCTTCGTAACACATAAGACGATGAATGGTAAGTCAACGAACGGCACGCTGGGGGGAATGGCCTGCATCGAGGGTCTACCGCCGCTGCCGAAGAGCCTGAGCGGGTTGCTGAACTCAAGCGGCGGCTCCTGGAGAGAAATGGAGAGGATGTACGTGAAGAAAACCATGATCCAGGACGACCTGAGCAGAGGCAGGAACAATGCCGATAACCTGCTGGCCAACAAGCCGGCCAACCTCGATGCAGCACTGGCTCTGCTGCGAAAAGAGATGGTAACATTTTCAGTGTTTTCCTTTATTTGTCGACAGGAAAGTGGTCCGTTTACCACTGCTGGTTTAATCCTAGCGATTTACATTCACAACCATTCAACCAAAATCCCTAAAGAAACTGCAGAAGTTTTCTTTTTTCGGCTTTTGGACAAACTTGTGTGCATTTTAGCTGAGAAATTAAGACTTTTTGAAAACAATAGTCTTTTGATTGATTCGGCATACAAAATTAACCCGTTCTGCATTATATAAATAAATTATGAAGTTAAAAATATTGATTTATGTCCTGTCTGTTTGGGATTTTTGTTCAGTGAACATACAAATTATGTTCACTGTTCATTGTTATCACTTCTGTTAAGTGTGTTTTCTCCTTGCTCTGTTTATTAAAGACTCGCTAGTTAATTAACTTAACATGCCACCCAACCACCTAGAAGCACTTGAGGATAAAAACGAGATTTTTTTTAAATGGACTCTGGTGTTAATAACAGCCTATATAAGAAGAAGGAAAAAAGGGGATCAGGAACAGCTTTGCATTGGATGAGACAAATTAAGCCATTAGGCTTGTGCTGATTTGGATTCTAAGCTCATTTTAATACCTTTTAGCTTCAGTATAAAAGTTTCTATTGTGACATACAGAAACCAACACAAAATCCTTCAGTGAACTAATACCTGCTATCACATTTGCAGAGATGTAATCAGAGTGAAACTCTTACTGCACACTGTTTTACACTCCCTTGCCAGCAGCAAGGATTTTCATACTATCACCAGACCAGATTTCATTATTGAGGTAGATTCCCAGTAATCTTGGTTAATGCTTAACAATAGCTTGTTTTCTTATGTGAAGTCACGTAGCTGAAAGAGGTTAAACTGCTGCTGAAACTCTAGGCATTTGGATTTATTTATTTTTTTCCTAAATCTTTCTTTCCTAAATCCCACTGACTCTTTATGTCCTTTAGCCTTGGCAGAGCAGGTTCCTAATGTTAGCCTTATTGCTTTGCTGCTGTTAATGTATTACTGTGGGGTTGTTGTAGTTAATAAGTTGTCAGTGTCCTATATTTTTAAAGACTCTAAGCTTGTCCCTGTGCAGTTTTAAAGAGCACAGTGTTTGGTGTGCGTTTTAGCTGCCTGTGTTATGCTTGACCACTGAGTGTGCCGTGCCTCTAAGTTCAAACTGCACTGTCAGCTCAGCCGTGAGGTCAGCAGCAAAAATGCCCTTTACACACCATCATCGTGGCCTTGACACACCGATGTCACAGAGTCAGCTGAGGCCACAGGCGAGGATTATTTTTATTACTTTCTTCTCTTTTTGTTTCTTTGTTAGAGGTTAAATTTAGTGACTGTTTAGGTATTTTACTTGAATAATTCCTTTACAGTCACTCTTTTGTTGCTTATCTTTCTGTTTATGTGCTAAACGGTTGAGAAATAAATCAGATTTTCACTAATGCCAAGTTATTAAGGTGATTTGCCAGACAGATGTTTTTGGAGCTAAAACAATGAATTCATTCATCTATATTTAAAAAATAAATTGGCTAT
Organism: Mchenga conophoros; assembly: GCF_057382185.1. NCBI lineage: Eukaryota > Metazoa > Chordata > Actinopteri > Cichliformes > Cichlidae > Mchenga > Mchenga conophoros. The sequence continues at coordinate 19,675,033 of NC_140540.1, forward strand.
TATGCCGGTAAAAGCCCCACAGGCCCATTTTATTATTAAATGGGCCTGTGGGAACCCTGGAAGATTTACTTGCTGTAGAAAGATCCTGGTTACTGAATGCTCAGAAGTATAAGACTGAGCTTTTATTTGTAGGCAATATTGGCCACTGAAGGATGGTTGGAGAGTTTAAGTGGTGCAACTGGTGTAAATTTCATCATTTAAAGGAAAACTTGCTAGGCTCCATGTTTGTGTCCTTACACCCAGCTTGTTGTGGCACTACACTATAAGGGCACCTGCTATGCATATGTCCGTGAAGTAATTTAGAAAATGAAAGCAGAGCCGCTTGTTCGTGGTTCCTGTAGCTGTTTGTGTTCATGTCAAGCGATTATAATCCCAGGTTATTAGACAAAATGACACGTTTAAAAAATTTGTAGAACATTATCTCTGGGTTTCTTAATTATTAAACTGTGAACAATTAAAAAGGCAACAAGCTGCTGAAAAATAATCTAATAAGCTAATGAGTTAGCTGCAGCTGTACTTCCCTGGGTTTTTTAATGCTAATCCCTATACTGCCCCCTGCAGGTGGGTTTGCGTCAGCAGGACATGTCCCTGCTGTGCCAGCTGTGGTCGCTCCACGAGTCCATCCAGGAGTACAAGGGGAGCTGCCAGGACCTTAGCGCAGCCTCCAGCCTCAGCATGATGGAGAATGGCTACTTTGACGAGGATGACGAGTATTACCCGGAGCCTGGTTCCACTCCCACCGGGGAACAGCCGGATGGAGACATTGGAGATGGGATGGCAACAATGGGGGCAGCCAAGAATGGGAGCGGCAGTGGCAAAGGGGACAGCTGGGACTCCTTTCGCGTTAACATCTGAGGCCTCGTTGTCAGCATTTTTCTTAGTGTGGATGCATATTTTTGGGTTGACAGACTGGATTAGGCTGGAGGAGAAACCTTTTTGGCCTCCAGGGAGTGAGTGGCTGGTGAGAGACAACAGACTATGGCGTCTCGTGGAACTGTAAAAATCCAGCTACCTTAAACACCTCCTCAGGTCAAACATCCGCCTGCTTGTGTTGCAGAACGTTGTTTCTGCAGCGTGACCAGGAGCTTCATCAAACTGCAGATCTGAGCGATCAGATATTTTGAGAAGTTACTCTCTTAACAACCTCTGAAACACTCAGGGGTTGGGATCAATTGTATCCAGCGACTCGATATAGTCAAAATTCGGCAATATACATATATATATATATACACACACTTCTTTTTGTAAACAGCTTTATTGCTGCTTCTATGTCCGTTTGTTTTGTTAGACAGTCACTTTCTTTTTGGCTGAACTTTTTTTTTTTTAATTTACATATACAAAAATATATGAACAAAGTTTTATTATTTATTATATAATATAAATAACAAAATATTTGCTTTCCTGTTACTCTGACATTTTCTACTGCACCATTCCTCAGCATTTACTGGTTGGAAAGAATCCCAGAAATCCAGAGCTTTGCAATCAGCATTGGTGCAAAAAGATGACTGACTCTGTGGACATATTAATGGAGACAGTGTGTGTGTTTCTTCTAAGTGGTGAAACCATTAATTTACATCAACCCCTTGGGGTCCAACCAGAAGTAGTAGTACGGAGAAAGAGATGAGGTCCTCATATCCACTGAGTTTGTGTGCAGGTATGAGGTCTTCACCGTCCTGCCTTTAGGTGGAGCAGATATCTGCTCAGGAAATGTGAAATCTTCAGAATGCTGGAAACAGTTTTAACTGTTTGCAGAGGTGAAAAACCCCAAGCCCAGCGTGCTGTGTTGCAGATATAGTGCTTCAGCACTTTACAGGCATATCAGACATGTCTCTGTTCTCAGACTTTGTAGTGTTCAGGACACATCTGCCTGAATTTAACTTTCTGCTTTAATATTATCTATCTTTAAGAAACATTTACTTAAAGATTAAAACAGAACTCAGTTTATTTCTGGATCTTGGTTTCATTGTATTTATCAATTTAAGTGGGGGTCCGCCCCAATCAAGGGTTGGCTGGTTCAAACACTGAACATTCAGATATTAGTTTCTTGAGGTCAGTATTAACATGAATAGAAATGCAAAGACTACCTAAGTTGAAACAAGAATTATTCTTCAAAATAATAGAATTATTCTATTATAGATGATAATGAGCATTAAAAGAAATTATGAAGCCACATACAAATATGGCCAAGAGCTGAGCTGTGATCTGGTAGCTGGAACATTTTTCATTATGGAAACAAAAAATAAAAAATCTACACATTTTCTCACTTTTTCATGGTGCAGTTTGTTTTTAGACACTTTTTTTTTTAAATGGGACCTATTGTGCTGATATCACTTCCATGCTGGCTTTGTATGATTCACAGTTTACAGTAATCTTTCTTTGAGTTTAAAAACAAACAAACAAAAAAAAACCCTTGCCCTTCATGGGGATTTCTTACTGACCTCCTTTTTTTATTGATTGATTTTGTTCCTTTTAGAAACATTTTTGCATAATAGGTCCCTTTTAACTTTTTCTGGTCCCAGTGGCCTTCAAATATCACCTACAGTGTAAATAAACATCTGTAGCTCTAGACCTAGTAGCAACTATCACATGAAAACCCGGTGCTTTATACTCTTATGCATCGAGATCTTAACCAATCTCATTTTAGCGTCATGTGCTCTGTTAAGTGTGACAGATGCCCGTGCAGGATTAAGCTCATTTTTAAGTCATCCTTGAGGAATATAAATCTGATTATATCAGCATTTGGTCATCTTTGCATACGTTATAGGGGCTCTTTAACGATCTCTGCTTCCATTACAATATGACGGTGGTCATTAATTAGATTGTAACAAAAAAAAGTGCTTTTGTTTTTGCTTTGGTTGGTTTTTTTTTTTTTTAATCAGAAGAACTTGCCTTCATTGCCTCATCTATAATAAAAAAAACAACTAAGTTAAAATTCCTTCAATCTAAAATCTAAAATCTTGACTGTTTAAGACTTTTGGATGTGAAAATCCTCTTTGTAAACACATGAATGGTCTACTCAGGCTTCCTAAGTATCTAAACTCTGCAGCAAAGGTCTCAGCTCAGCCTGTAGCATACAACACAGCTACAGACACAGCACAGCAGCTGTGCTGTCAATCATAAATTGAGTTTCTGAACTCACCATCGCTTTGAGAAGATATCGAGGGTTCATCTTTGCACAAATGTGCTCATATTTCGTCACCTGTCTGTACGTCAGTCCGCTATTTGAACACAAACCAAAGAGAGTACGCCACTCAGCATTGTATTTGGTTGACGTTGCTGATGTAGGCGGGATCTGGCTATGTTGAACTTAAAACTTAACATCTGGTGTCTTGACGAATGTCGTTAGGAGTTTTTTGGAGCTGATGAATGAAGGACATTTGGTTGGCCTTTTGAACAGTTGGCCGCCTTCTTCCCCACTCAAAGACCAGCGTTTTCAGTTGACTGAATTAAAATGTCACCGACCAGTGAAAGTCTAGAGGATTGATTTATGACAAGTATGTGAAGAGTCAGATGTGTCGCAATAACATGTGGATATGAAACCATGTTTCCGCAAGCACAGTAACCCTTGATCTTCTAACTTCTCTCTAAAATCTGTCGACATCAAGAGTTTCTGATTTAACCGGAGTAGTCTGACATTTTGGGAAAATGTTTCAGTTACATACTTCATCTGTTAAACGTAAAGTCAAACCAGCACAATCACCAGATGGGGAAGTAGCTAGCATTACTATGTCTTACTGCCTCCATTTCCCAGACATGGATTAAGCTGAGATAGACCATAAACTTTTTCCCCTGGAGGTCCTCCTAGGATTTAGTCTGGGAGGAGGTTTAATCCGTGTTGGAGAGTAACAAAATCCACTGGCAAGCACTTTTAAAGTTGCCACTTTGACATAGTTTTGTTATCCATATAACCTGGACCTGGTGTGTGAAGTAATTTTAAACATTACCATCACATGGGGACACAAAGTGAACAATGGTTGATTGTTTTTTTGAGCAGGATGAAGTTTGGGGTGGAGCAAAGCTAAACTCTGTTGTCACCATAAAAGGATGCAAGTTCTCCTTGAGGTTTATCATATATATTTTTTTCCTGATCTAAGCTTGGACAAACATTTTTTTTGCCTCTTGCATATGTAACTACTCACTTTTATTCTGAACCTTTCCATAATGCATTTGCAACTTTCTGACTAGTCTTATTATTTAACAGAGTCCATTGACTTTGGTTCCAGTGTTCTGATAAGTTGAAATGATTGTTCTCTGTTTCTCTCTGTTGCTTTTTATGATCCACATTTAATGAAACTTAACTTTGTCTGTGAAGTACACCTGTATGCGACTGCTGCCAACATTTCTAGTCGGATTACACATTTAGGGTCAAGTAAAGCACCTGTTTTACTACTGCAGTCTACTGCTAATCTGAAGCCGAAAGCACGTTTGATTAAACGGTTTTAAACCACTGACGTTTAGGACACGAGTCACATCTTGATCCCAGGATTTCTATTGGATGTCTACCCAATTAGTGCCTTTTTATAAGATGTTCAAGATGGGAATGAACATATACCATAAGTCATATGAACTGATTGGCCTGTACTTTGGTTTTTAAAGCTGCTACATGTGGAATTTGAAACATAATGACTTTAGCAATCTCACAAAACTCATTCTGAAGCTGTGCCAGAAATAAATGAATGTCATGCTGACATGTCGCTCTCCTCCAACTCCGAGTCCCTAATTTGGATCTGTTGTTAATTATACTCTTCTCTGTCAAAAGATTGTTTGGAATTTTATTGGCAGGGATGCAGCTGTTGGGAACGGTGTACTGCTGACACCCACTGAAATTTGAGTTGCTCTAGCAAAAGTGAGACATCTCTCTTCCTGTTTTGGTTGATGCTTAGAAGAAATTGTACACCTCAAAATAAAAGGACCCTAATGTATGGCGGTTATTTCTTCAGAATACAACTTTAAAGTACACGTAGCAATTTTACCGTCAAGAACTTGTATCAGCCTTAAAGTCAGCTGAGGCATTTGCAAACCGAGCTAGGTGGTGCACTCCTCACTTGTTCTTCAAGTCTGTTTTTTGCACTTGTTTGTGCCTGTTGCTGTGTTAAATCCCCAAAAATACGACTACCTGACCCTCTTTGAGTTTGTCACTACTACACAGGTGCATGGTGCTCTTTGTACGCTTACACTATTGTAGCTTAACCCAGCACAAGAGAGCTAAGAAGAAGCTTTAAATTGAACACCAGCAAATTGTACTTAATATTGTACCGTTGCCACGTGTGTTGCCTGTTCTGTAGACTAAAATATGCCCCTTTTTCACATGATTATTGGATGTGTAACATGGAGATTTCATCTCAGGGTAAACTTTAAAAAAAATTGTTGGTTTTTTTTGGGTGGTTTTGACTCCTGACAAAATAGCATACTTCCCTTAAACAATGGCTCTCGAACTAAAGGTGAACAATGCTATGTCACACCCACTTACAGTGAGTCATAATTATGATTCAATGGTTTGGTGCAAGTCTCAAAATCAAAGGGCAAACTTTGCACCAACTTTGAACAATCAGGAGGCGAAGACGCCAAGTGCAAAACAACCACAAAAGCTTGACATAGTTTGACTTAAGTGCGGATTACCCCTGCAATCACGGTCACGCCTGAGCGTTCACACCCATGCTGTAGTGAGGGTTGGGGGCACTTGAATGGAGAATAACTTGAACATTACTTCCAATGAGGAAAAAAAATAGCTGAAGGTGTGTAATGTGTGTGCGCCTTTTCTGCAGCTGACCAAATCTGACCTGTGTCCAAACCTGGGTTTGAAAACATGATTGAGCCAAGACAGTTCATTATTTTACAAGTGACATGTTTATCAGTAGGCCTGAGTATGCAGATGTAACCTATTGAGGAAATCAGAGAAGTAAATGCAATTTCATTCGTGTTTGTTCTTTATATCTCTTATTGTAATCGTTCATTAACTTGCTTTAGTGAAAAGAAGGATTTTATGTATTGTTTTTTTTTTGAATAAGTAACATTTGGAGAACACGTGAAGGCTGTGTTGCCGCCATCTATCATTCCTCCTGTTCTCTTATCCATGAATGACCACACTGCTGTTTGTTTGGACAGTACTCTCTCATAGTTATACTGTTATGAATTTAATAAAGCGGTTCTGTACTTTTCAGGTTTTTAGAGTGATGTTTTTTTTATGAGGGAAATATTGATCGTGCCTTCAGACTTCTAAATTAAACTGACATGAATAGCAGATCAACAATTAAAGCACAGTTATGTTTTAGTAGAATTTAATTTGATACTTTGGGGAGATATGAGATCTATGGGTATATTAATGATTGTACCAGATCCAATGACATCCTCTCCAGGTGTTTCTGAGATAAAGCATTCATAAGGATTGTGAAAGTGAGCTTATAGGAACCACGTCCTTAGTTCCATGACACAAGTGGCTGTAGATATTATGCTCTTGGTTGTATTTTCTATCGATCTCTATTTTCATCTTATAACTGAAAAACATCTGGAGAGCATTTCATTACATCTGGAATAAACGTTCACTTGGACGCAAAAATCAACAGGTCAGGTTCATCAAAGGTCAAATCTCTCTCATTTTTAAGTTATTTCCCAGGCCCACCTAGAGGGATTTATGTATATTTTTTTAACATCCAGCCCAAAAGTTAATTTGGACTTGGGGCTGAACTGATTAGATTTTGGTCATCAAATTTTACTATGACCTCACTCCCGAGTGCAACTAGAGAGAATTTCAGTACATTTGGAACAAATGATTTTGGAAGTAAAGGTTCGGATATTTCACCTTCTTAATCTACTTACTTACTTTCATGTATGTAAAATTTAATGTTCTAATGAGATTTATGACCATTGGTCAAACACATACCTCAGGAACAGAAGGAGGATTGTGACCATATTTCATAATTGGTATAGTTCACTGAATTGGTAGCACCAACCTTCACATTATACATTTCATTTGGACAGACTGGCTGGCAGACACCTGTAATGTGATCATTCTGGTTTGAGCAGAGTAGCCAGCAGCTCTGTGGGGCTGCAGATGCTTTGAGTAAAATGCAAATGTCAGCATGCTGACAACAGCAATGCTAAATCTCTCTTATCTAGCATAGTATTTTAATACACTATCACTCAGCATAAAGCCCTAAGCACACAGTACAGGTAAAGTTGTTGAGGTTGTGTTTACAATAAAATTTAGAGTATGTATTTAATTTTGTAGTGATACTTTTGTTATTTTTATATATTTGTTTTTGCTTCAAAACCTAAATTGTGCTGGTGAAACATTTAATGTGCTAATGTGTGCACAGATACAGCCTGCACCAGGAGATTTTCTGGAGAGCAATTCATTTCAAGCTTGGTGGTCATCCTAGGCTAGGAAACATCCTGTGGTAACCTCGAACATGTGTTCCAAATACTGCTCTAACCTAAAAACTTTAATCCACTTGTGGCACGACTGGATAAGTAAGTTGCTTGGTCTTTAATTATTATCTCAATCTGTTTTGAAGTTGTTGAGACGTTTCACTTTCGATCACTGTTACTGGCAACCTGGCAAACTAACTACTAATCATGTAGGTATGCCACAAACAGGCTAAAAAAATAAAAGCTTTACATTTGCACTGTTTACACCCAAAATCTTAAAAAAAAAAAAAAATCCAACTAATACTCTAGGAGAAACAGCTCTTTCACACCAAACTGTGCTTCCTTGCCATCTCCCTGCTGCCCTACTTATTTCTTGTTCTCAATGCATCTCACTCTGACCTGCATTTAAATGCACCAATCTGCATTTTGGTCTAGAGTAGCTGCCATGCCTGTGCAGTTCCAGTGTAATTGATCATTACTGCAGCAGGATGTGGTGGCTTTGATGTAGCAGCTTCTCCTGCTGGGAGGTTGGGATGAATTACTGATGATGATAACACTGTTTATATTTTCATACTCAGAGTCTCTATGTAAATTCTCACCAACCTCCCTGAGAGGCTTAAGAAATGGGTCATGCAACAATATCTCGGTTTCATACAGCATGTGCACCATTTTTTTCCCGTTACCTGTTATCACAGTTGCTGTGTATTTGCCCTGTGTGGTGTTTATCTAAAAATTACACGATCTGACAAATCTGATGGCTACTTTTTAAAAAGTGGACTCTAGATTTTAAGACATTATTTCAAACATGTTAGAATAATACAATTAAAGCACCAAGAAAATAATGATCAAAGTGAATTACTTGATGTGTTCACAAAGGAGTAAAAACAAGCATATGCTTATTTAATCCTACCCTATTCTGCACTCGGTAATCACTTTACTTCCTGTTTGTATCCTGCATTTATTTGATTTTATAAACCCAGATATATGTATTTACAGATATATGCAGATGTACACACCTATCAAAAATAAAAAGTAACAGGTCAAAGCCTTTTCCCCCCATTACTTCAAAAAATTGTCATGCTTCCATTCATCACTCAGTCTGTTTCGCAGCTTCACTCCACATAGAGAGATCAAAAACTTTCTATTACATACGAACACAGAGATGGTTTAAATATAACTCCCCCCCTCAAATATTATCCACCATCCCTGTAAAAAAATGTTTTGGATATTGTGAGGAACTAAGTAAGTAGGAAGTATAGTTTATTGTTTTATACAGAATTTGTACAGTGTGAAAATGAACCACACTGGTGAATTTTATTGTTTTGGATTTTAAGGGTATAGTGTTATAGATGATCCATGATATTTTGTAACCATTATTATGGATTATCCTTCTGGTCCTTTTTTGCAATATAAATAATTATGCTAGTAGTATTTATAAATATTGCTCCAAACCTCTAAACAGTCATCTGAATATGGTGTAACCAGTGAGCAGTAGAGATTGTAGTAGAGTAGTGATTTCTGGATTTCTGTGTTTTATTTTATGCAGTTTTGAAACGCTTCTCAAAACCTCACTATGTATATGTTCTATCTGAGATTTCTGACTTCGCCTGTTATCACATCAAGAAACTTATTTTCATGAACTCTTCAGTGTCCATCCCATGTTTTATGAATCAAGAATGGTGTATTCCTTTTACAATTCACAAATATCAGAATTTTACTTTTACTTACTTTACTTTTTTTTTTGTGCTGTCAAACCACTTTTGTACTTTGCACATTTTCTTTAAATTTGCCAGGTGTCCCCCAGGTGTCTGTACTGGGGCCAAATCTTTTCATAATTTATGTAAAAGATATTTGTCAGCAGGCTCTATTAAAAGGATTTTTTTCCCCCAGATCGTTCTTGTATGTTCTTGGGGAAATTTAAAGGAGCTACTAATAAGTGATAAACTAATTAAATAGTGCATTTGACCAACAAGTGATCGTTTGAGGACTCTTATATTTGCCTCGATGTTTTCCATTTTTATTCTACAAAAAGAAATACTTTACTTTTCTCAACACTGTCCTAAACTAAGCAGTGAAGTACATTTTACTCAGTCACCCAGCATTACAAGCAAAATGATTTACATCTGAGTGCATTAAGGAATGATAATCCCGTACAATAGAAATCATATTTTAACATTAGTACAAGTTATTTCATACAGTGAGTTACAGTATTATTCATTCTATCCAAACTGAAAGTGCAGTTTATTACTGATACATGCTGGTGATGGTTTAACCTTTGAATTTCTTGATTTTATTAAAAGTACATTTTATTGTCTCTTTCTTGTACTATGCTGTGTTTAAAGTGTCTTATAATTAATTTTGCCAGATCTAATCTCAGGTCTACAAAGCATTTGTCATTTAGCAAATCTTTGTGAGAGGTTTAGATTGTTTGGCACTTATCCTTTCGTGTCCATGGCCTTCGTGCGCATATCTTTGACTACAATTGCTGGAAATTCCTACATGGTATAAATTTCCTTTATACAGATTCCAATAAAAGGCAGAAAAGCTCAACAATTCCATTTATTGGAAAAACAGACATAACACATGAATGTGACCACAGTTCTAACAGAACAGCATTTCTGATATTATTTATTTATTTAACCACCCAATGTAAAGGTAAAAAAAACAACAACTGTAACATTTTGGGCTTTAAATACATCGATCCATATAAACCAATGGGCCAAAACAATACAATTGCATGCAGGTGACCTGAATAGCAGACTGTGCTGGAACAGACATGATCCAGAGGCTCCATGCCATATCCCCTTGAATCTGTTACCAGCCTCCTCTTGTCAGACACCTCAAAAGGTCCTGTCTCTCAACTGTGATAGGTCGGAGCTATTGTGTGGCGTGAGGGCCTGCTCATATAATGCCAGGCATTTGAGGACTGCCACATTTACTTTAGTAATGAATTTAGGGGGGGGAAACAGTTTACTTCCACCATTGCATGATCATATTTTGTTGTCATTGTAGCAGCTCCCACAGGTAAATGGTGTAGTTGCACACTTATGTTAATTAAGTAATGATGAAAGTTTAGTGAGTCATTTCATTATTTTTACAGTGCTATTTGATGTCCTGTTTTTCTGGTGTATTTTCTCTGTGAGCATGCTCTGCATATACCGGCCTCAGTCTGTATCGTTCGAAGCTCATGTTGTCTCTCTGTGCTCTGGTCTTGTGCAGGCTGTGTGAGCGTCTGTTAGGAGATTACAGCAGATTAACATAATCCTGATTGAGAGAGCAAATCCAAGATGCGCATCACTCTCTCTACAGGGAGGGATGAGGCAGATTGCCACATCAGTGGGATCGACACAAGGCCAACAAACATCGTGAAAGCTGTGTTTATAGTGAATATTGCAAACTAGTGGTGATGTTTTTGAGTTAAAGTTGCCAGTTGGTATTTTTTGCTTCTAATTCTGTAATTCTGTGTTGTAATATGTGTTTTTCTTTGCGTAACTGACGCCCACAGAGTTTGTTTTTGTTATACTGTGCTCCTGTGCACTCCTCCTTTCCTTTGTGTTGCTCTTTTCAGTCCACTGATCCCAGTGAGGCCAGTGCATACCACACTTGTTTGTGTTTCTGGCCTTGCTCTGTCTTTTTGAATAAAAAGCAAATGACTGCAGGTTTAATACACAGCCTATTTCCTGGTAATGTTGTATTTCCTCATTTGAATATGCATAGTGGACCTCATCCAACTGTTCTGCTCCCCACTGACATCAGGATTTCTCCTGAGTTTCAGCTCTTGTCTCTTGGATGCACTGAATCTGAATTACAATTTCATGCAAACGTTCCAAGCTAGATCCTATCCTGGCTTTGGTGATTTCCACTGTGAGGCTAACTTTGTGATCTGCAGTGATTCGACAGATTGCCGTGGAATTTGGCATATTTTCCTCTGGAAGAGAGCTTCAGTGTCTTTCAGCCCCAAACTCTGTCTCATGGAGAAATACACTCAAACTAATGACACAAATATCTGTCTCAGCTCTTTGTGTTGAGTACTAACAATGTAACAAATATGCTAACACAGTTAGCTAAAATAGCAATGGTGACAGGCACTATAGCAGCTAACACAAACGACACACAACCTCAATTCAATAAAAGTCAGGAGCCTGTGAGTAATGTAAAAAAAACAGAACGTAAGGATTTATAAATCCCATAGAAAACATATCAAATGTTTAAACTGAGAAAATGTATCATTTTAAGAACAATAGTTCATTTTGAATATGATGTTAGCAACGTGTCTGCAAAAAGTTGGGCCGGGGGCCATGCTTACCACTGTGTAGCCCCTTCTTTTGAAAAGTCTGTAAACATTTGGGAACTGAGAAGACCAGCTGTTGGATTTTTTAGGAGATGAATATTGTCCTATTCTTAGGACTAGTCTGATGGAGGATTCTCACTGCTCAGCACTCCTCTTGGTCTTATTTTTCATTTTCTGATATGCCAAATGTTATCAGTTGGTGAAAGATCTAGGCTAAAATTCAGCACACAGACTCTTCTACAGCCATGCTGTTGTAATACGTGTAGTATATGGATTAGCGTTGTCTTGCTACTTATGCATAGCATTCCCTTAAAAAAAAACATCATCACAATTGTAATATATTGTACTCTAAAACTTGATATACACATGTCAGGGTTGATGGTGCTTTTCCAGATGTGCAAGCTAGTAATTCCATAGGCACTGATGCACCACTATAGCATCAAAGACAGAGGCAGAGTGTTAATAATAAACCAGATGGTCCCTCTACTCTTTAGTCTGGAGGATTGCATATATTATTTGCCTATATTATATTATATAATATTTAATATTTTGATGTAGACTAGAAATTGATGTGAAAAAAATCATGCACCATTCATTTCTTATAAATGTTATTTTGTACCAGGCTCTAAACGTGATTTCAGGCAAATTAACATGGAAATCGATGGAGATTGACTAACTCCTTGAACGGCATTTTCTTTCACTTCTATTTTGTTTCATTTGTGCAAAAAAAACCACAACAAAAATCACATTTAAAGAAGCACAAAGTTCTCCTAAAACAATAATCTAACATAAGGAGGTTTCCAACTGATCAGCTTAGATATTAAATGTGCCACCTTTTTCATTTATGGATGGAGGAATCCGCTTTAGCCTCAGTTTATACCTTTCAGTGCAGAATTAGTTTTACTTCTCCATATTGTACCTGGCAGGTAAAATGACTTCAGGCTTACTACTGTTACAGTAATCTGATTAGTAAAACTCAGATTAAACCACTGCACACCACAGTAAGAGACCAGCACTTTCCACCATCACACAGTCAGTGGTTTGTTCACAAAGATTTTGTCCAAAGGTCAGTGACAAAGGTGTGTTTGTGTTTATTTAGGATTTTGTCTTCTTATTGAACTTAAATCTAAAGACAGAACAGGTGGATGTGGCATTTTAACAACATGAACAGTGTTGTGTCTTTTGTGACTTTAAGGATTAGAATTTGAGATCAAAACTTGGTCATGAGGTAAAAGCAGAAGCAGGCCCGAGCTTCTGTTTTTATGCAAATAACGTATAGACTACAGGGTGTTTAAGTTCATCTGGCTGACAGGCGACACATTGTGAATGTCTTACATGGCAGACGTAGTGCATAGGGTGCAGCATTCATAAAACACAGATCCACCCTTGGTGAGGACACTTAAAACATTCCACATCAGTGTGCTGTCTTTCCAACTATTCAGAGGCTTGTAACAACAAGCGCCCGCGTGCAGAAGCAACACGTATACAAACAGTGAAATATCTCATTAAGCTCTGGGTGAAATACAGCATATTTTGTCTTTTTATACCCCAATATGACAAACACTCTAGAGAACATGTAGTACAAAAACAAAGTATCTGCATGATGTTTCCTATGCACAGTTTTGCAAACTCGCTCTGCAAGTTTATTCCACATGATTTATTACAGAAGCATACGCTGTCTGCCTGACAAATGTTAAAGGGTTTAATGTTGCGGTTGAGCTGGAGATTGTTGCATTTGGCGAAAGGTTGGATAAACCATGGAAGGGTCGCCACTGTGTCACAGTGACAGACCACCATTCACACCTAATTTAGAGTCATCAGCTAACCTAACCCCACTAACTGCATGTCTGTGGACTGTGAGGGAAAGCCAGGGTACCCACGCAGACGGTGAAAGAACATCAAACCGCCCACAGAACGACTCCACCTGGCCAGTGCATTTAAACCCAGAATAATTACGCATTTTAAATCTCTGCATTCATCATGTGAATTTTGCGCAAGAACTAAATAACTGTTTGAGAGGCAAAGAGAGAAAATACGTCCTCAGTACTTTGAAATAGCTGGAAATGAACAATTATTAATTTATAGGCGCTGAACTGAATTTTAAGACAAAAAGAAGAAACAATTCCCCTTGTGAGGTCAGCACAGGGGTTTGTGCCTTAATACTGACAAACAATAAAAGTTCAAGTTACAAAAAGCTGCTGAATTTTTTAAGTGGAAGAATAAGTTTTATGGCTTGCTGTGGCAAACATCCCATCCACTGTGAATGAAACTCGAATTTTTTTTACTAGTATCCAAAATGTTAAAGTTTAAAATGCACAGTCCAAAAACCCTGTGGCTATATCCATCTTCTATCTACAGTCTATGATACAGCTAAGAGTTCAGACTCTATTGTGTCTCCTCTTCTGCTTTCAGTAAAGTAACACAAACAGCACTAAAACAAAAAGGAGAGAAAAGCTATTTTGCAGCTACTAAACTGATTCTATTTGTTTGTGGTAATTGTATCTTTAGACCTTACATCATTGAATATCTGTCACATTATCTGTGACTTTGATAAGGCGGCATCATTCATCTCACACTCACAGATGTATCTCTAAAGAATGCCCGATTGCTTTTCCCAGGTCCAGATCCATGTTTACGCACTGTAGGCAAGTGTGGTGAATAAAGTCCACTCAGTTCACAGGTGCTCCGTCTCATTTCAGAGTTTGTTTTATTGATTTAACAACAGAACACACAGAATGTGTCTGGAATGTGTCTGTGTTTATTTCCAGACACATTCCAGCGACAGTAGGCGGAGGTTTTGTGGAGCGTTCCAACTGCAGCTGGTCGACATGTTTTTATCATCATTTCACATCACACGTGTGATAGCAGCGATCTCCTGCAGCTTGATCTCTGAGGATTTCACATTCTGTGCGTTGAAGCCACATGATTCAAACATCGTGCATTTAAATTTAATGACACATATTTTAAAATGCAATTTCACCGGCTCTGTCCTCACAAAAGTGTAAGATTCGCTTCTAGTATTGTTTCTAAATGATTACTTGGGGACATTGGAGTGTTGATCAGATCACTCACATCATAGTAGGCTCTGAACACATGAAAGACATTTTCAATATTGTTATTTAAAAAACACCATTAAAAATCTTTGCTATACTAGTCAATTATGACAAAAATCCCAATAATGTCATCAAAACAAAATACCGGATCTTGGTTGGAACTACATGAGCAGTTCTCTCATCAGCAACGCTGCAATAAATACCTGCAAAGTCACCCTGTTCCTGTACACTCCCATATGTGTGTTTAGGTTAATTTTGGCAAACAGTTCACCAATTAGCTCAGGAATGTGAGGACTGCTCCGTGCCCAAACTGAGAAGTAGCTGTTGTCAAATTACAACCTCGGGGTCTGTGTTTGTGTCATTCCTCAAGAGTGGCTCAGGAACTGGAGCATGTTTAACAGGAGCTTGGATCAGGAGATGTCTGAGTGACATTCGTCTCCCTCTGTGACTTTTTTTGCACAACGTACCCCAGGTTATCCATATTAAAACCAAATGAAAACATTTCTCCTGTATGAAAATGTCTCTTTGCCTCTACGGAGAGCACAAATTCTCAGTCTGTCATGTTGTATCACATAAACTCAACACGGATCTGGCCTTTTTTTGACATGCAGTGTCAGTCAGGTTTCTAGCACACAGGAGGAGATGTGTTTCATACCTTTAAATAAACACAAAACACATGGCTGGCATTACTAGCCAGCAAAAGCAAAACAGTTGAAAGGAACTTGAAGAATTCAGCTTTGAACATTTCCCCTCTTAAATCCCATGTGTAGAAAGTCCATGATGTTGGTCACTCATTCCTCCCTGAGACAGGTGACACTTCCATCTCATTAAAATGTCAACATGTCCTGGATGCTCCACGAAAGCTTCTTACAAGCCTGAGCCACGCAGGTCTCCGACAGCAGGCCAACACAAACGGCCATCAGCGACAGACGTCTCCTGCTGTTCAGGATCACTGGAGAGGAGATCAAATTATTAATGCACACCCTTTTTACATGCTTGCTGTGTTATTGGAGTAATCTGGAGTAACACAGAGAATGTGCAAACCAAAATAGTGTGAACTTAAATGGTGAGAAGCTGAGAAGGCACCTGTTATGTAAAGAAAGGAAAAACGGCCACACAAGCTGGACGTGATGCGAAATTAAGCAGTAAGAAAGGTGAATTCGATACTTTGTTCACTGCTCAGAGGCTCGCCGCCAAACACGCAGATTTTTGTTTCCACAGATGCTGAAGAAATAATGACATGAAAACCAGAAACATGGACCTAAACCTTTGTGTTATATAATACGTTTATCTTCAAGTGCTGGGTCCTCTGAAGTCAGGATCACAGCAGCAGGGAGTAAGCTGCCAACTGCTGATGCAGAAGCAAAGAGGGCAGAAGCAAAGCTATTTGATCAGCAGTGGATCTCTTACCTCTGATCGCCTGTGAATTTGAGGTGAGCACAAATAGTTTGATGAGGCCCAGGCAGAGCGGGGAGTAATCGTGCTCCCAGATGACAGCGGGGATGAGGAGGACTTTGCCGTAGCACGATAACAGCAGGGCTCTGAGGAGCAGGCAGAGCTCCATGGTCTCACCCTGCAGGCAGCAGACCACCACCCAAAGGAAACACAGCACTCCGCCACAGAACGCTGACAGCTCTGAAGGTCCAACAGAGACACATATATAAGCCAGATCATGTAGCTTATATACTGAAGATACATGAAACAGGAGTCAGTATGAGAAGATGGAACCTGGGTACTCAGGTCAGCCACAATCAATTGGGACAAGTAGGTTACCCATGTGACACAAAAATATTTTCCAGTAAATAATATAATTTTATATGAATTAATGCTGATGACACTAAGTTGGTGTCAGTGATGAATTTCACACAGCTTTTGGTTGTAATCATAGATGTGTATCCTCATATCTGGAAGTTTTCCATATAACATTAAGTGCTTATAAGCTTATAAAAGTCAAAGAATAATTCTCTTTGCAGTTTTGGAAAATAATAGGCAATCTAAAGATGTCATATCGGGCTCTGTGACATTATGACGACTATTATTATTTAAGTAATAATTTAATACTTTACTCAACTTCCAGACACCGTTAACCCTCACGTGCTCCTATTTCATTGATGTTTCCTTTGCTCTGTGATAACACACTGATAGAAACTGTGTCTTATCATCTTACCAAGAGCAGCCAATCCAAACATGCCGTAGAATTCCCATTCCTTTGTGTATCTGATTATATCAGCAGGGTCACTGCTCTGCTCGGAGCCATGGAGCATGGACCACCTGAGGTAGGCTTCACACAGCAGGGAAAACACACACAGCTTCCAGTGGATCTGCAGAGGTAAAGATTAACATGTAGAAACACGTGCATGCTGGTCAGAAGTCATGATAGCACCTGCACAAACGAATACGTGTAAGCCAGGACACACAAAGCACAAATCTTTAAAGTTATCACTCGTGCAATAAAGATAAAGGTGTCATTTCATCTGAAACTATCACATTTTAAGAATTTTTTTTTGCTCAACCATCTCTTGATTTGCCTAGAATTGTTTTTAAATGTGTATGTGTGTGTGTATGTGCAGTTCCTTTTTTACAGGCCCGTTCACTTACTTTTAAGCCTTTTCCCCCACCTTGTAATCTAAGGCAATACTTGAACATGTATATCCATTAGACTATTAAAGATACAAGTCACTGGTCTCTCTTACCATCAAAATGAATCAGGATCTGTAATTTAGGACAAATACCTAAAAAGCCAGACTATTAACTAGTTAAAATGTGAAAACAAACAAAAAATAAATAAAACGGAAGCCTTCCATTAAAGTTCCACATTTGAACAAACACTAATAAAAAAACTTCAAACTACAAAAGACAGCAAGTGATAATTTATTAGACTCTTCTAAGTCTTGAAATGGTAGATACAGCAGGTCTTGACAATGAAAAATCTGAGGTATTGTGAAATTAAATTATATACCATAAAGAAATTGTCACTACTTGTTTTTTGCAATGTGAAGGGTTTTTTTTTTTACCTGTAAAATGAAAATGCTTGATTTTTTTTCAATTATTAACCAACATTGAGACATTTTAATGTGTCTGTAATCTGTTTGTTTGTGGTAAGAGAGGCCACTGAATAATATTTTATATATGAAGCTAAAGTTTCCCAAACTTTAGATCATAAAGTTAATATGCAGATTAAAGATGGTCAACCAGAATGTCCATATTGTTTTGCGATGGAATGACCCATAATTTGCTTACATTTAGTCTTGTGTTGAACAAAATGTGCCTGAAAGCCTGTGTCTTGCACAAAATGGCATCGATGAGGATGATGACTGGGTCATATTCAATGTACTTGTCCACTGGCTTCTGGCAGGACTCCTGGAGAAACACACACGCAGATTTTATGTCAAAGCCCTGCTATAATGTCTCTCTTTATATCACCTCCCAGATCTACTTTAAGAAGCACGCAGTCCATGTTTAGAAGCTGGCTCCAACTAAGGCGTGATGGTGATCGCTGTAATTAACATCTAAGACATGAAGTCCAAAGTTTGCTTGTTTACTTGCTATTCAGTAAAAAGGCCAGAGATCAGTGCACCTGAGAGCAAGACCTCAAAAAGAAAAAAGCAGTCACCATTTCGCTCATAAACCATTTAGCAGACAAGTTATTTCACTACAAATGTGTCTAGTTGCAACAGGAAAAGGTAGGAAGCTGTATGATATCTGGTAGGTAGCATCCTCATCGCACAAACGGTGTGACTTTCCAACGCACACATATTGTTATCTTCAGGATCCCGTTGCTGTAATCCCTGTGGAGTTCCGCTGCTTTTTCGTTACATTCAATACATCTAAAATCATCTTTTCCCATCTTTCATCTCTACACAGCTACGAGTAGCATGCTAGTACCCGGAAGTAAACCGGTAATAATAATGATTCTCAATATTTCAGTGGAACTCCTTCAAAATAAAAGTATGTCTTTGCCAGGTTCTGAAGGAGTGTCAAACGCCACTGAAATACTGCTAAATGACCTTGCAAAAACAGGAAAGAAAAATAGGAATTGTGAACAAGTAAACCTGATAATAAAAAAGCATCAATGGACACAAACCTATTAATATTATTTGATAGATTGGTAAAATATATTTGATTAAGATGTCTCGAGATAAATAAGTGTGGTTTTAACAATGTATGTTTTTTCACATTTACTCCGTATGCTGTCTTTACATGAGCATTGCAGTTTGAGATCACAGTGGAAAGGCTCAAAACCTTCAAAGATTGTCAAACTTAAAAGAAGACCATTGTTTATGATTCAAACAACTTTTCTAGATTTAAAAATAATTACATTTCCCCCTGTTTAGTAATGCTGGATAAACATGAAAAGTTAGTATTGCATCAACTGAACTCTAGCTGTCTTCAACACTTTGCATCCAACTCATTTGGTGCCCCAACCTATATATACGACACTGCTTTTCCAAGTTAAAGTGCAGCTGACAGTGTGTGTTGGAGTGAACCTGTTTTCACGCATGCAATATATGTTTGTTTTTGTGTTTTCTGTTTTACAGAATATGATTTTACTCTGTCCAGAGGTTGAATGTATATGGGTATATTCACTGCAGATACTTTTAAAAGAATATACAAAGAATTTAAGCTCTTTTCTCAATATTTTATGTTGATCAAGCATTTTATGTGGATGTGGACAGGACTAAAAATTAATACATCAGCTGGACAGCTCAGACTAAGCACTTTGGAGAAAGATTTAGAGAGGCAAGGCACAGCTTGGACTAGACAGGAGAA
Organism: Mchenga conophoros; assembly: GCF_057382185.1. Taxonomy (NCBI): domain Eukaryota; kingdom Metazoa; phylum Chordata; class Actinopteri; order Cichliformes; family Cichlidae; genus Mchenga; species Mchenga conophoros. The sequence continues at coordinate 19,694,515 of NC_140540.1, forward strand.
GAAAAAGCTGTTTTCTCAACATAACTGACCAAATGTAAAATTAGCTCTACCAACCCTCTACCCCTATTTAAGTACTTAAATGCACTACTACTGTGCAGCTGCCCTATGAATAGCTTTTATTCTGATTTGTTTCATTGCACTTTGAGACAGAAGAGAACATTATACTATTGCCTACGATGTCAGAATTGGTTTATGAAGACAGACTGCATACTCATACTGTTGCGAGTTGCGACTAACCTCAAACCACAGATTCAGCCCATCACAATGTCATACGATTACCAGTTATTGCATAAAGCTGTGGATCATGTGAAAAGACTGACGTCTTCATTTCATGCGACATTGCTGTCTGAAATAGTAGAAGTTGAGAGCTATATACGTGACACTAGACCACAAGGGAGTCTGATGGGGTGTAAATTCCTCATACAAGCTAAACTGGATTGGGAAGACAGGATTCCACCCTTTACAAAGGCATGGCATGCAGGTCAACTGGTCAAGAAGTGGAGTACATACATAATTTAAAATTTTAAAAAACAAATTTAGAAAAATGTAAAAAAAATAATTCGCGTTGTCTAACCTTAAACATTTATAAGTTTATAAGTTTATAAGTCTCCTTTTGATGAACAAATTATCCTAGAAAATTGCCTATACTTTTATATTGAATCTCACAACGGAAAACCGTGATTTCTGGCTTGACGCTCGCGGAACCGGTTTGACAGCCGCGGAGGGTGTTGGGAAATGTGGTTTAATAGCTCCCTCCGTTTTGCGGGCTTCTTGTTCGCGTCCCGCAGATTCGCGCGTGAGGGGGGCGTGCCCGTTTGGGTCGAACTGCGGCAGCTTCCGCCCTGTGGCGTCACACATGTAGCACAACATGGCCCCTGCCAGCCGGGCTGTTGTTGTGGTAGCTCTCTCACTCTTGTACCTGTGCCGGGCGATTTTCTCCACCGAGTTCTTCTCCACTCTCACTTTATTCAACAACGACCTCCACAAACAGGGATGCAGCTCGCTGTCTGAATGGGAGGACTACGCTGCTGACTGCGGTAAAGTCTGCCTTTTCGCTGTTACTTTGCCACGTCCTCTCTGATACAACTGTCACTTGGACCCGGCTAGCCCAACCGTTTAAAGGCTAACGTTAATACGCCAATAACAGTAAGCGGTGACAGCTCGAAGGGATCATTAAGAGTAGCCTTTCCTGCCTCAAAAATAGTCTTTTTTTCCGCCAAATATGAAAGAAAACAGAGTTCAAACACAGGAAGTGGAGTTCAAGTGTAAATAACTGTAAAGAAACTTAAAAGTGCTTATCGAAAAGCTCACTTCAGTCAGCAAACTGTATGTTTTACCTTAAACAAAGAGAAGTAAACCATACTCCAGCCAAAGAACGCGCAATTTAATGTCGTCTTCTGCAGCAGTAAAATAAATATTTAAAGAGGAAAACTGAAAAGTTTTTTATAATTACAATGTCCTTTCGCTGCATTCGGCATGTCAGTAACTCACCCACTTCTATAGTTAGACTGACCAAAGCTTGTTGCAGTAACTATAACTGAGTTAAAAACCTATACAACGTGTGAAAAAGACATTTTAGTTCATTGAAATATTAATTAAAATTAGAATTCTGAACAAAAAGACAACCGACTGTAAATGTGTTACTTTCACTTGCTTAAAAACAAAATAAAAAGGAACTGACGTAAATTTACTTAGATTTGTCATTAAAGTGTTTTGTGTTCAATCGACTCTTAGTTGTTTTTTGTTTTTTTTCCCTACAGTCTTTAGTTTACCAATACAAGCCTTTCATCTCATTGCCTGTTTAGATAGTTAAATGTAAGGAAAAGCAATGCGTCACCTGACTGGTTTGTTTTGCATGATGGCACGTCTGACTTTAGAAGAAGCTAAGATAAAATCTGTCTGTATGTAAATGAAATGCTTGTTTACTTTAACGCAGCCTTTAAATTTGGCAGGTTTCCTGTAAATGTTGCTGCAGGCTCGCAGTAGCCACCTCATCTCTCTCTAGCAGCAACACCTGCAATATGCAGGGGCGAGTCCTAAACATGAGCCCAGCATGTACTCCACTAAGCTTCAGTTACTCATTATTTTTATATATAGGATAATAAAAAATTATATCTACTGATAACATGTGCAAATTGATAATAGAAAAATGTAGCACGTTACATTACATGTTAACTCAATGTGCTTAACATGGAATATAAGGCCCATTAAAAATATACAAGGGACCACTAAGAGCCTGATCTGCTGGCTGCTGGGGGAAAATGTTATGTTTGATACCAGTTAAGAGTCGCAACAGCTGAATACAGGCGTGTAGAGATGGGGATTTTCTTGCCTACAAACCAAACCAAAGAAGCTCTGCTATACTGCTGAAGGAAATTTAGCGGAACTGTAGCAAAAATATTGTTTAGTGCTTTTAAAAAATGTGTCTTGTTTTCTCAAGCATAAAAATATTGTTTTTCTTCATCTAGTGTCCATATTTAACTGAAAATTAAGGTAATGGAGACTGATATGCTGAACAATGCTTACATACGTTTTCATACATCCAAGAAAAAGCCTATACACAGACCATTAAAAAACAACTTTAAATGCTAAACTCTTTACCTGCATAGTTTGTGTGTGTGTTTCTTAAGTTAGATTCACTAAAATGTCAGAATGCCTTTTTGTAGTTGTAGCGTGTACCAAACAAACATACTCTTTGCCCACGTTTAGTTTGTTGGAATTATTACGGACACCTCTTGTTTTCCCTGTGTCACTGCATTTAGGACAGAAATAATGAGAGATAATATAGTTGTACAAGTTGAAATAAACAGATTCTTAATGATTTGTGAAATATGAACCACGACATTGTTTCTTAACTTTTCACAGTGTTTTGCTTGCTTCTGATTCAATCAGAAGATTCAGTTCTTCTCACCGAAGGGCTCAATGTGGTGGTTGCTGTTACTGTGAAAATTACACCTAAAATGTACAAAACAAAGTAAAATAACACAGCGGCTTTACACCCCTAAGTTTATAAGGAACCATGCTGCATGCTCTTTTTATATGATGGACAAAAATGGTTGTGGTTAGTATTCATTTTGTACATTTGCAGCACTTAAAGACTGTCACATGCACATCATTGATCATCGTCTCATGATTTAAAGCTTTTGCCTTTTGGTCTGAGGGGCTCCGAAAATGTCCTGGAGAGCACTTTGTAACAGGCTTCATGAGTTTGGATTTCAGTGTGTGTCAGGTCAAGCCTGCTTAACTTCTCAGATACTTTTCTTTCTTTGAAACTTTACAATGTTTAATACAATTTAAAAGACATAGTAGCGTAATGGTCTGAAATACCCTGCCATTATGAACCGTTTTGTTTCCAGTGATAAATACTTTGAATCTTTGTCTTTTCAGAGTCTTCAATTTTACAGTTGGAAGACCCAGACTGTGAGGAGGGAAGCAACCCGCCCTGCGAGTCTGTGTTCTCACTTAATGCAGAGAAGATCTTGGTGAGATTTCAAACACTAGTCTAGATCTAGAGCAGCCATGGCCTGTAACGGTTTCCTTTAGAGTTAAAAAAAAATAGTATATTTTATATATAGTCAAGTATATATAGTCAAGGTTAAACCACAAAACACAGGTGTGTGTAAGCAGTTTATAAACCTTTTGAAATCTGTGTTCTAATGTTTTTTTTATGTTTTTTCCAAAGCAAGACATTCTGGTTATGTTTTAGTTTTACACACATTTTCTCTTCAGCGAGAAATAAAAAATCTTAAGTTTCAGTGGTGATCAGATACTTAAGCTCACAGTGATGGGTGTGGTTGCTTTTGGTGCTTACACATGTAACCACACCCTAAGGTGCTGTTGGAGTGTGATACTGACACCCTATAATTCACCTCTATTTCACTGCTCCAGTGTGTGAAAATAAATGTACACTGCAGGGCTTCAACTTACCATTTAAAAAGGCCCAAATTCAATGACCTGGTGAATTTTGCAATAGAATGACATTCACTGATTGTAGTGATCATATTGGATCTATGTATCCCCCCCCCAAAAAAAAAAACAAAAACAAAAAACAAACAAAATGCAGTTCCTATCCATGAAAAAAAAAACACACAGAAGAGTACGGCACAGCTCATGGTTGGTGCTCTTCACCACAAGCTGCAAGATAGATAGCTTTTTGGGGTTGGTGAAAGTGGTTAGTGAGTTGATAGACGCAACGTCTGTGCTAAAGACGTTGTGACACACACACACAAAATTGCAGGTTGGCATGCTAGGTGCAGAAGCAACTGAAGACAAAACCTGATCTAAGGGATCTGTGATGAAGGCTGCAAGATGTTTAGGATCAAGATTTCTTTTTTAGGGCGTGGGGTGGGAGTAGTGCAGTCCCACAGTTTTATGTTAGGTGAGATTTGATAAGGATCCCCAATAAAAGGAATGGGGCAAGTGCATGCCTTGTCAGTTGCCTTGTAAAATGCTGCCGCAGCAACATTTCCATGCTGTCCAATTTGGATACAGTAATTCCACTGCAGTGCTGCCGTTTGGGTTAACATAGCAAGTACAAGATGGAAAAAAAGAAGCATTGTTGTTAATGCAGTAGTTTATTTTGCACATCGAGTCTGTGGTTGAAATTCCTGTATGTGCTAAATTTCCAGTTACAGGTCTACTTTGAAATCTTTATGCCTGCATTTGGAATTTGAAATAAAAAGTTGCTGAGTTGTTCTCTGTTCAGCAGTAGATAATTCTTCAGAGTAACCCTGAGATATTCAGCAGGGCTCTTAAAATCGCTCGTAAAAATATCCTTGAAAAAGCTGTTAACAGTTATATTGAAAATGTCATTTTACGCAAGTTGTCAACACGTTCTAAAGCTCTCCAATGAACTGAAAACACAGGTGTCGACAGCATTTAAGTGTTGTCTTTTGTTTTTTCTCCACTCAATCGAGTTGCCTTCACACAGGAAGGAAATGATTATTTTGTGCCTCTCTTGACATTTCTAATTTGTCCTTCTTGTCTTTTTTTTTTTTTCTTCTTGTCGCCATCTCTTACAGAATCAGGCCAAATTGTTTATAGAACAGAAAAAAATACCTTTTCCTGTAGATAACCAAAACACAAATGAAGAGCTTGGTAAGTCAGCATGTTGTTCAAATGCTGTGCAGCTAAAATGCAGCTTTTCATTGTCACTTTTTCTGTCATTGCAGCTATAGGTTATGTTCTCATAGGCAATGGACTTTATGATGAAGCCATTAAACACTTTTCACTCTTACTGCAGGTATGTGTGTGCATACATGTTACCCAATACGGCTCTGCAAAAATTACCTTTCAGTTAACCTTTGAGAGATGTAGAAATTCTTTTGATGCCAAACAAAACACCTTTCTTTGCGTATTCTGAACATTTGTTCTGTTTGATACAGGGTGACCCAGAGCTGGTCAGTGCCATCTACGGGAGAGGGATAGCTTATGGGAAGAAAAGTCTGCAGGTAAGTGGCAGCTGTAGAATTCAGCACCAGTGTAAGACTTTATCACCCACAAATATGAGTCAAACATGTTACTGGTTTTAAGCAAGCCTGTTGTCTATAAATTAAGCGATTGAATGGATCTTCTACATATTGAACCTTTTTATATGATGTTTTTGTTGTCTGGATTTCTGCCTGCCCAAGAACAAATGATGCAAATTAGCATGTGGCTAACTGGTTGAAGTGTGTCTTTCCTGCAACAACCCAAAAAACTACAAAGCAAATGTTTCTTTCCCAGGATTTTATTTTCCTTTTATACCATCTCACATTTTTATGTATTATTTTGTTGCACTTTAAAGGTGCTGTAATAATACAATTTACTTATTTATTTACTAGCCATTAAAATGCATTTAAAGTGGGCCACTGGTTATAAGCAACCTTACTGGCGACCTGATATCCAAGTGGTGAAAGCAGAGAGCACGTTAAACTCACAGGTAAATCTCTCTTTGTGTGCATGTGCACTGTCGCTTTCCACTAAAAGAAACATTGCCACAAAATGAGCTTAAAAAGCAACTTTTCTTGTATTGTGGGATACAAGTCTCAGTAGCAGAGGTTTCAGATGTAACCGCTCTTGTTATTTCCACAAAGAGATGGGGAGTCTGTGAACGCATCTGAGGAATACTGCTTTCAGAAAGAGGGAGGACTGTTTTACACTCGATGTCAGATCTTCCTTTTATCCTCAAAAAATTCCCAGAGTCCCTTAGGCAATAGTCACACAGGCCTAGAGACCTGTTGGCAACTATCTGGACAGGAGAACTTACATGAGGAAGACATAATTTCCCTAGAGGTTGTCAGGAAATATGTAAATGATTATGCATGAAAGATATTGAATTAAAATATAAGCAAATAATGTTTTACACCTAGTTTGCTAGGATGCCCGTCATAACTCCCAGCCTCTGAAATGTTTAAAGAGCTCCAGCAACAAAGTAAAACCCAAAGCCTGTAACCAGAGCAGATTCTTTTTAAATTCTTTCACTATAATTTTTGGGAAACAACTGTCTGCAATGACTAAATAGGTGAATCAAAACAAAACTGCATTTCGTTGCCCTGTACCTGTGCATGTGCAATGACAATAAAGTTGAATTCTATTCTATTCTAAAACAAACACTACTAATATTCTGCTTTCAGTGTTATGCAAAATGGTTTTTAATGCAAGCTAATCTGTGATTGAAGCATAATTTAATGTTGCAAGAAGGGAAATAAACCAATAATATAGTGTTTTCATTACTGAAGCAGTTATCCATCTGCATATCATCTTAGTCATAATATATTTATGAACTGTCGTAAGAGATCATCAACGGCTGTGGCTTAGGAGGTAGAATGAGTCCTCTACTAATAGGAAGGTCAGTAGCTCTCTGCATATGTAGAATACGTCCTGTGTGAATGTAGACTTTATAAATACAATCCACTTATGATATTTACTTGGGAGAGAATGTTGCTGGTATTTTATCAATGTGTCAGAAACACTATTCACTACTGTGCTGTGAAGGACTTGAGCTTAAACTTCAAGGCCGATGACTCATACTTCAGACTGTGCACACACACTTTGTTTAATGGACAGCCTTTATTTGCATTTGTCAGATGTTGAAATATATTTATTCATATTCTCGTTTTATGTTCTGCCAAATTGTTCTCAAAATCAAATTTAAAACAATTCTGACCTCCGCTGAGTTCGGGCTGCACAGAGAGTTGCTGTGTGGATGTGTTTTGTTGGACGCCTTTGGGGAGGTTTGTGGGTTTTGTTTTGGTTTATTTGTCCTCAAATAAAAAGAATCCTGTATTTTGTTGACAACAGCAGTTTCAGGTAAATGCAGAGTGATTCAGTGTGACATTCAGTGAATGCCAATTCAATCTGCCAGGATGCTGCGGTTATGGTAGTGTGCCCTCCAGAATAGGGGGGAGAAGAAAACTGCTTAGAGTAGTTTTTGTGTTTGGTGTTGTTTGTGGCTTTGTTCCAAGTTTTGTGCGCAATATGTTAAAGTTTATGGCAACAAAATGTAAGTGCCTCTCTCCTCTTGTGTGTCCATGCCAGGATATAAAGAATGCCGATTTGGCATTGTACGAGCTCAACAGAGTCATCACCCTCGAGCCCAGCTGGCCAGAGGTCTACGAGCAGAGAGCAGAGGTGAGAGGTGACTCTGTGGCAAATGTGATCTATTATTAGTGTTCCTCAGCACTGATATATTTTATGGCTTTCAAGTACTGCAACAAGCTAAGACAACAGTTTAACCATAAACAATCAGAAGAGTCTGTTCAGTGACAGGTTGCTTCTCCCCAAGACAAGAACTAACAGACTTAAAAACTCCTTTGTCCCACACGCCATCAGACTGTTTAACTCCTCTCTGGAGGGGAGAGGGAGGAGAAACAGGAGGACAAAGGAGGGGGGAACAACTAAGCTGTAGTGCCTCTTCACCTCACTGTACAATACCTTGTGCAATACTTTTGTAAATAGTCAACAGTGCAATAGACTCAATACTTGAAATGTGCAATTCACTTGTATTTTTATTTTCTATTCCTATTTATTCTATTTATCCCCTTTGTATATTTTATTTATATTTGTTTCTGTATTTATATGTGTGTGTGTGTGTGTATGTATGTATGTATGTATGTATGTATGTATGTATGTATGTATGTATGTATGTATGTATGTATGTATGTATGTATATATATATATATATATATATATATATATATATATATATATATAACAATTCTGTAACTGTAACTTCGGTCGTTGCTGTGCTTTTTGGAAGTCGAATTTCCCAGAGGAACCCACCCGAGGGATTAATAAAGTTCTATCTTATCTTATCTTATCTTAACAACTGTTGGTAGCAGTATAATTAAACTGATTACATGTAGTTGCCTTCCTCCTGTTTTGTAGCTAATTTTTCTGCTTCTAATTGTCAAGTTTCGGATTAATTTTGAGCTTTAATGTCTAATCAAGACTAATCTAATCAAGCAGTCAGAAGTTGTACTAAAGAGAATTCGTGTTCCATGAACTTTTTAGGTTCAGTTTTCAAGTGGAGTTGGTGACTTTTAAAATGCATCGAGCTGTGTTGTTTTGGTTTTTTAGACTAGAAAATACATCACAGCCAAATGAAAAAGATCTGCAGTCAGTGAGTCATCAGCCAGACATAAAATGTGAATGAGCTACAAATGTGCTCCAAGCAATCAGTCACCTCTCTCCAAGTCTGATGAGCTCCTCCTGCTTTGATTTTCTCCCAAATGATTTATCTTGACTGTTGAAGTTGGATCAGTTTGGAAAGCACAGAGTTTTTTTTAATCATAAAACATCATTTGCATTATTCACAAATAACTCCCCCAAACAGGTTTTGTCGATTTCATCTGCTTTCACACACACTGCATCCTGGAACTTTTCTAGGCATTACCCAGCAAGATATACTTGATAATGCAAATTAGCCTGGCAGCTTCCTACTGCAAAGTCTCTGTGATATCCGATTATTTTGATGTAAGACTAGAGGATGTTGAATTCGCAGCTAGCGAGCTGCTTTGCCTCCTGGACATTTTACTCAGCCTGCACCTAAACCACACTGAGTTTTTTTCAGAAGTGAGAACGTGCCAGGCACAGACTACATCCTGTTGTGCACAACATATGAGAAATGGTGTCTTTATACGAGTCTGATTCTCTTAACATGTTCAGAAACAGCTTGAAACACATCCTCAATAAATGTTAGCAACTTTTCATATAATCATGGTTACTGATGAAGGTGATCTCTTTATATTTGGGCAACACATATAGAAGTAGTAGCAGCTGCCTTTTACTACAAATAATCGACAATGCATTGTCATTTTGAAAGAGGCAAAATATAAATTTTAAAGTGAATTCAAATAAGTTTTAAGCTACAGTATAGCAAATAATATTAGGCAACAGCAATATTCAAAAACAGTTGGGCACATAAACAGTCACCAGACATGGTTAGAGTTCTGGCAACTCTCACAAGATTAAAGAAAAGAATTCCCCCACTGCAGGTTTCACTCTGCTGTTTTATTTACCATTTCCTCTTTGGGACTTTTATACCATTTGAATTTAAACACAACACAGTGAAAAATGTAAATAAAAACAGAATTAAATGCTTTGCAAATCTCAAAACCCATAAACCATATTTTTATTAACAGTAGAGCATAGAAAACCTATCAAATGTTTAAACTGAGAATAATATTAGTTTGCTTTGTGTTTGATGGCAGCAACATCCCATGTCTCTAAAAAAGCTGGGAAAATGTCATGTTTATTGTTGTGTAGCATTCCTCCTCCTTTTAACAAGAGGCTGTAATCCTCTGGGAACTGAAGCAGTCCCGAGTCCAGATGTGTCAAATGTTTTCAGTTGGTGAAAGGTGTGGGCTGCATGCCAGTTCAGGACCTGGACTCTTTTTACTATGAAGCCATGCTGTTGTATTAGCTGTACTGTGCAGTTTAACATTACCTTGCAGAAATATGCAAAGCCTGTCCTGAAAATGATGTCATCTTTTGAGCACTGCAGTGACTGAATCATGCCTGTTTTTCATGAAATAAAAACAACAAACTTATCTTTATTCCCCCCAAATGTTCTTTCGATGCGGTGTAAAAGCAACGAAAATAATTCAGTTCATCAGTATTTTGCAACAATAAAATTAAAAAGATGAAATGTGCAATTCGGTGCTTGTGTGTTTAGATCCTGTCTCCTCTGGGTCGCATCAGTGAGGCTCTGAGTGACCTGACAAAAGCCATCCAGCTACAGCCCTCAGCTCGTCTCTACAGGCACAGGGGAACGCTGCTCTTCATTTCAGAGGTTTGACAGTCAGATGCAGCATGAACGTACATATATGCCTGTATGTTTCCATGTGATGACTCTGTGCTTTGCTCTCTGTTCAGGACTATGTGGCCGCTATGGAGGACTTCCAGCAGTCTTTAGAGCTTAAGAAGAATCAGCCTATTGCCATGCTGTATAAAGGCCTGACCTTTTTCCACAGAGGCATGCTCAAGGTGAGCTGTTCACAGTCTCATATTCCCAGTATGGCCTTGTCCATATCAAAGATAAATAAACAATGTGATATCACTCACTGGTTAATGAATTACTGTTTGGAAGACTCGTGGCCTCCACCATCACATTTTATTGTAACCAGATATGACCACAGATAATGACATAGTGCACTGATTAGCTGTTTTTTTTTTTGTTTTTTTTTAGCAAAGTGTATCTCTAATTCTTGTTATAAGGAGTATGGATTCCACTGTATGTTATAGCATTATCAAACTTGACAGTCTGGAGTTTTGCTCTTGTTTTTTTCTACAATCAGATATATCAGAATTTCACTAACAGAGTTTTTGTTGCACAAACATCCTGTTAGTGCATGATTACACCTCATTTGTGTATCCTGTCTATATTTATCTTTTCACTTTTAATTACCAAAATATTATTTGAGTCAACAACATCAAAGAGGATTTAATTTAATGCAAACTAACAGGGTCGTTCTCAGCTCGCTGCTGGAAACACAGTCACAGAAATGTATTCAAATGTCAGCTGACTGTTTTGTTTTTTTGTTTGGTTTTTTGGGGGGGTTGTTTAAATATTATATTTGCGACTTACAGTGTCAGGAGATGAAGGGAAGGAGATGAATAGCTTAATACAAGCTCAAGCTTATTGGGTTTCATGCATATTGTGTTCTAAGCTTGTCTGCAGATTTAACTTATTTACATATATGCAGCTGTGAAGCAGATGGAACCACATGCTTTGGTAAAGTTATTCAATTTGCTTTAACAAAAGTCAACTTTGTTAAAGTTGACTTTTTTTTTCATTTTCTTCCTGGCCTTTCTGACGGATGAGATTGTTGCTGTGTTATACCAGAGTTTTCTGCTAGCTGTTTGTTGTGCTTGGTGATGTTTAGCACGTTCATGCTGAAAGTGTCTCTTAATGCTGGGGTAGCTGCTTTCGTCTTTGATAAAATCCGCTGTGCACCACAAGGGAAGTAAAAATGGTAGATGAATGATAAGATGTTGCTTAACTTCTAATTACTATGTTAATTTAAAGTCTGCCCAAGCCAAGTGCATTTTTATTTCCCACACACTGACTAATGTGTGCAGAGCAGCACTTGAATCTACATGACATGTAGATGCTAAACATAAAGGATTTCCTGGGGGAATCCCAGCTGCAGCTCCTGCAGGCAGCTGACAGTTAACTGCAAACAACAACATTAGCGCTTTTAATGATAGTTGCGAATGTGATTGTTGAACTAATTGCTTACTCTAAATGAGAGAGTTGTGCCCATTGGTGGAATCTGCTTTTTATTTGCATGCTATGCACTAAGGTTGGGCGATATGTACATTTTTTCTAACTGACATTCATCGGTCCCATATATGACGATAGGCGATATATCTGCACAGGTGACTTTTTGATGGGCAGAGCAATGTAATCATGCACGGACTGTTTTGCACGTTTAGAACACAGAAGAAGTCCAAACTTGGAGGAACTAGTTGTCCAAAAAAATTGAAAGTCAGCAATTTCGGATTTCTTTGACATTAAACTGGATTAAAGAGCCAAACCTGAGGATGTAACCGCAACCACCGCTTGTGCAGATGTATATTTAAATAAAATGTTTTGTTTTCTATTTCTGAACATAGGCTGCTGCCTTTCTTTCTGTTATGAGTTTGAGTAAATAAATCGCTCCATTTGGGGGCAGTCTGAGGAGGGTGCATTTGCTCCCAGCTGGAAGAGGATGACGTTAAAACAGCCCTATTTTTTTTTTTTTTTTTTTTTTTTTTTTTTTTTTTTTTCTCCCCCCCCATTGACTGCTTCTTTTAGCTTCAACTGACATTATTAGCAAACCTACTCATGGGCAAATAAATAAATAAAACGACCAGTGAAAGGCTCAACCTATCGTCGATGGTTGATAAATTCGTCCAACTGTCCAACCTTACTATGCAAAGAGTGGCTGGACCAGGCTGAAATATCTGAACAGTTCTTAGTTGGCTTTCTATGGCACTTGGTGTGAATAGTCACAGATGGTGTCTGATGATCCCCTGTCTCAGTCTCTCTGTTGCATCACTATGATACTGATTTCTTAAATATCTCAGTTGGCTGGCTTGCCACAATATTTTGTAATAACGTTGTGCTGAACACCTAAAACTATCAGCATTACTGTCACCTTTGTTTGTAAAGCTAGGACTGTAATTATAGTAAACAGTTTAACTGTTAAACTAAGTGTTAAACAGTTACTGCTACACTCCAGCATTTAGCCATGTCCACACTGGGGTTACATAAGACAAAATCTGAATGTGTTAAAGTTCTGAACCACCTGCTGACTCAGAATTTCTGGTCTGTGTGTTCCTTAATGCATTTCCTCTCAACTGTGTTGTCAATGTATGTGAAAGGTTGCTTTTTTCTTTATCAGGAAGCCATTGAGACCTTTAAAGAAGCACTGAAACTGAAGTCTGACTTTATAGATGCCTATAAGAGCCTCGGACAGGCCTACAGGTACAAGCACTCTGCAGCATGCTTTCTTACTCCATGCATAAATGCAGGATGTCACTTTGACATAGGGTATTTAGCCAAATATCAACAGTTGCTTTTCCTCTTCCTTCTCCCAGAGAGCTTGGTGACTTTGAATCAGCCATGGAGAGCTTCCAGAAAGCCCTCATGCTGAATCAGAACCACATCCAGTCTCTCCAGCTCCGTGGCATGATGCTGTACCACCATGGCTCTCTGCAGGAGGCCATAGGCAACTTCAAGGTAGAATTATCCACAACGAAGTAAAACAGGCTGTCCTTACACCCCTCTCTGCAATTTTAGGAATTTTTAATTTACACAGGGTTTGCTAGCAGCAAAAGGAAAGAAGTGGTAATGGATTCATATGCAATGTAATTCTCTTGTTTTCCTCAGAGGTGTCTTCAGTTGGAGCCTTACAACGAGGTGTGTCAGTACATGAAGGGGCTGAGTCACGTGGCCATGGGGCAGTTTTACGAAGGCATCAAAGCTCAGACTAAAGTCATGTTGAACGACCCTCTGCTGGGGCAAAAAGCCAGCTCTGAATACCTCAAAGTTAAATACCTCAGAGGTGGGTGGGTCTTTATATATATATACACACACACATGCATACACATTATGACTGATCGCAGATAAAGAGAAGAATGCTGATTCAAGATCAGTCTTATTTTACAGGGTAAATAAAAAGTCTGCTCTCCAAGTCAGAGCTCTGCCTACAGGATAAACTGGCAGATGAACAAACCTCAGAAACCAATGACTGGGGTGATTTATGGCAGCTACAACTGTCAGCTTATAAGACTGCCGCTAACATGCTTAGGATACCACGTGACACCTGGAGACTTCCTATAGAGTCCATTCAAGACATGTTTTCAAAGAACCTAGAGCACAAGAGTTGTTCAGGCATAGGTGTGCAGTCTATTACAGAGTCTATACTGAATGCATTATTACTAATTGTTTTAACAAAAAAGGAAACGGACAGTTATATTTTAGATTCTCCAAAACGTCACATTGCTTGTTTTTTCGTGTATTTTTCATATTTTCAAATGTTCAGAGTTTCTTTGAGCATTGGAGGCTTTCATTAAAACAATTGTTAAAGTACAAAGTTGAGGAAACAAGGGGGGAGTGACATGCAGCACAGCTGAGGTCAAGGCCACCAGATGTGACATACAGAGGAGTATTTCCAGTGTATTACTTTTGCATTAAAGAATAGCATTTTCTTCTGATTTAATTTTCAGGAGAACTATTGCAATTTTAAAAAACCCAGGAATGTTAGAATTTGATGGGCTTTTTAAAAAAACAAACAAAACAAAAACAGGAAATTAAGGCTTCTGAATGTCCTCCTGGTTCATCAGAAGAAAGCATTCATTCATTCAGTCTCATTTGTGCTTGTGCCCTTTTTGTATTATTTGGCCATGATAGACTCTTCTGTATACCTTAACCATGCTTTTTCTTTATTTTTAGCTTCAGTATCCTTTGACCTAAACCACCACCTCATAATGCACCACCTCTGGTCTATTTACTTCTCACATAAAGGTCCTGTTTACTTGATTTCTTCCAGAGTACTCTCGTTACCTGCACTCCCACCTGGATATCCCAGTAGCAGAGTACAACGTGGACCAGGACTTACCGGGAAACTTTAAGAACCACTGGGCCAAGAACCTGCCTTTTTTAATAGAGGACTATGAAGAACAGCCTGGCCTGCAGCCACATATCAAGTGGGTTTGGGGGACTGTTAACTCTGACCATAACGATCAACTGTAATAATGCTGCGATGATGAAGTGATTAATCTAGCTATTCTTTATATAAATGTCAAGCTTTCTCTGAGGTCAAAGCAGAAATTATTGTGACAGATTACATTTATTTTCACATTTCAATCTGAATTTAATTTAGGATGCCCTACGCTTCACCTTAAGTCTGTCATCATAAGAAAATCTAGGAAAATCAGGACCATCATAACTGTGGTTTCCTGAGCTTCAGTTTGTAGCAGTTTTCATGAGCTAAAACACGAGGCAGCGTTTTGTGGTTGAAAACCAACACCTGCCATGTTTTCCATATGACACGAAAGCTCCTGTGTTCATCAAGTAGATGTTTTTATGCATGCATGTCAGCAGGCTCGAACTACTTCATCTGTTTTGTGATATTGTAGAAGGTTGACAGCCAGTGTCTAGGAAAAAAAAAAAGTGCGTTTCATGAAAGCCTTATTCTCCACGTCTTTCTGGTTGGCAGAGACGTGCTGCCACAGAACTTCGACAGCTACAGCAATGAAGTTCAGAAGCTGATCTGCACGGCCGACCATCTGGGGGCACTCATGCAGTATGACACTCCTGGTTTTCTACCCAACAGAAGAATACACAGAGGTACCACAGAGACAATGCCACAGTTTGAAAAGATCACCAAGTGTTAACAAGAGCCTAAAAATAAAGAGCTGTCTGTGCTTCTTCAGCCATGGGATTAGCAACCTTAGAGGTAATGCAGGCCATGCATCGGACATGGAGCAACTCCAAAGTGCGAGTCAACGGCAAAACCAGGCAAATGCAGTGGAGAGACATGTTTGACATAGCAGTCAAATGGAGGAGGTGAGAAACACACAAAATAAAAAGGACTTTGTACCAAATTTATATGAGATCACTCAGATCAAATTTATGGAGGCACCATTATGTTTGACATCTGTATTTCCATTGGAAAAGAGTGGCATAATGCAGAGACTGTAGGGAATTAATTTTAGCATCACTCTTTTAAGTGCATGTTTAGCTTGGACAGACATTAATGAGTAAAACACCTAGAAAAATGTTTCTTTCTCATTCCACAAGAAATTGGGTGTTGTGAAGAGGAACTATGGGATCCTAATTATCTCCAGGAAATGACTCTAAAACTGAAAACTGAAGGAATAGGAAGGATACAGATGCTGACATATGATGTTTCAACTGTCCTGCATTGCAAAATGAAGTCTAGACTGAAGCTGACACATGGCTTAAGTTTTTACCGTGTGAGCACTAGAAAGAACTCAGCAGTCAGGTCGTTTTTCACATTTCACTGTGGTTTACTTATCCTGGTAACTAGCCTGTTCTCACCAATTCTGGCCAAATTCAACAAGTCACTTTCCCACTAGAGTGTTTGATGTGTGGTTAATTAGATTGCAGTGTTGAAACACTAAACGGGCCTTTCCTGTACTCGTAGGATCGCCGATCCAGACCAGCCAGTTTTGTGGTTAGACCAGATGCCTGCCAGGAGTCTCAGTCGAGGCTTCAACAATCACATCAACCTCATCAGGTAACAACTTGGCCTCGAAGACGGCGTCAAACACTCTCATGGGTTACAGGATTGAATTTCCATATGGCCTCACCTTGTAGTGCAGAAACATTTATTTCAATTTCTTGGAATATGACGTATCTCTATCATTCTGTTCCCTTTGAGAGCCTCATTCTGAGAAGCTCCTTGAAAAGTAGTATATTGAGGTCTGTTTTTTCCCTCTTTATTTGTCCAGGGGGCAAATTATCAACATCAGATACCTTGCCTACTTTGACAACATACTTGACTTCATCAAAGACAGAATACTGGTCTACCACGGGTAAAACCTGAATCACAACTCCAATGACTTTGCAGAATTCCTTGAAGCATCATCTATGGCTTAATTATTCTTGGAGTGTTTTTGCTGTTTCTGTAACCAACATGTTCTTATTGTCTGTCTCAGGGCATACAACCCCAGAGGCCTCCTGGAAGTCCGCCAAGCTCTAGAAAATGTGAATAAAGTAGAAGATTTGCTTCCTATAATGAAGGTAAGAAGGATATGAGAGAATCTAGTTCAGGTTGCACTCAAGGATTCAAGTGGATATTAGTTTTAGTCTACTAGTAACACTAGTGATGTTCATTACTTCCCAGTTTTGTGTGTGAACTTATATCTATAGCTTAGATCTGGAGCCTAGATCTATATGCTGTTGATCCAAAAAATCACATCAAACTTGACTGACAGAAACTGAATTTGAAAAAAACATAAAAGTTTAAACGCATGTATTACATTTTTCCATATTAAATTTAATCAATATTTGGTTGTCATGTAGTTTAAAATATATTTTGATATTGATGAATGTTTGCCCATAAGAGACCTTTTAAAGCAGCACAACATCCTGTTTTGTTTTTGTTTGTTTTTTTGTTTGGTGTGTTTCTTCCTGAAGCAGTTCAACAGTAAAACCAGAGATGGCTTCACAGTCAACTCGAAGGTGCCGAGCCTGAAGGACCCTGGGAAAGAGTACGATGGCTTCACCATTACCATCACTGGAGACAGGTGCAGTCTGCCGTTCTCTGTGTTCAATATTCTAAAAGAACACTTTCTTCAACACTAACATTTCATATAAAAATTAAATATAAATATTTGAACAGGGGAATAATAATCACAAGGATCTCCTAGAAGGTATATTTCATGAACAGTAAAGTATTTACATACGTAGGTATGTGTACAACACAAAGGTCAATCAAAAGGTGCTAAGAATATGTTTCTTGTGCACAGATAAGGAGCAGTAACTGTCAGAATTTCACATGTTTTACAATCAGCATTGGGAGCGCTGGATTTTTGAACTGAATTAGAATTATTCAGGTCATTATAATAATAATAATAATTATTATTATTATTATTGTTATTAGCCATACCTGCACAGTTGTCTCTTTCCACTGGTACTATTCATCTTTTGTAGCTCCCCGTGACTTTGTCCTTTCACTTTGACTGAAATCAAATTTAAAAAATGTCAGAAACAATGGGAATTTTGTATCTCTGAAAAAAGTGACTACTTAAAAAAGGAGGGCAGTTGAAATTTAATGTTTTCATTTAATATGTGCAGACTCATTACTGCAAAAACCAGTAACACCTGTTTTTTAACATGTGCTCCACAGTTTTTAGGTAGATGCTTTACACTTCTACACACATAACCAGATATTTCCAAGTTTTACCCTCTGAAGTGTTTAATTTTCTTTTATTTCAGGGTGGGAAACATGTTATTCTCTGTAGAAACGCAGACAACTGAAGAGCGGACGCAGCAGTACCAGTCAGAAATAGAGTCCATCTACAAAGACCTCACAGCCAAAGGAAAGGCATTGATGTTATCAAGCGAACTCGGGGTAAGATTCCTGCTGGTAATAGAAAGCAGATGGTGGTGCAATGTGAAATATCCATTTCTGGACAGCTTTAAGTAGATGACATCTTAAGTTAACAAAGGATGTTCCTTTCTCTAAAGCAATACCTGCAAATAAAATGTTGTTTTTGTGTTCCAGCTTTGGTTCTAGTTTTTTTTCTTGCGGTTTCATATCTCTGATATTGTCTCTAGTGTCTGGGGTTTGGACATTTGGCAAA
Organism: Mchenga conophoros; assembly: GCF_057382185.1. Lineage (NCBI taxonomy): Eukaryota > Metazoa > Chordata > Actinopteri > Cichliformes > Cichlidae > Mchenga > Mchenga conophoros. Next base: position 19,712,818 of record NC_140540.1, read on the forward strand.
AAGATTTTTTTAATATATTTTCTGAAGAATAAATAGAAAATATTTACAAGTTGAATTCTGTTCAAGCAGTATCTAGCAAAAAGGTTTTGTATCGAGCTAGAAACAGTCACAGCTGCAGGAGAACAGATGGATCTGTCAATATAAACATAAAAACACATTAAGTCGTATTTATTATTTATTAGAGTAGCAAGGCTGTTTACAATCTCTTTACATAAGAGATAAAAGTCACTTTAGAAAAGACAAGGCAGTGTTCAAAAGCAAAACAAAACATAAGCCTCATGTCTGTTTTTTCCTCAGCGTCTTCCTCTCCCCTCTTATTCCCACTCTGGCCCTCTCTACTGGAATCACATATTTTACTTGTCTAGACAAGCAAACTATGAGTAGAACTGATTAATTCTCTGTCACTGTTGGATTTAGCTGAGTTTATTTGCTGCCATTCATTTCTGTTGATGGTTTTCTGTCAAACTGCCGGAATAAACAGAACAAACCATTTAAGCAGTTTGTCTTGATTAAAAAATCTGTGCCGGCAGCCTACCGTGACTTGTCTGCTAATTTATACAGACAGCACAACAGTGGTCCTGACTAAACAACTAACAAACAAGAACTAAACAGGATGTTCTCACTCCTCTGTAACAGAGACCTGGAACAATGTGAACATCCCTCCTGGCTTTCGCTCTTTGTTCTGTTTTATTATGTCTGCAGCCTTCTCTGCTTTCACCCCGTTAAGATAAACCGTAACTGAAGACAGCACACAGTGCAGCAGAGGTCACGACTACATTAAGCCTTTGTTCACAACTGAACAGCTGATTCTGTGATGATCTTTGTTCTTTCAGGATGCAGATGCAGTGTGTAACCTGATCCTCTCCTTGGTTTATTACTTCTGCAACCTCATGCCTCTTTCCAGAGGATCCAGGTAATTTCAAAGTCAAAACAGCCCACAGGTGCAATATGAAGCATTTCTACATTTGAATGATAAATGGGAGAGAGAGTTTCTTTGTAGCTGTCATCTTAGTTTGGAAAAAACTCCCAGAAACAATGGCCTAGTAAGACTGAAAGATAAATGCAGGATAATAATATTAGTGTTATTTTAGTCTGTGGTCTTGAAACTTGAAACTCTTGAAACATGTCAGAGGAAGTATTCAGCTAATGAAGCATCACTTTCTCCTCAGTGTGGTGGCTTACTCAGTGGTGATGGGGGCACTGATGGCCAGTGGGAAAGAGGTCATTGGTAGGATCCCGAAAGGAAAGGTAAATTAATGTGAATCTTACTTCAGTAGAAGAATATATAGCAAGTTTTTATTGACTTAACACTAATCTCTATGACATTTGTTATATATGGAAGTAATGCATAGGACCAAATGCAATTTTTTAGCAGATAATTAAATATTTTAAATGTAATTTTTTAAAAATGGGTAACAAAAATTTGAAAGCTGTCCATTGTCATTTACACTGGTGCTTACTCTACCATATGTTATGTAAGATTACATTGCTTATACGGTCTAGAATGTGTTTCTAGGTCTCAAGTCGTGTTTAAATGAGCACTATGTACATGTAGGTGCTGATTTACCTGGTGCAGAAGGACTGCAGACTTCATGATTTCCTCTTGCAGGAGTGGTGCAACATTCAGAGATTACATTTTTTTGGTGATTTGTGGTCACTTCATCTTCTGTACAATTTTGGACCATCATCACTTCAGCCAAAGTCCAGATGGTTTCAGTGGTCCAGAGTGGCAGCAGAGCAAAGGTTCAGTCTTCAAAATAACATATAATCAGACTGGAAAACTTTTTCCTCATAAGAAAGAAAAACCATTAGCTCTGCAGCAACCTCCCTTGCTGACATATTTGATAATAGTCCAGGATAATCGGTTTAAATCCGTTTAGTTCTTTTTGCCTGATTAGTGATGACATCAGTGTCTGCTGCCTTCACCTGCTTCTCATATGTTAACTAATAAACATGTTTAATTAAACTTCAGGTCATAGTTTTCTTCAACTTTGCAGTGCTTTTTTGGTACTTACTTTAATAATTAGAGATTACAAGTGCTGGGATGTATCCGCTGAATTGAAAGTGGGCCAGGGGTCAGTCCTTGTCTAAAATCAGATGTGGTCTTTCATCTATGATACATCCTGGTATCGCTGATCTCTGTCTCCTGCCGTTTACTGCATGTAAGAGAGGATTGTTCGCGTTCCTTGTTTGTGTTCAAGTCGAGAGTGAAAGCAGGTGTCTCACAGATGGTATGAACAGTTGGCAGCCCTGCTGTGGTTTTCTTCATATTGTTGCTTCTTAAGGAATTTTCCAAAACCCTTCATGATTTAGTCTGACCACATTGGAAAGAAAGCGGGCTTCTCATTTTTGCTACACAGCGTTTAACTTCTATAAAGTTATCTGTCAATTTTTAGAAAAGCTTTCTTTTTTTGTAAATCTGCACTGCAAAGAAAGAGCAGGAACTGGCTTGTTTAACTTCAAGTGTGTCTTGGAAAGCATGGTGCTCAGGTTTATTTACACGTCTCTTTATTTATGGAAATGTGGCCTTCGCTTCAACTACTGTACCTATCCTTTAAGCTGGTTGCGGTTGTGTGGGAGTTTGGGGGGGTTGTTTGTTTGTTTTTGCTTGATTTAAATATATATATATATATATATCTTTTCAGCTGGTAGATTTTGAAGCCATGACCACACCCAGTCCAGATAGCTTCAGTAAAACAGCAAAGAGCTGGATGAATCTCAAGAGGTACAAAGAGTAATAATTTCTCTGGTGTGTTATTTGTCTGCTTCAGAGGCACATTATCTGACATTTTCTCTTCCTCTCTAGTTTACCAAGTTGGTACCAGAGTCTTCCATCTGTATCAGAGTCCTTCCCGACAACCAGAACAATGATTGAGGTCCTCAACACAGACTCATCTTCACATTGTCCAAAAAAGTCTTAACACGACTTGTGCACTGCAGAGAGGTCTGTTTAGGAAAGTCTTAATAATAAAGCTCCTGCACTGGGTAGAGCCTAAGGGACCGTCATCTTCTACATCCCAGTCAACACTGGACTGAGATCGGCAAAACCATCTCGGCACAATTAATTAGGAATTAATTATTTAAAATGTAATAAGGGTTTTGGCAAAGTAGTAGTGTGAGCTCTTTTTGAACCTTGAAGGAAGTGAAAGGCTTTTAATGCAAATTCATGGGATTGCTTTACTCTTTAAAGAGGTGACCTCTGTTTTAATTTACCAAAAGTTGATCTTACTGTTTTATCCAAATCTTTGTTGCCTGTTGTTTCTCCTTAAATCCATGTAAAAAATCAGCTTCTACTTAAAAAACATGGTTTGAAGGGTTTTCAGAAATCTTAGGTTGACGTGCTAAGTCACCTCTCTGCCACCTGTTTTAAGTTCTTCAACCTCTGTTGTCAGGCAATTCAACATTTTTCTTTTCTACTTCTTATAGCACAACCTTAACTCACAGAACTCTAAGGATAAATTTAGGTGCTTTTGTTATTACTGGCCGATGTTAATTCCTTAGATCCACACTCTGTGTTTGTGGAAACGATACTGGATGGTGAAAGCAGGATGTTTCAGTTTGTTTGGGATGCAGAAGAGATTCTGTCCACCTTTTGCTCTTTCTCTGCTTTATAGGCCTCGTGCCTCAGACACCCAAAGCACAACCAACGCCATCTGTCCATCTGAACAAGCTTTCTTTGCAGAGTCATGCCGAAATCTCTTACTTTAGGTTACCAAGAATGTGAAATGGCACTTTCTGGTTTTATTTAACATTAAAGATTGTAATTGACACTTTAAACATTTTCTGTTAAACCACTGCTGTGCACGCACACAGAATCCAACCTTTCAGCAGAGAATGAGTCTGGGGGGTTTTAAAAATATGGAACAAAATTTTCAGGGCTATTGTTTGTCAGCACTTGAGCAAATATGATTTATTTTATTATTTTCTTTTTGTTAATGATGAATAACAGCAGTCAGAGATTTTAGAGAGCTTTCAGAGCCATTTGGTGCTTTTTGCGTAAAATATCAAACATTCACCAAATCTGCAGGTGTCTTGTCGTTATCAGTTTTGAATCTACAAAAATTACAAAAAGTCAAAAAGTTTCTTGACTTTTTCTCTGGTCTTTTATAAGTTCAATCATTTTGGGGGATTTTTTCATTACAAATGCATTAGACCATCTGTCATTAAAAACAAAAAAACTCTTAGAAATCTCCCCAGAACTTGTTTAAAACAAAAAATTAAATACACAAAGTTTAACCTGGCCCAATCAAGCATAACATTCAACCACTAAAACATTTTTCTTCCATGGAGCAACAATGGTAAATGATTGCAATTTGGTGTTATAATCAAAAAATAATTGCTTTACTATTTTATTGCTTGTTTTTGTAAACCTACATTTACAAATTGATGGATAATGATAATTATTTATATTATTTTGCATTAAAAGTATTGAGCATTAAGTATTAAGCTCTTGATTAGAGAGCTTTTGCATTCTGGTGATCGAATAAATATGTTAAGCACATGTAGCTCTAAATGGCTAACATAAAACAATTTCACCGTAAATAAAACCACAAAGAAATCAGACTGGCTTAATGAGAAGACACTTCTTTATAGTTTCAATCATTAGCTCTTAAACACTACATTTAAATTTTTAAAGTTTATGAATGTAATCGGACTTACCTGACCAGAACTTCAGATGATCGTCCTCTAACATCTGTGACTGTTGTGCCTTTAAAGATTCATTATGGATGGAGAAAAGCACACCGCATTTATTTCCTTCCTGTCTTCCCTCGAACTTGCATCAGCTGCCTCTCTTACATCGAATATTAGCTCATAGATTCAGTTTGCTTCCTCATCACACCTGAGAGCAATATCTTTGGGAGATAAGGGACATGTCTTAAAGATTAAAATATTGTCTTTGATTATTTTAACCCCCCTTTTTATTACATATGTAACAAGTTCTTGTTTGAGTTTTTGATATCTGGAGAAAATCTGGTCTGAATTGGAATGTACTTCAGTTTAAATAATAAGACTGATGGTGTGGTCTTTTTTTGTTTGTTGGTTTGTTGTTTCAGAAAATCTGGGTGAATCCTGCAGGATTTTTTTTCACTTAGGTAAAATGTAAACATGCAGTAACCTATGGAAATAAAATTTAAGCACAGTGATGAACAAAATGAGAAGGTGTGACTCACCTGGACTAATCTATCATATTCTGTGGCCTTTGATGCTTAAAGACACACCATTAATAGTCATATCAATACTGCAGTAGTTCTGTTTTTTGAATGTCCACAACAAAGCAGTCTCTCCAGTGTTTAATTGGTTTTCGCACTTCACCAAAACGTCAGGTCCTTTGGGGTTTTTTCTTATCGATGGTTATGCTAACTGGTTGTTATTTTCTTTTCTGTGCTGGGTGTCCCAGTCATTTATTTCTGCAATGGGCTTTAGAGTGAGGAGTGCACAACTTATCTAATGTCTTCAGACTTGAAGGAGGGACTTTTTTATGAAATGAATGTTCAGCAGTTAATAAAAGTGTTTGACAGTTTTAACAGTTTGTGGTGATTTTTGTTTTCCTCACAAGAAGTTCACAAACAATAATTTAGTCAAGAAGAAAGAAAAATGCATTCATGTTTTGGTGTGGCAGACCGTCAGTTCTGTCCTTACAACGTATATATATATTTAAATTACATGTACCAAATGAAAGTGAAGTCGGTAAAGAAGTGTGCGTCTTCCTTTGGCTGATCGCTCTAGTGGTCACCACAGCAGATCTGGTTTTCCTCTTTACCTCCCGCCTGGCAGCTCCATCTTCAAAATCCTTTGTCCAGTATATTCACCATCCCTCCTCTGCACGTGTCCAAACTATTGAACATTCACATCTCACAACTTTGTCTTCAAACTGCTCAACCTGAGCCGTCCCTCTGATGTACTCCTGTCTAATCCTGTGCATTCTGGGCACTCCCAGTGAAAATCTTAACATCTGCATCTCGGCCTCCTCTGGCTCCACTTTGTGACTTTTTGTCAGCGTCACTGTCTCCAAATACATCATACCTACCGTCATTGTTTTAATTCTTGGTGCTGTCCATCTGTCACAAATCAGCTCTGACATCCACCCACTCTACCTTGAAAATACTCTTCTTCACCTTCTCTTATGTTCGCATGCTCATTTTCTACATTTATCAGCTCTTCACAGGACTCTCCCACCTTCTCAGCACACTCTGACTTGTTAGCACATTTCTATTTCTCTTTGATCACCCTAACCTTCTGTTCTTTCTCTCGCTGATTTTGAATTATGACTGTAAAATATCTGATCTGCTAGGTTTAAGTTTACTGTTATTACAATTATTTAAACAAATACAGTTAAAATGTAGAAATCACTCCACTTTCCCTTGAGAAAAGTATGTCATTATTGTATTATCTGGACTAAGAAGTATTTTCTTTACTGCAGTTCAATTTCATTCACTTAAATTTGTTTTTGGTAGCGTATGTGGGCTTCCATATAGGGTGGACAGGTCATGCTTTGTAGGCTCAGTTTCGTAGACACGGATTAAGCCTAGAGGCAGGATAAAAGAAACATTCAGGGAAGTTCTCCAATGAAAAAAGGCTAAATCCATGTCTGGGAAACCAAGCCTGAGAGATTTGCATTCAGATTTAATGAATGCAAAACTCTGTTTTTGCACTGAGGCTCCTGCAGTGTTGTGCATTAAGAGTCATTTCACACCCTCATCATTGTCAAAATCTCTGATCATGTCCACAATCCTGGTCGACAAGCCAAGTCTATCGAGCATGTTAGGTCCATTATGTCTGTTTACCTTCAGTCACATTTGAACCATCTAAACGAGTAAGATTACTGTTTACCCTTTGCCATGTTGCCCCCTAAAAAGCTGCTTATTAACTGAGCCAGTCTCATCTAAGGATTTCATCACTATCACCGACTGTCAGCTGCAAATATCAGAACCTCAAAGTTCTGACAGTAAACACTCTTTACTGTATGCCCAGCACAGACAGCATTCATAATTGATGCTGAAAGTGGCCAACTGAATACACCTCCACTGACTGTTGGAGCTTAATGTGGCTGATTGACTGGCTGATAAGAAGGAAGATGTTTGTAAGAACAACAAATGAGCCAGTGATTAAGTATGTCTGTGTATAGAACTGAAGAGCAGCTCAAATTCATCTGCAGTTAATGTTTAGTTTTGTTGCACAGCTGAGTAGAAAAGCTTCTTTCAGAAATTACTTTCTCTTGCAAGTCTCCGTGCTCACCACTAGGTGCTGCATAAAGGTTTTCAGAGTCAGACCCACGTGATTTTGTCACATGGAAGATGTAGTTTGCATAGCATCGCTGCATTATAGTGCAGGTGACTACAGATTAGTTGTCAGAGTGGCTGTGGGCTGATGTGGTGATCATGGCTGAGGATGTGGCCGTGTCAGAGGAGATCTTAACAGATGGTCTCACTCTGCTGGTGAACATGGGCAAAGTTCTCCTGCAGAACGCCAAGGAGGAGGCAGCAGGTAGGGCTGATCCTAGTCGCAAACCCTGTTGAAAACCTTTCACACTTTAATGTGTGTTGCTACCAGAATATCTAAAAACTTCCTAGAAATGTATGTTTATGCTTTGTTAAAGTTTTGTTCTGCCTCTTTTGTAATTCGGCATATAAAATATGCAAATTATCATTTAACTTTTTTTTTAATGGAAACTTTATTACTGGGTAATAACCCTGTGTGTGTGTTATGGCTGTTTTACAAAGAAGTAAAACCACACACAAAAAAACAAAAACAGAACAATAATTATGTCTATGTTTGTCTGCCGAATTGAAGAAAAGATATTTTTATAATAAGCTGATGCTTTATCTTCGTTGATTAACTGCTTTATAACAGTCCCTAACCTTAAGAGTATAAGAATGCAAGAAATTTGAATGAAGTCTGGGTTTCCTATTGAATATTTTATAACTTGGCTTCTGGAGCCTTGTTACTGGATTAAAGGGGCCTGCTGGCATGAAGGTGGTGTAATGTAATCCCCGTCATGCCTATTGCCAACACAATGACATTGCACAAACAGCTTGACCCTGTAACTGTGGCCCTTTGTTCTCATGCAGACTCTTTGGAGAATTTTGTCCCACATAAAATCACCACTTTATTCGGCCTGATCACAGCTGGAGCTAGATTCTACAGCAGGTAGGATTTGGCCGTAGACGCTTAAAGAAGCACATTTGTCTGTGTCCTTATGAGAAAAATAATAACCGTTCAATCTGTTGAGCAGCATTGAAGTTAAAAAGAAATGTGAAGCGGAGGCTGTTTGGCAGAAGTCTTATCAGTAAGTATGTTTAAATAGCAAGCTGAAATAAAATGCCATTTATATTTTGTGTGGGTGATATAGAATTTTTCTATCCTTATTCCTTCTAGCATTTGAATTCAATGACACCATTATGCCATATTAAATAAATTTAATAAAATGATGTTTATGGAGGCAAACGTATGAGGTAGACCGTGATAATCCCAATACACTGTGGAACAACTGAGAGAAAACACAGATGATGAAACTCTTCTTTTGTCCCACTTGTAACTGAAAACGTTGCCAAAAACATCCCCAAATTTTTAAGACTTCTCTTTTTTGTTATTAAGTCAGCTTCTACTTCACAAACCGCAAATGACGAAAGGCTCTTCACAGCTATGGTTGCCAAATAAATCTTTAACAGCATTTAGCCACATACCAAGCTGAAGTTATTGCTTTACTAGTTTACAACATTTACATCATGTAACATTAATCACCTACAAGTGATCTCGAATAAAAACAGCTGGAGAAAAGAATAGCTCTTATTTACTTTAAGATAAATCCATCTGCAGACCCAAGATGTGTCAGTAAGTATATGTTGCTTCATTTTTGTTAATGCTGAAAAGTCTGGCCCTTTGGGAAACTGCTGTATTCTGCAATCTACAGTCTTGAGCAACCCCTCATGTTTATATTCTGCTGTAACCTCCTAGGACAGGAGTCCCCAATCCCAGTCCACGAGGGCCGGTGTCCCTGCAGGTTTTAGTAAATGGTAAAATTTGTATAGCGCTTTACTAGTCCCTAAGGACCCCAAAGCGCTTTACATATCCAGTCATCCACACACTGGTGATGGCAAGCTACATTGTAGCCACAGCCACCCTGGGGAGCACTGACAGAGGCGAGGCTGCCGGACACTGGCGCCACCGGGCCCTCTGACCACCACCAGTAGGCTACGGGTGAAGTGTCTTGCCCAAGGACACAACGACCGAGACTGTCCAAGCCGGGGCTCGAACCGGCAACCTTCCGATTACAAGGCGAACTCCCAACTCTTGAGCCACGATCGCCCTTTAGATGTGTCCTTGATCCATCACAGCTGATTTAAATGGATAAATTACCTTCTCAACATGTCTTGAAGTTCTTCAGAGGCCTGGTAATGAACTAATCATGTGATTCAGGTGTGTTGATCCAGGGTGAGATCTAAAACCTGCAGGGACACCGGCCCTCGTGGACTGGGATTGGGGACCCTTGTCCCAGGACCTGGCGTCCACATATGTGGACATCACATTTTGGGTTATTTAGACCAAAATTTTGCTCTACAAGGGCCTGATATCCACTTATAAGGACATTACATTGCTACTGTTCTATCGAAATTTTAAACGAATATCCTCATATGTGGCTCTCATTTTTCTTAGAAACAAAAAGTCAGGTAAAAAAAAAAAAAATCTGGTAGTTCTTTGTTTTTACATTCATCGGGCCCCAATCAGCCCAAATATCAAAGAGAAATTAAAAATGCATGCCGTGGAAGAGGTCAGGTCTTAGGAGGTTAAAGCAGGCAGACTCTCCTGTAATGTTTTTTCTTTAGACATTTTCTTCTTCATTTTCTCTCATTTTTAGTCCAGTTGTTGCATCTGACCAGTATTCATAAGTATGTTTAAGCAATTTAACTTTCAATCATAAAAGGGTACATAACAGATAAACCATTGTTGTGTCTACACACAGTAGAGAACTTAATAAAATAAATAAATAAATAGTGTTTTTAGGCACTTTGTTACATCTTTATAGGAATCTGAAAAATGCCCAAAATAACACAGCTTAAAGAAATTCCAAGAACGCTGCCTAAGAGAATTCAGGCTGTGTGAAGAAAAAAGATGATCATATCACAGATTGACTTTTAAGCTAATTAAAATTGTAAAAACTCTGTTTTTGCTCATACATTTGCTTATATTTCAATAGACTGATGCACCCGTTTGACATTTTCCTAGCAAAATATGAAAAAATTAGGATGGATTTAAGACTTTTGCACTGAATTGTAACTCCTTAGAGCATCATGTATAAAACACGCAGTATTAGCTCAGCTGCACTCAGTGCTGTTATGATGCTGACTGATAGATCTTGGATGAACGAGAGTGGTGCTGACTGAAGCTCTATCACCAAACTTGTGTGTTTTTCCAGCCATGCAGCAGTGAGAGAGCAGGTGCAGGAGCTTCAGCAGCTGGAGGTGTGTACAAGTGCAACTGTTATTTCTTCTTATTGTTATATTATCCTTATTTATTTATTTTTGAGCTACACAAACTTAAAATTAAGCTTATCTGGTTGAAATGAGTTTAAACTAAACCCATGACCAGTTCCTTTTGAACACTTTAAACTGTCTATTTCTTTGTGTGTGTTTGTGCTTGCAGAAAGAGTGGGACTCTTTCCTGGAGAGTGTGGACAAAGATCTGCAGACAACAGATGTGCAGCTGTCTGGAGGAAAGACGGCCGACAGTCTGAGCCCAGAAACTCTATTCACCGATGGAAGAAGTGGAAGGTAAGTTTGCAAACCCGGCCTGAATGTGGTGCACCAGCAAAAACCAGTTCAGAGCATCAGCTGGTTTGAGGTTATTGTTGTGTTGTTTTTTAACTGACCAACCTGGGAAGACCATGTAGGTTTTTTTGTTCCATGAAACCAGAGATTAGTTTCATTAAGATGTGTTGTCTTGTGTTGTATTTAAAGGAGTGTGACTCTCAGTCAGTACCTGGGTCAGGGTCAGAACCTGCTGCTGGTTCTCCTCAGACATTTTGGATGACTGCCGTGACGAGACCACGTGACCGAGCTGACGGCCAATCAGGTCAGCGTACCTTTATTCTTATTCCACTAGAAAAAACCATCGCCATACTGAATAAACTCCAACACTGAAAAACCACAGGCACACAAAAAACAAAAACACACTGTTACTTTTTTATGAAGACAGAATTGGAAATTGAATTACTAATTTAGTCATTTAGTAATCCACAAATTAATTGTTAGGATCAGAACAGAGAAAGCCAAGATTAAGGTTTAAATTCATGAAGGCCAGTTTGTGATGTTAATAGTGGGTTTAAGGTGGGCGACAGTGGGAAGGAAAAACACCCACGACCCAAGTTCGCTCATAATATTTTACGTCTTTTTATTACTGCATCTTTTTTATAAGCACTTAGTTTACAAGGACGAAATCTTTGCTGCAAGCACTGAGATCCCAATGAAGCCACAAACAAATCTTTTCTTAGCAAGACAGCCTATAACGTTGTGCTGAAATACCCCTTTTACCTCTTTGAGGCTTCATTCTGTCTACAAAAGATTCTAAGATGTTTTTCCATAGTGGCTGTCTTCACTTAATCTTGCATCCAAAACTGGTTTAAAACTTTTTAAATGTGTAAACAGTGTTTATCAGTAATTAACATTGTATCATCCCGCAGGCTCTGCTGGAGGCTCGGTCAGTGCGGGTCTTGGTAGTTTCTTTTGGCAGCGTCGAGGGCGCTCAGCTGTGGTTGGAGCAGACTGGATGTACCTTTGACATTCTGCTGGATCCACAGAGAAAGGTTAAGAAATTTTTTCCCCCCCGCTCTGATCATCTGATTCAAAAACTGTAACTTCTGCTTTAAAACAAATTCAAATAAAAACAGTCAGTCCGTCTGCACATTTTACTACATTTTATATTTATATTCAGTGCTGGTCGGGAGGTGCATAAACTCTAAATAGGCCACTGTAATTTATAGAAAGTAGATTTGGCTGTGACTCAGTACAAACAAACCGAGGGACCCGGAGGATTTAGCAGCTGTTTAATGATGTGTCATAAAAGCCCAGCGACCTCAGCCTCCAAACCATTTATTCAGAAAAGTCAACCACCAGATGTTAGCTGGAGTCAAGTGGAAATAACCAAATATGAAAACAGAACATTTTCCACATGCCACACAAGCAATCCTCAGTCGCAAAAAATGCGACGCTGATGCATGCTACTGACTGTATAAACCGCATGTGTTCTTAAATGTCTCTTTTCTGGCACAGGTGTACAGAAGTTTTGGCCTTGGCTCATCCTACGCCAAGGTGATGAAGTTTGGCTGCCTGCTACAATACTCAGACTACGTAGTTGCAAACATAGACTTCCCAGATTTCCCCCATCGTCTGCTGGAAGACAGCTACCAGGTAAGAATGCACAAGTCTGTGAAAACCTTTGACGAGACTCTTGTGATGACACATTGAAGAAATCCTAGAAATCTATCCAAGGATGGATTTACATGCACGAGTATCTCGCATCCTTCTTCTATCCCTTGGATATTAGCAAAATGAAAATCCAAGTTGAGTCCCTGAAGTCCTGTGAGATTAATATTTTTTATCTTGTATGCAGAAGATCAATGTTGAACATTATAATTAACAGTGTGCATAGAAATAAAATGAAAAAATGCCCTAACACCCTCAGATGCACTTAGCCACCTTATATGGAGACAGCTTATGATTAAACTGAACAAAAGCACTGTAGATGTCTCTTTGGTTGAAGTCTATCTAACTGCTTTGGTAGATAAATGTGCTCTTTCCAGCTTCTTCTATTCAAACCTGACCATGATGTAACTGAGGACACTTTACTTTAAAAGTGAAAATTAAAACGAGGACAGAGGTGAGGCGGTGAGAGTGTCAGTTTGTAGAAGTCAGGATATGGATCAGATTCTTTTCTAACAATAACTTTAGAGATAAACATCCAGTGCCATCATTAAGTCCTTCTCTGCTTCAGGTCATTTTCATGTTCTTGGTTTTGTATGTGGCCCTAATTACAGGCTCATGTCTATATCTGTCTGTGTAGCTGCATCAGCCTTTTAGAGAACACGAAACCTCCGTGATCAGGGTTGGGAAGGCAGCGAAAAATCCTGTCTTGCAGAACACCAGAAGAATATTTTCTGTTTCTTAAAGCACTTTTCACAAACTATATGAGAGCAACTACTACTACTTAGTCGTTGGTTATAACCAGAAGCGCTTGGGAGGTCTTTTGGTCAGTTAAATGCATCAGGCGAGACATAAATGCAGGTCATAATTTGCACAGAAAACAATAACATATTTATCGTGTTTTGTCCTTTGGACGAAGAGGGCATGTATAGTATAAACTATAATGTTTAAGCTGAAACAGCCGGGGTTCCTTTAAAGGAAAAAGTAATTTGGGGCTATTTATGGGACTCCACAGGGTTCAGTTTAAAACTGCAATACGTTTTTATACCACTTGGGGGCAGTGACACATTCATATTGTCCTTTTAATTCAACTTTACTGATTAAACAGTTATTTATTTATATAGGCGGTATGTTATGGAGCAACATGTTCATTATTTTTACATTATTGCTACTTTAAATCCCCGGGTGACTCTTTTGTTTTAGAAAATTAATTTTAAATACTCCATAACAGACAGGACTACCACATCCACCGTAAAAAGTCAGACTGACCTTCAAATTTTACAGATTTAACTTCAGGAGTGGTGATAATTGAATAATGTGTGTTTGTCTTTTCAGCTAGGAGGTGACTTTTTGCTGGACAGTGCAGGGAAGGTACTTCTCTCTCATCCATCGAAAAACCCTCTGGACAGGCCGACCGTGGAAGACGTCTTGCAGTCCGTGGACTCCGCAGGACAGTCCACTAACTCTGCTCACAAGCAGAAGCTGTGAAATTCATTCAAACACAGCCTCAGGGGTTCAAGTCGCTAAACGCATCGCTGACTCCTCACGGCAAGCGCAGCTCTTTGGCTCGCGTTCATGACGTCACACCTTACACTCATGACATCATGAAGGGGTGCGACTGATGTTCCAGCGCGAGGCAGAGACATCTGCTCTTCTGTGTTGCGTCAGCATGGCGATGCAGCATTGCAAATAAAGTAGTGGATTTGATTAAAACAGAATTTGACAATATATTTGTATTATTTAAATTTAACAAAGACTGAAGATTTGTTTCAGGAATTTTACCTTTTAAAGGTGCATTTAACAGGTTTGGATTTTAGTGACCTCAAGTGACAGTGAACGGTAACACAGTTTGAATTACATCATTACCCACAAATCACACAGTGATATGAGACTACTGCAAAAACTTTTTTATTACATATTACCTATGATCCATGAGTAGTTTGATGATAAAATCACTACCCAGATAAGGCTGAGCACTAAAAATATGATGAAAAAATATACTGACATATTAATTTATGGTCAAGTATGTGCCCTTGCTTTATATTTTAAAAATGTGACATTTATATACAAAGTTTCTGTGAGAATTTAAGCAAAATTTAACAAGAACTATGACTTATTTTGTAGCATAAAAAAGGAATTTACCTCTATATTTCTAAACAGTTGTGATATTGCAAAGGTTTTGTCTTGGTATGAAAATGAAAACTCATTTTAGTCCACTGATTTAGTAGTACTATTTAAAAAAAAATGAAAAGTACCACTCCTTACGAGTGAAGCAAATCTCCCTTTTACCTGTTGAACATGTTGAACAAACTATAATCAAACCATAATAGTAAAGTTTAAAAAAAAACATCCAGGCTTTTATCTACACTAGTTTTCTCTTTTGTCTTTATGCATGGACTCTGGTTCAGGATACATTTGCACACAGTGATGTGTCATTTTAAGGAAGTAAAAGAGGGTTCAGGGTGGGATTGCAATAACAGAAGTCACACCCAGCACTAGACTTTGTTAAAACATCTTCAGCATGAAACATAGAAATGCTGCTTAATTCCACTTTAGCCAGAGTACACACTGATTCATCCCTTCAAGTTCAGTATGTGCTGATCCTGAGAGAAAAAAATAACTCCAGCGTTCCATTTTTCTCTTTTTTGGAAACTTGACAAATATTTAGAATCCCATGAATGAAATCACAGCAGAGTCCAGACTGGCTTTAACTCATATTACTGCTGCTGCATGAATAATGTAATATTCATAAGTCTGATAAAGCCTTATTCAATCAGTACACATCTTGTATAGAAATAAAGGATTTCTGAGACATCGCTGTAAAACACTTTAAATACTATAAAGTATTTCCATTCAGCAAGAATCTACTTAAACAAAGCTACAAAGTTTTAAATGAAAATAAATTATTAGAAAATTGAAATGGGCTTTGTTTTCTAATGATCTGCTGGTGTTTAATGTCATAAAGAGAGGCTGTTTGGAAAAGGTTCCTTTTAAAGAGCCACCCTGTCATCAAATTCGCACATATAGTTCATGGTTCGATCGCAGTAGTGGTCCCACCAGTCGCCATCATCTGACGACATCGCCACGCAGTTCTCTCGCCTCCCTCCATCTGGCTGGCTGGACAGGAAGTGCTTACGCCACTGGAAGTACGTGACCCGAGTTCCATCGTCAAAGAGGTACAAGCCCTCAGAGCGGAGGTCGTTGACTCCCAGCCAGACCGGCCAGTTTCCAGGGTGGAAGAAGTTCTTTACGTAGTCAGCCAGGGCCTCTTGCTCCTTTCGATCACGGGGCATTGCCATGCGTCCTCCACGTTCTATGCACTTCCTGGATGCTCCGGCATAATCTTCCAGGCTGTTGTACACCAGGTAACACTTGTATCCAATCCGTTGTCCCTTCTCGCAACCTTTGAAGCAGAGAAAAAACAAGACTGGTGCATTTTCAGACATTTACCACAAGTTTCTGAATTGGCCACTTGAAGCGGACTCTAATAGAAATAAACATGTAACATGCATGGTTTTGGTCTCTATGGCTAATCTTCCCCTTCATTGTAACTGCATGGAAGACCGAGTTTATTTATTTATTAATTTTTTTAAATTGTGGTATATCTTGAACTTATGGACTATTAGGTGCATGGCTGCTTTGAGTGGTTGTGAGTAAATAAACTAAACCTCTTGGCTGTTTGTGGAACTTTTTAGAGCATTTTTAAAACAGCTATCCACAATCTAAAGATGCAGCTTGCTAACATTAGCTGCTAATGTAGCATGCTATCGTGTTGTCAAAATATGACCACTTCTGGTTGAGGAAACAAAACAGGAAAAAAAAAACACATACAAAAACATGCTTTCTTTTGAAAGCAGTCGAACAATTTGTTATCCTTTCATAACCTTAATAAGTCATTGTTGAAAACATGTTAGCGGGGAGAAATTAGCATGGCTCTGTTATCTCCATTTTTAGCTGAATTTTGGTCTCTACCGTCTCTTAAGGGAATCTGTGTTTGCTGAATTTTTCAGCTTTATGCAAATGTTTTTGTATGCTGGTTAGTCTGAACAGGGAGCATATGTGGGTTTATTTTCCAATGAAAATGGTTACCATGCAACCAGAAGAGTGAATCAAAATAGATTCATAGCCTGAATAAAAACATGCTAAAACAAGCCAGAGGAGTGCGGGAAAAAGTGGTGAGTGTTCTCTCTTTGAAATGCTGGGTTTGATTTCAGGCTTGAGAACTGATTGATCTTCCTCTTTTGTTTTTTGTTTTTTTTAAGAGGATCAAGTCCCAAAACCAAACCAAACCAATGTCACGCCTCTTGTTATTACAGCTACTTGGTTGATGCCTGGAGTGCTGAGCCATCAGCACGATTTTTAGTTTAAAGGCACGAGTGCACCTCACGTACCCTTTAATTTTGCTCAGAGTTGACAGAAATGCTGTAAAATTTCAACACACCTTGTTGATACAAACATAGGCGTATTTGCATATTACTGAACAGTTGATATGTTAGTTCCTGCATGTTGCATCATGTGTCCATGTTGCCATTCAACCTTCCCTTTCTTTGCACATATCCACTGTCCTTCTCTGGCCTTCAGATTTTATTACCCCTGTTAATTAGTATTTATCCTCCAATGAAATTTTTAGGTGTATTTTATATATGCTTTTCTCACTATTTTCTCATTACTGATAGTTTAACAAATAATTTAACGCTACAAAACATAAAATAGAAATTTATATTTATACAATATTTAGTCTGCTATTTTAAAATGCCACAGTGCAGGATGGGATGCTTGAAGTAGATCTAAGGAAAAATGATACACATGTACCTTCGAGTCTTCCGATCTCCTTGCGGTTGTCCTTGCTGTGTTGGTAGACCTCCTGGATGCTGTCCTCCAGCTCACCGACTTTAGCTGCCATTTGAGTGATGAGGAGCAAGAGAAAGACGGGAACATAAAAGTAGGTACAGCGAAAGGCTTTGTTCCCATTAGATCTAAATCGAAAATAAAAGCTCCCGTGGTACAGCATTAATACCCCTACTCTCAGTTTCATCAACACCATCACCAGTCTTACCATCCATCCTGGAGAGACGATCCATCAACTGGCTGACTTTAACATCCAGAGTGTAGTGACCGACATTCAGCTTGTGGATGGCTAGGTCCATACTGGCCAGTCTGGATACTGTGGGCCAGAGTAGATTGGAAGTGAGAGCACAGTATGATATTTTATTTTTTTTTAAAAGAGAACACACAAAGGAAGGCTACCGGCATACAGATATGTGACTTTCCAAAATCTGGACACTTCTTACTCCAGAAACAAAACAGAAAAGCCCTTAATTAGCCTGTCAAGAATGTCCAATGATACGGCCATCAGTCTGTGGATGCACTCTACCAACCAACGTTGGTAGCATAACTTATCTCTGTACTCTTTTTATTTTCTATTTTCTATTTGGGTTCCCCACCCACCCCTATAGTTTCTTTTCTTTTTATCTCTTTTTTCTCTCTGTCAACTCTTGAGGGAGATACCTCGCTGAGATGAGGCTTAAAGTTATCATGATGGTGAGTGACATCACAGATTTCTGACTCGTATGACCAAAACCAACACAAATTTCAACATTTCTAAAATAACGTACAGACATAGTTGTATGAGTTCTCAAAGTCCGATACTGGGCTGGTTGGCTCTGCTTCAGGTTCTGGTAGAATATCGGGAACATCGCCTCTTGTCCTCTTCACCTCTGGTTCATACGCCTGATGGAACACACACACACATAAAACTCCCAATCCATCACATGTAAGTGTGTTTAGTGTCTTGGCTTTAGTGGTTAAAGTAAAACAAAACCCAACTTCCATTTCTTCCCAAAACAAACTTATTAGGGTTGTATCCAAATTCCAGTTTAGACACATCTGGAGCTGTTTTACATTCATATTTTCCTTATCGCAGAAAGCAGAAGCATTCAATATCAAGTCAGGCCAAGAATTTTACTCCTATTACACTTATAGAACACAGAGGAGCTCAACCAAGTTTATCACTTTATATTTAGATTTAAGAGCTCAGTGGATAAAAATGTTACCATTTAAAAGTTGAATATCTTAGCTGGAAAGCACATGGTGTAGACTTTGATCGACAACAGCAATATATTTACAAGTATCAGCACGTTCCTTCAGTGGCTTATGGCATGGTGGAGGGAGAGGGGTGCTTTATTTTGAAGTCAAACACACATGCAGACAAGTCCAATGAAAGAAAAACCTGTCGGGTTAATCTGCTTCTCTGGGTGTGTCATCATCAGTTCTTCACATGTCCTTTCCATTACATCATAACTTATAGTAGATAAATCAACACAGATTACATCATGTTTTCCACTTTATTCTTACATAAAGATAAAGAAAGAACAACAAAATCTGCCTTAGTGTGTCTTAATTGCCTCATTCACTGAAACACTCACAGTCACTCATATACATTTACTACATATGAAAGGGATCAGAGTCTCAACCTAACAAACAGGCATGGCAGATCACAGTTAAGAAAATGCACGACAGTGAGAGCAGCCTCTAATAGAAAGAGCACATACAGCATATGAAGTCCTGACCTGTGCTGGTGCAGCGCTGCCTGTCCCCATAGGAACACACACTCCCAGAGAACATAAACACAGCAGAGCGAGCGAGGTGGCAGCCGGTCCCATTTTCTGCTTCATAGTAACTCTGCTTTTCCTTCAGCAGCAAAAACTCCCTCTGTACCTCCTAGTCTCTCTGTCTCTCTCCTTCCACTGTCTGGGTTTCTCTCTCTCTCTCCTTCACTCCTCTCCTACAGTAGGAAGCCAGTAGGAATCTCCCTTTAGATGTGTGAATGGGAGCTGGTGTACAGCCCTCTTTAAAAAAAAAAAAGGGGGGGGGGGGGGGGGGGAATCACAGGTATCAAACAGGAAAGTCAAAATAAAGCCCCTGTTGCCTGCCTGTTGCCCGCTCTTCTGTCCTCCTTCAGAACAAGAACTCCTTTCAAACAAAGGAAAGCTCTTTGTTTTTCCTACTACCTCCCATTTCCACTCTTTGTGTGCACACTGTGGAGTTACAGGTCTCTGTCCGGTGGAAAACATGTACAGTATGTCTAAAACGTAAACAGTTCACGAACCGTGAAAAACAGCTTTGTTACCAGCTTTGCATTAATGTATTTGAGGATTTACCAGGGCTTTTATAACATACTCAAACTAACAACAAATATATGGGATCATCCAAAGTTTATGATTGAATTAGGTTAAAATAAAAGCTTCATTCTTCCTGTCTTTTCAGTAACTGCTTTTTTCCAATTTTCCTGTCCTTGAGTTAGTGTGCAAGAAATGTTTGATTGGCCAGCAAAAAAATGGGCATTTTATTTCAGTCCTTGAAAGTGTAAATAAAAACAGAATGCAATCATTTGAAAACCAAATTTTTTAAACCTACAAACACAAATAACACATTTGTGAAATGAAAGTTAGGATGGGGATGAAAGAACACTGTAAAACCAAACATCTGGTGGATTATCTGACATATAAAAAGAGAGATGGGAGTTGGGCAGAAACCGAAACTGAATGTTTATGATGTTCAGGCTCTCGTGCAAAGCTGCATCAAAACCAGAAATGATTCTGGAGTAGAAATCTTTGGCACGGGAACATTTCTGAAAACCACTTGTCTTTGGACTGAAGATGAGGCGCACAGTTTGAAATCGAGCATTTGTGATGCTGTCGGCATGCTCGTGGCACGGGAGATCTGCATCTGTTCAGAAGTTCCATTAATGCAGAAAATGAAATATGCAGGTTTGCAAGCAACATGATCGTTAGCTTTCAGGAAAGATCATGAAAACTGTTATGTCTGCTGTCCAAACTTGTCACGCACTGAAAGCATTTGGAGGATAAAGAAACACAAATAGAGCCCCAAAACTGTTGAGTGACTGAAATTCCATATTAATGGAAGAAACTGGTTGCAGACTATACTAATAATTGAGCTACCAACTACCCAAATGCTGCATTTCTATCCTTGAGATGCTCTTCTAGGACTTTACTGCAGCCACCTTCAGCTGCTGCTCATTTGTGGGTCTTTCTGTATTTCGCAACTGAACTGTGCTTTATGGGGTTGAGATCAGGTGACTTGACTCGGTAATTGATGAATACCCCTTTTCTTTGACTTAAACTCTTGGGTTGCTTTTGCAAGATGCTTTTGGTCAGTTTTGCAGCATTTTTTTAATCAGAGCAGCGTATCGGCTCAAACACTTATAGTCCCAGCTGCTTCTATCAGCGGCTCTGTGATAGGCTGGCAACTTGCCCTGTGTGTACCTCAGGTTTTCCCATATGACAGCTGGGATAACCTCCAAGGCCCCCCTGCAACCCTGAACTGGATGGACGGACGGATGGACGGACGGATGGACAGACGAACTTCAAGCAGTCACCTACAAACACTAGTGATCCGGTTCCACTGGCAGTCATGTTTGAACATGACATAACGCCGCCTCCACCATATTTGACAGATAATGCGGTATGCTTCAGATCCTGTTGCTTTTCTGTTATCATTCTGGTACAACTTTTTCTTCGTTTCATTGATCCAAAGACATTTTCCACACCTGTGCAGCCTCTGTTAGATGTTTTCTGACAAAGTTTAACCTGGCCTTCTTGTTTTATCGACAGATTACACCTTGTTGTAAATTTGTATTTTTATTCTCGAAGGCATCCCTTGATTGTAGACTTGGACAATAATATTCTGAGCTCATCCAAAAGTGTTCCTGACTTTGTTAGATAATGTGAAGGGAATTTCTTGACTAAGCAAAGAATTCTTTAATTGTCTTCCGTGGTCTTTCAGGCCTTTTGTTGTTGCTGAGCTGGCCACTGCATTCCTTCTTTTTAAGGACGTATCAGACTGTTGATTAGGCCACTCCTAAAGTTCCTGCTATGCCCTCATTGGGTTTATTTGGGTTTGTGAGCCTAATGATGGCCCCTTCACTTACTTCAACATCTCTTTGGACCTCAAATGCAGTGGTCCACTGGAAAGCCACCACATGCTAGATCAGCACTTGGAATAAACTTCAGATCTTTTATCTCCTTAATTTTTTCAATTAAAAATAATGAGAGAACAGACATCACCTCACAGTCGACTGCCAATGAATTTTGAGCTTCTGAAAATAGGGGACTATGCATAAAAATAGTTGCAACTATTAAACAGCTAATGGAAGATTTTTGCCAAACATCTTGAATTAAAGCTGAAAATATTACATAACGTCTCGAGTGCTTGATTTGAGACCTGTTTTCATGATTTAGTGATATTATGGTATCACATTTAAAATTCTTATGGACTTAACTATTTTTAGCTAAGGGTTTTACAGTTTGCAAGTCATACTATATATCATATCTACACAAACAGTCCTTTTATGAATTTGGCTGAATGTGTATAATATAAAAGTTGGACAGTTTTCTAGTATAATTAAATACATTGGTGGTAATAGAAATATAATTTTGTGAATTTGTTTAGGAAATTGTGACATAATGACGAACCTGGCACTGAAGAGAAACCTTATGTAAGTGGCCATGTGTGCGTATGTGTGTGTCCATATGTTTGGGCCTGCAGCAGGAGGTATGCCAGTTAAAATGCCACAAGAATCCAGCAGAATTTCCAGGGAAGCGAATGAGGAAAGGCTCTGCGATGTGGAGACTGGGTGGAGCTCAGACGGGGACTGTGAGGGACATTCGGGTCTGAGTCGGCAGGACAGCTGCACATGCACAGCTGTTTCAGTAACACAACTGATTCCAGACATGTTTCCAGACCTCAGTTTTGAGTGGAGCAATGGTCTGGAAAAATAAATGAGAGCAAGAAAATCCTTGCTTTGACCTCATGGTTCCTTATCGCTGGTTTATAGAAACATTGAATAAAACACAATGTATTCAAATGCATCATTAGAAAAATGTCTTCCTTTTTGCCTCATGGAAGATTTTGAAGCACACACTTGGGCTTGAGGAAATTGTCACTAAAAAGTTTTTACTATATTCTCAAAGGCCAAACAAAAATACCAAAATAATTCTCTGTACTAACAGTTCTGCAGAATAGGACTGAAATGCAAACATTGCTCACTTATCATGGAGTATATCAGCAGTAAAATATCTGGATGACTCAGTCAAATTTCCACCTAACCCTGTCATGTTTGACCTGGGAGGGAAAAAACATCAGTCAGGAACAACACTAACAGTTACTAGATTATTTCTTTTGGCTCATAAGACATAAGGTAACAAACTTTACACAACAAGAGTCCTGTTTCTGTTTTCGTTGTAACTTTAATACCATTCAATGATTTTCATTCACCCAGATTTTTGATGAAAAAATACATCTTCACCCAAACATTTCCTGAACACAAAGCAGCCATTCAGGGTCTGGAAGCACTGGGTGGTGCTTCAGTGAGGCAGCCGGACTGGACAGAGGTGCCTCAGTCCAGAGTGTCCACAAGCACTCATAATACATAATGTGATAAATGAGCAATATAAGATAGTTATGAATCACTCTGACCATTTAATATTAATTAGTTCTTCAGTCATTCATTGTAGTCTAATTATAGATAACATAAAAGTGCAGATTGAAATCTGCTAACCAGTCTGAGGGAGTAGCCGACTACTGCTGATACAGCTTTTTTATGACTGCACAGGGAGCTGTGCAAAGACTGAAAGTGCCTCAAGTGATTTCACCTGACTCAGTGGGACTGAATGTTCCCCAGTTTTGCTCAACTCTGCTAGATGCCGAGCGGCATTCTGGGTAATTCTGGTGCCAAATTTTGACTAGGAGGACGAAGCAAAAGCAAAATATCTCTGGCTCTGCACATGTGGTAGAGAGTGTTATCTACCATTTGGAAGATTGGTGGTTTGATCCCAGACTTCTCCTGTTTAGAGTCACCAATCAATCAAACATGCCTGGCTTTGGATCATGGGAGAAATTTCTGAGTTCTGAGACAGAACCCACACAGGCACATCGGCAACATGCAGACTCCACAAAAAGGTTCCAGCCGACTGGTGGATTCAAACCACCAGTTTGTTGTGGTTTGGCCTGACAGTTCAAAGTTTCAGATACTATTTTTGGATAGTAGTATATTTCAGATACTATTCAACAACTGAGGTGGTTCAGGCATCTCACTAGGATGCCTCCTGGAAGCCTCCAAGGCAAGATGTTTTGGACATGTCCTACCAGTAAGCAGACCCAGGACTTGCTGGAGAGATCATATCTCTCAGCTGAGAGGAGAGGTGGCTGGAGTGAGGGAAATCTGGGCCTCTGTGTTCATATGGCTATTATTTTATTTATTTACTTTTTGGTCTGTCCTGTCTGGCACTGTTAGCAATCAGAATTATTGCCTAAAAGCCAAGAAAAATGCCCAACAGATTTATTTTCCCAAGTAGATTGTACAGCTTTTGCTATACTGGTCCACTTGATTGTCATATTTTATTCTACCTTTATTATTAACATTATTATTATTTATTTATTTATTTATTTCCTGAGTTATTGCAGTCAGAATGGACAGGACCGGAGGACAGGAAAGAGAACGAAAGGTTGGGAAGATTGTGAAGGTTGTGGGGGGAAATAGAGGAGAAGAGGAATATAGAGAGCAAAGACTGAAAATCTGCTTGATCACCTGCTGAGAGAGAGAGAGAAAAACAACACAACTTCACAAGTTCACAAAAATGGACAACAGCTGCAGACAGTAGATGCCCTTTGTGCAGCCGTCTTCACCAGTTGGTGAAATGTTTCCACTCACCTTATGGAAATGCTCGCATCAGCAGTAACAGTGGAGCTACTTGTTACTGAGTTCATGTTCAGAACTTTTGATCAGCTGTAAAACAGCCTGTTTCAGTTTAAGAGTTGTTTTCAATAAATTGCATGCTCAACAAAAATCTTTTGTCTCGCTCCCATTTCTTTTTGTTGCATGTTGAAGCTCTACTTGGAACCTTGTTAAGATGCAATCATGCAAAACATAATTTCTGGCCATTTTTCAAGGGCTCTTAAACTTTTGATTAGGATTGTATGTTTAGAGGCAGCAGCCAACCAAGATAATGTGTGTCTGTAAGTACCTGTTTGTACACCTGTGTGTGAGCGCAGTTATGTTCATAAAGTTTCTCCATGTAAGTATTTAATTGTGGGTATGGGGAGCCATAGCCCTGCCTTCCAGGTCATGAAGTAGGCATGGAGGAGACATGGGCCCAAGATATCCAGAGGCCCCCCAGAGCACAAGAGCCCAAGGAGGACCACCGCAGGGGCAATCGTGCCACCTACCTAGAAAAGGGCTGAAGAGTGTCCCGGATGGGGGTCACCTAGCAGCCACTGTGCAGAAGCCACAAGGGGCTGCAACAACGAGCCCGCAGGCTCCACCAGCAGCTGACTACACCAGGGCAGACCGAGCCCCAGGCCTAAAGACCCAAGGGCCCTCCATGCACCGGAGGAGGCCCAACAGAGCCAGGGGGACCAGGGGCTTTTTCTCATCTAATATTAGTTTATTTTAAGTAAACTATAATAACCATGCTTTTTTGCCTAACAGCCTGTTCACTTAATATAAAGATTTTTGAAATCTATAGAAATATGCCTTAATGAAGCTTTAGATGACCATTGGACTAAAACAGGAAAGCAGCTTTACATTTGCTGTACAGACTTTACTTAAGTTAAAAAAAAAAACAATTTAGGTCCATCAAACCCTAGCAACACTGACAAATGTTACTTTACCTCAGTGCGAGAGAGCTGAGCAGCTATGCCTACACCAGCCCTTCACAACATACATAATGCATGAAACAGAATATCGCTCTTGCTTTCCTAAAATACACGCTGCATTGTGGTTGCTTTGCACCCCGGAGGGAGATGGTAGATTTAGGTCTAATGATTCTAAACGGGGCTGATGAGATGTTTTATCAGAGCAGCACAAAACTTCCTTCAACTGCAGCATCCTTCTCTCTCCTTCCTAATGACATGATGGATTAGGAATCATAGATGGAGAAACACAGAGTTCTTTTTCACCACTTTTTCTGTTGTAGGTTTTTACTACCATAAGCTACTGCAATGACTCCTTCCTTTTCCTCCACATGGAAACTTTCATCATCATGGTCTTTACTATTTGAGGAAAATATATTTTTGGGTGTCATGGAGGCATTTGTGATAGAATGAAAAAGATAATAGCCAGGTTTAAGTACAATTTGTTTATTTCCTTCCAAACTGTGACCCCAAAATGCATGAATGTGATGCATGTGTGTAACAGAAGATACAATGAGCAGATAAATATAGAAAACTAAGCATTACATGTAGATCTGACACAAGTGCCACCAAACACTATAAGCCTGCCCATTTACCTACGACACAATAGTTGAGTGTGAATCATTTCACACTATGCACACTAGATTTGTTCAGCATTATTTTGAGGTCAAAGGTGAAAGCTGGGAGGTGTGAAAGTGTTTCCAAGTAGCTGAATCCATGCAGGACATCTGTAACTGGTTCCCATAGCAGCCCGGACATACAGCCCATGACTTTTCCATGACTAAGTCTGAGCACTTCCCAGTTCTTCCCTCCTGTGTGTTTTTTTCCAAATACCAAACAGAACAATGCTGCGGTTTCTATTTAGCTACATTTAAACCAACCATCTATTTCTATGTATGTATAAGAGCTTTAAATACATTCTGCAATAATAAGAGATGTAACGGTAAAATCCCAAGATTTTTACTGTAGTAATTGCACTGTGTGGGTCAGGACTGCAACATCACGCACTACTCTAAATTTCTTAGGTTTACAGGAATATATAAGCATAAATAAAAAGAACATGAGCAATAAAGAATAACAAAAAATATTAACTTAAACCTGGATATGGGTTTAGTGTTTTGTTCCATGTTGACGAATAAAACTGTTCATTTGATAAACTCGTGTCTAGGAGCTACGTGTGAAATCAACTGTGCATTCACAGCACACGTACGCAACAGAATCATCAGGTTACTGCATGCAGCAGGATTATGTGACCAGCGTGTACATCAGATCGATAAACTTATTGATTTCAATTTTTCTCTGAGTGGATTTCCAGCAGACTTCATATCAAGTGGTAAATGTGGAAGTGTTTGGCAATTCTATGGACTCGATCCTATTCTGAGAAAGGAGAGGGGGGAAAATCCACCAGGAAAGGAGCAGTGAGATAATGTCTTAACTACCCACTGAAGACGATTACAAGAACATAATGTGGTTATTTTTAAAAAATGGTGTCTCCTAAATCTAGACGTGGATGTCTGTGGTCATGGTAGTGTGGTCCTTCTTTAAAGTTATGATGAGGATGACTCATTCAGAGCAGTGACTGGGTCCTGCTGTGGTTTACCAGTTGTCTAGGAAGTCGAATCCGGTCTTCAGGATGTTGCTGCTTGTATTAAACTGAAAGGAGAGAAACAGAGAGATCCTGATAAATAGCAGTGAGGCAGAAGACACTGTACAGACTGCGTTTGTGCTATTATTGGGCTACCAACGAAGAAGTCATAAAAGACAAAGACCTTGCTTGGTAATGCCCCTCCCACTGTCCTACTCTTGCTAAAGACTGGCTGACACGGGAGGCTTGTCAGGTGACATGGACCTCATATGGGCTATTAAAGCTTGGGACTCTTTCTTTAATTGCACATAGCATCAGCCCTCTTTAGGGTTTGTGTTTGCCTCATGTAATTAAGCCAGTTTGTGACAGTTTGTCTATCATATTTTTTAATCATCTCTGTCCTGTTCAAGCCATTCAGTATTCTACCTGCACTCTTCATTACTGTCACTGGGCTTTGCATTTTTGGCTTTCTTGCAAACTGCATTGTCAAGCAGCTAAAGTGCTATGTGATTAGGTTCCAACACAAGACCATAAATAACATATTAGTCTTCTGTTACAAAGGAAACAAAGGTGGTCGTGTTGGAGAAAGGCCAGGTTTGAAAGACCAGTGATGTCTCTTGGCAGAATAAGTCGTACACTGTCATTGTGGCATCTGCGTTGATCCTGTAACACATCAGTCTGAAGCCTTAATACAGAAACACGGGTCAGTAATAGACTTTAGCCACTATGTCCAACACCAACAAAATGAAAATGTAGCAACTACATGTTAACTCTCAGCTCCAACGTTATGACACAAAATGTCAAGGTTTGCTGTTAATATCCAATATTAGGTTTCATCCTTATCAATAACACTGAGTCCTCCCTTTAATGTAAAACTTAGTTTCTCTGTGTCAGTACAAACAATAATGAAGCAAAACTAAAAACATAACCATTTTTTTAAATTACGTTTTAAAAAAAAAAAAAAAAAAAAAAGTTTTCTAAACTATAAATGTAAACCCGACCTTTAGAAAGCTTGGACCAGGTCAAGAACCAATATTATCATGGGCCTGTAAATACTGGGATAAACACATACGGTATGACCTTTTTAAAGCATATCTCATGCCCGGTCACCATCAAGCAGCAGGTACTTCAAAGAGCTGGGCCTTTTATTCTTAACTTTAGCTAGTGTTTAATAAAATCCAAAGCAAATGCTTAATTCAAATGTACTTAGTACTTGCAGTCTCTGAAAAAGGAACTTACCTGGGTAAAAGTGGGGCTGACGTCAATATTGGCTGAGCTCTCTTCCTCCTTCTCTTTCTCCTTCGAGACATTTGAAGGCTTGGACACCAGGTTGGAGGCGAACATTTCATCGACCGTGTTGCTGACGGATGGCAGGGTGCTCTGAGATCTCTCCCAGCCTGCATTTGTAGATGGGACGCTGATAGGTGGGGGCGGGTTTGGAGAAATGGAGATGGATGCCGGGGTTGCGCTGACAGCGGTGGGGATAGGAGGTGGTGGCACAGGAGGCTTGGGTGCTCTATGCTTGGTGGACCTAGTGGGAGCTGGAGCATGGTGCTCTGCAGTTTCAGGCTCCTTGGCGCTGACAGAGCTATCCTGTGGGAAAATGTAAAGAAAGCAGCATTGAAGGATAACGTTCAGAAACAAACCTGGCATCAATTTTACATTTTCTTTTCTCTCCTTCTTAAACTGTAGCTTGTTTACATTTGCCATCTGCTTCTACTCGTGGAGGCGTCACTGATGCCAGATATTGCAGTTTCAGGCTAGGTTCTATTTTAAGACACAGTCTGATAACACATGTTAAGGCTGGAACTTTCCATCTGTTATTTATCAGAAACTTTACAGATCATAACAAATGTTTTTGCCTGAGAATTCGGCATCATCCATAACTTTTTTTGAAGAAGTTGCAACCTTCAGATTGTAATCAGTAAATAGGATGTGATGGTATTTTTACATGCGTACCTGTCGGAGGTAGGATGGGAGGGGTTTCTCTCCTTTCTCTATGGACTTGATCTGGCTGGGGGTCAGGGACTGGAAGTCAGCTTGCTCACCCTCCAGCCTGGACCTCTCAGCACTGATCTTCCAGAAAGATGACTCCTCTTCTGGTCTCCGGCCCTCGCTGACCGACACCTTCCCAACCACACAGAAACAGTTATGCACACAGTCCTGCATTCTTAAGATACTATGAAGCGAGGCTTCTCGGGTAAAATTCCTAAAACCTATTTTAGGTGATCTACTTAGCTCTTTTTAAAAATGTGAGCAAAGGTGAAGGTTTTTCAGAAATAAATGTATCTGAAAACTTTTTTTGTGGCTACAACAAGCAATTGTTCTGTGAAAAAAAATCACAATACCAGTAGTCAGGCATTAACCGTAAGAAATACAAAAAAATATATACAGTTAACATTTCTGCCATTTTTACACAAAATTAAACAAACATCACCACATCCACTTTATGCTCGACTACTGCAAATGTTTCACTCATTTTACAGTCCTATTACAACAGCAAACACTTCCCTTCCAAATGTGCATGCTGAATCTCTGCTTCAAACATGAGGCCCCACCATACCTTTGTTCCTGCTGCACTCTTGCCAATCTGACCGGAATGAGTAACCTTCGCCGCTTTTGAGTCAGACTGAGAGGATGATGAGATCCCCTGGTCTACAGGGCCTGATGTCAAGCTGAAATCCATCTGACTCTGAAAGATGCGAATGACATGTAAGGGAGGATATACTTTATGTATCCAGAAAACAGACATTCCTGTTAATTTATTTTTACCTTTGTTTCCCACGAAAAAGGTGCAGAATGCTCATCCTGCCAGGTGATATCCTAAACACAAACACATGCTGTGATTAGTTTCAGCTTACACAGTCATTGTGCTCACTGCCCGTATTTAAGGGTATTTATACTAGGTTAGGTGGCTAAAGTAACATATGATGTGTGTATTTTCTATAATCTAGCGCCAACAAATACCTTGTCTATTGTAAGACTTCCTTTTGATACACTGGTTTATCGGTTAAAAGGCAACAAATGATACTTCCTACCTGCCAGTTTTTCTTAGGAGTTAAACACTTGTCAAAATCTGCTCATAGCAGCCTTGATATCATTTAAAAAAAGTGTTGCTGTGAGCTGATGTGTATGTTTTGATGCTTACTATTATAAAACAGTAAATATGTTATTAGTTACAAGTATTTAAAGCGCATAAAAGGCGAACTGTCTTTGCAAACTACTTTTTTTCTGCATTTATCTTTTACAAATCAACGATTACATTAATAATGAAACTCGCATAAATACAGTGGCTCTTACCATATATAAAGATAAAGCCAATGTCATTTTAAACCCTTTAAAATATAAAATGTTTCACTCTTAAATATTTCTATTCATTATACAGTGACACAACACCATATTTGTCGCCAGCCGTCTCGCCACAGTGACGTTTACCAACATATTTTCGAGGCTACGTGGCTCTCGTTAGCAGGCTTTTCTTGTTAGCGGGCTATCCTCGCCCTAAAACACACCTTAAACACACAAAATCCAAACTCTAATGTCTTTTAAGTACCTCTTCTCCGAAGTGAACTATCTTCTGACCCGTTTGAATGAGCATTTTAGGGTAACAGACCACTTCTTCACGCTCAACTCTGTGCATAGCGTATCGGGCTCGGATATGAGGATCCATCATCCAGTTGTCGATGGCGTTGTCCTGCTCTTGCGGCGTCATTTTCTCCCAGGACGAGCCGTGCTTGGCTTTGATTTTCTCCCTCTCCTGCATTATTTTCTTTGCCATGGAGTTGATGGAGGAGAAGTACTCCAACTTCTTCTCCTCCATCCTGTGGGCATCGAGCCCCGCCACGGTTGCGACGGCCATCTTTAACTGGGGCCAGCTGTTGTTATTGTGAGAAAGAGGAAGCCGGCGTCGCTGAGTGGGCGTCACCATAAAATCCACACGGCACCACTGCTCAGATTTAAGGGCTAATAGCGCCATCTAGTGTTCTAGTGTACGTGTAAATAAATATATATATATATATATATCTGGCAACCTGATACATATATATGTATTAGGTTGCCAGCCATACATACAGGGCCAATACATAAGAGCTTTGTAAATTACTAGCTATATTAAAATGATCAACAGGGATTAGCATAACATAGCATAAAGGCACAAGTTGCACTGGATAACATAAAGAGGAAGATAAAGAACATTAGTGGACAGGGTAGTCAACTTACCTCATTGTGAAAAATGTTTATTTCTTATAAAACAAGCTGTATGGTGATTTTAATTGAGGATTGCCTAGGTAACACAATGATATTTTTCACCCGTGGTTCTCTTTTATGTGGCTCATATAAAATAACACAGTAAGAACACACAGCATGACTTATCTAAGTAGTGCTTTTCCTAGTCCACCTCTTTTCAACACAGTAGGCCCACAGCAACAATTCTCATCATTAAGAAGGCCTGTGTAAGTATAGTTGGTTAGTTGAGTACTTTTCTTTTCCTGCATCCTTATGAATCATGTCTTTCCTCAACCTCATGAAGTTGTTTTGGGGGCTATTCAAACGCTTCATGTGTCCATTAAACCTGTTGTGTGTTGTTGACCACTCGGGGGCAGTGGGAACAAGCTTTAAAAGCTGGGCTTTATAAGTTGTGGCCAAAAATTTCTTTTTTTTTTTAAATTTCCTTTATCTATTTACCCATCTTATTTTCCACATACTGCTTATTGTTACACTTATTTGCCTTGTATGTCTACTGTACAAACTGAACTGGAATGACTGACTGTTAACTTTCATAATTTCAAATAAAGTAAAGAATAACAATTTTAAAAAAAGTTGTGGCAAAAACGTCGACAAACTGCTGTATCTTTACTCCTTTAGCTGCTATGCATTGATTTTAAGATTTGCAAAGTTAAATCATGTGCATGCTTTATTCATCTAATCCACATGGACAAAAAAAAGAACCACAGAGCTGCAACAGTCATTTGCATCATCTTTGTAAAGTTACAGAACTTCATAATCACATACTACTTTTAATTTGTTCTAATAGTCTACATCTGAGTATTGGTATTTATTTCTCCTCACAGATCTGAAATTTGTCCTTGATGTTTTACTTCTTCTCAGTGAGTCATTTATAATAAATCAAATGAAAGAGTTTCCAATACAAAGATAATTAAACATAAACAGAATTTTAAAACAAAATTCAAAACATAAAAAATATTTTTTTCTCAATAATATTTATTAAGATTACACGAGGTACAAAGACAAGCCACATGAAGTCACATATATTAATATATAAACATCAAAGCAAACCATTTTAAATGACATAAATGTACATTTCCAAAACATCCATGTCTGTAAAATCATCAGTACATCAGAGAAACAAAGAAAAAAGACATTTATAAAGCAAAGTAGTGCTAACAGTCATACCTTCTTAGCTCTACAAAATGGCTTTTAGTAAATGCAAACTGCAGCAGTTAAAACATATCAGCAGTGGGTTCAGAAATCTAGTCTTTAGATATTTAGCCCATGTAGTCAAAGGCCACACATCAGACTTTTCAACTAACACCAAAACATGCACCTGTAATATTATGTACAAAACCAAAAGTAAGTTAAAAAGAGACAAAAACAGTTTACTCCAGTGACAATATACCAAACATCAGATTGTTTTAGATGTTTCAGATGTGTGAGTTTATTGCATGAATTTCAAGCATTTAAAATAAATAGCTGTGAAAGACGTTTGTTTTCCCTTTTACAAATGTGTGCCAAAGCTTCTTGCAATGTATCCCTATTAGCCTCTTTGTTATTTGCCCTAGTTAACTGTTCAAATACTGCACATTGGATCAAAGCCGCACTTCTCAGGCTGTGCTGTTACTGACATCATTGAGGCTAAGTTTCTGATTTTTCAACATGGTGTCACTGGTGAAACGGGGGTGAAGGGGAATGGCGGTCATCGGCACTGTTTTGGCCTTTCGTCTGGATGAGCGACAACACAGCAGGTAGAAGATCTCAACCACGTTGAGCACAAGTGACAGGCAGGATGCTACCATCATGAACATGATGAAGATGGTCTTCTCAGTGGGTCGAGACATGTAGCACTCAACAGTGTAGGGACATGGGGCTCGGGAGCATTCAATTAGTGGGTCCATGACGAACCCATACAGATAATACTGCCCCACAATAAATGCTATCTCCAGGAGGATCCTGAACACTATGGAGACCATGTAGTTTCCCAGCAGATTACCTTTAATCTGCACCTTTCCTTTCTCGTTTGTATACTTTGGAGCTTTTGTTATTTCACTGCTAGAGTGGGTCTGTATATATTCTCTCAGCTTTTTCTCTTTGTGGATGACATGCATGACATGACCGAGGTAGATCAGTGTCGGTGTCGAGACGAAGATGATCTGCAGGACCCAGAATCGTATATGTGAGATTGGGAAGGCGTGGTCATAGCACACGTTCTTGCAACCAGGCTGTTTGGTGTTACAAACCATCTTGGACTGTTCATCACCCCAAACCTGCAATGTTCAGATGACAGTGTTTATTATTATTATTAAAAAAAATAAAAATAAATTAAGGTATTACATTTAGTCACACAGCAGCACAAATCCTATACACTGAAGTGCAAAATCAATGTCCTAACATATAGTAAGCAAGCTGATTTAACTTAACTTTCATACTAGTTTTATAAATGAACTCGTTTTACAGAGTTATCTGTGCTTTTTTAATTGAATAACTGGTACACTTGATTTGCCTGAGTATGAACAGTGCAGACTGGTAGATGCAAAGAGTCACAGACCTGGTACAACTTAGGTTAAAATAATTGATTTGGAAATTTTCTTAGCTTAACCAAATTTTCTAAGTGCATTTAACTTGTTCAGTATGCATATGTACATATAAAGACTATAATATATTTAACAATTATGAAGTTAATTTGAAAAATTCTCATCTTAACTATTGAAATAATCAAATTATTGCAGACCACTGCCTTGCGTTTACACTTTTAAGACAACAAACCAAAAATATATTGTATATTTTACATATTTTGTAAAGTGTTACTCTGTACAATGACCAGGCTATAAAATAGAATTAGGCTATATATCTATAGTAAGATCAACTTTAATAATAAAACTTCAATGTACCAAACCAGTGTTTTTTCACTGTCAGTGCAACCTAGCAAATTTATATTGAGAAAAACGTGTAATTCTCATATCCACTGTAATCCACTGTTTGTGAAGAAAATTTACTCTATCAAAGCATTATTTGAATTTTAGTTTCAACACTGTTTTTATGTGGACTTTTGTTATACCCACCAGAGGGCGTTTTTTTTGTTTGTTTGTTTGTTTGTTTGTTTGTTTTTAATCTGAAAGGCCAAAACTCACAAAAGTACCTAAGGCATGTGAGTTATGTATAATTCTTTCCCTCAAAAGATGAAAAAGTAGAAGCGGACCTTCTCTGCTCCAGCTCCAAGGATCATGATCCTGAAGATGAAAAGCACGCTGAGCCAGACCTTCCCGATGACCGTGGAGTGGGACTGGACCTTATTCAGCAGCGAAGACAGAAATCCCCACTCACCCATGGTTTCTGAAAACAAATAAAGATCCTTAATGACTGATAAGATGTGAATAAATTCAAAGTTTCATCAAATCTAGCCTTCGGCAGATCATTTAGAAAATAAATGTTTTGCTGAGGAGATCATAGTTTGTTTATTTAGCTGTTGCATATGCAGTACACTATATTCAAATTATATCTAACTGAGACAAAACCCTGAATTAAACTTAAATTTTAGAGTCAAATGACTAAACTGGCCTCAAATTTTGAGTCTTTCAAACTTATAGATTGAAGTATCTTATTATTTAAATTATTAACTTGTAGTTTGTTATAATCAATCAGTGGAAATTGTTAAACATCACCAGAAGCAGCAGAAAGTCTGCCCTGCTTCTAAGACAATCACATGTACTACTATCCCCAATAACTGTTTAGAAGTTAAAGTAGGAGCTGTGGAATAAATATATTTGATTGGATTTTAAACAAGAATGTACAAGCAACGGATGTTTGTATATGGCTTTCACTATATTTTTATCATATGAAAGAAAAGCCCTTTAGTGCATTAACAGCATAATAACTGCATATCACTGATTTATCCAATCTGAGAAAATACAGAAAAATGTAGTTAATCAGATGTTTACTGTCACAGATTATGTATAGTGTGTCATTTTGTCTCACTAACATACACTCCCTAATAATAATCAGTGCTCATCAGTCAACACATGACAAGATGCATCTTAAGATACCTTAATAATGAGAACATGACATTATTTGAATCTTATTCCAATATATTAATTAAAAGTTTACCCTGTTTACAGTTTATAATTAAAAATAAATGCCTTGTAAATGAGGAGGATTTTTAAATAGGTCATTCTGTAGCTTACCTTTGAGTGTAACAGCTCTTCTTGCAGGCAAGCGAATCAGTCACCAGTTGTAGAGCTGAATGGCAGCGAGCGTACCAAACCAGACTTGTCTATGATACCTTGAACTTTAGATTAGATGGAGTTGTGCAAGCGTGTGAGCTGTCACGTTGTCATGACATCTGGAAATGAGAAATCTCATGTAGACAAAATTGGGCTGAACATGGAAAATGTTAATGATTGCCATACTTTTAACCGCTTGTACTTGATTTTTTCCCCTCTGTATTGGTTTCATAAGATGATACAGTAGTAGTTATCACTGTATGATAAGCTTCTTTAACATTTTGAATTCAACAACATTTGTCAGTTATGCATTTTTAGTCAAACAGTAACAGAGTCAACGACTAAACGGTGCAAACAGATTACAATGAACATGAACGCTGCTGCATTTTGTGAGGACTCATGTTCGTTTTGTCATTAAAAAAATGCTGAAAGTCCGAACAAACTGAGTAAGTTTAGTATTATAAGCTTCACAAAGACTGAGATATTGAACTGAAATATGCTGAGCTGATATATTTGATCTATAATGTTCCACTTTCTTTCTTTTTTTTCTTTATGTTTTTTTTTATGAAGATATTCTCATTGTCTTTAGATAAACTTTGAAAGTATAGCGCGATCGATTACCAGTCAACCTAACAGCCGCACCCCATTCTGAAGAAATACCAGATTATAGATGGAAAAATTAGTCAGTCGCCACATGATTCATTTGTAACAACCTTGTATTAAACAATTATTTACATAAGTTTAGCAAAATGTAAAATTATTGCATTTCAAAATATGTTAAACAAAACTATCAGCTATTATCACTATTGTCAGCTCTGGGAGGCTTTGACTGTTGTTATTTGCCAGTTTCTACACACTGTCACTTCAACTAATGCCACTTAAATAGTTTAATAGTTTAATTATTTATATAGCACATTTAATTACAACAGGAGCATTGACCAAAGTGCTGTACAAGAATACAACATACATAATAAAACAACTTAGAGTATTAAAAGCAAACACCAAATATGAATTAACAAACAACTCTCATGCTGTATTAAAAACCAGTAAATAAAAATGCGTTTTAAGATAAGATTTAAAAAGATTGACAGTAGGAGCCTGTCTGATGTGTAGGGGTAAATTATTCCACAGCTTAGGCGCTACGACTGCAAATGCTCGATCACCTCTATGAACCAGCCTCGACCTTGGTACAGCTAAAAGCAAAAGATCACTTGATCAAAGATATCTAAGGGGGGTATAAGTCTGCAAGAGGTCAATGGGCATTGCACTAGTTTTGCACAAACTGTATATAGTACTTGTCTTAAATTCTCTAAATATTGAATACTTTTTTCTCTTTTTTCCTCTTTATCATAATTATTACCGCTATTTTCTGTTATTTTCTTCTTAATTTAACTGCACACTTCTATATGCTCATGTAAAGCCGAGGAGCACGAGCCAAAGAACTTCATTATGGGTAAATGTGGCTACACTGTTTATCTGTACATGACAATAAAACTTGAAACTAGAAAAACCTAAAAAACTAATGAATAATGAAAGTAATTATTAGTTGTAGATATGAAGTCACACAAAATGTGTGTAAATCATGGTTTTTCAAAATAAGGGCTTATGAACTGAAAAGTGTGAACATCTAAAGACAAGAGATTGATAGAAGCAACGTTTCTTCAAGTTCAAGTCATTTATTTCAAACAAATAAGTATACAAAAAAAGCTGCTTACACATAACAAACAACATCATTTTTATCTTTCAGTAGGTAAATCAACTCATAGAAAATGAACAAGACAATACCATAACTTAGAGAACATGACCGGGCATACAGACATTTTTTCTCATTAAACTGTTACAATTTTTTTCATGTTGTCAGCAGAATACTGATGGCAGGATTACTAGTAGTTTACTGTTTATTTGACAGTTTTCCTGCTATAATCTACTTTACAGTAAGTTGCTGTATTTGATGATTTGCAGTATAGAACTGGCAGCTAAAGTTTGCTCGTATAATATAAATATGTTAGTATTGCACCTTTTAGTAATAGATTTTCAGGCATATACAAAGGAATGGAAGCAAATGCTAGAAGAATATATAAGTAAAAATACAACAATGTATTATGTGAAGACTTTTCTAAGCACATACTAACATATTAATGCAGAATGACAAAGCTTTTCTATTGTCTTTCAGTCCCTTGGATGTATCTGAATGCAGACACCGAGCAAGATAATACATTTTAATTGTCACAGACATGGTTTTTAATGACCGCTCAGGAGTCGTTTCTCATCCTTTGCCCCATCCAAGCTCCCTGCAACACTGTGGCTGG
The DNA here is from genome assembly GCF_057382185.1 of Mchenga conophoros. NCBI lineage: Eukaryota > Metazoa > Chordata > Actinopteri > Cichliformes > Cichlidae > Mchenga > Mchenga conophoros. The sequence goes on from NC_140540.1 coordinate 19,750,292, forward strand.
CTTCAAGATCTGCATTCATCCTGTTCTGCTTGAGGGCTTCCTCTGCAGTTGGCCACCTTGGACCTGAGAGGCTAGCAGGATATTCTGGAGAGGTAAACTTATGAGGGCGACGTCTACACCTGACCCTTTTGCAAATCAGGTAGAACATCTCAATGACGTTCAGAAACAGAGAAACACAGGCCACCACCAGCATGAAAATAATGAAGACGGTTTTCTCTGTGGGTCGAGACATGTAGCACTCAACAGTGAAGGGGCAGGGCTTTCTAGAACAGGGGAACATGGGGACCATGACGAAGCCGTACAAATAGTATTGTCCCACAATGAAGCTGGCCTCAATAACTATCTTGACCGCAAGCTGGGTCAGATAGCTCCCCAGTAGATTCCCCTTGATTTGCACCTTCCCCCTTTCATCTGTGTATTTGGGCCTTTTGCACTGGGTGCCACCAGGGCTGGAGAGCAGCTCCCTCAGCTTGTTCTCCTTGTGGATGATGTGCATGGCGTGGCCCAGATAGATGAGTGTTGGCGTGGAGACAAAGATGATTTGGAGCACCCAGAAACGAATGTGCGAGATGGGGAAAGTATGGTCGTAGCACACATTCTCACAACCAGGTTGCTGAGTGTTGCAGACGAAATCTGACTGCTCATCACCCCAGACGCTTTCAGCACCTGCACCCAAAACCATGATTCTGAACAGGAAGAGGACGCTCATCCAGATCTTGCCAATCACAGTGGAGTGTGACTGGACTTTTTCCAGCAAGGTTGACAGAAACCCCCAGTCTCCCATCTTTAATGACAGTGTTTAGCCTCTATTTCTGAAAAAAGAAGGCAAACGTTGTAAAGACATAACACCACACCTTATTTCTGAAACATTAACTACAACTTATTCTTTAATCAATAAACTCCTGGTGAATGAAAAGAGCTTACAGCTCTTTAGATAGATCATTTTATCTCCTAAAACCTGATAAGGAAGAAGAAATTACAGTATTCTGACCCTTGAGCTTTTGGATCAATATTTTCCACACATAATCATTAATCATTAGAAAACGGAAGAACAAGAGACACAGTGTCATCAGACAAATGAGTAAAAGTGAAAAAAAAAAAACTTTAAAAAATGTTTCTTTTAAAATAAGTACATGCAAATTTTTATGCATACAGAAAATTAAGCTATAATATGATTAAAACTATACCATAAATAAAATTAACAAAGAAATCTGATGCTGTTAATGTAATCAAAAAATAGTAATTATAACTGAAAAGTAAATTAACAACCAGCCATGTACTTACGATAAAGTAAGAAATGAATCTTTAGTGTGAAAAATTCCAATATAATAACAATTTTCTCTAATTGATAAAATGATCGGTTATCTAAAGCAGAGGAGAGAAACCGTTACATCTTACCTGTTGATCTGCTCAGAGAGGACTGAGTCTCGTTGAGAAAGATCACCAACTATAGTTGGACCTTGGATTTCTGGGCTCTGATCAGCGGCTGAGTTACGCAACACACATCTGTGAGCTAACAAGAGCAGGAAAAGTTTAAGAAACACCAGACCAAGAGGGCAGCGGGTGTAATAATTGACAAGTGTTCAGTTCAGTTGTGTCAGTGAACCGCCATTAAAGTTTGAAAATAAATAAAATAGGAATGTGTGTGTGTGTGTGTGTGTGTGTGTTTTCATGTATTTACATTTTTTGTGTGTGTTATATACAAATGAGGAAGAGGAGGAGTAGCATGATGAGTAACTGTATTAGTCTGAATTGGGAGGTTAGTTTGAAATTTGCACTCTATTTGAAACCATTAATCATGAATGTGTCAGAAGAGAAGAAGGTCTTCTGTCAGCTGCACAGTCGGCGAGCAAGAGATGTCACTTTAAAATAGCACTGGAAGTTGAAAATAAGGTGCATGTGTTCAAAATATATGTATTTATCAATTTCATTTATTTGTGTATTTCACACACAAATGAGAACTATGCACATGGATGATGAAGTACTGTGTAATTCCCAGTTGGGAGGCTAGATTGGAATTCGCGCACCTTGCTAAAACATTTGTTGATTTAGTCAACAAATGTTTTAGTCATGAGATTGTAGATAAGGTTCAAGTAGATGAACTGGTAAGTTTTGTGACTCACAGTAACATTCATAACCAGCTGTTTCCTGCCAGAATCATCAAAACATCACGCCCTGCAACCAGGAAATTATTCATAATCTGTGGGATTAGAAAAACTGTTTACTGTCACTTTTCTTATGCAGGTCAAAAGCTAAGCTAAAGCTAAGTGGTAGTAAATTAAGTTTTGTTAAGTTTAGGCAGAGATAGTTTAGCTCTAATCTTTTTTCTGTTTCTTATTGTACATTTTTCTGATGCTATTAACAACAAATGTGGCTGCTGTGGCTCAGGCAGTAAAGGAAACTGCCTATTAATCGCAGAGCTGATAGTTCAGATGTGCAAATAAAGACACTGAACTAACTACCAAATACAAAAGAAATTGTCCGTTACATTTTAAAGAATAAATTGCATATATTTTTTCATTAGATTCAATAAACACTAAGTTTTCAAAAAAATTGAATTTTCCGGCTTTACAGGGTTAATATATTTTAGGTCATTATCCAGATCCAGATTTCATCAGTTTTGTAAGCATTACACAACTGCTACTCCATATACACACTTATACATTAATGGTCCAGTTTTAATTTTTAAAAAATTAACTAAAAAAAAAAAACCCAACAAAAAAGCAAATGTTAATATTGTGTTTGTGTATCTTTGTAAGAACTGGCAACCTCTCCAGAGTGCAACACCACCTCTTATCTCATGACAGTGTGAATGAACGCCAGCTACCCATGATGCTAAGATAGATAAGGGATTGAGAAAATTGATGAATGGAGGTTTTGTTCATTTTAAATTGAGGAAATTATTGTATGGGACATTGCACATAAAAATTATTTGAACATTTATTATGTATGTTCCATTACTTTTACATACAGGGTGGTTCATAGCATAAGAACAGGACAGTGACATTTCAGTCACATCTGGGTCTTTATTGAAGGTTTATTGAATCAGCATTAAACATTATTAAATGTATTAAAAGTGGAAAGCAGTTCACTACAATCATGTAATGCATTAACAGTAAACTCCAGTTGTCTATTGTGAAAAAAATGTAATTTTCTGCAGCCCTTTGCATGTGACTGAGTCTTGTTTGCAGAAGCTGGCCATTTCCCTCCCACCTGCTCTATTTAGTGCACACACAAACACACGTCTCCAAAGCCTCCAGAGCATACAAATACTGCCAGGAACCGCATGTACAACCTATTGCTGGGCTTATACATCAGATGTGGATCTCCCCCATGTTGTTGTTCTCAGGTGATCCATTTCTAGGAGCCTCACTGACTCCACTCGTGATGCCGTTCACCCCTAACTTTCGTCCTTGCAGCTCCAGCTCCAGGTTGACATAATTCTGAATCATCTCGTCCCGGTTTTTAAAAGCCTTCCTTTCTGAGGGTGGAGGAGTCACTGGGGTCACAGTGTAGTCCTGTCTCCTCGCCATGCATTCCTTCACCGCTTTCACACACAGATAGAACAGCTCCACCAGGCTGAGGACGAGGGAGACACAAGCCGCCACCAGCATGAACCAGATGATGACCGACTTCTCTGTGGGCCTGGACAGGAAACAGTCCACCTTGTGCGGGCAGGGGAAGCGGGTGCAGACATAGCGTGTCTGTAGGGAGAAACCATAGAGAAGGTACTGACCCACGATAAACAGAACCTCGAGGGCAATCTTGGCCAGGAGATGGAGGACGTAACTGCGCAGGAGGCGGCCACGGATGCTGATCTTGCCGCTGTTTTTGGTGTACTTGGGAACTTTATAGGCCCTCCTAAGGAGCAGATTGGTTTGGTCATCCAGCTCTTCCTGCTTCTTCATCCTTTCCTTCATCTTGGATTAGAAAAGCAAGAACACAGAGTTAGACATTTTCCAGGAAACAGATAAACCTTAATTCTGGCAGTGTGAACAAACTCTCACAGTTCCAAAATGTTCTGCCAAAATATGGCTGAACAGTTACTCCAAACTGCCACACTGTTCCAAGCTGTGTTTTCATTAACATTTTGGCTAAATGTATGAGCACAATATAAAATATCAGAGCAATGTTAGCATATGGTGGAACAGCTAATAATGTGCGTTGGAGAAGCACTGAGAAGCTTTTTTGTTTCTTTAAACTAGCACTAGAGATTTGTCCTGCTAAGAAAACTCCTTCTTAAGCCATCAAGAAATGGTTTGACTATCAATCCATTGTCTTCCGCTTCCAATTCAGGGTTGCGGGGGTGGGGGCCTGGAGCTTGCCCCAGGTGTCCACCCGGGACAGGTCGCCAGGCTAACATATAGAGAAGCTATTCACATCTATAGGCAATTTGGAATCATCAATTAACCTAACCCCACTAAGTACATGTCTTTGGACTGTGGGAGGAGCCAGAACTCATGCAAAAACAGGGAGAAAATGCAAACTCACACGACACAGGCCTGGCCTGATGCTGGAACTGAACTCGGCACCTTTGTGCTTTCAGGCAACACTGCGCCATCATGCTGCCCCATCCAGAGTGCACCCCACCTCTCATCCTAAGGTAGCTGGGATAGACTCTAGCACTGCCACCCAGTCCCATGAATGTTTGGCCACCAAGGTGAAGAAAACATGAAATCAAATGTTGTGTTTACACTGGATCATTTCCAGCAGTGCTTGTAATATAAGCCCTTTGCAGGTTCCTTCTTTCAGCCAAAACAAAAGCTTTGGAGACTTGAGTCTACTAGCTGCACATTACCAGCAAATGTTACATTGTAAGTTTGGTTTATGTTTGACTTGGTTAGCCTGCAAAAGTGTCCAGGTCTTTATTAGCAAGTTATTTACTCTAATGGAAACCGGAAATATGGACAAAAGCACTGGACCACACCTCTTAATGTTTGAATTTTCACTCCAATTGCCACAGGTGTATAAATTCAACCACCCAGCCATGTAGTCTGCCTTTACAAACCTTTGTCATTCTAAAGAGATCACTGAATTCAAGTGTAACTGTAACAGTATACTACTGTTGCAACAAGCCAGTTGGTGAAACGTCTTCCCTGTCCGTATTCTTGCGAAATAGAAACAGACTCAACAATAAGTCACCAACACTCTCACTTACTCGATAACTACAGAGCTTCAAACCTGGAGCTGTTCAAACCTCTGGCATTAATATTGCAAAAACTGTGTGCCAGGAGCTTCATGGCATGGAGCAGCTCCTGTAGTCAAAATGTGTTGATGTCCCAGGGCTTTATTCCAAATATTGTTGCCATGTTAAAGCACACATAAATAGACATACTCATAAGGTGGAAAGAATAAAAGCTGTTATGTCTGGGGTGAAAAATAATGACGCAGTCTTAAGCTTCCTCTTTAAGTGATAAACATTAATGCTAACGATGGCGCAAATTAACTTCCCATAAAGGGTGCTAAAGGGATCTTCTCTTCCATGCAATTGCCACTCCCTTATAGGTGTGGCATGCATGACAAAAAGCAGTGATACAATTGTACTGCACGTACTGCAGCGACACACCTTCTTTTCAACGTGGATAACATGAAGGACGTGACCGAGATATAACAGCTTTGGAGTCGCTATTGCAATAATCTGAAGAAACCAAAAGCGCACGTGAGAGATGGGGAAGGCCAGGTCATAGCAAACGTTCTCACAGCCGGGTTGCTGAGTGTTGCACACAAAGTCAGACTGTTCGTCTCCCCAAACCTGAATGAGATCAGAGGAAAATTAAAAATGTTATTTAAAAAAAACACCATAAAGCTATAATCCTGGTTTTCACTCAGATATGTCCTATAAAAACAGCACCAAACCTTCTCAGCACCAGTTTGCAGGACCATGATGCGGAAGATAAAGAGCACCGTGAGCCACACTTTGCCGATCACGGTGGAGTGGCTCTGCACTTTATCCAGCAAGTGGCCCAGTAGATCCCATTCACCCATTTCAATCACCAGCTGTCCTGCTTCTGTTAAAGAAGGTACAGATGAAATAAACACGGAGGCAGATAGACACAGCAGTCGAAGGCAGTCATTTCTGAAGGGATGCGTGGGTGATCTCAGATGTGTATATATTATTACAGAGAGTATTTTGTAACCTGACTTGCAGTTCAGGTCAGAACAGACAGCCTCACTCACAAGGCCAACTTTTTATCACTTCTTGCAGCCTTGTGACTGTGCAGATAGAGGCCACGGCTGCTGATTTCAAGTCTCCAAAACATACTTATCTGCTGGACACTGAAACCTTAGCCTTGGTTACCGCCAACCGCCGCCAAGCATAATTCAAAGAATTCCAGAAACTGAGCTTAAACTGTTCATAAAGAAAGTTTTTGCAGAGTTCATTTTAGATGATGATTTTAAAGCTGATACTGTTTCACGCAATATTCGGTGACGCTTCTGTGGCTTTTCTGGCCCACATTGCATTATCTTTGGATTTTAAATTACTCTAAATACATGATTTTTTGCAGCTGGCTTGTTTTGCCTTTGCCAGCTCTGATCCACATTTGCATGCTTACACTCAGTGTCTCATAACAACAACCATTAAATAAAATTCAATGATGAAACGCAGTTATCCTTGCAAATAAAACCCAAGTCATAACAGAGACATACTCCAACATCAGTCCATTAACTATTATTTTTCTACAACATGTACATCATTATCACTGATTTTCTTTCTTTCTTGAATGGTAAAATCAGAGATAGACTGCATCTGTATATAAAAATCAACTTACCAGCTGACCAAACTGAAAAATTGAAAAGAAAAGGTGGCTGAAGAGAGAAGTACCTCAAGAAGATGAGGAGAAGAGAAAGTGAAGAAGAAGCCGTCCTTGTTTTATTGTTCATTCAGCGACTTATCTGGAAGGACACCATCCTAACCACAACAGCAACTCCTTGTCTTAACAACAATTCAGACGTTCTGCTGAAGTGTAACCAGTCATTGGTTTATAATATAATTTCATTTTTGTTGCATTTCAGCTTTGTTGGACAGTGAAAACAGAATGCGATCGTCTGCTGTACGTTTTCTAATTCTTTTTAATATTGGGAAATAAAGGAAGATTCAGGAGATGAACTAATGCAGAAGCTCGTAAGCATGACTGACACTTCAGGAAAACGGTGTGAATAATGCGGTTAGCTGAAAACCAAAATTAAGAATTGAATCATATGTAAAAGTCCCTTAAATGAATCTTTCAGAGCTTCCTACGCTTTTTCTTACACAAGTGAAACATTTGCTCAAAATCAACAGTGTTTAAATTTTTGTTAGCTTTCCTGTCAGTATTTCACTAATGTCCATAATCCATGTGGTCTTTTTCAAATTATTGCCCCAACTGTGAAAAATTGCACACGAGAAACTGGAAAAAAACTCGATAACCTCTCTGAAGGAATGACCTTTTACCTAGACTTAGCTGTGTGAGTTTTTTTTGCTGTTGCTTATAGTATTTTTGCTTAAGCAAATGTTTGTCTTTTCACCAGCACAGTATTCAGACTCTGGCGTCATATTTAAATCCTACCACAGAAAGGTTTGCACAGCACCGTGTCTGTTTACTACAAACCACCACACTGCGGGTTCATGAGGTTTACAAGTTTCCTCTAAGGTTTACTCTGACCCAGGTCATCTGTGGGGGTTACAGACTGAACTCTGGAAGCCTGCATCGTCTCTGCTCTGTAAATAATTTACTCCGTACTTACACTTTAAAGAGAAAAACAAAGCCTGGCCTTCACCTTATTGATCAGTCATTGTATCAGAGAAGACAAACATGCACAAGTAAGGCAGAGGGCTGAGGTTTTATAAAAATATGGTTCAACATAAAAGACAAAAGTTACAGTACACACATGAAAACAACGTCACAAGTGATGTTGGAATGGAGGAGTTTTATTGGTCTGATTATGTGCTACAATAACACACAGATTTCACATTCCAGCAATCAATTAACATAATTAATCTCAATGTGTGTGTCAAATATCACACAAATGATTAACTAAAGCAGACCTATTATATTTTTCCACATTCATTTTCTCATATATGTGCTGTAATAGTTTAGGTTATTCATTCGAACCCACCTGCTGTTCAAATCTTGTGTTTGTGAGGGACAGCCAATTAGTTGGCTTGAAATGAGGAGTTAAAAGTGGTCGAATCAGTAACGAGATGGAAATTAGCATAACAGGTCCACTTTAAGCAAAATGCTCTCATATCAAATGTCTTAAATATTGTTTCTTAATAAAATAAAATACCATAAACTTCAGTACACCTTTAAATTGGAGATGCTTGAATATCACACTTCATTCACTCGTCACACACTTATCTGTATGTAAACACTTATATATATATATTTTGCAACAGATAAACACCACACTAGGGCTGCCACAAACGATTATTTTGATAGTCGACTAGTCACCGATTAGTTTTGCGATTAGTCGACTAATCAGATCATCATCCATTGGACGTACAGCTTATTGCACCAGCAGCATCTGGTCTTATATAACTATCATTAGCTTACAGCTTGAAGTGTTTGTGCTAACTAAAAATAAAGACAAGATGGTAGTTTATTAATTTTTAATGAAATTTGCAGATTGTTTCGGTGAAGTTTAATAAACTCCTTGCTTTCTAAAATATAACAGGACACCGGAGTATATTCTCCAGCGTCTCACACTTCTGATAATCAGCTGTCTGCTTGACAGTTTTAGCTGTGCAAAAACTATACCTTTAATCTCAGCCAAACCGATTTACTCAGGAACAAATAAAATACTGAAAAAAGCCAAACAATAACATTTAAGTTATCTAAGTGACTTATATATATGTTTAACCTGACTAGCGAAAGACGGCGGTGGGTTTGAAAACGATTTGCCGGGAGTCCGGTGTTCTCACGGCTCTAGTTAGCCTTGCCCCCGCCTAGCTAACGAGCTAGTGGGTAACAGACGTCTCCGAAAACGTCGGAGCGCTTTTGAAAATATGTGGTGTCTTGATAAACTGAGCAGATATTTGAGGTTTACACAGCTACATTCTCGCCTGAAAATATGTTAAACGTTTATTTTGTGACCCAGAAAGAATAATAAGAGTAAAGTTAAAACTAACTAGCTGCCGCCATTGTTGACAACTGCGCTGGGCTGCGCTATGAATTCTGGGACACAGCTTCTTCTTCTTCGGGGTTTAACGGCAGCTGGCATCCTTGGACATGCAGTGCTGCCATCTTCTGTTTCAGTCCGTTATTACACTCTTAAATCCTACTACTCATTCCTGCGTCCTTTGTGATCTTACAAAGCTTCAAACGATGCGTCGACTATTAAATTAGTCGTCGACGATTTTAATAGTCGACATAATCGTGACTAGTCGACTAATCGTGGCAGCCCTACACCACACTGTATTGTAGAAAGCTTGACATTTAAACTCTTTGTTTGATTAGACCAGCAAATCAAAGAAGCCGAGGATACAATCTCGGTGCAAGAACGAGTTGAAATATAAACTATTTTTTTTACTTTCAACAAACATGTTTGTAGCATCTGGATGAGGTTTCCCGTACAGCTTTTTTATACAAACACATTGATGAAAAGGCTATCACATATTATTAGCCTGTTATTTTTGTTTTTGGCTCTGTGTATGTGTCAGATGCGCGTGGTCAGAGCAAAAAGTTTTTGGTTAGAATGAAGTCACATGGTATGTAGATTAATAGCAGATAAAAGCAAACCTTATCACAGTGCAAGTCAAAATACTTTCTTAAATTTATTCTTAAATCTAAATCAAGCCTAACTCCTTAAATTTAGACTTGTGTAATTAGTGAATTTGTTTATACTCGTTTCACTTCGGCTGTGTTTGTATTATATTGCTCTTATTTGTCTCACATTTAAGGTGAGGATTTTGATATTGTCTGCACTTATACACAATGTTCTCTTCCACTGAAGTGTTTTTGAAGATACACAGGAGGTAAAATGAGTTTCACTCGTATAAAATGGTTTCTGTGCACAATACCAAACAAAGTCTTATTGTTAGGCTCCAATAATAATTGACAAGCTTGTAAATCCAACCCAAACACAGGTCTGGAAATAATTAAGGTTGTCTGGCTTCAAAGTAAACGCTGGATGTCACAGATTCATCAGACCATAATCTAGTAATGCAGGAGCAATGTTGAAAAAATGTTTGTACTTTTACTCATCATTTTAGATGAATTCCACTGCAGGTTCTTTATTAACTAATACCCAATCAATAGAAAGAAAACGGTAGTGTCAGCCTTATCAGAGCATCAAAGTTCAACAGATTTAATAGCAGAAGAAGCTGGAATGCAACAAGATTCGTGTAACAACAAGACCCAGTGCGTCAGATTAAGCTCTTAGCTTGAGCTAATGAGCACTCGTGATCCGAGAACCCAGATCCACTCTGGAATGCATCTCATCAATCCGTACTGCAAAGACAAAAAGAGAAGAGAACAGGATATGGAAAAAGTATTTAATGTTTTCAATTCTGGTTTCACAAAAGCTTTAACAGTATCAGAGATCATCTCACTCAGAGTAATATACTTCACATTTTTTACATTTTCTGTGATGCTGTCAAAATAAAAACTGATGACATGACTTCATTTCAACTGACCTGCAGGGTATGAGGCCAATATCCTGTGGTCCTGTTTGAGACTCCCAGAGTGGAGATGGCATGGCGAGCATAAACTTCTGGCTTTGGTACAAACCAGCCTTCTCTTCGTGATGGTGATGAAGATGATGATGATGGCTGCTGCTCACTTGAGGCTATCTAAATGGACATGGACAAAGATGAAGTTAAGCAGCTTGATTTCATCGATCTCCCTAGTTTGATAGCCAATTTCATACATGATGTGCAAACACGACAAGCCACAAATTAGCATCTATCAGAGTAATAGCAGTGGGGATCGTGGATCCAGCCAGACTTTTGCTGCCAGATTTCAGGTCTTACAGAACAGCTACTGTTAAGATATTTACCTGGAAGGGGAGCAGACTCTGAATGAATATGCCTTTGCTGCTGTACTCAAGGTGAAGAGCTCTTGACAAATGATCCAGGTATCCCTGAAATGTCAGAGGAAAGGTTGCTGTTGTCAGGAAAAAATAATGTTGTTGTGACTGGGACTATAGCCAGCACACAGAAGAAATGGAGATGACAGTTCAAAAACCTACATAATTTACTTTAAAGAGCGGCTTACTCTGCTGATTCTCAAACCTTTTTCTGGCTGACACTACTTTACATACTAAAAAAAAGTTACATTTTTAATCAATCATTAACAAACAATCATGGTTCAAAACTGAAAACAGAAGACTAAAACTTATTTTGCATAAATCCTGTTTGTTCAGCTTAGTTTTACAACATATTTTCCACCAGCAGTGGATCTACTTGCCACAAATCAAGAGCTAATACTTTAAGGGGATAGTAGTAACAACAGATCTTCAAATTGATCAGAGACATCAATGTGCTCTTCATCATATTACAAAGGATCTATACAGGCTATAGATATGTTTTACTGGCACGTCTCCATGCCTGCAGACTGTAACAGTGATTTGTCTCACAGTGGAGGCGGTGAGCGTCACTCTTCCAAGAAGAGGTCTGCAGCAGGCACCCGATGATATATTGACCACGGCACCTCTGCTGCGATCCACCATCCCTGGCAGAACCAATCGGGTCATCAGAGTAGTGACTGCAATGTTCCTGTTCACCAAATCCAAGAGGTGCTGTTCGGGCACTTCAATCAGGCTCTGAGGTGAAGCCAAAGATTCATCGACACAGTTTACCAGGAAGCCAATATCTTTACCCCTCAATGCTTCTTTGATGGGCTTGCAGGCCACTTGGTCCAGGGAGAAGTCAGCTGAGACCACAACAGTTTCCACTCCATAATTCTGGGAGAGGTATGCACTCATGTCTCTAACAGAGGAGGGGTCCCGAGTGACAAAGATGATGCTGATGGCATGCCTGGCCAGCTCCTCTGCGTATGCTTTGGCTACAGGCTCCGATGCACCTGACAAGAGAGATGACAAAGTCATGCCAGAGAGAACAAAAAAGTTTGCAGCAACATTATAGACATTGAACCAGTTACAGTGCTGTGAAAAAGGATTTGTCCCCTTCCTGATTACTAAGCTTTTTGCATATGTTGTCACATTTAAATGTTTCATCATCATACAAATTTTAATATTAGAGAAAGATAACCAAAGTAAATTTAAAATGCAGCCTTTAAAAGATGATTTAGGACATTCTGCTTACTCTATTATGTTCTCTACCAGAAAATCTTGATGTAAAATATCTGGTCATCAGTTCGTACCCTGAAGCTCAAGCACACTTGGGTTATACAGCAGAACAATGATCCAAAACACCAGCAAGTCCACCCCATAAAGGTTTTGAAAGGGCCTAGTCAAAGTCCGGATTTAAATGCTTTGGCGTGACCTTAAACAGGCCGCTCATGCTGGAAAACTCTCCACTGTGGCTGAATTCATACAATTCTGCAACGAAGAGTGACCCAAAATTCCTCCAAAGTGATGTGAAAGACTCATTGCCAGTTATCACTGGTAGATGGTACTTCTTGCTGTTAAGGGTGGCACAACCAGTTATTGGGTTTAAGGGCCAATTTTCTTTTTCACAAAACGCAAGGTAGGTTTGGATAGCTTGTCTCCCATTCATACATGCAACCATGATTTAAAAACTGCATTCTGTATATACTCCCGTTGACTTTGGCTATTGTTAATGAAATAGATTCATGAAATATGAATTTAATGAAATAGAGTTTACTTCAATTATGATATAACAGAAATTAACTCTGCTGCGGCCCATCCTTACCATAAACGACAGCCCAGTCACCATATCTCTGGGTCAGCTTCTTACTTGGGATCAATCTGGGCAGAAAATGCACCCTAACCAACGTGCAGCAGTCGCTCAGCAGGATCACTGCCCTGCTGGCCGTGTACAGAGCACCGACCAGCGCCAGGGTTTCAAAGTAAGAGTTGCACGTACGAGAAATTTCTCTGTACAAAAACTGAAAGCTGTCAACCGCCGCCATATCCCACGCTGGAGTTGATGATATAATTTGCTAACTAAAGCTTATTCGGTGATATAACGCTGGGACCTGTACGTGAATAGGTTAACGAATACTTCAGACGTGTAAATGGAAGCTACAACTAACCCCACATAGTAAAATTACTAATAAAAGCTGTAAGAATTCTCGTTTAAGAAGCAGGTATGTCTCCTCTGCTACACCCGGTGAAAGCAGCAAAACATTGGGTCACGTGACAGTGTAGAACAGCAGTGCTGCATTCAAAACCGTAACAAAAAATCCGTCTAAATACTTTTACCTCATGTTGAATGATTTTTAAATATATTCAATAAGGTTGAAATATTCTTTAATTATCACATGACAAACAATAAAAGCAAGTATAAACTCTAAAATTAATCCAAAGACATCCTAAATATCCAGATTTTTATTAGGAAAGCCAAATTCCGATTATCGTGGAGATACCATATGGGGGTCTCCCACAATGCACCACAGTTAACACTGGACGTTTCCATAGAGATACAGTTGTGGATAGCAAAGCGCTAGCTCGATGAAGCTCTTTTATATGCACAAAGACAAGGTGACTGATTTAAAAAGCTCTGTGCGTGATGGTTTCCGTTTGCCTTCGTTGCTTTTTAGTCCAGCTTCCGTTTTAGTTTAATTTTGGCACTTTTGTTTTTCAGCTAGCAGTGTTTCAATAATGGCAGCGTCAAGCTAACAAGAGAAGGGACACATTCATTGTTGTTAGCAGCAGAATTAAGCCTTTAGATTGCAGGACAAAATCAAACTGATTGTACCGTTATTTTACATTTAATCACACATTTACGTGGTGTACACTGTCATCATTGCTGTGATCGCCTGTTTTTCCAGATAGGTAGCCAATTTTCAAACCTGTTGGTGATGAAATTTTTTCCTCCTCACTAAATGAAACCGAGAAGGGGATAATGATAAAGGACGTACGTTTTAGTAACATGCTGGAGGTAGAAATATACACATGAGCACGTTTTGGTTCGTCTGTTGTTAAGTAACTTAATCTGTTATCTTACAGAGTATTAGTTTATATAGTTTCCTGTTATTTTTCGCCATTGGATGAGCAAATGTGTATTTTATGCTTTAGTGAATGGAAAGAAAAATGCCTCCTTTAGTCTCTTAGAAATCCCTCTGAATTAAAACCTTTTGTTTTTGACACAGCAGTAGCAGAGATGTCTGAGTTTGCTGAGGATGAGGTGGAGTTGCAGTCCTTGGTTAAGCAGTTTCTGAGAAGCATCAGTGACAAGATCTCTAGTGCTCCTTCACCTGAATGTGCTGAAGAGATCCTTCTTCACCTAGAGGAGACTGACAAGAACTTTCACAAGTGAGTCCATCATCAAACACCATAGCATTAAATGTAATGACTGGATCTAATAAAATAGGCTTTGTTATGTTTCTATGGGTATGTGTTCTTTGTGTTGTTTTTAGTATATATTTACAGTATAGGTGTGACTTGGTTACTTCTCTTCTTACAGTTATGAGTTTGTGAAGTACCTCCGTCAATATGTGGAGAACGCTTTAGGATCTGTGGTTGAAGAGGAAACAAACAACTTGACCAGAGAAGATGGACAACATGCAATTGGCTCGGGACACGACACTCTGATTCACGCAGTGACACAAAGGACTAGATACTCAGCTGAGTGAGTGTCTCTGAATATCTTTAGCATCTTTTTCTATTGGCCCATATTCATCATGTTTATTGTGTTTCAAACCTACTTCATTGACCCTCCATACTTTCGGATATACTGGAAAACTCCAGAACTCAACCTTCTTACTAAAAAGAATTTCAAATGCAAAACTTTGTTTTTTCTTTTGGCTGCACCTTTTAGGGTCGCCACAGAAAATCTGCCTCCATCTCACCGTATCACTTCCCTGATACCAGCTATCTACAGGGAGTGCAGAATTATTAGGCAAATGAGTATTTTGTCCACATCATCCTCTTCATGCATGTTGTCTTACTCCAAGCTGTATAGGCTCGAAAGCCTACTACCAATTAAGCATATTAGGTGATGTGCATCTCTGTAATGAGAAGGGGTGTGGTCTAATGACATCAACACCCTATATCAGGTGTGCATAATTATTAGGCAACGTCCTTTCCTTTGGCAAAATGGGTCAAAAGAAGGACTTGACAGGCTCAGAAAAGTCAAAAATAGTGAGATATCTTGCAGAGGGATGCAGCAGTCTCAAAATTGCAAAGCTTCTGAAGCGTGATCATCGAACAATCAAGTGTTTCATTCAAAATAGTCAACAGGGTCGCAAGAAGCGTGTGGAAAAACCAAGGCGCAAAATAACTGCCCATGAACTGAGAAAAGTCAAGCGTGCAGCTGCCAAGATGCCACTTGCCACCAGTTTGGCCATATTTCAGAGCTGCAACATCACTGGAGTGGCCAAAAGCACAAGGTGTGCAATACTCAGAGACATGGCCAAGGTAAGAAAGGCTGAAAGACGACCACCACTGAACAAGACACACAAGCTGAAACATCAAGACTGGGCCAAGAAATATCTCAAGACTGATTTTTCTAAGGTTTTATGGACTGATGAAATGAGAGTGAGTCTTGATGGGCCAGATGGATGGGCCCGTGGCTGGATTGGTAAAGGGCAGAGAGCTCCAGTCCGACTCAGACGCCAGCAAGGTGGAGGTGGAGTACTGGTTTGGGCTGGTATCATCAAAGATGAGCTTGTGAGGCCTTTTCGGGTTGAGGATGGAGTCAAGCTCAACTCCCAGTCCTACTGCCAGTTTCTGGAAGACACCTTCTTCAAGCAGTGGTACAGGAAGAAGTCTGCATCCTTCAAGAAAAACATGATTTTCATGCAGGACAATGCTCCATCACACGCGTCCAAGTACTCCACAGCGTGGCTGGCAAGAAAGGGTATAAAAGAAGAAAAACTAATGACATGGCCACCTTGTTCACCTGATCTGAACCCCATTGAGAACCTGTGGTCCATCATCAAATGTGAGATTTACAAGGAGGGAAAACAGTACACCTCTCTGAACAGTGTCTGGGAGGCTGTGGTTGCTGCTGCACGCAGTGTTGATGGTGAACAGATCAAAACACTGACAGAATCCATGGATGGCAGGCTTTTGAGTGTCCTTGCAAAGAAAGGTGGCTATATTGGTCGCTGATTTGTTTTTGTTTTGTTTTTGAATGTCAGAAATGTATATTTGTGAATGTGGAGATGTTATATTGGTTTCACTGGTAAAAATAAATAATTGAAATGGGTATATATTTGTTTTTTGTTAAGTTGCCTAATAATTATGCGCAGTAATAGTCACCTGCACACACAGATATCCCCCTAAAATAGCTAAAACTAAAAACAAACTAAAAACTACTTCCAAAAACATTCAGCTTTGATATTAATGAGTTTTTTGGGTTCATTGAGAACATGGTTGTTGTTCAATAATAAAATTATTCCTCAAAAATACAACTTGCCTAATAATTCTGCACTCCCTGTATATATCCTCCCTTACTGCCATGAAATTCCTCTTAAAATAGAATTGCATTGACTGTCTTCTCCATCTTCAACATCATTTTCCCAATAAATTCACTATCCCACTGGGTAAATGGTCTGGTACTTCTATACTGCTTTTCTGCTTTGTATTTATTTTTTAAATTCATTTTTGCCCCTGCATCCTGTCCAGCAGTGAGGCAATCAGAATTGTTGTCTGAAGGTCAAGAATATTAGAATATTTTATTTTGATTTATTACAATCATAACGAAGAAGACCGGTGGACGGAAAAGGAAAAGACGAAAGAAGTTGAGGAGAACGTTATGGAGAAGGATAGGGAGAGAAAAAATGAGGAGAGAGAGAAAAAACACTGAGAATCTGCTTCAAGACCTGGTGAGGGAAAAAAGTAACACAGCAGAGAAACCACAGCAACAGCTAACATATGCATAAATAACAGTAAATAATGAATAATACATTTTACTGAACAGCACACAGTACTAATAATACAAGATATTTTTAGAGGCAGCAGCCAACTACAATAGTGTGTCTGTGAGTATCTGTTTGTACACCTCTGTGCGTGAGCACGCTTGTGTTCAAAAGGTATCTTCATGGAAATGTCTAGTGTTTGTGTGGGACACCACAGCCCTGCCCCCCAAGAATCACCAATGCATTAGTGGATGGGGGCACCAGCCACTGGCAGGGCATGTGGCAGGGCCATATAGGCCCCCACACCTGACCTGATACACAAACAAACAGGCATACACAGACACAAGCATGAATTCACTACCATGGAGACACGCTGAAAAAATGAATGCAGTACACACACTCCCCATACACACTTTATACTCTCAGGTCCAGGCACCAATGCCTAAAGAGGGGCAATCAGCCCCTAAACACAGGAGATGGTCCCTTTCGCTCTTTTCTGCTTTAACTGAGCACTTTTTAAGCGTTATCACACACACGCAGAAATCTTTCTAACATTTGCACACACACTCTGATGGAAGCGTATAGGCAGGCGATCAAGCTAGCAGCCTCCAGATTTGCATGTGACTCACTTTACCTCCTGAGCCACAACTACCACACACACATGCGCTCAGCTCCATCTCAGCTGTCCAGCCTCAGCTGTCCTGTCGATGACCTTCACTCTGTCACCTCTAGCTCCACCTCCTGACTTTTCTCTTAGCTACCCTTTCTAATCTGAGCAACATAAGTGGTCTTACTGCCATCTCATACTCTAAACCTACCTTTTTATTAAGGCTGCTACCTTAATTCTCTTCTCCACCTACTCCACCTTACCTGCACACTCTCTCCTTACCTTTTTTTGTGCACTCCCCATTGATTTGGATCATAACCCCACCTCTAGTACCTCTATTCCTTGCATCACCATTCACCTTTCCATTTGCCTCACTCGCTCACACATTTTTTTCTGTCTTGATACCGCTGACTTTCATTCCTCTTCTTTCTACTGCACATCTCCGTGTCTGTAGGCTCTCCTCTACCTGCTCCCCACTCTCAATACAGATCACAATGTTGTCTGCGAGCAACACAGTCCACAGAGACTCCTGCCCAACCTCATCTGTAAACCTGTCCATCACCACAAACAAGAAGAGGCTCTAGTACAAATCTGTGTCCTACATTTTCATATAAAGCTGCCACCGGTGTTTTTGTACACAGGGGACATTTTGGCACTTCAAAAGAGGTTTTAGTGAGATTCAAAAGATAAATGTTAAGAACTGAAAGTGGAAAATGGGACTTAAGAACCTCTGCACATGTCCTTAATAGTAATTTGTCAAATTTGTACAAGCAAATACTTGACTTTCTGCTCTTAGCTCATTTCTCATCCACAGTCTCTATATTTTACACTGAATAAGCCAACTAAACTCCACTGTTTTGAACCTGTCAGTGACATCTTGGGTTTACTGTTTAGAGCCTGGGTGTACCGAACTCTCATGGTGACTTTAAGTAGCAGTTGGATTTAGTTAGTTGTATTTAATTTCAGTTTTAAGAGAACTTACTGTCATGTGTAGCCATCTCCCATAATCCCATTCTTAGCCAAAACCCTGGATTAATGTTCTTTAATAAGAAGCTATCCAAGGCCATCAAATGTATTTGTGGTATTAAAGTTAAGTTGTCAGTTGGCGGTTATTTTAAAAAGTGGATAAATCTCATTTGTATTTACAGTATATTTCTTTCTTTTTTTCCATATTGGATAACTGCACCATCCAATCTCAGCGCTGAATTTCCCTGCTTTCAGCTATAAATTGATGCAGTAATTACCTTTCACTTGAGTTTCATGAAGCAATGTTTAGGCTTGCTGTGACTCATGCAATCATATTGGTTGACCTAGTTTAGCTCATTCACTTTCTCTCTTTATGACAGGTACCAGCAGATGATACACACCTTAAAAAACACCATGATAACAGTTGTGGAGTCTTTAAAAAACAAGTCTGAGGAGGACCAGCTGAGAAAGGAGGAGACGCACCAAGAGAAGCAGTATAGGCAGTCCAACATCCAGTTCACTGACAACTGCTCTGACAGTGGCTCGTCCTTCAGTCGGGTTAGAGAAAACTGCTTACAAATGATGCCAATAAACGCTTGTTTTATTAATTTTTTGCCTTTATGTTGTATTCTGGCCCCAATTTCTGGATGACATTAATTTCACAAGTTTCTTTCTTTCCATGATACATGGAACGGGGGTGAAAATCAATCTTTAGACATAGAGTGAAGCTGTTTTGAGAGATATTTTCTTTTTGCTTTTTGGTGAGTAATGACGCTTTCCCCCCCATTTCCTGTCTTTTTTTCATTCCCAGAGTTATGGATTCTTTAGACAAGAGCAGCTGCAAATTTTGGCTGAAAAGCTCGACTCCAGCAAGCCCAAAGAGGTAAACAACTTAGACATATCTTTTGGTTTTTCTTTAGGTCACTGGAGGATTCTGTAGCACAAATCCATCTTTCCCAGTTAGATGATCAGGTCTCTTCAAAGAGTTGCAGGCAAGAGCGAGAAAAATGTCCCTTTAATCTTTCCGTAGATTTCTAATCAGGGTTTTTTTTCTTTGTCTTAATCTTTTAACTTGACATTATCTTCACATTTATCCATGTTGGAAAAACTGGAGATGGTCTTGTTTAATTTTGCACTTAAACTGATTTTGAATCAGTTTGAGTGAAA
This sequence comes from Mchenga conophoros, assembly GCF_057382185.1. Classification (NCBI taxonomy): domain Eukaryota; kingdom Metazoa; phylum Chordata; class Actinopteri; order Cichliformes; family Cichlidae; genus Mchenga; species Mchenga conophoros. The sequence continues at coordinate 19,769,960 of NC_140540.1, forward strand.
CGGTCGCTGTTTGTTGGCACAGTTAGCACTTGCAAGTAGGGTTGCAAGTAGACATTGGTTTGTGTAAAGGGTTAACCAGCTAAAAGGTTACGAACCACTCCGCGGCATAATTGGCAGTGTAGTCCAGGTGCTTGATGTGAGTCTGTGTGTAGGTGCGTTGGGAGGCTCTGAAGGTCCTCTGCCGGGCTCCTACATCTGATGTGCTTAGCTGTGAGAGCTGGAGCAGCCTGCGTCTGAACCTCTGCGTAGCTCTGAGCGAGCCGGATCCCGACCTCAGTGTGAGTCCTGAGCAGCCTCATCTGCACACTGCAGTAAAATAAGTAGCATTAATCATTTATTCATTAATAAATAAATCAATAATAACCATGTTGTTGTTATTAACGATTTTATGCTTTATAATTGAACATTGAAAAACCTGTTCCTCATTCCACGGATCCTTAATCTTCTTTCTGTTCTTCTCACTGAATTTTCTTATCATTTAGAACGTAGGTATCATTAATTGGTTATATAAATGGCTGTGAATGTATGTTCACGCGTGTCATCTCACCTCTGTCAGGATAATGCGCTGCGATTCTTTGCTAAAAGCCTCTCATCCTCTCCTCTGAATGTGACACGAGAAATTTACACAAGCCTGGGTAGGTAACTCTCAATGGACCCTTCTGGGTTTTAATGTAGTGTGCTGGACTGTTGTGTTTGAATTAAACAAAGATGTTTTTTAAAAAGTAAAATAAAAAAAAAAGTATATCTTAAAGGGTCACTTGTTTATTTACAGAGCAAATGAAAAGCAGCTTGTTATTCAGTGACACATGGGAAGTAGTTTTGGTTTTATGTTTAGATGGAAGGAGATGTTTGGTTTGTGGATTTTATGGGACGAGGTTACTTTCAGGAAATTTCCAAGCAGAAAATGCAACTGTACTAATGTGATCCATGTTACTTACTGTATCTTTGAGTGGTTGTAGCTCACTGCTATACATCCAAAATCCATATTATCTTGTGTGGCTTGTAATAAGAATTTGCCTTTGAATGTGCAGCTAAATCTGTGGAGTCAAGTTTTCTGTCCCATAAGCTGAGCTTTCCAAGTGGCTCAGCTACCATTGACGTTAACAGGCCTGAGATCAGTCGTCTCCTCAAGCAGGTACAGCAACTTTTCTACAAGAGCTTCTTAACTATATCATGTCAAAAATAAAGTGCACACACTGTTTTTCTCTCTGTGTGTCTTGTTTCAGATTCGACTGATGAATGATTTTCAAAAGGAGGTGACTAACTTCTGGATACGTCATCCAGAGAAGTAAGTTGTCTTTATCTTGTTTCTTGATTGTGTGCCCAACCATCACGGACTATCCAGATGCTACTTTTCAAATCTGATGTATAAAAAAAAGAACACTTAGTACGTTTTTAAATGATTCATTTTAAGAGGGTGTGAAATTTGACCCACAAATACATATCACTTAATATACGTAATTATTTATAGAATGATGGAACGGACTGTGAACTTATTTTGTGTTTTTGTTTCTCGACCTTGCTTATAGATACATGGAAGAAGTTATAGAAAACACCTTTTCCCTGCTGTCCTTCCATCACGAACATGGCTCACCAGGAACTGAGAGAGTCCTGGAACCAGTTCACTTACTGGCTTTACTGGATGTAAAAGCCACTTGGTTTAAAAAGTGGATGGTGTGTATGCCCACAGTTTCAGATTTACACAGACTGAATTTTTGTATGAACCGCTGTGTTTGTGTATTGCATTTTAATGTTTTGATCTCCATCCTCTCTTGTTTATATTGCACTCTGTAACATATATTTTTTCTGGTTTTCTCCTGGCCTCTGCCTCCCTCTCAGCATGGCTACTACAGCAGGGCTGTGATTCTCAGACTCCTGGAGAGAAAATACAAGTCTGTGGTGAGTGGTTTACTCAATAATAAGGATCTTTCACTGCTTTGTACTTCTGAAAGGTCTGAGACAAGAGGGGAGCAAATGAACATCAAAAGGATTAACCCGAGTCAATACTGGATATTTGAGGACAGTACAGATAGATATTATTAGGGATTTTTTTTTTTAAAGTCAATATCAAGATATTCTCTCTCACATGCTTTCTGTCCATATATATGCATATAGTTGGAGCTAAATTAAAAGGGAATATATTACCATCTGCTAAGCTGTGATACTACTCTCTGTGCTTCAAATGATACTGAGTGCTCTGTAAACACTGCTGGACAAAATATGTCTTTACAACATTTCTAACTGACCCTCACACATTTCTTTGCTTTGTGGTTGAATAAAAGACATTTTTTTTTCTGTTGGTGCATATTTGACAACAAAAATCCTGAAATTATTATATCTGTGAGATAGTGGCTGATAGTATCAGGCAAACATTATATTGGCCTGGTTCTTGGGTCATCCAAAAGGCATCAAAACTTGCATCTAAAACAGACATTGTGCTCATGAGAAAGCAAAGCTGTGATTGGACCAGAGGAAACTGGTGAACTGATGAAAATCTTGGTTTTTCCCAAACAAATCCATTTACCTGCAGAGCCCAAGGGTGACCTGTTTCCATATTGAAATGCTGTAGTCAGCCTCCAAAAGTTGATTCTGTTCATCTGGACGTAGCGTTTTCAGTGGGAGAAACGTTTCGCCACTCATCCAAGTGACTTGCTCATTCTCAGCTGACTGCAGGTTTTCCCAATCTTATAAACAGCACATTTGCATAATGACAGAAAATGCTACAGTCAGCATTTTCTGGTTTGGTTTTTGGGCCTTATTGAGAACCTTCTCCTAAATTCTACCTTTACTAAGATGTAAACTTGTTGAAAAGCTAAAGAGATTTTCCAAAAGACTGGCTGTATCTAACTGCTTCTGACACCTCCTATGAAAATGGTCCTGTTTGTGTCATTTTGTGGGGTGCAGGTGTAAATCACAGCCAAACAGTTCAGTGTACTGGTCTTTTAGACAAAAGGGCACAGAACAGGAGTGGCACTTTGACATTCAAGAATTGGTCTTTTTTTTTTAGCTCAAACCTCCCTTTTAACTGTGACTTTAGAAGAGTTACTGTGGAATCGCCGCTGAAACTTTCTCTAAAGAAACTGCCAATATCTTTCTGAAACACTGTAAGCCTAAACTGCTCTTGCATCGCAGGGCATTAAAATTCCCCACAGTGCTTGGATTTAGATTAAAAGCATGGCTTCTAGTCTTAAATCTCTTGATTGGATAAGAGGAGGTTGCACTGAGATTCTGACTGAATTTTTAAGTAATTGTTCAGTTTTTGGCCTGTTTATGACAGTAGTCTACAAATTTGGCAATGCACATTAGCCGTCGTCATTTTATTCAGCTAATTTAACATGCTTAGCATCCGAAGCAACATGCATTATATCTTTTCTTTCACAGGCTGCAGCAGCTCTTCAGCAGTGCATCAAGTACAATGAGTCCTGTGAACGTTTCACAAATGAGACAACTGAGTCAGGGGAGCAGCGGAGCATTGGCAAGTTAAAAAAAAACAACCACTCCCTAATCTCATTATTTCTTCATCAGGTTTGTGTACTCTCTCAGGCATATTCAAATACCAAACTTCACTCTGGGCCTCTCCCTGTGTGCTAAGCATCAGCACATTTGCAGTAATGCTGATTTAATGTGTCTTGTGAAACAAACCAAAAAATAAAACTCTCAGAGTGAACTACTGTGAAAGTCTAATGAGAAAGTAATGCTTCATTTGAAGCCTTTGAGTGTTCGTACCTAGACTTTGCCATCATTTATTCAGCTTCTTTTATGCACAGACATTAAAACATAGGTGGACAGAGGAAAAATGGTGGAAAGGACAAGTTATAACACTGACAAATTGGCATAGCAACACTTCAGGAATACATTACATATTACATGACGCAGTCCAGTTTTGAATGACGTTCTCAACAATGTGTACAAACAAGAGGCAATACTGGAGATTATCGACAGCCCTTTGCATCACCATTAAGTGTTTTTTTTTTCTCAAATTTTAGGAAACATTTCCTTCTAACTTTTTTACGAAATTATCTGTTTGTGTCAAGTATTTGATAAATTAAAAATAACATGATAATTATAGAGTAACATGGACATGGTGCATATCCATTTGCAAAGCTACGTGCTAAAATGGAATAAACCAGAATGAATACAGGTGCAGATGGGGCATAAGGGAATGCAAGTGGAGCCTGTTATCTCCTGTAAGCCAGCTGGCTCCTTGAGACTGAACATTGTGACCTTGTCTTGGATAAGTTGCGATATGCCAGTTCCCTCGCCACTGATATAGTCCTCATAAAAGACATAGTTTTTTTCCGAGCTGTGCCTCTTTTGGCTTTCTGCTCTCTAGAGACACTGCAAGCCTGACACATTTTTTCACCTGTCAGTCTCATTGTAATTCTGAGGCCTTTGATATGAACAGTGTGAAAACTGTGTCCATCTCAGTGCTGCCACATTTTTTTTCCACATTGTTTTCTTCTCTTTTTCTCATTTTAGTTCCTTAAATCATCTGTTACAATATCAGTAATATATTGTAACAATGTATCACTTTGATTTTTCTCTTAATGTTTCAGGTTTGGTACAGAGGAGTGTTTATTCTGGAAAAGAGCTCGAGTATTGCTGCTTTGTTCACTCTCTGTGTGTCCTAGGGAAGCTCATCATCTACACCAATGGAAAAAAGCTCTTTCCCATCAAAATAAGGAAATACAAAGGTTTGATGGTGCAGGATTATGTTACATAACTCAACATGTCGTCTGTTGTATCATCTTGGCACTGATCTTGAGAGTTTATTGCCATGTACAGATCGTCATATCTCCTTTAGTAGATGTAATCTTTATAGTGCAGGACTGTGTCTGATCAGCATGTATAATCCTCCCTCGAACAGAGATTTTAGCCCTCCACCCCACTGTAATTACTAATAAAGTTACATAATAGTTACATTTCACTTAGTCAGTTGATTAAAGCAGACTCATCATCTGACTTTCCTGAACTGTAATTGATTTACTAATTAATAACTCCTCTCAGGACATTCGTGTACAGTCAAATCACCCCTGTTTTGTAATTTTATCCAACATAGGTTACACAACTAGGGTGTTGACCAGCAACTCATGGATAATGACCACATCTTCAAGTGTTGACCTGGATACCCTATCTGTGTGTTATAGTTTATCACCTCCTAAAGCTTTCACTGCAGTTTTTTTAAAAACATGTACTATGACATTTTAAAATCTAAGTGCGGTATTCTACCAGGATTTTTTATTTTTGTATTTTTGTGAGAGCACCACTGACGCCAGGTGTTCACATATGTAGCTGTCTGGAGTCTGGAGTTCAGTATAACTTCAATTCACTGTCCTGCCACACAGTCGCAGTCTGTTCTGCCTTCAGATTTTTAGCAGTATATTCAGTGTTTAGTGTTTTCAGTTTAACATTTTCTTGTTATAGTTATAGTTTTATTTAATATAATGTATATATAGTTATACCATGGCGCTTTATGTACTCATGCTACGACTATACAACACTATAATAATAATGAGAAACCAAGCAATAAATTGATTCCTTATGAGGAAGAATTCGGTGAATGTGGGGAAACAAGAGAATCTCTTTTTTAAGAGTTCTTCAGGTTGTCTCACAGGTTACAGGGGGAGACAAAGATGTAGAGAGAAGAGATGAACATAGAAAGAAAGGACACAGTGTTTGAACTGTAGACCATCTGCACCTATAGGATGGTACTGGGAGATGAATCATTCAAGGTTAATGGCATGAAACAGATGCACAGTGAGAAAAGGAGAGATCTGAATATCTTTTTCTTAGTTTTCTTAAATGTTTTTAATTTTCTTTTTTTTTTCAGAACAAAGTCCTACTCCCAAATATTTTCTTTTATTTAAAGTTTTAGAAAAGCAGAAGCTCTCTTTATTGTAGTACGTGCAACCAGGAACTGTTGGTGATATTTAGGCTTGTAATGAAATGTCATATTAAGACACTTTTAAAAGTCTGTGGATACTAAAACCCAATGTGCACATAATATGTTAAGTGAACTACACACAAGGGGCTGATCCTTGTCTCTAAGGTTACCTTAACTTTTGATATGGACTATTTCCTTACCCACCTAATATTTTTAGTCGCTGTCTAGACACGGTGACTATCAACTGATTGATTGATTTATTATGTCTATTTCAGATCCTGTTACCCTGACAGACCTCGTTGTCATCCTGCTTAACATAATGTATAAACACCCTAGACCTCTGGACAGGGATTCCTCACACACAGGTAGGGCATGCATACGCACACGCGGGTATATAGTAGAATTTCAGCTTCCTTATTGGTCTCTGTTCAGATAGGAGAATTTCAAATCAACTGCTGAGGTAGGTTAGTGACCCAACGTATGAGATGGAAAAAGAACTCCTCGGGCCATATCTTTTATCTCTTAACCTTGTACTGAGTCGTGTAGTACTTAATTTGTCTCCTTGAAGACTTTATTGCCCCATTCATTCTCATGAATTACGTTAGAGAAATGTTGGTCCAGTGATCAATGTTGTTCCCCACCTTGACTTTGTCAGAGGGTAATCTCCTTTGGCTGAGACAGAGAGTCATGCTGACTAAGACAGATATTTATATTAATATTTTACCTGCTGTCTGATGCAGATCACATGAAGCATTCTTGAGATTGTATTTTGAGCAGCAATATGATACAGCACAGTGCACTCTGCGACAGATTTAGTCTCGAATGGAGGGTAAGATGTTTGAATTTAAAGCCCCATTAGGCTAAGTTTCCAGCTATAACACAAACATGACTTGTAAATCTTCACTTTTGTAATTTTCTCTTGTTACGCAACATTGAACTCTAGTTATACGTGGCTTTTAATAGTCTTAGAGTTATGTGCATGTAGTATTAAAAGCAACAACATTCTTATAAAGATTGGTCCCAGATATTCATTTATGATCCTCACAGACATCATCTGTGTTCTCTGTATCTTTGGGCATGTATTGGCATATATCAGAAATAAAGTGCTTCTCAAAAGCGCTTTACTTGTTCCACAGTTTGTCATGTTAGAGCCTTAGTCCAAAATGGATTCAATTAATTTTTCACCTCAAAATCCTACACATAGTACTCCTTAATGACAAAGTGAAAAAGTTTGCTTAGAGTTCTTTTGTTTATTAAAAATATAATAACAAGAATATACCACGTATTTAAGTATCCACAGTCTTTGCTCGTCACTTTGTTAAAGCGCCTATGGCAGCAGTTACAGCCTGAAGTCTCTTTGGGTATGATGCTACAAGCTTGGCACATCTATTTTTTTTGCAGTTGCTCCCATTCTTCTTACCACAACCTCTCAAGCTCCATCTGGCTGGTTGCATTAGTACACAGCCATTTCACAATAGTTCGCTCAAGGACATTCACACAGTGGTCCAGAAACCACTCCTTTGTTATCTTGTCGTCCTGCTGGAAAATGAACCTTAGACCCAGTCTGTGTTCAGAGCCTTTTGGAGTACGTTATCATTAACTACGTCTGAACTTTTCTTCGTTCATCTTTCCCAGTTCCTGCTAACAAAAAACATCCACACCACCATGCTTCAGTGTAGGGATGTTATTGGCCAGGTGATGAGTGGCACCTGGTTTCCTCTAGACATGGCGCTTAGCATTCAGGCCAAAAACTTTTGTTTCATCAGACCAGATAATTTAGTTTCTCCGGGTCTGAGAGTCCTCCAGGTGCATTTTGGGAAAAAACTCCAGGTTGGGTGTCATGTGTCTTTTACTGACTGGCTACTGTCTGGCTACTATATAGGCCTGGTGGACTGCTGTAGAAATAGTTGTTCTCTTGTAAGGTTCTTCTCTCTCCATAGAGGAATGCTGAAACTGTGTCTGTTTGAGGTGAAACATGAATTTAAGCCATTGTGGAATAAGGCTGTGATATGAGAAAAAGTCGGTGGATATATGCATATCTCAAAATAGTGGAAATACAAGTTCATTGGCCACTTTGTTAGGTACAACTTGCTAGTATTGGCTTGAATCATCTTACTGACATGAAAGCAGCACAAAATGGTCATTGATTGCATATTTAGGTGATCTAAAAGTGTAAACCTAGTGGGCAGATATAATCCTAGTGGGTATTAATGTAATTAGATGATTTCATATGCATTTAATTCAGCTAATTAATGTCGTTAAATGCATATTAATTCATTTACTTTCGGTAGGTTCAGACGTCCTGTCGCCCAGCACCCTTGTGATGGAGGTGCTTTGGATGCTATGTGAACAGACAGAATGCGCTACAGAGTGTCTCTATCAGACTCCAGTTATAGAGAAGCTACTAACTCCTGTTATAGCGCTGCTCAATGGACAGAAGGTCACAAGCATACCTACACGCACGCACGCACACACACACACACACACACACACACACACACACACCATTTGCAGATTACAAAAAAGGTTTTTGATTCATACAGTTTCAAGTGTAAAGTGTCCAACCATGACTTTCTACTCATAGTAAATAAGCATGTAAACTACTTTCCTTTTACATTTTTAGTGCAATAATTTTCAAATGGAGACTCCTCATCTTAAGAGTAACATAGCTGTCCTCTGCGTAAGGACTTGTCATCGTTCAGCCTTCCAGAAAATGGAATTACAGAGGCTTTGGTTATGAAATGTAGTAGTTTTTTCTTCAGTTCCATTATTGTGAAAGATAAATGTGTTATTTCAGTGTTGAGTATCTGTTCAGGTGCCAATTTTTCTGAAGCAGTTGGTAATTTTGTGTGTTTATTTTCTGTGCTTTGCAGGCTGAGTTAAAGTCTCCTGCAGCAACCCTGAGTCTCATTGCAGATATTCTGGCTCGTATTGCAAACACAGACAGAGGATTAGCGCTCTTCTTATTTGAGAAGAATCTCGTCGCAGCCCACAGTGAGAGGTGAGATGTTGTGATTAAATTCGCAGCGTCGTTTTGTCGTTCTTGATAGTAATGAATAAATTACATTTTCCTAACATAGCTGGAAGATTTTAATACAGAGTTAAATTTGCATAGCAAATCCTGCTTATTCTGCACCGAGAGCAGATTGGAACATGAGGCTGCTGCTGGTTTGTGAGCAGCTGGGGTTATATTATACTGCGTTATATTCTGTTGCCTGACAATGACTAGTCTGCACTGTAGTTTCCTTCAGTCTGTCCAGAAACACATTCTATTGTTGTGAATGACCAAGAATGTATTTACCAACCACCTATGGCTTCACTTCTGTATGCTAGCTCATTAAAAATGTGAGTGTATGAAAGTGCTTTGGAGACCTCCAGTGTAGGCATGTAAAGCCACAAGTTGAAATTGCTATACTTACAATCTAAAAATCTCATGTTGTGGCTCTATAATAAACATTGTCTTTTTTCACCCTCGTCTGCAGAACCTTTGCTGCTCATATCATCGTACAGTTCACCCAGAGGCTGCTCGACAAGGAATTGCCATCGTTGTGTGAATCTGATATGCCCCATTCATTATGTGGAGCCTTTATTTTAGTTTGTCGGCAGATGTACAACACCTGCGAGGGTCTGCAGGTTCTACGACCCTACGGCCTGCACAAAGCTTTAGCTGCTGCGTGGAAAAAGGTACATGTAACTAATTTGTGCTATTTGCAGAGACTTTATTATTTGACGTGGAGCTATTATAGATTCAAAGATTCAGGATTCAAGATTCAAAGTGTCTATTGTCATGTGTTCAAAGAAAAAAATGCATTTCTTTGTGCAATGAAATTCTTTCTTTGCTGTCCACCCACAGATGCTGATTAATATATACAATAGAAATAGAACAGACAAAATACAAATAGTACAAATAAATAAATGAAGACAGAAAAGGAGACAAAATATTGAAGTGTGAAACAGAGATGTGTGCAAAAGAGCTATAGCTTAATAATTAATACAGGTTAATTATTATTACTGTTCAAAAATAGTTCAGCTGTTCAAGAGTCTGACAGCAGTGGGGAAGAAGGAGTTGTTGAGTCGGGATGTTCTGGATTTCACACTTCTAAACCTTCGTCCCGATGGCAGAAGTGTGAACAGTCCGTGTTGGGGGTGTGTGGGGTCTTTGAGGATGGAGGCAGCTCTCCTCTGGACTCTGTGATGGTAGATGCTCTGCAGAGAGGGCAGCAGAATCCTGATGATCTTCTCTGCAGTTGTTATTACTCTCTGCAGGAGTTTGCTGCAGTGATGCAGCTGGTCAGTGTGCTCTCCACAATGCAGCTGTAGAACTTGCTGAGGATCGTGGCCGACATACCAAATTTCCTCAGCCTCCTCAGGAAATACAGCTGCTGCTGCGCCTTCTTAACCAGCTGTGAGGTTTTCAGTGTCCAGGTGAGGTCCTCAGAGATGTAGACGCCCAGGTATCTAAAGCTGCTCACCCTCTCCACTTCAAGGCCCCGGATAAACTGCGGCTGGTGAGGCCTCCTCTTCTTCCTCGTGTCCACTATCATCTCCTTTGTCTTGTCAGTGGTGAGGGTGAGGTTGTTGTCCTCACACCATGACACCAGACCGGCCACCTCTCTCCTGTAAGCCGCTTTGTCCCCTCCAGTGATGCGACCGATCACTGCAGTGTCGTCTGCGAACTTCAAAATAATGTTATCTTTGTTGGAGGTGACACAGTCGTGGGCGTACAGGGTCTAGAGGATGGAACTGAGGACGCAACCTTGTGGAACTCCTGCGTTTGTAATAATGCTGACTGAAGTCCTGTTGCCGATCCTGACGGATTGGGCCCTGCCAGTCAAAATGTCCAGTAGCTAGTCACGTAGGGTGGGGTGTAGGCCGAGTGTTGCCAGCTTGCGAGTGAGTTTGTGTGGGATGACAGTATTGAAGGAGGAGGTGTAATCAACAAAAAGTACCCTGATGTATGAGTATTTGTTTTCCAGATGGGAGAGGGAATAGTGAAGGGCAGCAACGATGGCGTCTGACGTAGACCTATTGGGCCGGCGGGCATACTGCAGGGGATCCAGAGTGTCTGTGATGTTGCTCTGGATGTAGGCCAGCACCACTCTCTCAAAACACTTTTCAATGATTGGAGTGAGTGCAACTGGTCTATAGTCATTCAGGCAGGTGGCTGGGCTTGTCTTGGGGAGAGGGATGATGGTTGTGGTCTTGAAGCATGTGAGGACAGTGTTCTGGTTGAGGGAGAGGTAAGAACCTCCGCCAGCTCATTGGCACATGCTTAAAGGGCCCGTCCCGGGATGTTGTCTGGTCCTGCTGCCTTACGGGGGTCGATCCTCCTCGGGGTTTTGTGCACCTGGTCTATTGAGACCACTGACGGGTGTGGGGGTTGGGTGGTCTGGGGGTTCTGGCAGGTCCTGGTGATCTGGGGGGTCTAGAGGGTCTGGGAGGTCTTGAAGCGGGTGTAGAATGTATTGAGATCATCCAGCAGACCGCCTACAGAGCTGATGGTGCTGGTGCTGGTGGTGGCCCTATACTCTGTGATGTGCTGCAGGCGTTGCTACATCAGGACTTGCCATCCAGCTTCTCTCTGTACTGCCTCTTAGCCACTGTGATGGCTTTCCTCAGTCCATACTTCGCAGCTTTGTACTCCATCTCATTTCCTGATCTAAATGCGAGAGACCGAGTACGCAGCATGTGCCATACTCGACTGTTGATCCAGATCTATATATTATTATAGAATAATATATGTAAGATTACAGTAGTGGATGCTCATATTATGGGCAACCAGTCAGAAGAATGTAGGATTAAAAGGAGGATGAATAGCTCTGTAGAGCTGTAGGGGTGCACCAAGGCCCAGTATAAGACAAATGAGGATTAATTTGAACTTTGAATCATGTGAAACTTTTCTGCCCAAACACAAAACCATGTGTGCTTGGAAATAAACCAAACTCTACACCAGCTTTTCTTTAATAAATCTTGCTTTGGTAAAGGGAACAGTTTATAAACACAGTGCAGTGGGGTTTTTTGGATCACAAATAATACAGCAGTGCTTTACTGTATGGAAAGTGCACTCAAGAATTTCACATCCTGCTGTTTTGCTGACTTGAAACAGTTTAAAGAAATCCATTTTATTTCATCAAACATGTTTTTTTATTATTATTATCTCTTTTATAAGAGAGACTTGACCCAGGTAGCAGATAAGCTACATATCATAAATACAACACATAAAACATTATACAAATACCCACAACAAAAAACAGTAGTGTTGTATAAGGAAACCAATCACGTCTTCACCACAATGATACTGCCCTCAAAGTTAACAATAGATGTCGATTTTTTTCATTTCCAAGATGTGATTTAAGAAAATGCTGTTTTCCCAGATATGTTACTTTTAGAGTATAACTGTAAATATAACAAATCCAGGAGACATTTGCTTGACTAACTGAGCCATGACTGGATAAGAGATGATGGCCCAACTCAGTTTCTGAATCTTTTATCTAAATATGTAAAGGAGGGGTGTCTGTATGTAATGATCAGATCCCTGGCTAGAATATGTATGCTGTATTTCATTTACTTGATGAATGCCACGTTCTCGCTTTATTCAGTCAACACAGCTTGAAAAGCACCATCATTTCATGCAAATGGTGGGAATTAACTAACCTTTGTAATGTGCTTCATTTAGTTCTTGGAATGGTGTTTCTGACTCGACACAGCATCAGTTATCTTTAATCTGCAGTTTGTGTTTCAAAGCTAAACCAGAAAATATGCAAACAAAAATGAAGCTCTGCTGCAGTTCATTTACAGGGGCGTCATAGAGAAGGTTTCAGTGGCGCTGTTAGCATCCCTGGGTTTTTGTCCCAGTATGTTGAGTTTTTGGTTGCTTTGTGTATTTTCCGGGTTTTTCTTTATGTATTGATAGTCTAGAGTTTTGTTACCTAATTCTGCTCTGTGCTTTGCTTGTATTCTACTTCAGTTTTGCCCCCTTGTCTCCTGTCCTAGACTCACCTCCGTAAAGCCCCTGTAAATCAGTATAATCTCCATCGAATTTCCCAGAGGAACCCACCCGAGGGATTAATAAAGTTCTATCTTATCTTATCTTATCTTATCTTATCTTATCTGTTTGGTTACTTTTCTGACTCTGTGTCAGTTTGTGTTTCTGTGTTCCTTTGTTTGTCTAGTTTCTGTGTCCTGTCTCCCCAGTCTGTCACATCTCATATGTAACCAGTAAATGATCGAATCCAATTAAGTCTGAGTTTCTGTTTTTTCTATTTTGGTTCCCGAGCTCCAGCAGTAAAGCTGTCTGAGTTGAATTCGTGTCTCCATGTCTGCATTTTTGATCCGGAAGCTATCAGCCACACCTTGACGCATAACAGGCAATCCTTCTGTCAAGCTGCCCAGTGACTGGTAGTGCCTCAGTAGCTGTGAAAGCAGTTCCGCCCCACAACCTACCTGTTTATTTTCAAAACATCTGGTATAAAAATTAACGTGTATGAGACATTGTTTTATTACTTTATTACTGTCACAAAATGGATCGTGTTCCTTTGAAAGTCTCAAACGCATGCCCATATTTGTTCAATGGAGAAACAAAATGCAGGTTTAATCCTGACTGACAGTGGGATCAGCTGATGCTCCATGTTTACTCACCTTCTTGTTTCATGTTAAGCAAATGAGATCCTGGTGTTTAGAGCACTTTTTCAGTCTGTCAAGAACCAAGTAAACAAATGAACACATTCTGTGGGATTTTGGATTGCTTAATTATTTATTTATTCGTTCTAATTTAAGGATGTAAATGTGGTCTAATATTTCAGGTGATCCTCATGTTCACAAACTCAATTTAATATAGAGTAATTAAAGTATGATTAAAGTATATTGTGTAATAATACTTTTTTTAAAACTTTATTTCTAGACCAGCTCGCTGTCAGAAAGGGTTCAGACTCCAGTACCTGGAGCTGGCGCTGGATCATCTACCCAAGAGCTGCAGAACATGTGAGGCCGCACATCGTAAAATCCAACTTTAAATAATTTTACAAAATGTCTATATTTATTACAGCAATGAATGAGGACACCATCCAGTAAAATACAAGAGTATTGGAGTTCAGCGGTATTTAATCATGTCTTTTTTTCAGTGTATCTTCAACAAGAAGTAATCTAAATAAAATACTATAGGACACCATGTAAAATCGAATTGTAATACAATAAAGTGACTCTATAAAATGAAATTGCCCCAAGAGTTTAATAAAGCAATATGAAACAAACTAAAAATGGATAACTAAAAGTAGAATAAAAACAACATACACAGAAAATGTCAGATGATATTAAATGGCTCACAGTAAAGTACAGTGGTATCTAAAAAAATGTCTTTATGTGTAAGGAATTGACTCCTAGTGATTTTAATATTGTGTTTCTTGCAGTGGGAGGACAAAGCACCATCATTTTTCTGTCTTTCTTGTTTGTGAACAGGCTCATTTGGGAGGAGACATTATTGGACAGTCTGTTGAATTTTGGTGCCACTCCAAAAGGCCTTCTGCTGCTCCAGCAGACAGGAGCCATTAATGAATGTGTCTCCTACATGTTCTCTCGCTTTACCAAAAAACTTCAGGTAATAATGTACTTAACTGTTCGTAGTTAATTTGTGGTAATTGTCCTGCTTGTGTTTCCATCATACTAATTATGTACAGTAGTGTATCTCCAGTTTGCGCGCATTTTGATTGTGTTAAGCTTGAGGTTTCCTGAGCCAAATGCTCTGTAGCAGCACTCTGCTGCACATTAACACAACTACAGTATATAAGAGTAGCCACGTGGATGCTGCCAAATTCAAATGTAGTCACTGAGAGGCCAAAGTGTAGCAGTGACGAGATCAAGTGGGCTGTTGGGGAGTGGCATTATAAATTGATTTGCTCCATGAGATTCATATTCCTCCAATCAAAACGGTGCCAGCAATGCAACGTCAGATTTAAAATAGCATTCTTTAAAAATTGCACGTGGTCACAAAACGAGTCATTGGGTTATAAAGGCACTGTTAGTAGTTTGAGGTTATCGTCCTGCTTTCATCAGGGTGGGTTTTCATGTCCTGATAAGCACTGCTCATGACATAGTTACATTAATGTTTTATTGCATTTTATGGAAATCCTTTGGCAGCCCTTATTGATCCTATCAAAGTGCCAAAGTAATTTCATGCCTCTCAGAATCTTCCGGGTCATGCTGACTTGAGTTAGAGAGATACAAAATGAATAATCACTGATGAGACAAAAAAAGAGAAAAGAGTGATTATTGGAGTGCGTACAAATATTTGTGCAGAAACTATGGATGCACATTGTATTAAGGATTTATGTTGTATTATTCCCTATGCAGCAGGCATAATCTTTGTCAGCTTTATTCATTCTGCTGGCTCATGTCATCAATATCATAATTCATTCTTCACAAGATGTGGTAATTTGTTGACCCTGCTCCTCCTTAAGGCCACAATCATAATTCCCGAGGACTCCTTAGTATTCACAGCACCCTGCTCGACACTGAAACACACTTTCTAAGATTCAAATTGTAAACACACATACATTCAGGCTTGCTGCAAACCTTAGCTGATCCCCTGTGGGCTTAATTTACCGCCATTGTTTACGCACTATTGTAATTGCTTCTCTAGTTTAGCATTTCAGTTTAATTATGGCATGTAATTATATTTTGTCTATTTTTAGTTGTGGCATTGTGTTGTAATTAATGAACGGCCTGCACACTCCAAAATCAATTTACAATTTGATTTCTCCACAGCATGTTTAGCTACATTATGTTGTGCCTTTCCAGAATCCTAGATTTACTTACACATCTCCCTTTATCATACATTAGCACTACATTTGACCTAAACCTTTTCCATCCTTTTTCCAAACACTCATTCATTTTTTACCTGATGAGCAAAAACTACAATAGTGAAAGGCTGAAAGATTTCTAGGGGTATGAGATTTCTGTGTGTTTTCTGTAGGTGAGCAGCTGCGAGAAGTTTGGCTACGGGGTGATGGTGACACAGGTGGCAGCAACTGCTCCGGGAGTTGTGGCTCTGCACAGTTCAGGTATTAATGCAGTTACTTGGACACAACAAACACTTGTCAGCTGTGATGCTCAAGGCTTATATTATAAGTTGTTGTTTTTGTGTTGTCGGTATAAAGGAGACTTCAGGCAGCTTAGGGAGAAATGTATTTGTCAAACTGTTTTTGTCTGGGTAAGAAAGAGTAAGAAGAGGCGTTTTCTTTTTTTCTTTTTGTTTTGGAAGGATTAAGATGGTGTGTGATGTGAGCATCATTCAGGCAAGAGAAAATGTGATTTTGTTGTCAGCAACACATTTACAAGTAGCATGGTGAATCATAGATAAATGGATTCACATATCAGTTGTATACTGATACTAGGTGTATCCATATGCAAAAGGCTCCAGGAAATACCGTACTCTTGTCAAAAGAGGCCAAAAAATGAAGCCAGTGAACAAATATTTTAATCCTGCATTCTTTCTATGGGCCAGAAGGGGCGACTCAACTGGTTATGGAAAAACAAAGTCTGATTTCTTATCAGCCCTTCGCATATAACAGCACCGCTGCGCTCTGAAACCTATTCTCTCTAATGACTTTAGCCACGCAAGAACAGTTCCCTGCTGTGTTGAGCAGCGCTGGCTGTGGAGCACTCATGTGTTCCATGATGTGACATACGTTTGTGCCATCGATAAAAAGGCTGACTGACAGAAAGAAGGATGACCTCAAAAAGTGATATAGTCCAGGCAGAGCTTACAAATTATGGGCCGTTTGCTAAGCTTTCTATGTGAGAGAGCCATTCTGTAAGAAAAAGACTCTACTGCTGACTTGATCTATGACCACTGAAAAACAGTTTATGATTTCCATCACTATTCAATCATTAAATTTTTTTGTAACATTACCTTTTTGTAGATAATGTTAACCTTCCAGTCAAAAACAATACTTTAAGGAAGGCCTGCAGTGTCATTTAGAAGTCTACATTCACCCCCAGCTTGTCACCAAGACCCAAAGCATCTGCTTGAGGTTTCAGAACTGGACTTCGCTAATCAATGGGTGCTGTTAGGGGGCTATGTCCTTGTTTTATATACAATACAGTACATTCCCTGGGTTATACAGCACTGATATGCAAAGATTAATTGTATATCTGTAACTCTAGAACTGCAGTACTTGCAGTTTTCATAGTTTAAATTTGTCATTGTACTCTGTTTGCATATTCTTCTTCTAAGTATAAAATCCCTTTTGTTATATTTGTCTTGTTAATTTAACTGAAATACACTGAAAATTGCTCACAAATTAATGTTTATGTGTCAATACAAATGCAGCTTTTGTTGCTGGGAGCTTCCCGTGATGCACTGACTATTTCTTCTTCCATGATACTAATGTTATGTCTTTACTTCATCATTTATGTACTGTAGTGTATCCCCAGTTTTCCAGTGAGGGCTGCATACATTTTGGTTGCATTAATGTTGTTATCCAGCCGTTACGTGCAAGCTTGAGGTCGCTGAGTCCAATGTTCTTTAACAGCAGCACTCTGCTGCACATTTAAACAACTACAGTGGAAAAATATAGCCAATCAGAAGCTGCAAAAATGTAGTTACTGACAGGCCAAAGTGCAACAGAGAAGAGATCAAATGGGATCAAAGTGAGTGGCATTATAAATTTACTTCCTCCCTAAGATTCAAATCCTCCAATCAAAACGGTGCCAGCAATGCAACGGCAGATTTAAAATGCCATTCTTTAAAAGATCGCACACAATAACAAAGTCAGTCGTTTATTTATTAAAGCACTGTTAATAATTTTAGTTGCTGCGATTTAAAATAAATGTTGGTACAAAACATTTCTCCATGTTCTGTCTCAGGCTTTATACGGGCCCTGGTACTAGAGCTGTGGTCTGTTCTTGAGTGCAGCAGTGACGACGTCAGAGTGGTCCGTCCCAAACCAACTCCCATTGACCCCATAGATAGGAGCTGCCTTAAGGTATTGTGTGTGTGTGTGTGTGTGTGTGTGTGAGAGAGAGAGAGAGAGAGAGAGAGAGAAAGGGAGAAGGAGAAACTTCCTGGAGCCCAAAATGCCCCAATTTTTAGATATCTACATGATAGTACAGACACAGATTTCTTAGAAGTTTTGCTTTTCCATCATGTTTTTAGCTCACTGGTTACAAAGGTGTTTAAATTGATTAAAATTAAATTGATTCCAATTATTATTGACTCAGAATAGTGGTCCATGTGTTGCTGTGATACCAGCAGCCATGTAGAAAACTGACTTGTGAATATTCATATTTAAGAAACTGGCAATAGTGATTTTGTTAACAAGAAAGGCTTTTTTGCTCAGAACTGATTGGTTTATGGGTGTCTGGGAAAATAAGCCTTACTTTCATAAGACTGCATTTTTAGTTATGTTTTTGGCAGAATTTCTCTCAGGAAAGCTTCAACATTTCATTTGAAGCTCCAGTGTGCGCCTGTCTGTGTGTGTCTGATGCTTGGCCTCTGACAGCAGCCAAGTCATCTCTCTCAGAGAGACTAGCCAAGTGAATACGGACAGCCAGTGATGTGTAAACTGTGTCCTGCCACAGGCGACTTTAAAGCCTGCCTTATCAGTGGGTTATACATATATGCTGAGCTCAAAGGAAAACTAAATATACACATACCAGTATTTTGGTGAATTAACTCGAGTCTTTGCTTTAATCTGTGCTAAGTACAGTAGGAGGTTTGGTAGTACATATGAAGATAAGGAAGTACACACATGCACAGAAACATCAGAAGACACATGAAAGTATAGAAATTTTTATTTTAGAAAAAAAAATCCATCGTATGTTGTTTTTTTCTTTACGTTTCTTTGAAGCTGTTTAATATAATCTAAGTTGTAGCTCGTTTGTGCAAATGACTGTTTTTTTTTTTCCTTTGATGCTTTTGATGATATGTTTTCCCTCTTCCACCAGACCCAGTGAAAAGCGCAGGGAGCTTTCCTGTAGTTTAATATTCTTCAGGCTGCAATAGGTTTCTGCTCAACCACTCTGCTCAGAATTGTGTATATATGTCATATTCAGTTTTGAGAGTGTGGTAAACCATGTTTTATCTTTGCAATCATAAATTCTTTTTACATTTTGTTTTTCTTTGAATACTACAGATAGTATTTGTCATATTATCTGTAGTGTTTGTAGTTGAATAGTGTTATATTGTTATTATGTGTTAGGATTTGATCAATCCATGACGTGCACAAATGCATTCACAGTGGTCTTTAAAAGCAAATCCATTTTTCTCTCTAACAGCTTCTGTATCTGTTTTACTTTCCTCTCTTCAGTCCTTCCTGTACTTGGTCAACCTCCTCTCTTCTTCCCAGTCGGTGTGGGAGTTGCTGGGCCGGCAGCCTTTGGCCAACAAAAGCGAATACACCCTGAGGGAGATGCCAACCTCCATACCTGTAAGCGTTTTTTTTTCTTCTTTTTTTCCCCACACACTGCAGTTCTTTTTTCATCCATCTGAGGGCATGTTTGCACTTTTTATTTGGCCTCCAAACACCACCCACACATTTGTTTTACTTCAAACGCATTCAAATAAACCCCCCTCACACTGAGACTGATATATGTTCTCCACCTTACACATTGTAAATTCCCACACTGTTTTCGTTTTGCACCCTAACTGCTGCATTCTTGTTCAAAGCCTCTCATTTTACTCCACAGGATTTGATTGACAGACTGATTGCCGTGAATTCGGATGTGAAGATTCATTCTCTCTTCCGCTACGAAGAGAGTCACACATTCGGCCTGAGGTGGGATTGATATTTTTTTTTTCATATTACTTAACATCAGTGGGGAAGCACACGATATCGGATTATCACCTGGTGACTGCACACACACTTCAGCCTCTGGCAATAGGAGACTGGCATGGTTCTTTATACTTTGATTACCCAGCATTGAAAGGCTGATGAAAGGATTTCTCTGGATAAGAGAGAAATAAGCTGGGCTGTGTGTGTGTGTCTGTGTGTGTGCTTGTGTATTTCTATGAGAGCAGTGTGAGAAGGGTGGTGAAGGAGTTGAAGAAATTTATATAAAACGAAAAGGTGTTTCAGATTTGATTTTAGTTTTAAGGTTCAAAGTAGAGATTGGCTTGCAGTAAAGGCTGAAGTTAATACTGAAATACTGAGCTGAGAGGATTTAATAATGCCAGAGAAAATCTGCATTTTGTATCTTATGGGCTAGGTGTGCATTACAACAAAGATGTGTTGTAAATGTGTGTGAGGAGAAATAAAGCAGTGTGTCTGAGCTAAAGAATGCTTTGGTCGTTACATACCCTGGTACATGCGTGTCTTTGCACAGTCCTCCGATGGCAGCTGTGCATCCCTTTTCCTTTTTAAAAGCTTTGTGAATCACAATAGCTTCAGCTTGTTTGGAGTTTCGCTGACTCACTCTGTCTGTGCCTGTCACTCAGCCCACTCCTGCTAACATCCTGAAGCAAACTGAAAGGAACAAGATGCTCTGTTCATTTACCACCTGGACTGATGGAGTAACTGACAAACTCTGTGCTCTTCAGTGGCTTGCTAAATTTGGTAAATATAGCCCTTTGCCTATAATCTGCCATGCTATTATTTAGTTACTAGAGTACTTGCTTTAAATCAGTGACTCTCAAACGTTTTCTCGTCTGCCCTACTGCAGAAGCTAAAAAACTTCAAGGCTTTTAATCAGTGAGCCAAAAGAATACATGTAAATGGTAAATAGTCTGGTTCTTATATAGTCCTTTTCTACTCTACTCTACAACTCATTCACCCATTCACGCAAACAGTTCTATACTTTCTATGCATTGCAACTTGGAGTTAGTATCTCGCCCAAGAATATTTTTGCCTGCAAAGTGGAGCAGCCAGGGTTTGAACCATTAACCTTCCAATTAATAGATTAACTGCTCTCCCTCCTGCAATAAAGCCAGCCATGTAGTAATATGTGTAGTATTGAAGTTTAATTTAAGTAAAATAATATCCAGGATTATAGTTATTTAAGCTGCTTTCACTTCAAATTTCTGCTCTGCTCCACTTTTGGGGCCTCCCCCACAGTTTGAGAACCACTGCCTTAACCAAGCAACATCTGGAAAAATGTCCTATGTTATTTTGTGCGCCTAAAGAGAGCAAGCTCAGTGTTCTTTGAAGTTATGCTCATTAATTGTTAATTAATTGTAAATGTTTGCTTGAGAAATTTGGACAGTAAAAAAAAATCGATTCAATCATCAAAATATCTCTAATATAGGAAGTAAAGGCATCTTAGGTAGTAAAGGTTTAAAATATACACACACACACGCACACACAAACAATTGAACCCAGAAGGCTCATTACTAGCACATCATCACCTACAATGTGACTGCTTCTGTTTTCATTCGATCTTCTGATTATCCTTTGCCTGAAGGGATATGACAGCGTGGTACATGAATTGTGCTTTATTGATCCCAGAGGGGAAAATTGCATCACTAAAGCAGCATTTACACAGGAGGACACTCCTCTGATTAATAAAAAAAAAGTGTATCAAAGACAGAAAAAGGTAAGAATAAGAAGCATAAAAAGTGGCAGATGAGCATAAAAAAAAAGTTTTATTATATTGTTAGGGCAAAATATATTTAATACAGATATAGTGCAGTATACACATTATTTATGTATAAAATACATGTGAAAATGTCAGCAAAAGCATGTGAGAGGCATTTGAGATAAACAGAATAAAACCATGTGTGAATAAGGGAGAGAGTGAGCTTTTGATAGTCATTATGTAAATGCAGTCTTTTTAGAATTTCCATTTAACAGAAGAATACATATATTATATAAAGTGTTTTCGAATGTCTTCTGGTCATGTCATTGCAATGGCTGATTTTCTTACATCATTAAGTTCTGTTCAGTAAAGAAGCAGAAATGACAGCTCAAGTTTTATGTGATATCATGTAGTGTGGTTTGGTTAGATTTAACTGATAGTGGCTTAGCAGCAGTTAATCTACAGCTACGACTGCATGAGATCACAAACTGACACCTGTTTGCTTCAAAGCTGCTGGAAAAAAACATTTATCTCATTAAAATGGGTTTATATAGGATTTTTGTTAGTTACAGTAGTTTCATATTAATGGAGAGAAAGATGATATCAACAAAAAAATTTAAATAAAAATGTTATTATCATTGAGAGAAATCAATATTTGATCCCCAAGCAAAACACGATTTAGTACTTGGTGAAGATACCCTTGTTGGCAAGCACAGCAGTAAGATGTTTTCTTATATTTGGTCAACAGGTTTGCACACATCTCAGTAGGGATTTTGGCCCACTTCTCTTTACAGAAACTCTGTACCGGTAAATCCTTTAGGTTTCTTTGCCATTCCATGACCTTAATGACTTTGTTTTTGAACTCCTTTCTTGCCTTGGCGGTATATTTTGGGTCATTGTCATGCTTCAAGACCAATTAATGACCCATCTTCAGTGTTCAGGCTGGGAGAATGAGGTTCTCATCCATAATTTTTCAGTACATGGCCCAGCCAACTGGCTTCTCAATGCAGTGAAGTAGTTCTGTGCTCTTAACACAAAGCAGTCCTAAAGCATAATGTTTCCACCTCCGTGCTTGACTTTGGGGATGGTGTTCTTTGGGTCACAATCAGCATTTCTCTTTCAACTCCACGGATCGAGTTGATGCCAGAGAGCTCAATTATGTTTTCATCTGACTGCAGCACATCCTCCCAAGCCTTCTCTGAATCATTTAGATGTTCACTGACAAACTTAAGGCAGACCTGTACACATGCTTCCTTGATCAGGAGCACACAGTCAGTGTTGCAAGATTTCAATAGTGTATTACAAATGGAGCTACAGACCAAGAGTAATTTAAAGTTGATTTATGTTTTTTTCCATTTTCAAATAATCACACCAACAGTTGTCACCTTCTCACATGCTGTAGGTCTTGTAGCCCATTCCAGCCTTATACAGGCCTTGTCCCTGATGTTTTTTTGAGCCGCTCTTTGGTCTTGGTGGAGAGGTTGGCATGGAAGAAATTGATTCTGTCGAGTTAAGAAGCGAGTTAAGATCAGGAGTATCTGTGATTGATTGGTTGTAATTCATGTGCTACATGGCCACACAGCCAGTCTGGAGCCAGAATTTTGTCTGGGTTGTAGGGGATCAAACATATATCTAATTCAGTGACATGCTCAATCAATTTGTAACTTTGATGTAATGTGTTTTTTCTAGCTTTTTGTTGATATTCTGTTTTGATCTATTAAAATGAAACTACCATACAAATTATGTCATTCCTTTGTAGGTGAGCAAACGTACAAATTCATCAGAGGATTACATAAATACTCACTGTCACTGTACATAAAGGTAAATAAACATGGGCTATAAGCACCAGAATCCAGCAAGCTGAGTCAGGCTGATGCCACTACAACAGGATTGTGGGTGTGTAGAGCTGATGGCAGCTGGATGGGAAGGGCTCCTGTTATAGTCACTGCTACAACACAGAAAGAGCAACCTTTTGTTGCTGTAGAGAGGAGATATAGACCATACTACAGCTGTTTAGAACACACATCTGTCACAGAAATTAGGGGCAGGCGCCAGTGCATCATGCGGGTATCTGAAAGTTGTCCTTATATATATATTGGCTTACATTGTTACTGACACACTAAGTCTGGGGTGACTAACCCATATTATTTTATAGGCACCATGCAGCTCAGGTGTGCTGGATGAATAAAATCACTGCAAACCATAATAAAAGGTTTAATTTATTTTGCTATTAGCAGATAATAAAAACACCTTCTGAAAATATTCCAATTTAATGATCCATGCATTTACAAATCATGTTCAAGCCCAGGCAGAAATATATCTTATTAAAGGGGTCCATAAAATAAACAAAAGCAAAATAGAACATATTTATGATAAAAAAAAAAACATTTTTTAAAAAATATGTTTCTATATGTTCATATTAGACGTTCTCAAACCTTTAGTGTTTAGCATGGAGTTGATTACTTGCCCAATTACTGTGTGGTGGACAACAACGCCCCCTGCAGTGTAAAGATAATTAAGCTCTGCAGGCTATTCTGAAAAATAAAAAAACTAGTGACATGTACATTAATTCACAACACGATTAATTAGCATATTATGCATGTTATGTATTGTTTATGCACTTGTGAATGTCCCTAAGTGTGTATTTCCCATTAGCTGCAGGCAGTTCGTCATAGCATTAAGTTATATAATTACTGGTTTTGCCACCTTTATCTTTTTTCTGTGACTCTTTACAAGGAAGCTATTAGATTCCCTCCAGATATCCAAGGCAAATTTCTTGTTAAAATTTTAATCCTTAAAAGCCTTTGTTGTCATGGCTGGATTATTAAAAAACAAGACTAACCCTCAGTCTAACATTCATACACGATGTGCACTGGTTGTGTTTTTAATAATGTAGCTGCAATAATAGAGTTTTTTCTTTTTTTCAAACCACACAGCAGACTTTATGGGTTCTTCATTGTGGATAGTATTAGCTTTTCTATGCATCAGGTGCACCTGATGGTGTTTTATCTGCTCCAGGTAGCTTTTCTTGCATAAATAGAGTTACAAAATACAGCAATAAAAAGTTATGGACGACTGTCTAAAGCTCAAACTAGACATTTAGATGTTTTGTTTTTTCAATTTTGAGACGCACAGTTTTATTTTGTTTCCTCTCAATTAAAGAAAAACAGACAACCGGGCAAACAACTGGCTGTCTGATTTAAAAAAAAAAAAAGTTAAATAGATATCCCGAAAGAACATTCACTTAATTTTGTTCTGAGCTCGTTATCAATAGCAGAGAGTGATTATCCTCAGCAGCACCTTTCGCCTTCTGCCTTGTATTCATGAGGTTTATTCATGAGTTTCTTGTCATGCAAACCTTATGTAAACCTTCAGATGAGAAATAGAAACTCTGCTTCACCTGAGGTCAAACGCAGACATATTACCACCTTGTGTGATTATGTGGCCACAGTCGATGAGAGTGTGAGGGGAGCCAGCCTCATTAATGTGCTCAGGTATGCCACATAATGAATAATAGATAACACCTTCAGGTGGTTCTTCTATTTTTTTCCAGTCTCTTCTGGATATCCATTCACTTGAAAGGAACATATAAAAAGTTGTTTGAGTTTTGTTTAACATTATTATGAGATGTTGAGAAATGTGCTCATTGTGGTATATTTTATGGAGGTTCTCTATTTTTAGAAGCAGCATATTTGTTTCCTGGTATTCTCTGTTTACTGTGGTGTTCTTCTACTTTTTATATTGTCAACAAGTCTCTCAATACTTTTGAGCTTTAATACCCTGACTCAGTCCAAGCAAAGCAATATTTATACTGAACCCATAATTTTTCCTAAAAAGATATGATAATGTTACTGTGGAAATGTTAGAGAAATGTTATGTTTCACTGCTATTGTGAGCTTCAGGTGTACACGCTGAATAATTATAAAAACATTATAATATTTGGAATTGAGCAAAAATATGAAAACTTTTTATGGCCACTGTGCTGATAGAGTATTACAAACACGACAGAGTTTTTAGATAATATTAGTATAGAATATTTTGTTATATAATTTATAATAAATGTACACCCTTCTATTCTATATTAAAGTATAGAGTAATAGAGATATACTGACCTCCTTAAAGAAACTCTCAGAATCAAATCTTAGGAGCTTATTGGAACTATTACAGCTTATATTCTTGTGCGCTAACAGTTTTAAATCAGCCTCCAGGAGTACAACACAACTTTCGGTTCTTAATAGACTTCTATCACATTCAGTGCAGGTCTGATCACTGGCACTGCTGTCAAGCAAGCCAAAAGAAAGAAAGAAAGAAAGAAAGAAACCACAATTTCCACCCCTCTTGATCTTCACAAGCTAATGAGAGCTAAAATCCCCCAGCCCTTTCCCTTGTTGCTAAAAGCCTCTTTGTTGTCATGGCAACTGGCTCTCATCCCTCTGTTTTTTTTCTCTCTCTGTCTGAATTGTTTGGATGCCTTTATTCCAGTCTCTCCTATTCAAGGCTCTAAACATGCTGCTGTGGAGCTTCACACATTTCAACTGATGTGATTATATTTTAGTATTAGTGTGAATGTGATCTTAAAACTTAAAAAAAAAATGCCAGCAGTGAAAGAAACGGTTATTGGTGTCTTGTAAACTTGCATCACTGACTGTATATATACTTTGGGGACACCACAAAGCTGTTGCTGTCTTTACTGTATCTTGAAAGACTACTAAATAAAGACTGATACATGGGAATCAGAGGTGCAGATTCTCCTAATCACCATCATTTTTAGAATTAACATTATATTTTATTCAGTTTTAGTTTTTAAATTTATTATTAGTAGTTTATTGATTTAGTTAAAAAATCTCATTGAGATTAAAAATCTCATTTCCAAGAGAGACCTGGCGTCATGGCAGCAAAAGTCTAAAATACATGTACCACATAAGTACATAACAATTAAACAAATACAATATCCCGTACAAACATGTTAAAAATATACAAAAAACAATCAATTAAGAGCGACATTAAAAACAATCACACTGACTAAAATAATTATTTTCTCATCAGTTGACCCTATAAACTAATAAGGAACCTGCTTACTGAGTTCACAGACTCAGTGAGCATGGGGCATTTTCCTGTGGACTGCTATATAAACGCAGTTGTTTTTGCAACTTCCAGTTAGTGCTAAAACTTGCTTTCTTTCTATTGGCCTGCAGAGGGCGACTCCTACTGACTAAAAACAGTGTCAATCACTAGTTTGTTTTTGTAGTTTCCTATTAAATCCAAGCTGATCTTGATTTTGTAAATTATAATTCCATCCAACATCACGTGTCTCTTAGGGTGGGCTACCTTGCATTGCTTGCGACATCTGGGTTGCTATCAAACAGGAACCCACGAAAAGAATCGCTAACTGAGATAAATGACCCAAAATTATCTGTTTGGAAGCTGCAATAAGAACTGGTTCATTCCTAAGGAAGGCTGGTTGAGTGCTTCCTGTTATCACCACCTTTAGCAGAAAGGAATGAAAGGAAACCTGTCTCACAATTAATAGCAACACACAATCAGATCGTTCATGAAATAATATCATCAACATGGCCCACAAGTGACACAGATTATACAAATGTCACGTTTTCCATTTCTTGCCATAACCTGCTGATGTGTTTTGAATATTCAGGTAATGTTAAACTCAAAATGCTCTCTAAACCAACATTATGAGCGCTATTACTATACATACTATCATATATTACTATGTACTTCCCCATTAAAATGATCAAAGTGAATTGGTGGATCACTATAGCTCAGTTTGCATTAGTTAAACATGCTGCTTTTTAGCCTTTAAGATTTTCTTTAATTAGCCTTCACAGAGTCAGGAGTTATACTGGATGGTCTCTTCAGCATGAATGAAAAATAAGAGTGGACAGGATGAGAAACTAATCTCAATTTATCAAACCTTTCATTTCACTTTTAAGGTTATGTACTCCCTTATACTTTAAGATTTTAGCCTTGTTAATGAAGTGATATTTTTCACTTGTGGTTCTTTTTAAAAAGACCACCACGTTAGCAACTCATGTGACTTCTCCATTGACCTCAAGGATACAAGGATGGAGTTCTATAGCCATATTATTTCATGTACAGTCTATGGATAAATCCAAAGGAAAACCTTTTAGAGTGTTCTTACCAGAGTTTAAGAACATAAAGGAATAAGACATTTAATTGTTTTTGTACAGTTGGCATAAAAAGAGTCCTAAGGTGGAAAATGCAGTAGAGATTGCTTTGTTTTGTTTTAATGATGGATTAGCAGCTTATGTCATGTTGTTACTGTGACTCATTTGCGGTGCTAAGGGCCAAATGAAGCTGCTAACTGATATTTGCAGGTGTTCAGTCTGTGGGGCTTTCAGAGTGCGGCTCTAATATATGCAGCTCATTAACACGTGTTTTGACTTGTGGAGAATGGGTTAGATACTAATTTTCTCCCAACTTTTCACTGTATGCGCGCAGAAGTGGAAAACTTTGTTTCTGGGACGAGCTAGTTGTTGGTCTACACCAGTCTCTAAGTCTTGCTGGCCACATCTCAGGAGATTTTCTTTGTTTGCTGATTCTTTTGATTGAAAATGTATGAATTCGTTTAACATTTCATTTGGCAGCAGCATATAAATATTGATGTCTTAGATTGTTTGATTTCTCCCTCTGACTTCAAATGACAGAAGTCTCCCAAATAGCACACCCATAAAGTTGACCATTTGCATCTTACCTAATGCATGACTAATCGATCCGTAGGACGCTCATCAGTCATGCTGTCAGGCAGATTACTCCTGGCTTGCTGTAATTGGTTTATACATAAGTCTTGTGATGCATGTAGGTGTGTGGGCACATCATCAAGTAAGCAATCATCTGTCACAAGTGGGTGTTTTTACCGCTCGCATGTCTTTCAACATTAAATGAAGTGTGCCGCAGACGTGGTCACCATCAATGACAATAAGACTGAGGCGTGAGGTGAGATGAATTGCAGCGTTTGAAGTGAACAGATGTCTCGCTTCAAAAAGGGGCATAACAAGTCTGAAATAATGTGGAATAATCACATTTTGAGTGTGGCCATTAGCTTACTCTCCTGATCTTTTTTCTTTTAATTGCAAATTGCAATTAACACCAAATTACTAGTGCTGTCCCACTGCTTCACTTTGTGCCACTAAATAGCCATTTATACATTTCTGTCCTAATTACATGGTTTGGGTTCCTGTGAAGTTAACTATGCTGCTTTAATTGTGGCACGTGCCATTTAAACTGTTCAGTAATGTCATAGCGACCTCCATATAGTGGTTTGCAGGTTCACCTGACAAGTGAAAGATTCCCGGTTTGATCCTGGGAGGAGGCAGCAGTCCCTTTGGGGTTGTGTCAGGAAAAATCATCCAAATCAAACATGCAGAGCTACCTGCTGTGGCAACCCCTAGGGAATAAGTAAGAAGCTGACCACATGTTACGATTAACTAACACAACATAAATGCACTGTCATTATAAATGGCTGGCAAGGGCTTTGTTATGCCTTGTGTTTCCTTAGTTTTAAAGTTTAGAATTGATGTAGTTAACTTTTTCTTTTGTGCATCCTTAAGTTCACTCGCTTTACTCACTTTCCTTTAGAACTGCCTTAATTGTTCATGGCATAGATTCAGCAAGGTGATGGAAACATTCCTAAGGGTTTGGTCCATATTGACATGATAGCATCATGCAGTTTCTGCTCATCCATAATGCAAATGTAAACAGTTTAAACTTCTTCTATCTACATGCCTAAATGCAATGATTTGCTGCCTTGTCATTGGCTAATTATATGTGTACAGGCTCTACTTTAAGGTTATGGTTCCTGTGAAGTATCTACACTGCAGATGGTAGGGATGAAGTAACTAGATATATTTATTTTGCGGAAACACAAAATCTTCATGAGACGGTCTCCCTTAATGAATTTAAGATAAATTTGAATGACCTGGAGGCACTTTTAAGTTGATAGTCTCTGATGTTTCTCTATTTCACATGTTTTTCACTGTGTGGATATTCTTTGTATAACTGTTGTGTAACCACTGCTGATTGGCCTGCTGCCTAGCTTGGCCGGGACAAAAGAGACCGAAATGTCAAG
This sequence comes from Mchenga conophoros, assembly GCF_057382185.1. NCBI lineage: Eukaryota > Metazoa > Chordata > Actinopteri > Cichliformes > Cichlidae > Mchenga > Mchenga conophoros. The sequence continues at coordinate 19,799,455 of NC_140540.1, forward strand.
AGTCATGTTTTCCTGATTAAATAAAGATTAAATAAGTAAAAAATACATTTTGTAGCATTAAATTTAGCTGCTGTCGAAGACAGTTTATAAATGATTTATTAGAAAATATTTAGCAACCGCTGAAAAAAACTACTATATAAATAGTGCCTTGGATTGCTTTCTGTGATAGTAAACTGATGTTATTCATCCAGAAGCATGCAGTTAAAAAGACTAATGCGACACCTGGTCTTCAACACACTTCAAAGTGGAATATCAAGTAGACAAACTGAAAGTAGGTTTTGTCCTCCATTTACTTGTTTCAAACTGAGACGAGGTCACAAGGCCCAGTAGACTCTCAGCCTCTTGCTGTGCTGTTGTCTGAAAGAGTGAGTAGAGCTGTCAGTCACACAGGAGTCCAAGAAACTGTCCAGCTGCTAAAAAGGTGGCGTTTCTCACAAGTTCTACAACACTCAAGAGACTCAAGACTCAATATGTCGAGTAATGTCCACAGATACCTGTCGTCTCTGAGCACATAAACACACAAATGCATTTTCAAAATTGAAATGACATTTTGTGAAAAGTGAGAGCCAGACAATTTTAAAAGTCCTTTTTAAATGTTTGAAAATAATTTTGACATTTCTGTAATTTAGTGTTTTTTAATGGCTTATTTTATAAACCTGGTTCACTAAAAGCTCTAGCACTGAAGAAGAAATTCTGCAGTGCAGACTGGGATTATTAGCTAATTAAAACAGTTTCATAAAAACACACTGACATCGCTTTTCTTTTCTTGCATATCCTAAATTGCTGCAGAAAACATCAAAATGAAGGTCGGAGACCTTGTTATTTTATATATGATTAAGATCTTAAAGGGCACCCACTGTTGGCAGTGAAAACGGCATCCTCTCTGGCACTTCACCTCATTATACCGTGTTACGGTTTTTGGCATCCTCTGGCTTTCTGCCTGTTATACCTTGCTATCTTGTGAAGTCTCTTTGTAGTGTAGTCCTCTCAGTTGTGCCAGTATGCTTAAGCATTTCAGTTCACTACTCAGGTATAAAGCATGGAAAATCTCATTTTGAAAAAAACAATTAGCGGGAAATTTAATATGAGGGACCAATTTTGGCAGAATTACAGTAAACATTAACTAGATTGTTATGATTATTGGTGCGTATCCTTGATGTACATATGGGAAAACTCTAATATGCTCTTAAATCCAGTATAATGCAAAATCAGCTTTGGTACTGAAGGGATAAAGTGGTGAGGGAGTGAAATTTGGTATTGGTATTGTTTTTTTCTTATTTTCTCTACTGGTCATGAACCTTGGCCTCAAACACAGAGTTTTCATTGGCTTCTGCTTCTTTACTTTCTCAAAAAACTCCTTTGAGCAGCCTGTATGAGTCTGGCTTCATTACCAGCAACTGAAAATCAACCATGAAACCTTTCCTAAGGGTTGCTACTTAACAAAGCTTACAATTGGCTACAGCAAGCTGATGGGGGAAAAATTATGTTGGGCAACCTAGTACTTGCAGACATAAAAGGCCGGGGGAATTAGACAACAAAAAGAATAAATGGGGTCTTTGCCTGCACGATTTTACCCTGCTGTATAGTGTGGTAGAAATTACAGCTCGTTTTTCTCTGTGCTGCTGTTCTGCTACAATATCTCAGACTGCCAGGCCTCTCTGTATTTTGATGTCTCTGTTTTTGTTTGTGTGTGTTGCTGCAGACTACTTAACGTGCTCTGCTGTAATCTGGACACCTTTCTGCTGTTGGAGAGCCAATATAACATCTGCTCCATGTTGCTGCAGAGTCAAATGCGGAACGTCACTGACCCAGACTCCAGTGAGGGGTATGAACTCATAAACACATGCTTAAAAATTTATGGCAAGTTATTTAAGAGTTTAGTCCATTAATATTTGAATGATAACACAATTTTTGTAATTTTGCTTTTGTACATCAACATCAACAATCAAGAAAGCCAATCATTTTCGGAGGCTCAGTTTACTCCACATTTAACTGAGAAGCAGCTTCAACCATGAGAGGTCTGTCCATTGTTATTCCAAGAAAAATTAAGCAAAATAAAGGCTCTTTAGTCAGGTAGCTGTTGACTTGAATCAATCACTCAAGTCAGTATGAGGTCCCGTGATGTGTTGATTCACATCACTGATTCACCATTGGGCTAGAAATCCAAAATGAATCTAACAGAGACAGAGCGAGTAAGAACTTTAGAATTGGAAAAATATACATATTGTTAAAATTAAGGAATTTCACAATACAAATAGATAATGATCCAGAGCACACTGTAAAAAAAAACACCAAAAAAGAAGGCATAAAAATTGGATGCCCTTCAATGGTCAGTTTAGTCACCCCTTGTCAATCCAAGCATGCTTTTCAGTTATTAAATACAAAACTCAAAGCAGAAAGACCCACAAACCAGCAACCACTTAAGGTGGTGCTGAATTTGTGGGCAAAATTTGGGACAGTGTTAAAAAATGCCTAAAATTTATAAACTGTCAACTCCAAACTAAGTCTGTACTTAAATCACATCTTGATTGTTTGACTTACAAGACACCGTGGTGGTGTAGAACATTATAAGGATTGTGTCATTGTCTCAATATTTATGGACCTAACTGTTTCATTTTTTTATTGTTCATAATTGTTGATAATTCTCTTCAGTCTTTTTAACAGGTGTTTGTTTAGCTTTTGTTAAACTGAAGTACTAGTTTGTATTTAAGTTAGTAATGATAGAATATATTAATAGTTAATTACTAATATTATTACTTATTGCAGTTCATATACTATGTTGTTGTTTATTTTTTTCTGCGCTTGAAATCTGAGTCAAAAGTATAAACAATTCAGTATTTAAAAAACTAAAACCAACATTTGAGTTAGCTTCTAGTGAGTTAATGAGGCTAGCTCGCCTTTTAAAGTACGAAAACTTTCTCATTCAGAGGTGTAATATAATATGATTTTTTTTCAGTTACCACCCACATCTCCTTGTTACATAGAATAGAATACAATAGAATAGAATAGCCTTTTATTGTCATTGTATATGTACAATGAAATTCTGGGCGCTCTACCCCAACTGTGCATGGAAAAGAAATATACATAGTAGGATGGCAAGAATAATAACAGACAAGATGAGTATATACAAACAAGAAGAATATATACAAATCAGGAAGAAGGCACACAAAAGGGAGGGACATCTTTCAGTGTTGGTGACACACATTTACTAGGTCCTGAGAAATAATGGTCCTGCTTTAGAGATCTAAAATGTCTACGTTGTGATGCTGGAAAGGTGGCTTTACATCTCATTTGACTCTTTGTGTTTACTTTTGTATGCATTCACTGGTTACATTCATGCGTTAAACACAACTTGGTAAGGTTTAGACTGTTTGTTTAGGTTAAGAAAGAAGTTGTGATTTAGGATTAGAGCATGCACCTAATCACTAATGGGCAGGGTACAGGTGAAAAAGGAAACTGTGTTCATAAATGACATCCCAGTGGACAAAGCAATGCTTACTGGCACCCCAGGACTTGGGAGACGTCACCTCTGGAATTAAAAAATTGCCCTAACCTAAATTCTTTCTTATGGCAAGCAGAGGGTGACTACTGTGCCATTCAAAACCAAATAAATCTACAAGAAAATTGCATTGTTGCTTTAATATGACCTTAGCAGACATTTTCCCAATGAGCTTACATTCTCAGTCGCTACTTGAAAGCCATGTTTTATGAGCCCAGAATTGAGTGAAATAGATGATAAAACAGTCAGTCAGGGCTCCAAAACAGGACTTTACAAATCACTGAGTGGTGTCACAGTGGTTATAGTAGCCATCATTTATCTACAGTCTATGAGCTTACTGTAAAATTCAAACATACGATGTACAATAATTTCAGGAAAAGCATGTTTACTTGAAATCTGAAGAACTCCAACAACAAAAAGCGCTAATAGCGGAAGTTGTTTCATAATCTCTCTATGCCCACTCGGCTGTCACAGTCACTCTCATATTTGAAGGTTTTTTGTTTCTCTGTGAATCACTTCGATATGACAGAACACTTTTGAAATTAATCAGTGCTCAGGATGAGAAATTGTTTGTTTGCCTTGTGACAAATAAAATAAAATAAAGCAGAAAGAAAGGGAAAAGGCCCTTTCCGAGAGTTTATATTCAAGAGCCCTTTTCTGTTGTTCATTTCTGGCAGAGTCATTGCTGTTGGTTTGAATGGGAATGGCCCTGAAATGCCAGCTCGCATGGCATGTCTGAGTGCTAGCTCAATTTTTGAGAGTGATGAGTCGTTAATTCATCCTTCCATCTCCTGATCTCTTTTCCTCTCTTTTTCTCATTGTTATTATGAGCGTACTATTTCTTTTCTATCTCATTCTCATCCCTTTCCTTCTTCTCCATTCAGTGTCATCTAAACGTAACACATTTTTGGCATTTCATGACTGACTTTTTCTGTTGTAGCTCTTTTGCCCGTCTCTTTATTCATATTTTGCTTCTGACCTTTTCAGTATGAATAACACCAGGATTTATCAATCATTTTCTTTTACTACACTTCTTTTAGCCACGAGGGTGTATATATTTTTTTTTTCTCGTGCTTAAAAATGTATGCAAATTCCCTTTTGTGCCAAGCAGGCACCCAAAAAGAGCACCATATAAGAGAACAGTCCTTTTTATTACTCATTTCAAGTCCAAATTGCTGCAGCTGTTAGAACTATCCAGCATGGCTGACACCCTTCGATCCTGAAGTGCCTTTATAATTGGAATATTCTCTGATCTAATCGGAATTTGTAACTTGAAAACCCTGCTATCTTTTCTAACTTGCCTCACAGCAGTGTACAGTTTAAGTTATTGAGAGGCTTCAAACTCTGTGTAAAGTACTTCACAGGACTTAAAAACACATAGAGTGACTTCCAGTGTGGTTCCATTTTCATTTGAAGGGCAATCTTGCCTTGGAATGTTATTGGCAGTAATTGCACATGCCATGTGGGCATAATTGGCCAAAAGTTCCTTTTATATTTATATATGTTTTCTCTTTAAGTCATAACTAGAAATACCTATGATATACAAACTACTGAAGATGCATGACATCAAGGCTGATTTCCATGCTCATTGCTGAGCTCTTCTTTAACCTCCCTTTAAAGAGGGTTTGCTAAACGTCCGGAAACTTAACTTGATTTAATAAATGTCAGTAAAATAACCTCCAGTCTTCTCTGTTCTTCTCAGGACTATCATCATAGACAGTCTGTCAGTGGAGAGGAACCATGTGCTGGTTCGTGTTAGTGTCGTTGGAGGACCATCTGAGAGGAGGCTCCCTCCTCGAGACTTGCAAGAGGTGAGCTTTCCTTTGAATTGCATGGAATTAGTCATACCTTTCTACATGCTGATTTGACTGTTGCTGCCACTTAAAATTGGTTTTTTGTTTTGTTTTTTGTTTTGTACAAAACTGGCCCACTGGCCCTGGCTAACCCTTCTCACCAGTTTTTTGTAGTCAGCTTCTGATTGCAGAGTGAAGTCAACAGGAAAAAAAGTTACAGTGGATTCAGGGAAAGAGAGGACCTACTGGGCCAGTAACACTGCTGTTGTTTTTTTATTGTTTCATAGGATCATCTTGTCCTTTTTTTTGTTTCACAGCCAGTAAACAAGGACACCGCAGAACTCAAATACACAACCTGCAGCTAGGAGGTTACAGTTCAAAAAAGGCACACTTTAGTGGGCAACAAAGGTTTAGGTACACAGCAGATCAGACAGGGGAAAAACAGAGACAGGACCCAGGGAGAGCAGGCACAGTAACACTAAATGGCCCGGCAGCTTTGAGTATAAAAAACCATACGAATAATAACAAAGGGACAACATAAGCTGAGACTTGACTTGTTTTTATTTTTCCCTTCACCATTCCTCAAACTCAGTATTCCCTCTGGTCACAATCCGTGCAAAAACCCATCCCTCCACTTCTGTTCTGCACTTCTGCTACTCACAGTTTATTACAGATGAAGTGTCCTACTGATTACCATCAGAGCTTCAGTTGTTTGAAGCCTGCAGGTTTATTTGCTTATTTACTCAGCATATTTTGGGATAGAAATAAATTATTTAGGTGTTGTTTATGCAGAACTGAAAACAGGAACTAATTTATGCTGAGGTCAAGGAGAGGATATGAAATATAATTTGGAAGAGGGGGAAGGTGTAAATTGTTTCCGTCGTGTTTCACAGGTCTCTCTTATGCCCTTCCCCTGTTACTTGTAGAGAATATAAGAAATAGAAAGCTGTTAAATAAGTTCTTAATTTGTGTGAAGTCTTCAAAACGAATAAAACAAGTTTTTTAGAGGCATGAAATTAAGTGATTCACTGTAAGTGGTACAAGTCTACTCCAAATGTTTAGAGCTGAGCCGTATATATTTTGTGTTCTGCTTCTTTAATGTAACAGCAGAGCTAGACGTGTTATGTTGGGATCAGGCCTAAAAACATACTGGCAGCAAAGTTACTTTATAAAATGAGCAGAGAGGTTTACAGTCAGACATCAGTATAAAAGCAAAACACTGAGCACAAAAGCCTCTCTGCAACTTTACTCAGCTGTGCACACATGCAGAGATCTGCAACATCAAACATCAACTATTTTCTTTTGTATCTAGTATCGTATTACATAGCATAACGTTACATTCATTAAAATGCAATGTAATTTAGGATTTTAAAGAAACTGTTTAATGCTGTGAGTCAAATTCCCCAAAAATCCCAAAAAAGCAATAACGAACAAACGAAAAATACAGTTGTATTGTGACAGCCCTCTGCCCTGCCTGCTGTGTGTGTCCATCTGTATTGTTTTGCTTGTTCCTTTAGTTTGAGTTAATTAGCACAACTGGGAGCACCCGGTCAGTCTCCTTGGGGCATTTAAAAGCTGGCTTTTGCTCTCTGTCCATCCACCCAGCACCGTGCTATCTTTTTGGTTGGCTTTAGTCTGATTATTTTAGGTTATACACTCACAACACCACACACCTACCATCCAAACACTCATCCATCTGTTGACACACTGATAAAGCTGACTAGACACCTTATAAAGTTAACTGTGATTGTTTATTTTTGGTTGATAAATTGTGCAGTTTTTAATGTGCCTCTCCCATTACTTATCATGGCTCATGAGCCGAACCATGACAGACACTCTGAGGAACCCTGTCTTATACTTTTTAAGAAAGTGACTAGAGGTGCACTCAAATTGAATGTCCATGAATTTAATTAAACCCAGCTTGGTAGTTTTTGTGTAACCTTGCTGGCCAGCAAACAGGATTGAAAACTTACCTCTCCATCAGCTTCCTAATAATGTAAGGACACAGAAATTTAAAGGCTCGCTTTGTTACCTACAGTAACAGCAAGGTCATGTGGGGTTTGTCTCTATGCCTTCAAGTGCTCCTGTTTCCTGTCATATCCCCCCCCAAAACAAACAAACAAACAAACAAACAAACAAACAAACAAGGTTTGGAGGCCTATCTCCACCCACCACCACTTCCCCTGCCGGTGGCGGACTCCCTCAGGTGTCGGTGTGTTGGTGGTTCTTTGTGTCTGGGGGTGGGCGTCCGGGTACACACCGGCTCACTCCTTGGCGGCCGCTTGTCGGGGCCTGGGGCCTGGGGCCTGGGGCTCGCTCGGGCCCCTTTGGAGGTGGGGTGCCCCCGGCCTCTCGGCCTACGGCTCGGTCACTCAGGCGCAGCTGGGGGCCGGCGGAGCTCACGGGCGCGTCACTGCAACTCCCCCTGACTTCTGCTCCGCGGCTGCTGGGCGAGCCCTCATCTGGGACTCTCCTCAGCTCTTACTGGGACAGTGGCGCGGCTGCCCCTCTGTTGGTCTTCCATGGTCTCTTGTGTTCTGGGGGCCTCTGGATGTCTGGAGTTTTGATCTCCTCCATACCCGCTTCACACCCTGGAGGACGGGGCTGTGGCCCCCCCGCACTCCCTAGCAGATCATTACATGGAGAAACCTTTGGAATGCAAGCATGCTGATCCACACAGGTATGCACACATGGGTATTCACAGACGCGGACTAAAGCTTTCTTGGCTGCTGCCTCAAAGCACACTGTGCGCTGTCTATCTTGCGTGCTGCACAATATCGTTTATTACTTAGTAAATACTGATATCTATGACTAGCTAGTTTATTGTGATGGTGCTTTGTTTTCTCTATTATTATGTTGCTCTTTGTTGTTTGCTGTCTCCTCTGTTTGTTTTTGTTTGTTTGTTTGTTTGTTTTTTTTTCTCCATACAGGTGACCCAAGAGTTTTTTTTTTTTTTTTTTGTCTCTCTTCCCCCCCCTTCTCACCGTCTCTTCTCCCCTTTGGTTTTCTTTCTTTCTCTCCCCCTCTCTCTCTCATTCATTCCCCCTGTCCTATTTATTAAAAAAAAAAAAAAAAAAAAAAAAAAAAAAAATGACAAAGGATGAACTGAAGCTCTGCCATCACGTAATGTCGCATACTGCTGTTTCTGATGTCATTTAGAAAAAAGAAAAAAAAAAAAAAAAAAAAAAGCTGGCTTTTGCTCTCTGTCCATCCACCCAGCACCGTGCTATCTTTTTGGTTGGCTTTAGTCTGATTATTTTAGGTTATACACTCACAACACCACACACCTACCATCCAAACACTCATCCATCTGTTGACACACTGATAAAGCTGACTAGACACCTTATAAAGTTAACTGTGATTGTTTATTTTTGGTTGATAAATTGTGCAGTTTTTAATGTGCCTCTCCCATTACTTATCATGGCTCATGAGCCGAACCATGACAGACACTCTGAGGAACCCTGTCTTATACTTTTTAAGAAAGTGACTAGAGGTGCACTCAAATTGAATGTCCATGAATTTAATTAAACCCAGCTTGGTAGTTTTTGTGTAACCTTGCTGGCCAGCAAACAGGATTGAAAACTTACCTCTCCATCAGCTTCCTAATAATGTAAGGACACAGAAATTTAAAGGCTCGCTTTGTTACCTACAGTAACAGCAAAGTCATGTGGGGTTTGTCTCTATGCCTTCAAGTGCTCCTGTTTCCTGTCATATCCCCCCCCAAAACAAACAAACAAACAAACAAACAAACAAACAAACAAACAAACAAACAAACAAACAAACAAACAAACAAAAAATGTCATTTAGCACTTCAGGTTTGGCTGTAGCGGCAACTGTGATCCTGAATAGTTGTCTGTCTCTGTAATTGACTAGCCTGCCAATAGTGTAACAATATCATGCTGCTCACATATTCATTACAAGTTCTCAAGCTGCATACAGATTGTGTGCCATTCCAATTTTTTCCAACATCTTCAGACAAGCACATCATTGAGTGGTAGACTCAAATACCAACAGGGATTATCATGAGTGTAGGGCACAGACAATTGGATAAAGAGGCCTGCTTTCTAAACTTCATTAACATTTAGAGCATATTATTTTGGCAAGTCACATGCTGAGTTATGACCCAAAAGTTATGGTTCTTCAGAAATAAGTAATGAGAAAAATAATGAATGCGGCACTAAATGGCAGTGGGTTATACAAATAAAGAAATAAATGAAGGAGGAAAAGAGGGGGGAAAAAACAAAGAGGGGGCGAAATAAGTGATGGCACATAAATATAAACAACCATTTTATGAAATGCTACCAGCTCAGAGCAAAACAATTGCTCAGTAATGAATTCATCAACACTGTTTAACTGCACTACGCTATTCATAATTTTCCGTGTTTCAGAAATACTGTCACCATACATTATCATCAGAAAGATAAAGTATATTCCATTGAATTACAAACAAATGCTAGCAGCCCTGCATAATAATGTGTCAAAAATTCAGAAAAACAGCCATAAAATAGTCAGAGTAAGACAAAGAGAATAAATGGAAATAACGTGACTCATGCAAGTCTGAAAAGGACTTGCAGTGCTAATCACCACATCTTAATATGTTTTTGTTATCATGACATTGTAACCGTGTGGATTTAAGCGTAACGTATTAAACATTGTGTGGGCATAAGTGGGCATCAGGTTTTTTTTTTTAATCTGCTTGCTCTAGGGAGAAGGAGAACATCCTTACCCCTGGCCCTGGTTTTCATGCTATCCCGTACCTCGCTGCTACACTTTGGATCCACCAGACATCCTACATACCTCACCGGGTAGGAGGAACATTGATGAACTCACTAATAATATCTTAGTGTTATTGTGATTTTTTTTTTCACCTCTAGTCCTTTGTCTGTCTTCAGACTCTGAGATCAGTGCGTTTCTGTCTTCATGGAAAGATCCAAAGAATGACGGAAGCTGGGTGGAAGCCTGCCGAACGTTGTACTGTAAAGTCATGGCGTCAAAACCCAACGTGTTAACTGGAAAGGGTAAGCTGCTGGCTCTCTGGGTTTCTGTTTCTCCCACATCTAGTTAAACGCATCACATTTCTAATACACTACATTGCCCCCTGTGTTGATTGTAGAAGAGATGCTCTTGCAGCAGTTGAAAAAAGTGCAAATTATCTTTTTACGCTAAAAATGTTTCTCTTAAAGTGTGAGAGAATTTTTTATTTTTAAAAAGTATAGAAAAGCTAACTGAAGGGTCATGAAGAGTACTTCACAAACTGTGCTGGGTATGACTGAGCATTACTTCTTGAGGATTGGTGATAATGTATTTCACGCTATTTCATTCAAACAACAGTACCAGAAAGGAGACTAACTTGTGGATTTTAGAAAGAAATGGCTAGTGGTAAGAGTCACACCAATTAGAACATGTAACAGCTACCGATTTCAGAAATACCTGTGAAGAAGCTCGTCGAATTAATGTCTTTTTTGAACTATTTTGTACCTACAGCTTAATTCACCTTCAGTGTATCTGCACCATTTGCTTTAGCTATTTTTCTTTGCCTCCAGGAATGTGGAGAATGATGACAGATCTCAGTATAATTTCTGTGTAAATTTGGCTGCCACATCAGATTTGCAATTTAAAGAATCTTTTTAAAACAAATGACTGTTGTTGTTTCTTAGTTTCTCCTTAAGGAATATTATTTGACCAAAAAGATGAAAAATGCAGGGTTTAAATTAAAGGAGTCAAACAGTAAGACAAAGGCATATATTAACACTGTGCACCCCATGGAGGATTTCTCTTTTTGTTTGAGAGCACCAGAGTACACAAGGAAGAAAAGAGTGTGAAATGCTGGTGGAGTGGATGGTTTGATTGTGAGTGTTTTGTGGATCAGGGATGAGGGGACACATTTAAATTGTAGATGGGAATACCAATGAGCTTACTGGCTGAAAAAGTTAACTTTAAGTTTGTTCTCAGTGGTTCAACTGTAAGGATGTAAAAAATAGACAAAAGCAGAAAAAAACTGCTCAGCAATGCTTCGGTACCGAAGAAGAAGGTTGGAGAAGCAGGTAACTGTGTGTCTCTGTTAGCAGACAATGCTTCTAAGTGTCACTGGTATGTCTACGATTTCAGTATTTGAGATGTTAAGATGGAGAAAGTAAGACACAGAATACTAGGGGAGAAAGACTTTCTCCCCTTTCTCTGCTGTTACTGACGAGTGCAAGAATGCGCGTGTTTTCCCCGTGTTTTAAGCCAAGAGTAGTTGTAATTTATCGTTTGTAGTGAGAAATGGAGTACATAGCCCTGTGGGAGTGAGAATAATGGTGGGTGACAGTGAATTGTCAACTTTAATTGCTTGTGCTCTGCTGGAGAGGAAGTTATGGACCCAGCGGTGCTGCAGTTAGTTGATTACTTAATGGCATGGATTGATGGTAGGAGTAAAGTTTATGTATGCATCTTGAAAGGTGAGCACTTACATCTTCTAATCACATTCAAATAAGCTCTATTGGCTTTCACATAAGCCATGTTGTCACAAATATTTATGTTTCGTTAATGCCAAGGATAGTTTGGGCAAGAACATTTTAAGCCTCCTGAAAGGCTTCATAGATAAATCGAATTCAACTAAGACTAAAGAAGTGACTAGATTTGGTGTTTGCTGTTTTATAGTAACATATTTGCTTGACTGACAGAGTGATTAAGTGACTGTAAATAACACAAGTAATTAGTAACACCACCAAGAGACCACCATCCTGACCTAAGGAATTATTTAAATAAAATAAAAGTGTTATCCTCTTTCCACTGTTCTGCATCTGTGTGATGCAGTTATTCTGAATTCAGTAGCTATATAAATGGGAGAGCTAAAACTAATTTCACTGGTCACTGGGACATGACTAAAGCTCCATGTATAGAATCAAGAGTCAAATCTAATAACAAAAATACTTCAAAGGTTTGGTGACTTTGCCCAAAATAAGGTTTAAAGGGACTTTTCCCCTGTAGATTGTGCTTGTACATGTTTATAGCTTCATTATCAGAGTATTTTTGGAGCAGGGACAGGACAGCATCTTTAGTGTTTAAGAATTCTTCTATAGTCGTTTTTTTTTAAGGATTCTTTGACTCTATATAATAAAAAACACCTTTATTTAACTATCTCCCTCGGATTGATATTAGAGGTCTTGTCACATGATGTCTTTAGAAGGAAAAGAGTTAAATGTACATCCACTAGCAAGGAGCTCAACCCCCAATGCAAATGAAAAATGTTGATTGATAATGAAGCACTGAGCTAAGCCAGAGGTGGCAGTTTGGAGAAACTGCTGTAAGGATTGGCGGTGAGCTTCGCATATCCCTTGATATCGTAGCGAGAGGATGAAAAATTAAGAAACAAAGGAAAGGGATGATGGTAAATCGAAGCAAAAGCAAACAAGTATGAACAAACAGTTTAACTGTGTTAATTTACTTTAAAATCATTTTTATCCTTTGTTTTTTCTTACTGGTGTGTAAGACTTTTTTACAGGACTCTTCAGCAATCTGACACTGTTAATCAGATTTCACTTGATTAGCTGATCATCAACAAGTCTAAACACCTCACTAAAAGCAGAAATTTGGGCAGTTTACTGGTCTGAAGCATTTAGTTAGCATGTTTATGTTCCAGCAAATTCACCCCAAGGTCAGACCCACTCTAGAAATGTGGTCTGAACAATGCTCAGAAAATCTCCAAAAGTTGATTCTGTTCATCTGGACGTAGCGTTTTCAGTGGGAGAAACGTTTCGTCACTCATCCAAGTGACTTCTTCAGTCTCAGCTGACTGCAGGTTTCCCCAACCTTATAAACAGTACATTTGCATAATGACTGAAACCAGCCCACTGAACGAACAAAGGCCTGGGAGGTCAGTTCCTTCATTATAATTATGCAAATTCTCATGACCATTGATCAACAACCATTGATCAATGGCCATGAGTACCATTCACAGAGAGTTGGGGAATGGCTGCAATCACAGCATTGTAAGATGGTGAAAGATGTACCTTTAGGCCCCCTCCTCGATTCAGAGATGGTCTTTCCCTTTTCACGTAAATGGCCTCCTTGACTCCGCGTTCAAACCAGTGTTCCTCCCTGTCCAGGATGTGTACATCCTCATCATTGAAAGAGTGTCCACTGGCCTGTAGGTGTAAATAGACCGCAGAGTCCTGGCGAGACGAGGTAGCTCTTCTGTGTTGTGCCGTCCGCTCCGCCAGAGGTTGTTTGGTTTCCCCGATGTATAAATCCTGGCAATCCTCCTGGCACTTAACAGCGTGCACTATGTTACTCTGTTTGTGTCGGGGGACCCAATCCTTGGGGTGGACCAATTTTTGGCGCAGTGTGTTTTGGGGTTTAAAAGCCACAGAGACCTGGTGTTTAGAAAAAATGCGTCTCAACTGTTCCGATACTCCTGACCAGAGATGGGGAGTAACGCGTTACTTGTAACGCGTTACTGTAATCTGATTACTTTTTTCAAGTAACGAGTAAAGTAAGGGATTACTATTGCAAAATTGGTAATTAGATTACCGTTACTTTCCCGTAGGAATTCTGCGTTACTGCGTTACTAAAACCGTGATTTTTTTTGCGAGAATGTCTCATGACAGTGACAGTGATCATATATCGAGTGCGGAGAGAGTATGAGCATGCAGCGTTTAAAGCGTGGAAGTACTGACCTTACTTTGAGTTTGATTCCATAAAAAGTGACAAAAACATTAGCGTCCGTTGTGCGTGGGAAAAAAACTTTTTACAGCGAAAAAAACCCCTAAACTTCCAAGCAAGCACTGAGTGCGCCATGACGTAATGGGAAATTCTGAGTCTTTGACTTTATTTATTTTCTGCTGTGTTTTACTTGCATCTATTTGAAAGAGTGAGTGTAAACACAAAAAATATTTTATTTCATGTGCTGGAATGTGTAGAAAATAGGTTTAAATGTTAAACTAATTTATTCAAGTCAGAGAATGTTGCATATAATTTAATTTTTGCTTGATGCATAAAGTTAAAAGATTAAAACTGATAAAGCAAGTTAAGTTAAAAAAAAGAGACTTTTCCATTTGATTACATTTTGTATGATGGATTATGTAGAAAAAGTAGAATTGGGCTGAAAGATCTATCGCTTTATCACCTCTTCAGGTTGTAAATCGTGTTTTTAAAAAGTAACTAAGTAACTAATTACTTTTGAAAATAAGTAATCAGTAAAGTAACGGGATTACTTTTTTGGGGAAGTAATCAGTAATTAGTTACTGATTACTTTTTTCAAGTAACTTGACCAACACTGCTCCTGACACGTACGAGATCACTACAGGGATCACTACAAAATGCTCAGAAAAAAGAAAAAAGAGTGAGAGGGACATCTAAGAACCTACAGGCCTCATTTACTGTAGCAGGATCATGAATATTAAAGTTCGTGACAGTACAACTGGAAAAAGAACAAGTATGGCTTATTTAGAACGGTTGCCTCTTCCCTCTAAAAAGACCTTGACAGTACGACTTAGTGTTGCGAGTTATATTTGAGCAAACCACAAGGCTTCTGTAACAATGTCCTTTGGACAGTTAACACCAGAGTAGAGATATCAGCACAAACTTATCATACCACCTGGTGGTGGAGGGGCAATGATTTAGGCTTATTTTGCTGCCACACGACTTGGGAAACTTGCAGTCATTGAATCGACCATAAACTCAGTGTATCAGAGTATTCTGGAGTCAAATCTTAGGCGCTTTCTTCAACAGCTGAAACTGAGTCATGCAATTGGATAATCATCCCAAGCACAGCAGCAAATCTACAACAGAGTGGCCAAAAAAGAAAAGAAGCAAGGTGTTGCACAGGCCAAGTCAAAGTCCAGATCTTAACCTTATGGAAATGCTGTGGATTGATCTCTGCACATTAAAGAATGCCTGTAAACCTCAATGAAGTGGAGCAAAGCTGTAAGAAACACTGGCTCAAAGTTCCTGCACAATAATGTCCATGTGACTGATAAAGTCACACAGAAAACAATTATTTCATGTTATTGCTGCTAAAGGTGTTTTTACAAGCTGGTGAATCATGGGGTGGACTTAGTTTTTCACAGGACTGCAGTCCTATGAAAATATGACTACATAAACATTGATGATCCAGATTCAGGAGGGAGACCACCTCTGTGTGTTGGATGCACAAGGTCAAATAAATAATCTTTCTTATTGACTTGATGGGTGTAATATATGCTAAATATATTAATAGTGAAAAGAACAAAAAATCCAGATGACACAATTTGAAGGTTTTCAGGTTGTTTTTTTTTTTTTAATTTAGCCTCCTTTTCTCCTGATTGCTTTTATTGAAATTCAGGTGCACTTCACACTTTTCCTCACCAAGATTACATAAACCTGATGTCCATGAACCTTTTAAGACTCATCATCAATGTCGTTGACAGCCACTGTGAAATTGCACCTACGCCTACTTTTCCTATGTAGGAGCAAATAGCTGTGATTCAACGAAGACAAAAATATATTCAAATGAAGGAGGGCTGACAATCTTGTCATTAATGCATGTACTGCACAGTGATTGCCTCCTTTCATCAGTACACTGTTGAAGCCTGTAAAAGCAACTACTCCACAGCTCATTTGAGGCTTTTCACTGGAAGACCACGATCAAGATTTATTATCATTTAGGCTTGTCTTTGCTGTCGAAGTGCTATTTCATGTGTCACATCATTAACCACGTACAACCTGGTATTTCACTTCTCGAGAAACATTCAGTGAAGGAAATGTTTTATCTTTTATGAACTGACTACTAAAGGAAACTGATTTCCTGGGAAGTTTATTCAACAATTACTTGCGTCTATTTCTGAATATGAAGACACTGTGATTATCACTTGTCTTTGACAAGCTTCTATTCAGCTGGATGATGATATTGATTATGCTATCTCTTGGTTGAAACACTTACAATTAGAACTGTTTCACGTTCAATACCTTACTATCTTGTCAGCTTATCAATTCCCTAATTGGTTTTCCTCAGCAGCATATCAATGAAATGCATTCACTCGTGCTCAGAGTTACTGAGCTGTGGAGTGAATAGGTTTGATCAGCCCTTTTAGTCTTCTCTGAATTGGCAGCTTGTGAAATGATTGGAAGGCTGTGCCACTGTGTTTACAAAACACCTTACACTTAGTTCACATATTTAGTAGTATAACAAAAACATGCTTCAAAAAAGGTAAAAAAAAGTATTTTATACCAGGACACAAACAGGAAAAGAATGGACAGTAGGTGGAAAAATGTTAATCAAAGGTAGCTAGTGTGAAATATGAGCCATCCAATCAAACAAACTTCACACAGCAGCAGACAACAGCCCAAGGGACTAGAATCCATCCAGGAATTTCAAGGAAGCTATAATACCTACTTTCCCAAATCCATTGAATCCAGAAACAAAAATAGTGGCAGCTGCTAGTGCTACCCCTCAGCTGCTATTAGATACATGTATACATGTCGACTTGTTTTCAAGTCATCTTATTCACAGAATTTTTTTAGAACACTTGACCTCTGACCTTGAGGTTTTGAGATTTCAACTCCTCCTTTTAAGTAATTGAACCTATGGTATCAATATGGAAAATCCTACATCGCCTCATTGTCGAGTTATCACATTCATTAGATTTTCAGAAAACTTGAACTCTGACCTTGTGGTCAAAGAGACTGGAGTTTGAACTCGTCCAAGACTTTAAGTAGATGTACCCATGGTATGAATGTAAAAATTCTAGGTGACTGTGTTCTCAAGTTATCACATTCACAAGATTTTCAGAAAACTTGACCTCTGACCTTGACCTTGAGGTTGAGATCACTGAGATTTGAATTTTATCATTATTGTTAACATAAAAAGTTTGTGAACGTTCTCATATTCATAAACTTGCTTGTCCACACCGCCCACCTGCCCAACTGCCTTTTATGGCTGAGGTGTAAAAACTCTATTTGATTCGAATTCGGTCAACATCCTCTACAAGGTTATGGTCCTGTGCACCTCTGGATGACTTCCAATGCTTTAGCCCAATCTTTGACTGCTTGCATTTCTGCACATGCACGTTCACCTCGGATGGCAAACCTACGCAGAGCATCAGCTTTCAAACTGACTTGACTTCATGGCAAGGGTCATGACTGGTGGTGAGTTTTGGATCGAACAGGAGTTTACAATGTCAAAGTTGGCACATCAGATCAGCAATGTGGTGCATACTAATCTTTGACTTTCACAAGGTTGTGCACCATGCATTTGTCCCTCTGGGTCAGCCTGTAAATGCAGACTTCTACTGTAACATCCTGAGGCATCTGAGGCTGAGCATTTGGCAGAAAACGCCTGAACTGTGATGTGTGCTGTGGTGTGCCAGCACAAAGCGCATTGAAAAGACAGGAGTTCTTTGGCCACAAAACAGACTAAAACAAACCAGTCTATTCATTTGGCCTACTATGAGTTAAAACAATAGGTTAAACTCTTTGGCCTGTAGAAGGTTGGTTTTGTATCGTCTTTATTTGCTGTTTCTTCCTACCTCACCACGCTCTTCCTCTCTTATTTCCACAATTAGATCTTCAGTGACTGTGGGTGGTTCTTTGCGCAGACGTGTTAAGTGACACTAAAAGCCATGCTGACACAGTTTACTGAGTGACAGTCGGGGCCAGTGAATCCACAGTTGATACAAGATGTACATTTTTTGTGTTGTATTACACTGCATGTAATTTTTTCGCTGAGCTATAATTTACTTTGTCAGAGACATCCTTATCCTAGAAGTGAAGCAGGTTTGTTTTTAAACTTCTATTATATATTATCTTTTATTAGTATTTATAATGCTAATGACTTTATGCCAGCTGAGCACACTGTACGTCTTACATGGAAAGTATCTGTCCAATCCACTTGCAGCTGCTTAATAGCGTAGAAAACAGGATGGAACCAACAATCTAAAAATAGTTGAAAGCTGACATTTGACTGTTTAAATTGGATTTCCTTTGAACGCAATAGTTAATGCAGACCTGCTATCTTATGATTTTTTATGTGCCTGATTTTTCTCCTCAGTGCTGGCTGACCTTCTGGAGAAAGTTGTAGCCCATCTATCCAATTCTGCTTCAGAGTGCTTCTTCTCTCCAGCTCCGTACAAAGGTCAGTAAGAAGAGCAATACCCCCCCCCCCCCCAACCCTCCATTCTTACAGTTTAGTCAAGGAAAATAACTAAAGGGCACTTTGTGGATCAGTGAAGACAGACATACCGAACCTCTGTGCTCTGCTCTGTTTACTTTATTTCTGGGTTATGAAAATTATGTAAAGGTAAATGTTGGTTACACTCCAAAGCATATACAGTACACACTGTGTATAAATGTTTTAACACCTAATTAACACCTTTAGTGCAGTGTATTTCATGTAAGTTTGAACTTGACACTTTGTTTTCTGTTGTGGGTTGTTATTGCCTTCTACTCCAGTCGCTTCTGAAAGGGCCTGTTGGCTCAGTCAGTTGGCTGAGCCTGCTTGTGCTTCAATGTGGAGATCTGGTTTGTTAATAGTCTTGGTGAACTGAACCCTGGCGATTAAACTAGCCCTGAGGATAGGAACCAAAGCTGGTGATAACAACTGTGTATAGACGGTATAAAAGCACCATCTTGGTCTTTTGTGACCAGACATGGCAAAAAAGACGTCCCTTTTTTGTCATGACTGGTTACAAAAGACCAAGATCTGATTGTTCAACTAAAGAAAACACACACGCATTGGCTATTAAGTTTTAAATGATGATGAGATTGTATGTCTACTCTGGGAGTCATAAACATCATTAGACCAGTGCACATATTGTCTCTAAAACACTTGGGTGGAGAGATGAGGAAACCTATCAGTGCTCTGTCTTGGTTGTTGAGTTAACTAATGTGGAAATAAAATTTATCCAGCAGTAAACCTGAGTTTGCGGTGAGGGAAGCATCTTGTACAGTACAGCACTTTCCAGCAGGAACTTCGATAGAATGTAAAATAAGACATTTTGTGTATTTTAAAAAGACATTCAGTGTGTTTTTGTTGTTGCCGCACTAATCAACCACTTACTACTAACTGCAATGGTAGTTTATTGGATTGGAAAGTGTGGCGATGCTCGCCACCTGGTCACCCTTCTTGCTTGTTGGTGTGGGCAGGTCTCATTTGTAGGTGCTGGAGAGCTGCTGTGGCTCATTTCCATCAGTGGCACTGGCAATCCCTGGGCTCATCAGTGCACTATAAAGGCCCTCAGAACCCAACTGTGTAGTGGCTCTCCTCCCTGAGAAACATTCTGGATTATAGTTTGGGTTTTTGCACTAAACAGCATTGTGTACACAGTCTCTTCAAGCATGCACTCACTTAAGCCACAGCCATTGACTGTACACATGGTTAGTTTAGGTTTTTCTCTTGTTTCTTTAATTTAAAATAAATAGTCTTTTTAATTGGCATTTGTGTGTGCATCTCCTGTTTTGTCATGGTTGTATGTCCCGGTTCGTGACAGGCTGCATGAGCTCATCTGGTGGGAGTGTAGTACTGTAGTATGTCAGGCATAAAAACGTGGTTTTCATGATAGGAGGAGTGTAGAGTAAGTGTAAATAAAACAGTTTAGAGATGGAATAGACTAAATATTATATTTTAAGAAACTCCAAATTTTCCACTTGTCACAGGGTCTGAGTTGGAAGATTTTGGTAAAGCTTTGTCCCTGAGGTAGTTGAAAAACCCCAGTTGGCTAAAGCGTTGGGGTTTTTTGTTAACAGACATGCTTATGCCTATTTAGTTGGTGTTATTTTTTCATCTAAATTTGTTAGTGCAATTAGCACTTTCAGTACTAATCCATAGCAATGTGTTGTATTTTTCACATTGTCTGTGTGTAAAATACACATGTAAGCATGGATTACACAAAGGATCCTGCACCCCAAGCTGGAAGGCAGGATAAAAATAGAGATCCCTGGAAACAATTCTTTCTGCCCTTAAGAGCAGCTTTTTCCACCACATGCTAAAATGTGTTATGTGTCTCAGATCGAATGAGTGAATGATCTTAGCAGGTTGGAGTATTTAGTAGCCAGTAGGCTAAACAAGCTGACTGATAGCAGTCAAAAAGGCATAATGCTAATAACTAAATGCCGCAACATCTTTCTACCTAGAAAGTCCCTAAAGGTAATGTGCAATAAGTGTCCAATTAGCATATTTATTTGTTCCAGTTTACATGTTTTTTATAAAATCAAGTTAAGTCAAATCATAGGTCATTCATGACCTTCACCTCAAAGACGCATTGCAAAGTTTAACATCATATTTACCATACTAATTGGTGGAAGGATATCAGTTTGAATTTCATCAGTGACTGTATGGCTCTGCTGAAATAATGCAATCATCTGGCACTTAGTAAACATTGGTATAATTATAATAGTGTGTCATTTGTTCAAGCACTCGAAACAAGTGCAGAGAAAGACTCAGAAAGACTCCAAGACTCAGCAATTTAAAATTAAACAGAGGTCCAGTTCTATAGAAATTAGGGTGTGGGGAAAAAGCATGAATGGCTCACACACTCAATATAAATTAAAAACAAGCAGCTGTTCATTACGGAAGCAGATTTACCACATTTCTGATTTGCATTGTTCAGCATTGTTGTTTATGTGTTTTGTTTTTTTTAAACTCACTCGGCCATTGTTTTGCACGGGTTAGAGGTTTTAATTAAGATGCAATTAGTTCAGACAGGCCACTAAGTCAGTGATTCCCAGCAGATCAGCTGATGGTTTTGCTGATACCCTTTGTTGAATATTCGGCCAAGTCTCATATAGGGTGCACTATTTAAGCTGCTTAATCAACCCACAGTTGTTGTGCATCTACAAGCCAGTCTGAAGTGCACCTCCATGTATGCTCCTCCTTTTTATTCTCTGCATGACCCTGTCATTGCTACTGTCTGTGCTGGCTCTCGCTGCTGCTCCCCTGCCGTATTCCTTGCCTGTACATGAATAGAAGGGTGGGGAGGTACAATATCAATTGTTGTGGAGACATTTTGGCCGATTCTTCTTTACGACATTGCTTTAGGTTGATTGAGGTTAACAGCTACATGTTTTTATGCAGAACTAACAAAGCATTTCAGTGGGTTTGGGGTCTGGACGTTGACTGGTCTATTGCATAACCTTAATTCTTTTCTTTTTCAGTCATTGTAGATTTACTGTTGCTGTGCTTGGATCATTGTTGCTGTTGCACAACAAAATTTCAGACATCTGATGGATAAATGGGCTTTTCCACCACCATGCTTGAGAGCATGTCTTTTTTTGACCTTTGAATTTTTTTTTTAACATTTAACATGCTAACTGAGGCCTTTAGAGTCTCTTGGATTTTGTTTTTGGTATCCACTCCCAAGAAAATCATAGCACTGTGTTAACACAGCTGAACGCTCTAGACCAACAAACTGCCAAAACGTTTGCTTTACAGAGGTGTTCACACTTAATCAGGTGCATTTGATTAGCAGCAACTGGCTGCTGCTTGCACTCCTAATTCCAATGAAAGCAGTAACAATGAACAGGAGTTCATCGAGTTCTTTGAAAACTTTCTTTTTCTGTAGGTTGAACTTAGTGGTTTAAAAAAAAGAAAGTGAATCGCAGTCTCTTGTCCTGGAAATCATCTTGGACATTTCATGGACAATATAGTCTGGCAAATGCTTTGTGGTATCAAAATGCTATTTGTTGTGAATGCAGGTGTGTGTGCTCCTTGTTGTTCCTTTCTGATGCCACATGAACTACAGAATAGGGGAGTGCAGGTGGGGAGAGCTGTGTCTGTAAAGATCAAATGGTAAAACTTTTTTCTTCAATAATCTGCTCAGTCAAACGAGGCTTGTATTTCTCTGTGGGAGACTTCTGTCCATAGGTCTCGCAATAATAACACAAACACACAGGCCTGCCACCCATTATTGTGTTACTCAAACACATTTGACTTTCTTCTGCAGCCAAATTGATTTTTATGCGTATGCTTTGTTTATGGCAATAGCCAGTTTCCCATATGATGACAGCATGCACTATAACCTCTGTAATACATTTATTATATTATGTGCAGGCAACTGTTAATACGCATTGTAATTTTTTTTTATTGCTAAAGCTGAAAAATATTATCAGAGGCAGGTCAGAATATTATGGATGCTTTATTTTTGGCAGGTTTAACAAAAGCGTACAGTTTGGCTTTCCATACTGAATGCATACTCCATTAATCATAGTTGTATTTTAACCACAGTCATTGTTTAACAGTAAATTTAATTTCCCTCTACTTAGCTAAATGTGGCTCAATTATATCCAGCAAGGGCACTTAAAAGAAGTGGGTGTGAAATACTGAAATAACATTAACAGTGCATTAGCTATTAATCTGCACTCCAGAAAATTTCGGACAAGTGCTGATTATTTTTACAGTAAAGAGATTTTCTGAATCGTTGTTTGAAATTTTCTGTGGCCCAGAACACCTGTAAAAACACAAGATTTCATTGTAGAACAACATTTTGAACTTTGTAATATTCTGATGTCTGACACTGACATGTTTATTATGGTTTCGTTTTTTATTTGTTTTTCTAAGGACATAATATCAATAATCTTTCTTTCATACACATTTTCTAGAAGTAATTTTCCCACCTCTTTGTCAATACACAAACAATGCACAATTTGTCTGTTCATAATTACCAGAAGATATGACGACATAAGAGCTTTTTGGAGCATTTGGATACACCCACAACCCAGGTGTTGCCAAAAGTATCCTTTGAATTTTAGTCTTGAATGGCTAAATCTAAATTACTGGGAGGTGATCAGATATAAAGCACACTGCTGCTAAAATGTGAATGAAAACCATTTCACTGTGGTCTTCTCTAATGATTACTCAACATATAAAACCAAGATCATGTTGCTTATTTCAAGTGCTTTTCAAGGGACATAAAAAAAAAAGATATAAGGACACACAGGTGGTATAAAACAATGCAGGATTTAAAATAGAAGATAAACAGAAGATATATAAAATAAAATTGATTATATGGAAGAATATAAAGGTACAAGACACTGCACTGTTTGAGTAAATAGCTTCATATTTTACCCGGTGACAGTAAGGTTTTAAGCTGCAGTTTAGAAGAAATGACTTGGTAGAAGCTTGAGGTTTTCCAGGAGTGAGAATCATGTGAAAAAGAAAGTTTTCATAGGACTCTATGCTCTATACCAGTAGTTCTCAAACTTCTCACAATGAGTACCACCTCATAAAACATGTGGCTCTTGAAGTACCACCCTTATGACCGACATTAAGTTACAGTAGTATAGGCTTATTTAACACCATATACAGTTTACACTAGACAATTTTATTTCTTATATGAATGTTATTTATTGTAACTGTCATAAACAGGATGTGACAAGTGACAATAATAACAACTGTACTGCATTAAAACATTCACAGCAGGTGGGATATCCAGTCTTTAAGTAATGACGTATGAACCCTGTTTCCGGGCCCAAACTAATAGTTTATTAAGGTTGTTGTGTTTTTCCCATATGGAAAAGAAATAGTAAAAACTTATATGTGATTACTCATGAAAGTGGCCACTTTCATGAGTAATCACATATAAGTTTTTACTATTTCATATAAGGCTTACATGATTTACTCATGTAAGTGGCCACTTTCTCATTACTTTCATATATTCTTTTAGTAAGTATCCAAAACATACAAGTTTCATTATATAATTTTTCAAGGGATCTTATATCTGTTTTCACACTTACAGTGGGGCAAAAAGTATTTAGTCAGCCACCGATTGTGCAAGTTCCCCCACTTAAAATGATGACAGAGGTCAGTAATTTGCACCAGAGGTACACTTCAACTGTGAGAGACAGAATGTGAAAAAAAAATCCATGAATCCACATGGTAGGATTTGTAAAGAATTTATTCGTAAATTAGGGTGGAAAATAAGTATTTGGTCACCGCAAACAAGGAAAATCTCTGGCTCTCACAGACCTGTAACGTCTTCTGTAAGAAGCTTTTCTGTCCCCCACTCGTTACCTGTATGAATGGCACCTGTTTGAACTCATCATCTGTATAAAAGACACCTGTCCACAGCCTCAAACAGTCAGACTCCAAACTCCGCCATGGCCAAGACCAAAGAGCTTTCGAAGGACACCAGGAAAAGTATTGTAGACCTGCACCAGACTGGGAAGAGTAAATCTACAATAGGCAAGCAGCTTGGTGTGAAAAAATCAACTGTGGGAGCAATCATCAGAAAATGGAAGACATACAAGACCACTGATAATCTCCCTCGATCTGGGGCTCCACGCAAGATCTCATCCCCTGGGGTCAAAATGATCATGAGAACGGTGAGCAAAGATCCCAGAACCACACGGGGGGACCTGGTGAATGACCTGCAGAGAGCTGGGACCAAAGTAACAAAGGTCACCATCAGTAACACACTACAACGGCAGGGAATCAAATCCCACAGTGCCAGACGTGTTCCGCTGCTGAAGCCAGTGCATGTCCAGGCCCGTCTGAAGTTTGCCAGAGAGCACATGGATGATACAGCAGAGGATTGGGAGAATGTCATGTGGTCAGATGAAACCAAAGTAGAACTTTTTGGTATAAACTCAACTCGTGGTGTTTGGAGGAAGAAGAATACTGAGTTGCATCCCAAGAACACCATACCTACTGTGAAGCATGGGGGTGGAAACATCATGCTATGGGGCTGTTTTTCTGCCAAGGGGACAGGACGACTGATCCCTGTTAAGGACAGAATGAATGGGGCCATGTATCGTGAGATTCTGAGCCAAAACCTCCTTCCATCAGTGAGAACTTTGAAGATGAAACGAGGCTGGGTCTTCCAACATGACAATGATCCAAAACACACCGCCCGGGCAACAAAGGAGTGGCTCCGTAAGAAGCATTTGAAAGTCCTGGAGTGGCCTAGCCAGTCTCCAGACCTCAACCCCATAGAAAATCTGTGGCGGGAGTTGAAAGTCCGTGTTGCTCGGCGACAGCCCCAAAACATCACTGCTCTCGAGAAGATCTGCATGGAGGAATGGGCCAAAATACCAGCTACTGTGTGTGCAAACCTGGTAAAGACCTATAGTAAACGTTTGACCTCTGTTATTGCCAACAAAGGTTATGTTACAAAGTATTGAGTTGTATTTTTGTTATTGACCAAATACTTATTTTCCACCCTGATTTACGAATAAATTCTTTACAAATCCTACCATGTGGATTCATGGATTTTTTTTTTCACATTCTGTCTCTCACAGTTGAAGTGTACCTCTGGTGCAAATTACTGACCTCTGTCATCATTTTAGGTGGGGGAACTTGCACAATCGGTGGCTGACTAAATACTTTTTTGCCCCACTGTATATGCTTTTCATACAAGTTTCACACAAGACAGATACAAACTTTATAAGATTTATATAGATCTTTTCCATATGGGTTAACATGTTTTAATGCTTTGTATCTTGTTCTGTTTAATCTGTACAAGCGCCTAAAAAAGGCAGTGATCACTGTCGGCCTCTCTCGGTTTTTATTACCACTGTTAAAGCTCAGTTTTTAAAACCTTACGATGTAGCTACAGCCCAGCCCATGCAGCAGTAAATTAATGACTAACCTCGTATTGTGGATGGATTATCTCAGTTGTTCTCCTGACTGAAGTTTGGTCCGTCTGCAGGATCCTGCCATGCATTTGTCTCTAACCATTGAGTGGAAAAAAGTTGGCGTTCATCTTCCAGCTTCAGCGTGTTTATATTATGCTAACTATAGCTGTGTAGCTAGCCAATGCATAGCACATCATTATATACGAGCTAGCCCAACTTCAGTAACCCTGTAAACGTCACTACTGTTTAGTTTTCTGTCTTCAAGTGATAGCAGAGCTAAACGTTTACATTTTTCCCGCGTACCAGTAGAGGGAGCCCACGTACCACCAGTGGTACGCGTACCACAGTTTGAGAATGACTGCTCTATACTCTATGAAGTAAAACCCATGATTCCCTATGATTTAGTAGCTTGTATGATCTTTGAAATACTTATTTTCTGTATGACTTCATCAGTCTCTCACATGGTTATGGAGAATTTTTAACTCATTCTTCTTTACAATGTTGCTTCTGTTCATTGAGGTTTGCAAGCATTCATTCATGCACAGTTCTCTTAAGGTCATACATGCACTTGCTTTTTGCACAGGGTATGAATGTTTCCAAGCACGTTAACAAACACGTGCCATTTTTTTCCTAAACTGTCCTGCCATGTTCTTTTTAGAGAACAAGTCGGAGCTTTTTTTCTCAGAGCATAGTTTGGCCTTGGGTGAAAATTCTGGGACATCCACTTTTGGCATTGCATCACCTGAATGATCAGCAACCTGTTAAAACTTTGCTTTTACAGAGGTGCTCACACTTGCTGATGATCAGTGAATCAATTACATTTAATCAGCAGCACCTGGCTGCCGCTTACCCTCTAAATTCCTGTTGAAGCAGTAAGGGTGTATGTACCTAATTAAAATAATTTAGAGTGTGGTTAAACCTACAGTATAGATTTGGACAGTTTGACTTGTACAGTTTGGAATTTAACTGTAATTGCCATAATAATGAACATTCTTCATGCGCGTGGTGTGTCATGCAATAAAAAGTTTTGAAACCGTGTTCAAATTTGACAGACTTTATAAGTAACATCATCCCGAATATGTCTGAGCTTCTAAAGAAAAGCTGTCAAGATAATTCATGAGAGTAAAAGCATTCACTTGGATCTATGAATTAGTAGACAGTCATTTGTGGCAGGGAGACAGCTAATAAAAGGCAGCATCTGTCTGTAGTGCTGTGTCTGTCAGCAAAAAGGCCTCACTTCTCTGGGGACTGATGAAGAACCTTAATTCTGGGTTTTTGTTTTGATGATTTATTTATCTAAATTCACAAACACACATCAGAGTTGTTTGCACTTCCGCTTTCTTTCTTTCATATTGCCTCACATTTTTGTAATACTTCATTTTTAGGATCAGTCACAATCTTATTTGCATAATTTCTTTAACACAGAGCTGTTGTGGAAAATAGTCCACCCACATTTTACATGTCAGATTGTTGATGCTAATATTTTTAAGTCCTTTTCTTTTGGAGAGATTGCAGGCTTGAACTTTGTGATGTTTTTGACACACTTTGACCTGGAATTCACATCTGTCAGAGTTATATTATAAGAGAGAGGCATAGATTTCTGTTCAGGATTTTTATATAAAAATACATACTATGGGTGAATTCAGTAACGGCAACAGCTTCCAGGGTAAAAATAATCTTAAATCTGTATTTTTGGGCAAATATTTTCTCACTGGTGATACTGTAGATACAGTTTTTGTGTACCTATGACAAATTAAATTTCAGTTAATTTATGTAATGCTTCAAATTAATTGGACAGATAAGAGCCTGAAGATATTTTAAGATGGGTTCTGCATTGTAAGGCTTGGTTCTGTATAAACATTGACTAAATACAGCTTCTGCTTCAGTTACAACAGCCCATAAAGGAGACCAGATAGCAGTCAGGACTCTTGTTGAATTCTGCAATCTGCCGGTTACATTTGTGTGTAATTGTCTGCATGTGACATGGAAAAATGCCCAGTGGTGTTTAGCATTGACTAGTCAAAGCCACTCTGCCCAGCTTGACGCTCCCATTGTATGGAGAGAGCAGGCTCATTTGCCAAGTGTTAACTGCTTTCAGTTCACCGTTCAGAGTTGTATCTCATCACCTGCCATGGCCCTGACTCCTGAAGGCAGCTGTCCAGCAATCTCATTTATCTCAGCTTCCTGTTGAAATTGGGTTACTGCATCCCACGAGGAGCATCTTTTTATGTTCCAGAGATCTATGCTTGCTCAGATAAAATAATAATTTAAAAGGATTTTTTAATCCACATCCTCAAACTTTTTTAAGTCTCTGCTTTTAAGTATTGCATGAAAAACATCAAAATTGCATTCCCTTTCCCACATTCTGAGATGCTGCAAGTTACTGTAAATGGAGGTTAGTTAGAAGAAATTGTTTTTATTATTGTTATTAATCACATGATGCATTTCCCTCTTCTGGCAGTGTTTTAGGTAGATGTCACGGCAGAAACATCCCAGCAAGTGCAGCAGGGTTTGAATGACCTGCTGCAGCACTTGTTGCGTGTAAGGTTCATATTAGAGTTATAAGGTGCTTAAAGGTGCTCTTTGTAGGCGGTCTGACATTTGCTGGCTGTCACAACCAATGTGCTGCTGCCATCCCCAGACTTGATGAGTGTTTGAGTGGTTGTCAGACAGTTAGTCATAGGAGATGTAGGCTCCCTGTACTTAGTTTCTAGCACTAAAATATAGGAGGTGCTTTTGAAACATGAGGTTCTTAAAGTCTTTTTCACGTGTGAACTTAGAGTTTCAGAAAATCAGGTTGTGAAATTTTCCATTTCTGTGTCCTCACATCTATCATGGCAAATAGCCTGCTTCAGACAGGTTCACACAAGTGCAAATACTGGTTTAGGTGAGCCCACTGCCTGGATGGAGTGGGCAGGAAGCAGCGCGCTTGCTGAATGTACACCGTTAGCTGTGTTGTTCTCACACTGGTGCAATCCGAAATCTCGCGGACATGTCAGGTTAAACGTTTGATACCGTTGTGTCTGACTTTTGCATTCTCTGTCTAATGATGTCTAGAAAAGTTAGAAAAGCAGAAAACTTAGATATTTGGAAATTTCTGAGCATGTTAGCGTGAGTTCAGTGATTCATTTTTTATTTTCTATTTTTATTATTTTTTAGTTCACGGTTAATCAAAATTTTCTTGCTTTTTTTAAATTGAGCTTTTTAATTCGGTCCTGCCTTTATTTTTACAGCTGAAGACATTCTTGGATATATTGTCGTAAATGATGTATGCTCATATCTCTAAATGGGTTTCATAACTACCTCTCACTCCGTTAAGTCCTGACACTTTCAGGCTTCTTTATTTTTAATATTACTTTTGTTTTAATTTCTCTGAAGCACAGGGGATTGCACAGAGTCTGGGAACTAAATCAACTCAGAGCTCCAGATTCATGATATTACTCTTCATAAGCTTCACAACTACACCTAAACGAAGTACAAATTGTCATAACTAATCTCAGAGATAAATCAGATGTGCCACCTTTCATAGTGTATCTTGTTAAATGATTGTGATTATAGTTATTAAAAACTGCAAAATACACTCTGGTGGCTTAATGCTGAGGAGAGAGAAATGGGCAGGGAGGGAATAAATACAACAAGAAGAGGATTCATCTCCATTAGACAGTAATTGCCATCAGCTAGAGGTTTTCACAGATTTTAATATATAGGGAGAGAAGAGTGAGAGAAATGACAGAACCAGCTATCCCGGCATAGATTCATGCCCTCTTCAAAAGCCATTTTTTCTCAATTAATCCAAGATTTGATGGCCTGTGATTTATCCACATTGGTCAGCTTTGATATTTGGATGGCAACAATGTTGAATTATAACTCTGATATGTAGATTACAGCTACTGTTATCATCATTTCCCGTGCATTTTTCTGCACCATTAGCCTGTAAATTGAATTGGAAGTTTTTCCTGCCACTGATGGTGTCTGGATAATACTCATCATATTAATTGTTCAAATGTTCTCATCATCCTCCCATAAACTGTCTGAAGCTGGGGATCCATTTGCACAGATGTAATAATATCGGTATTCCCCAAAGCCAGGAAGCAGTGGAAACATCTTCCAAAACAAAATGTTAGTCCTCCCACTGTTATTACTTCATTTATCGTTCTATCTGCGCAGTGACAACTGCAACTCCAAAGACGAATATATTTTTAATGATTTTGGAACAAATACTGGCACTAAGTAAGAGCCCATGAGAGCTGATTGCATGCGAGCTGTTTTTGTTTTCACGACTCTAAAACTGGCCCGTATTTTCAGTTGCTGTAGCCTCACCATGTGACTCACAGAGAAAGAAAAGGTCTTGAGATAAAGAGCATTCTCACTTCAGTTTTCACTTCTTTTTTTCAAAAACCCTGCCACAGCCCTAAACTCCTGAGTTATTGCTCTGCTGCTCTACACTGTCAAAATGCTGCTGTTAAATTACCCATGGCTGACTTTTACTGATATTACCCAAGTCACCTTGATGTCACAATAGCTCGCAAACATCACAATTAAAGCCAAACGACTGTTGTAAAACTGCCAGCTACAAAGTTACCCAGACACAACATTACATCACTGGTGTCTTAAAAAGTAGCAATTCATGATATGCTGTCATGTTTTTCCATTTCCCATTGGAATAATATAAGCTGTTAGGAATGTATAGGTAGTTTTCCACCCAAACCTTCTTTTATATACCCTCTCATTGAAATGCATTGCTTCGTAACAACCACATCTTTTTTTCATCCTGTTTTATAGCAGAGGAGAAGACTGTGAAGAATGCCGTATTATCATCTGTGGAACAGCTGGGAATCAACACCTGTCTGAAGTATGTAAAGGGATTTTCTTTAGCTCATAAACCCTTATTTAATTAGGCTTCTTACAGCAGAAGGAGAGCCTGCTGCGTATAAACTATTTCAGTAAAGTCTTAGAATTACTCAACTGTGAGCTCCATGGAAGTAACTACCCCAAAGTATCTCTTAAAAAGAGTCTAAATCACTGCGATGGGACTAACGTGCATGTACCTTAATTTTGATTTTGTAGTGTCTACATTCACAATGAATGTGAGGAGAAAGTTACATTTCATATTGGATGGGGAAAGCATAGTTAAAGACTAGAAGCTGTGTCTCACTCAGTTTGAATCTTTTTGCAGTTATTTTTGCTTCAATTAGGCGCTGATGAATGTTGACATGGTCCTAATCAATTGTTTCAATAACCGCGTCTTCATCACTGGGCTCCACATGAAAACAAGCATCACCACTTTTAACGCAGTGGTGTGTTTTTCTGCTCAACACTGACATCTTTGACTTACAATGATAATAGCATGCTGATGTTCAGCAGGCATAAAGTTTACTGTGTTCAGCATCTCAGTTAAGCATGTAAGCATGCGGACGTTGGAGAAATAGCACTAAAGAGAAAGTAGAGCTGATGTTGAAGATGTAAGTTGGTTTGGTTTTAACAGAATAGCAAGGCTCAGTCATTAAAGTGGCCGTCGGAAAGTTAATTGCATAATCTTACCACCCTGAACCTCCTATGACCTGGCTTCAACAAATGTGGGCATCACATTTTGGGTTGTGCACAATACTAAACTCTATAAGGGCCTGATATCTGTTACGAGGACATTATACTGCCATTGTTCTATCGAAATGTAAAACAAATGTCCTCAGATGTGGATTTCCAGCCATTGTAGAGCAAAATCAGGTAAAAAGATAATTCTTTGTTTTTACATTCATCAGGTCCAATCAGTCCAAATAGCAAAGAGAAATTAAAAATTCATGCCATGAAAGAGTTCGGTTCATAGGAGGTTAAAAAAGAGCGATCCCACTCCCTCAAGTCTAAACATTTCCTACTGACAGTGCTTAAATTGAGTCTCCAATTGATTTGTGATATTTTTTTCAAGAAAACGATGTCTCACTTTTTTTTTCTTTTTTCAGTTTAATGTGGGTATAAGTTAATCACTCCTAACATGAGCCAAACTGGTAAAAATTTTCATGCCAAACCTTCAATTACTTTTTGAGTAATCCTGCTGACAAACAAACAGGCAAACAGAACCAATCTACATATAAGCCGCTTGGCAGTGAAAGTAATGGCTTTATCTGCCTTTAGTTTTCTTCGCTATGGGACTCCATCACTATGCAGTTCTGTTTGCCACTGCAAAGTCAAAGGAAAATAAAGTCTTAGAAGAGTGAGAGTATATTTTCTGTTACTTTCAAATTAAGTATGAACTGTTTCCATCTTTCATTTTTCAAAACATCAAACCAATCCTTTGCTCTACACCTGCTAAGGAATTTGTCTGCTTTTATATCTCCATTATAGACCAAATGAATACACTCATACATGTTTTCTTTTGCTTACCCCAACTCAAACCTCTGTAGCTACTCGTTTGTGAATAAGCAATATGCAAGTTTATAGCTCATCTAGTCAAAGGACTGATGAGCTTATGTTGATAATTCACAATAGTTGTTACTCCTACTAGAGTAATAGTCAGATCTTCACCCAAACTGTGCTCAAGGTCAAGGTAACATTTATCGCTTTGTTAATACCCTGTGAATTGTGATGGATTAGGAGCTGGATGAGCTAGTACATCACTGAAGGTCTGGTTTCTCTGTTTAAAACACAACAACTGTTTCACTCTACCTTTTCATTGTATGTGTCACTTTCTTATCTCTCTGTACACAAAGGTGTTGCTTATTCTTAGCACCTACTCTAAAAAAAATGAACAGTAATCTGGTCTTGCTGTCCCAAACGTAATATCACTTGGAAAAACCAAGAGAAAGATAAAAAGGTGGCTTTTGCCGCTTTAACCTATAGCATATTTAAGCCATCTAAAAAAAATGTAAAAGCTCACTTTCATTTTTCAACAAGCTTGTGAACTCAAAGCCGTAACATTAGAATTCACCTCGGCGTCCACTCGCAACATGAATTAAAGCTGCAAATGTGCACAAAAGTCAAAAAGGGAGAAGACTGAAAGTTTTTTTTGTTTCTCAGTTCAGCAGCTGGAGACACTTTTGTTAGCAGACATTAGGAAAATTGTCAGAGCTGACTGATGTGAGATATATAAGTTGAGTCAGTTTTTATTTTTTACAGCACATTAATACACCCTTAGCTGACCGAAGTGCAGTACATGCTATACTATAATTAACACTCACTAAATCAACAATAAATTTGCACTAAAATACAGAACAAAAACATAAAACATCCTCAAATTAAACAAGAATGAAAACACAACCGTGCTTGCACAATAAAAACTAGGAAATCATGCTCAACTGAAAGCTGGAGAAATTAAATAGGTTTATAATTGTGTTTTATAATGACTGAGTGACTGGGCAGGTTGCCCCTAAATATAGAGGCTAACATCGAAAAGGCAGTGTGGCCTCTGTTTTAGAGCCTGGATCAAGGAACATCCAAGATCAGTTGGTCTGTAGACTTCAGGGCTTTGGCACAAGTGCACTGCTATAAGACTTCAGCTAAGTAGAAAGGCACAAAATGGTTGTGAAAAGCTGATCCTGAAATGGACTGGAAGCCAATACAGGTGGAATGTGAGCGCACCTGTCAAAAAGCGAGCTGCTGTGATGACTGATTAGGGCCAACCTCCAAAGAATTTCAAAAGTCTAATTAAGAGGTAACAATGTTTCAAATTACTCTCTCAAAGTCATGTGGATGGAGGTGGGCCCTAATTTTACTGAGGAGCTTTAAGTAAAAATAACCTTATCTTAACAACAGAGATAGGTGAGTTTAAAAATGCACTTTGTTGAAACAAACATGTTGCAGAATAGACAGGAATTTCATGATATTGCTGCCCTGTACTTGTGCAACTACTTGTTCTGTTCTTTATTTTTCCCACAATAGACCGTCTGACTTGTGTTACTGTTCTCACACTGCTTGTTTCTGCCTTTAACGACACCCCGCTGCTACATTACACAGTGAATATAACTCTTTCTGAGCACCTACTCCGAAGGGGGCTCTGCAGCTGAAAAGTTTCTGTGCCTGTCCAGGAGAACAGAGTGCCACATTTTTTATTCCGGTATCAACACAGAGTGCAAACATTACCCGCAGAGTGGTGGGTGTTATAGGATTAAAAGTTGTTGAACATGAAATTATAATTAATCTTTTACTTGCGACACTGGGCTTCTTGAATAAAGTTTTGAGGACTCCTCTGGGGTATTTACTTGACTTCAATGTTGCTTTATTTCTGAGTTTGATATAAAGTATCCCATTGGGCAATGTGACTTTCATGAGTGATTCTGGGAACTGAAAGAAAAATGGTCATGCTGAGAAATGATCATTTTTTTTTAAATTAATATTTTCACAGTTCATTTTATAGGTTTTCATTTCAGTAATTTAAAATGATGGGGAAATAAAAGAAGAGGTATGAAACAGATGAAAAGTAATAAAGAAGTAAAGTAGTAAAAGCAGAGCTATTATTCCAACAGGATTTTATTCTTGAAATCTAGCAGCATAGCTTTGCATGTTTCACAGTTCCAGATAATTCTTGTTAAAATTTAACTCTGCATTCATTAAACCAGTTTTCTTCCAATTGGTTGCTTCTTACAAACAGAAGGTTTGAACAGCACACATGTGGCGGCTGTACCTCAGTACACTATATTAAGGATATCCCTTCTCACTGACATAATATAGAGCCAAGAATAGAAAAAAAATGAAACAAGGTGCGGTTGAAGCTTTAGCTCACAAGCATCATGTTACAGACCTCATTATTTGATGCTTTGGCCATGTTCACTATAAGAATTAACAATGCAGGAACCCCAGCGACACTTAAAAGTATTAAGAATTATACAGGAGCTGATCAGAAATGGAAACCCGTGCCATGAAGCTCTCGGTGTTTGAGCTGGTGTTAAGGTCAGAGGATGTGTGGAGCATTTAGTGCGACTTTGACAGCACCTGGAAATTTGACCAACTTACTTTAAAAAACAAAGGAAGACTGATCTATAAAAGGTTTGCACTTGAAGATGTGTGTTTCATACATTTCATTTATATTCACAGGTATGGGATTTACCTTGGGCTGCTGAAAG
Organism: Mchenga conophoros; assembly: GCF_057382185.1. Lineage (NCBI taxonomy): Eukaryota > Metazoa > Chordata > Actinopteri > Cichliformes > Cichlidae > Mchenga > Mchenga conophoros. Next base: position 19,834,326 of record NC_140540.1, read on the forward strand.
AAGAAGCTGCAAATGACCTAGCTCTGCTAATTAAGCATGTGAAGATCTTCTTGTCCACGCAGAGAGTTGAAACTTCATCAGAACTCAGTATCCTTTACAGAGACCATACAATAAGAATTCACAGTAAATGGACACACTGTGGCTGTAAATGTTAGTCACCCATCTGACAAATGTTCTTCTGTCATAACATTTTATTTTTGCATTTGGTCAGTTCAAAACTCGAATTTGGAAAATAAGAATGTTTTTTTTTAGTTATTTGTGTCTGTTTTGTGTCAGTGTATCACCGAAAGTCTGTTTACCCTTTGGTTGGTGAAATGATGGCCTTGCCCCTCCATGATGTTCCTGACATCATGCTGAAATTAGGTTTCAATGTTTCTTCTTCAGACATAGCGTTCTACACTGTATATGAATATTTTTGTAGAGAGCAGCAGTTTCCCCCTTCTTATTCAGGGTTTTTCTTATAATGAACATATGAACAAAGATTGTAGCAAGTTTTATAGGTTTCACAGCGATGGTCTTTGTAGGACATCTACTGTTCAGGAGAGCAGTCATCCTGAATTTCCTCCATCTGTAAACAGTTTGTCGTTGGGCATAATTCATACCCATCAGTATTTCTTGAGCATAACCTTTTTCTAAGCTGACTTTGTATGCCTTTATTTATATGGATGAGCACCATTGCAACCCACGCATTCAGATTACTGCAGAGTAATTACTGCAGAGGTTCACTGTATGTATATAATGCACTATTATTTTAAATAAGCAAAACAGAAGTTTTGCCAACTCTAAAGATTTCACAAACGTTTTCTTTGTGGCACTCTGGCTACTGAGGCAACACTATATGTGTGTGACTGTAGTAGCAGCTATCTAGTGTCTAGTGTGAGAACGCCACAAGTCGCCCTTTTTAAAAGAAAGAACAAGAAACCGAGAGTGTCATGTCTCACGCTCTGATCAACACAATATAGATTATCTTGCTCCATCTGCTCCTCAGTGAGTAGTTCAACCTTCTTTTGTCCCAAATATCAACTGACAGGCGTCCTTTTTCCTCCAGATAGCTTCCTTTGTAAGCAGACAATTGAAACATGAAAACACAGAGAGAAGATAAAGAGCCCTCACAAATATAAAATGCTGACATTTTGTTTGTAAAGAAGCTACAGTACTAGACCAGACTGACATTTGAGTTGACAGCAAGAAGCTCGTTTTGGGTTATCTTTGTGTTTAGATGGCAGCTGTAAACGGATTTATGCTAATGTTTCTGACACAAAACACAGTGTACCTATTTAAGCTAAAAGAATTAAAAAGTTAATATACTTAAAAATTTGCAAAAACTTTGGTCTAAAGTTTACCCAAAGAACTGAAGTACTTTTTCAGGTAAAAAGAAATCATTTTAAATCTAAGGTATAGATGTTGATTGAGTTAGTATTTTATTTCGAGGATTTTCGGTTTCGTTGATGGTGATTAGGTAATCGCAGATGAAAATGTTAATCGTGTCTTTGGGGTAACTGATTTATTTATAGCTGTCCGTTTAAAAATTATATCTTTACAGAATCCATTACAAATGCATGAGGTCTGTCTGTCAATCACTATCAAAGAGCATGCATTTGTCATTGAGGGTTGAGCCAGTGGTTAAGCTAACCAGCTCACACTGTTGCATTATAATTGTATTTAAGTATTCACACTGTAGTTTAAGCTTTCAACCGCTGTCATAAATTTATGAATAGAAAACAGAGACAATATATAGTTCTTTTGTTTAAGCAATTCAGTGCCGAGCAGAGATGATCAGGAGGATCTGCATAAGTTCAAAGTGAGCATCAGAATGGGGGGAAAAGGGGGCTTTACTGTAAGTGCCTTTGAATGTGGTTGCTGATGCCAGATGGGCTGGACTGAGTATTTTCAGACACTGCTGATCTGCTGGGATTTTGCTACACAACCATCTCCCGAGTCTACAGAGAATGGTCCAAAAAAGCAAAAAAAAAAAAAAAAAAAAATTGTCTTAATAATGCCACAGGTCAGAGGAGAATGGCCAGACTGCTTTAGGCATAAACAACATGAAAGCCTTGTATCAGTGGTTCAGCCTGCTGGTGTGGCGTATTGATGTGTTTAAATGCAACAGTATTTCTGCTGTCCGTCCCTATATGAGCACAGTGTGCTCATCTTCTGATGAGTGTTTTCAGATTGATAATGGCACTAATGTCAGTAAGCTTAGATCATTGGAAACTGGTTTCTTCTATGCGACTATTCTATGAGTTGGCTGTTGTCAAATAGCCTCCACAGTCACCAGACCTCAATCCCATAGAACAGCGGTCCCCAACCCCCGGGGCCTCGGACCGGTACCGGTCCGTGAGTCGTTTGGTACCGGGCAGATCTGCAGCAACTGCCATGCTCTTATGTCAGTATGGCCCAAAAATCTGAGAAATGTTTGTTAATTCTGTGCTACAAAGAATTAAGGCGGCTCAAGGTGTAATAATACAGTGGTGATTGTGTGACCTCCAAATATTCTTTAAATAATGAAGTTCAAACCAAGGTTGTCCAGACATTTCCTTTTTTTTTTTTTTTTTCGCCTGTCCCATTTGGTTCTTTAGCCATCAGAATTGTTGTCTGAAGACCAACAAGGATACCCAATGGATTTACTTTGCCAAATGGATCATCGTGGCATTGCCGTATTGGTCCATTTGGTCGAGCTTTGTTTTTATTATTTATTATATTTTATTTTCAGATGTTACAGACGGGACAGACATGAGTGAGAGATAGGAAAGGGAGAAAGAAAGAGGAAGGAAAGGAAAAACAGAAGGGGAGAGGGACAGTGAGAAAGGGGGGGAGAAAAAAAATAAAAATCTCCTAGATCACCTGTTGAGAGAAGAATAGAAAACAAGCAAAAAAAGACAAAAAAAACAAAAAACAAAGCAACATACTAAACACAACACCATCGCATTAATCTAGCTAAGTGTAAACAGCAGTAAATACTAAATATTCAATGTTGTTGTGCAGCACGCAGGACAGATGTGCTTCGAAGTAGCAGCCAAGAAAGGTGTAATTTGGGTCTACGAGCAGTGAACACCCGTGTGCATACCTGTGTGGATCAGCGCGCTTGTATTCCAAAGGTTTCTCCATGTAACGATCTGCTAGGGAGTGTGGGGGGGCCACAGCCCCGTCCTCCAGGGTGTGAAGCACAGACATTTGTCCAGACATTTCCATTAACAGGATAAGGCAAAATTGGGACAGATTGTACCCATTTGACCACATTTCAAATCCTCACACTTTCACTGTCACCAATAACATGCCTTGCTGACTTTAAAACAGGCTACAAATAAATGCCAAACCACTCCACACATCTAAGCTGAAAAAAGATGTTTCTTCCCATCATGCACTCACTGACATCTTTAACTGATAATCAAAGCCGATGGAACTATCAGCATGCACAGTTAGTGTCAAGTTTCTGTGTTTCTGTGGATTTGGTCCTCATTATTGAGCTTTAATGCAGACAGCCATCCTCCAGTTCTTTTAACTGGGTATCCACAAAGGAGTCCCGTCTTTGCCTTTTCTTAACAATGATATAAAGAACTCAAATGCTTGTCATTCAGATGCAAATCTAAGGCAATTTCTTCAGTCTGTTACAGGATCCAGTCAAAACATGGCAAAACACGAATATGTTTCTGTATTAACAATTTTGAAATTGGTCTAAAAAGTAAGACCTTTGGGTTCTTACAAAACAGACACTTTGGGTTTCGGTTGTTTGTCCCTATCTGCTCACTGAACAGAGTTTGCTCAGAATAATGCATTACTGTTTTTTTTTTGTTTTTTTAACAGCTTTATGACTTCTTATCTGTGTTGGCTCAAAGGTTAAGCACTAAATATAAATGTAGTTATTTAAAGAGGTGCTTTATGGTTATTTTGAGCTTCACGTTTTTATTCTTGGACTCTGTTAGAATAGATTTGCATGATACATTTAAAAAAAGCAATTAGAAAGCTGTTGGAGTCATTCAGGTTATGATCTGTCACAAAAAAACATTTTAGCTCCTCAGCAGTGAAGCCACCTGTCTTCTGATTGGCTCCCCTTTGCAAACAGCATTGAACAGCAGGAGGGAGGGGCTTCTACGGTCATAGACCAAGCTGAGCGCCTGAGATGACCAGGCATTATGGCAAAATCCCCAGTTTTGCCACGATACAGAGCCAAGAACAGAAAAAAACACTGTCTGAAATGGAGCATTTAGAGCCATCCGAAGCCTGAGCTTTTGGCTCAGTGGGAATATTTGTACACTGACCTCATTATTTGAAGCTTTGGCTGTGTTCAAAGTGACCGTTCACCACAGTAACAGTGTATATCTGACAAAAAATAAGGAAAACGATCATAGGTACCCTTTAAAACTATTACTAAGAAATTAGAATGTAGATTCTTAAAGCAGATCAAGGCTGCTGTTGTCTTTTTTCTGGCATTGGTGTGAAGAATTAACATCATTTTACAAGATTAATTAGTTTAAAATTAACATGCTGGGAAGGTACATGCTTTTTTCCGTAGAGTTCACAGGAAATGAACTAAAAGTAATAGATTTCAATGTAATAGATGAAGAAATTTGCTAATTTAGTCTTTTTTCTCATTAAAACTTTCTCCTGTGATATCTTTGTGGCAGAAATGTAGAGAATCTTTCGGCGGGAAGATGTAAATAAATCTGTGTACATTTTAACCTAAAGAAAAATTAAACGGTGACAGTGTTCAAAGGGAGCAACTCAACAGAAAGACATAAAAAGCAGCAAGTGTTGATAGGCCTGGGGTTGTTTTCTGGAGACGAGCCAGTTTGTGTTCTCACTCCCGATTAATCGGCCCACAGTTCTCCTGGAACAGGACAGAGACTCGCATATCAGCGCAGTTATTTGCTGCCAGCAGGGTTTGAATGAAATTATCAAACGTCTAAATGAACTGAATTTAATGAGTAATGCTGCAGAGCCTGAATAAACCACTCGAGACGTACTTGATGAAAGGAAGCTTTAACCTTGGAGCCTGATTGCAAATCCTGTTTGCTGTTTTTCTTTTTTTAAAGTATGCTGCTCAGTGTCCGTGCAATGTTGCGTTCACAATGTAAAGCAGCTACTCCTGCTTATTAAGACAAAAATCACAAGAATTATATGTTTGTATCAGTTTGCCAGTGGCTGTGGGTTAAGCTTTTTTCATGTAATACCTTCAGAATCTGACACTAGACAGAACTGGGTCTTCACAGTCTGTTTTTTCAGCTGTGACAAAGCTGATGGTGTATCGTGGTTAATTGACTGTTACTCACTCTGTAGATAACACTCACTGGCACCAGTGTCAGCTGACATCAAACTGGTATTAGCTTTGCACTTTATTCAACCCATTATGAGCGCTCGTGTCTTCTGACACAGAGACAATATTTATGGATCCTTTAAAACACAAACAAAATCTCTTAATTTAAGCTTTACAAGTGGTTAACCCTTGTGTGGTGTTCGTATTTTTGTTACTCAGCCAGTGTTCATGGGTCTGGTGGACCCGCTAGAGTTTTGGCTTTCCAAATTAACACTATCAAACAATTTTATGTTAAATTACTCAACAGATGTTTACTTCATCCCAATTACAAGACATATGAACAGCAAACATGGTTAATTTTTTCCCTTTACCTTTGTTAGATCACATTTATGAATTAATGTGCTTCTCGTTTTTCTTTTATATAAAATGTTATAAATAAATCAGTTATAATCAAGTGGAGTGAGTGGAAAGACACAACACATTTACACGTGAAAAAAAAATTTATTGTTTAATTTTTCTTTTGAAAAAAAACTGAACACGGGTCTCACAGACCCGAACACCATACAAGGGTTAATACAATGCACATCTAGTTAGTTATTTGCATTTCTGTTTATTTCTGATTAAAAAATTATTTGTGTTTGTCAAAAATACTCATGTTACCACAATGTTTGCTGAACATGTCTAAGACTTTGAAATCTGTGTATATTTTTTACTAGCCATTTTTGGATCTTTAACTTTGAAACCAGTAACTCACCAGGAAGGTTATCCAGGTCATGACTGGCTAGCCTCTACAGTGTTCCTCATCATGGCCGGAAACATGGAAAAGTCTTTATGTTTGTTAGTCAGTCTCTCCTCCCTGCTCACCTCTGCCTTCATCTGGCCAGCCAGGATACATGCATCGGTGAGTACAACTACGGTAAAGTGAGTACAATTACATATTTAATAGTATTTTAATGTAAATAATTAGGTTACCCTCCAGTGGTGCCTATAGACCGTGCATAAATATGGAAATCTGACAAATCTGACAGATCTGACAAACATCAAACATCTACCTTATAACTGACAAACTGTTACAATATGAGCATGTAGTGCCCTTCACTTTTTTTCTCTTAGCCACCCCTCACTTGTCAAAACCGGACTTAGTCTTTCATAATACCACTAATTGTATCTAAAATGTACTCAATGTGCTTTTCTGGTTGAAAAGCAGTGACAAAACATTTTCGGTCCTGATTTTAAGAAAAAAAAGATAAGCATAAATAAGTTAAAAAGCATAAATCTGTACAATTTAGGAAACTAAATGTAGACACTAACAGGCAAGACAACTGAGCTTTTAATACAAATGTAAAAAATATGTATAAAAAAATAAAATATGCAACAAAAAAACAAAAAACCCCACAACATTAAAAGGTAACGGAGAGTTATTTCAAAATCCAACTGATGTGCCACGGCAAATTATAGAAGCATGGCAGTAGTGGCTTTCTAAGCAGGTCAACTAGATGGAACAGTTAAGGACGCAGTTAATCAGGAAGTCAGACACAAAGAGCAACTAGTGAATTTCCTAACTAAAACACCCCTTTCCCACTTAATACTTCAGTTCTGAAACACTAACATTGCGATTTGTAGCCAGAATTGAGCAAAACCGCACTGCAGATGGATTATCACAGACCAGCACCTGGTGTATTCCCAGGATAAGATGAACGGACCGTCACCTAAAAGCAGCTGGTGATGTAAGTGGTAATTTTTGGAATTTAGGTAGAGAAAGATATTCAGAAAGTTTGCAGCAGGTTATCAGTGTGTGGAAGTGACTCATACAATATGGTGTTGTTTAATTTTAAATGGATGGATCCATTTAAAATTGGATTGGTTTGCTGGAGTGGGTCAGAAAAGTGTGTGTGGACAAAGCATAGCCTCGTACCAGTCAACAACACAGGTCTGAGTTGTGTTTGCTAAATTTAGGACAGATAAGTATGGGTAGGGAAGGGTGAGGCCACAGCTGTATGCCTTCAGAACTACAATTTACATTATGACTGTCTGTAAGCACTGCAGTCAAATTGAACAGCCAGTTAGCTTCAGACAGCTTGTTTAAACAACCCGACACACGAAAATTTGCCTGATCACTGTCTGGCTTCCTGCATTCTTCCAATACATGCCCTCCACTTTGACATAAATGTCTACATGTAGGGAGGTTTATTCCTCTTATCATCTCTGAGCCTATCTATGCTTGAATTTCTGTGTAGATTCTGTAGTGCGCTTTACATTTAGGTCATTTAGCTACAGACACTGGAACACCTATTAGCTGAAACATGTTTGTGGCTAACAATTCCTAACACAGACTTATTAGCCTAGATCTTTTTAATTGATAGAACATGTTTTAGATCTGTGTTATGTAAACTGCTGCAAACTTTACATTTTGACTTTCTTGGTATATATTTTTCAAGAATTCACACATTTTTCAAGACTTCTTTGACATGGTATCAAGAAGTTTTGGGGCCGCTTTTGGAGTAAATGTAAAACGGGCATTATAGTCTTTTCCTCCCACTTCCAAAAAAGAGGAAAATCACTTACACTATGATTAAAAATATTTAAATTTTGGCAAGAACTGAGAGGAAAATGACGTCTGTTAAGTAAGATAAGACAAACTCTGTCACGGGCCACCGGGGCAGACCGTGTGGAGTGAGTGGAGGACCCAAGAGCAAACAGAGGTGAGGACACAAAAACCGGACTTAACAGAAGGCGAGCCTTTATTTAGGGCCGAAAACTTAAGGAACAAGGCAGCAAAGCAACTGAGGGAAAACCTGAACATAGACTGGGAAAACTATGGCTAAACAAAGTACAAACTAGGACTAGTTAAGGCTGGGAAACTATGACAAGGGGTAGGGGAGATAACACAGACGACGCGACACAGACTGTAAGAAACACAGAGACTAAATACACATGAGGGATGATCAGGGGAAGTGGCCACACATGGGAACGCAGCTGACACACATGAACTTAACGACAGGACAGGAGGAGTGAGCTGAATCAGAATCAGAATCAGAATGGGTTTATTGCCAGATGTTGAGGTTTACAACATTAGGAAATTGCTGCGGTACACAGACAGTGAATGCAGGCCTTCAAAGTAAAACAGGAAACATGAGACATGAACCGGGGAGACGTAGTACAGGGGGAGGTGACATAACTGACAGCATGAACTTGACAGTACAAGACACACAGACATAAACACACGAAGGGCAAGGGAGACGTAATGCAAGGGTGACATAATTACAAAAAGGGCTGGACTACCTTAAAGAACCTAAGCAAACAATAAACATCAAAATAGGTTAAGCATAACACACTGGGTCACACGACCCAGGACCATGACACCACCCCCCCCCCCCACCAAGGGCTGGCTCCAGACAGCCCAAACCAAAAGAAACAGACCACCGAGCCCGGGCGGGCGGCGGGGGACCAGGACGGAGGGACCAGAACAAGAGAAAAAAAAGCCAACAGAAAACACTGGAGCACGTGACAACAGGCCAGACATAGTTCAGGGGGTCGGCCCGGAGGGCGGCAACACACCAGCCCACAGTTTACGAGTTCAGGCGGCCGACCCGGGGGTTGGCAACCCAACAGGCCACGCCATCCCCCATCAGGAGGCCGTCCATGTGAGAAGCAGTGGCGGTGCGGTTCGGGAGGCCGACCCGGAGCCCGCGGGCACAAGAGTTCGAGGGTCATATGGTCGGGGGGCCGACCAGGCGGGCGCCACAGGTGACAGAGCCGGTCAGGAGGCCAGCCGTGTGGGTGGCAACGGCGGCGGCTCAGGGGACGGCGGAGCAGCTCAGGGGGCCGACCGCGCGGAAGGCAGCGGTGGCTCTCCAGTGTCAGGCGCACTGGCCGAGGCCCGGTGGGCACAGGACCAGTCGAGGCAGGACCAGACGACGGCGAAGCAGGAGCTGACGCAGAGGTTGGACCAGGCGACGGCGAAGCAGGAGCTGAAGCTGGACCAGGCGAAGCAGGAGCAGAAGCCGGATCAGGCGAAGCAGAAGCAGAAGATGGCTGGACGGGCTCCTCGGGCCCTCCAGCTGACGTGGCACGAGGCTGGACGGGCTCCTCGGGCCCTCCAGCTGACGTGGCACGAGGCTGGACGGGCTCCTCGGGCCCTCCAGCTGACGTGGCACGAGGCTGGACGGGCTCCTCGGGCCCTCCAGCTGACGTGGCACGAGGCTGGACGGGCTCCTCGGGCCCTCCAGCTGACGTGGCACGAGGCCGGTGCGGTTCTCCTGAACCCCCAGCTGACAAGGAAGGTTGCTGGACGGGCTCCTCGGGCCCTCCAGCTGACGTGGCTTGAGGCCGGATGGGCTCCTCGGGCCCCCCAGCAGACGTGGCTTGAGGCCGGATGGGCTCCTCGGGCCCTCCAGCTGACGTGGCTTGAGGCCGGATGGGCTCCTCGGGCCCTCCAGCCGGAAGAGACGGCTGAAGCAGAAGGCAGTCTGAGGCGGAGAGAAAGCTCACGCCATTCCTAGCAGGCTGCTTCCCAGCCTGTACAGCTGACGTGGAAGGAAGCTGAACGGGCTCCTCGGGCCCTCCAGCTGACACGGCGTGAGGCCGGATGGGCTCCTCGGGCCCCCCAGCAGACGTGGCATGGTGCTGGACGGGCTCCTCGGGCCCTCCAGCCGACGTGGCTTGAGGCCGGATGGGCTCCTCGGGCCCTCCAGCCGGAAGAGACGGCTGAAGCAGAAGGCAGTCTGAGGCGGAGAGAAAGCTCACGCCATTCCTAGCAGGCTGCTTCTCAGCCTGTACAGCAGACGTGGAAGGAAGCTGAACGGGCTCCTCGGGCCCTCCAGCTGGCGAGACACGAAGCAGCGGGGGTGCTGCGAGGTGCCGAGGCGGCACACCCAGGCATCCAGCCACAGGTGCAGGTCGGGCTGCGAACTGGGCAGGGAGCTGAGCCGCTAACCGGGCAGGGAGCTGAAGTGGACATGGAGGTGTTTGTGTCAGGGCCTGCACAAGTGGCTGAGCAAACATCAGAGCGGGATGCCGACTTGGAAGCTGAGCAGGTAGCCGGGCTGAAGCCTGTGGCGAAACAGACCGCTGGGACATAACTCCACGCTCTGAGAGGGCAGGTGAAGAACTGTCCTTAGCACCCGCAATCTTCAAACAGGGGTCAAGAAAGTGAACGCTTTTAATGTTCACAGTACCGGCGTTAGACTCTGAGAACACGATGTCTCCTGAGTCAACAGTCTTAGAATCTTTAAACTCAGAGTTCATTGTCTCCGGCTTGATGTGAGAAAACTTGGTCACATGGACGACATTCACATGGCTGCTAGTGGAAATATTGCCTAGGGGTACGTTTCCAGTGTCAAGATCAGTAACACATACAATGTTATTCGTCATGTCACAGAAAACCAAAGTAGACTGCACTTCAATCTCAGCTTTGGGAACATTAGCTTCATGGGGTGTGGCTGAGGGAGCAACACCTGAAACAGAACCTTGTCCTTTTAAGCCATTAACGTGGCTTCTGCTGCCCTTGGCTGCCCTCACTGTGGAGCTAAACACAGTTTCTTCTGACTCATAACATGACTTCGACAGAGTGTCGCTCAGGGAAAAAGTCAGGTCAGCTAACACAGTTTGCTCATCTCCCACAGCATCCAGAACACAGTCCAGGTTATCCATAGACCCTCTAGCATGAGTCATGACTGTCTCAGGCCGAGCATGTTCAGACACACAATACACCTTCTTGGCTAACGTGCCCATGTACTCACTGTTTATCAGTTCGCCACCTGGTCTCAGGTCCTGGACTGAATTATTCCTGGCAGAGGTGGAAACAGGTGCCCTGCCCTCACGGAATGGAGGTGGGTTAATTACTGGGTCTAAGTTCCCATGCCTAGAATTCACAGTGACGTCCTCACCAACTAGAGTGGGTTCATGGTCACAATTCTCAGACGCATTCAACTGGGAGTCAAAAGGCTCAGTTATATAAGCCACACAGGAAACAGTCTCTGGTTTCTCTAAATCATTAACATGGTATCGAATTTCCTTATCTGCTCCCTCAGAACAGGTAGACACAGCCCTGCCATCCTCGCTACATGACACTGGCAGGGTTTCTGTTGGCGCTTTTACGGCCACATGAAGAGCTTCTACATCAAAATTCCTGGAAACCCCACTTAATGGTTCACGCTCAGTGTTGCTCACATTTCCAGCAACAAGAATGCCCCCAGACTCATCATCAGTGATTGAGTGGTGGTTAACACAGGTCACACATGGAAACGCTAAACATTCATGTTGAGACACTCTACAACCCTTGGGGGGCCTCTCTAGCTGTTTAATTTCAGTCTTGCTGCTCGTAGTGTTACTATCAGCTGGTCCATTTACAGTCTCTTTAGTCTTGGCCGGTAAAACAGATATTTGCACGGACTCTGGCTCTTTGATACGATCGCCTCTCTTATGGCTGAGCCCGCAAGGCAGCAGTTCAGTAGTGGGCATAATCTCGCCCATGGAAAAGACACGTGGAGCAAAAGCACAGTCACTCACCTCCATGTCGGAAGGGGCACGAGATGAAACGAGACCCTCCCCAACCTCCAGCTGCCGAGCGGCGCCACGGTGACGTCGCCGTCGCCTCTTCCCTGAAGGCGACGCGGTGACGGAAGCTCCGGTTGCAGGGGAAGTGAAAGGGGGCAGGGCCCTGGCAGCTCCGCGGGCCCCCAAGAGCCAGGCGCGTTCCCCGAAAGACTTGCTCATAGTCGGGGGTCAGCCACGGCTTCCACCGGAGCTTCTCCTCCAGCTCCGCGAGAACCACCTGCTCCCGTTCAGCAATGTCCTGGGCAGTGATTTGTGGGGACATCTCCTCAGAGCCGAAAATCACTGCTGACGCGGACTCGGAGGCGACTTCGGCCAGCGGTTCCAGCCCAGGCGACTGCTCTGACGACACCCCGGACTCTGGCTGCGCTGACGTGCGGCGGCGACGAGGGCGCCGCTTCCTCCTAGCAACGGCTGTTGACACAACATTGATAGCCGTGACGGCTGGCTCCTCGTCCTCCGACCACATCCGTGCCAGAAAGGAGGCTGGAGAAGCGAAGTCCGAACGAAACGGCGAGGGTGAGCGGCTCGTGTACGAAGGAATGGATGGTAGCGACCCCAGGTTGCGCCCGAGTCTCAGTGAGCCAACCTTAATCACCCCGGAGCCGCAAGATGGTGGAGGCGGTGATGGGGAAGTTGCGTGACAGCGGAACGGTGGTGACGCAGCCCGTGCGCTGGGCGCCTGCTCCTGAGGATGGGGTTGGAGGATGGTGCGGAGGTAATCAGAAATCAGGGGGGGTAGCGCCTCCCATAGCCAGGGGAACACGGTTACGCTCACCCGCAATGGGTGAAGCAACTCCTCCGTATCCTCCTCCCCGGAACGCTGCATCCACTGACAGCATAGCGCTTCCACTGCCTGAACGACCTCCCTTCTCTGTGTCGCTGGGTCCATACTGGTCGCGTCGTACTGTCACGGGCCACCGGGGCAGACCGTGTGGAGTGAGTGGAGGACCCAAGAGCAAACAGAGGTGAGGACACAAAAACCGGACTTAACAGAAGGCGAGCCTTTATTTAGGGCCGAAAACTTAAGGAGCAAGGCAGCAAAGCAACTGAGGGAAAACCTGAACATAGACTGGGAAAACTATGGCTAAACAAAGTACAAACTAGGACTAGTTAAGGCTGGGAAACTATGACAAGGGGTAGGGGAGATAACACAGACGACGCGACACAGACTGTAAGAAACACAGAGACTAAATACACATGAGGGATGATCAGGGGAAGTGGCCACACATGGGAACGCAGCTGACACACATGAACTTAACGACAGGACAGGAGGAGTGAGCTGAATACACAGACAGTGAATGCAGGCCTTCAAAGTAAAACAGGAAACATGAGACATGAACCGGGGAGACGTAGTACAGGGGGAGGTGACATAACTGACAGCATGAACTTGACAGTACAAGACACACAGACATAAACACATGAAGGGCAAGGGAGACGTAATGCAAGGGTGACATAATTACAAAAAGGGCTGGACTACCTTAAAGAACCTAAGCAAACAATAAACATCAAAATAGGTTAAGCATAACACACTGGGTCACACGACCCAGGACCATGACAAACTCTTTTTTTGTTGTTCTTTTATTCCCTCAGCAACCCCTGCATCTGGGCATTCATTTGTCTGTGGCTTAATTGGGTGACCCGTATGCTAAAAGGCTACTTTAGGTTGCCTTTGAGCCTGGGTTCAGTTCTGTCCAAGGCCATTTCCTGCTTTCGGTCCCTTCGTTCCTGCCTGTGCTGTTATCTTATCATAAAAATAATACAGGACCAAAATAAATCTTTGGGGAAAAAAACCTCCTACAGAAGTGAAGTTCAAACATTACAGAATCATATTTTTGTCTACAGTGATCCCTGTGGTGAATTTCCATCTAAAACATTGTCATGTGTGGCTTTACTGGACATAGTACTCCATGCTGTCCCTGCCCCTCAGTCCTAGTACTCTGGATGAGCTGTGTACAAGACACTGCTCCTTCAAATTTCAAACAGCTTGAAAGGCTGTCTCTGTGTTGTCCTCATTTAATACCAACAACAAAAGAAAAAACAAACTTGAAAATGAAAACACGAACAAAAGGAGATAAATCATCTTTTTCATGACTTTCAGGTTTAGGCTGCGAGACAGCAGGAAAGAAAAACAGGAAAACAGGATATGAAATAAAAAGCTTGTGTAAATATAATTGAGGGAAAGAGTTCAGCTGAGGGGAAGAAGTTTACAATGAAGTCTAGTTTCAATCATTCAAAATTGCGGAGGAGAGCTGAGGTGCTGAGATTAACTTTGCTATCATTATACCAGCCTCTATCATCTCATCGTCTGTCGTCAAAGTCAATTACGGCACAATGGGATTAGACCGAACGTGTTTTTTTGCTCTCAGTGCATTTGATGTAGATACAACTGCTGAATATCTCACGCAGCGGTTGGCCTTCACAAAGTGGTCGATTTCATCGATATCACGGAAATTTAAAAGGGCACAAATAACTAAGAGGCAGAGACAAATGGAGGAAATGTGGGCATGAATGCACACTGTTAACACGCACACCGGCACATGGCTGTGCACACTGCATGCTGTTTCTGATTGTTAAGAAGACTTTTTCCGCATAGCAGCATTGAATACAAAAATTAGAGCTTGCAAATACTGTTTTTGCTTTTTTTTATATATATATATTTCTCAGTTGTGTAAGTATGATCTAACATTATTTCAAAATCATTACCAAGAAAAGTCATGACATCAAGATGTTTTTGTTGTGGCAGATCCATTTTTCTAAGGAAGTGGCTGAATCAGGAATCCCTCCTGTCTACTGGTGCACAGCTCACTACGTGGAGATGCTGCTGAAAGCTGAAGTTCCTCTAGTCCACTCTGCCTTCAAGATGTCTGGTTTCACCCCATCACAGGTATTATCTGTAACACTGGCTACATTAACAAATTTCAAAATTCCCAGTTTGATCCAGCACATTTGTAAATCAGCATGTTTTCAGTTTCTTGATTTTAATTTTTATTAAAACTAAATGTCATAGTTTTATGACATTTAGCAAATTCACACATAATACCTGATTAAAATTTGTCCAATTTCCCCATAAAGATAATCTCCTTGTGCACCTTATTATTTTTAGAGTGATATAAAAGTAGAGTGCCATAGGATCACAAGCAGAATTGCTCCTCATAGAGGTAGAAAGGGACATTTATCTACTATTTATCTGCCATCTACAGATTTCACTATTGGCTTACTCTGCAGGCTTATGTCTGCCAATTCTGCTTTAGGGCCTTCAGAGCCTCTGAAACACACAAACCAGACTGGTCATTAACCAGAATGACTTTGCAAACTTTGCAGCTTAAAGGTTTAACTGATATATTTGAGGGGAAAACTAAAACCATTGCTAGTATAATTTCAGTCTTTTGTTTTAAAACACAATGCATATGTAATGTTTCAGTGGCAAAAAAAGATCAGTTTCCACTGGATTCTAAATATGACAGCTCAATCATTGTTGGTGAAGCATGAATTTTAAATTATGCTCTCTACTCATTTTCTGCTGTATTATGGGTAAATGTTAAAGATTAAATATTCTTAAACTAGGAACAAAATCTTGCACACTCTCCCTGTGACTTGCTCTCACTTTATTAACAGTATTATGCATTCTGCTAAGACCTGAAGTCCATATAATTTAAATGTACTGTAGCAGTGGCATGTTTAGCATTCCAAAACTAGCTTAGGTGTTTATTGTGTTCACCTCTGTTGATTTTTATTCTGTCCCCTAACAGCTATTTAACTGTATTAGTTTTTACAGTCTGAGCTGTGCACTGCACACTTGCGTGGTTTCCTATCAAGCAAACCTGTTGGGAAGGAAAAAAATATGTAACTATCAAAAATCCACAATGATATCAGATACACACTGCGAATTGTCAAGGTCATACAAACCCAACGAACACAACTGATTTCTGTCATAAAATTCAAGCAGCAAAGTAGAGAAGGTTTGCTTAAAAACTGCTGCTGAAACCAAACACACTATGTAACCAACTGAAGTGATAATGTGAACACAGACTCACATCATTAGGAGTCACAGAAAGTTAAAGTCAGGCTAATGAAGTCTGTGAAGATAATATTTACTTGGCTGCAGTCTTTTAGTTTTCAAATAAGGAATAGTTTGGTATCTTGGAGTAATAACCTTGGTTTTCTTAGATCAACAAAGGATAATCATGAATATTAATGGAAGGAATAAAAGAAACTGAATTTGGAACAGAAATGTTCAGTTTCAGCTAGACTGCAACTATCTACAGCAAGACAGACAACAGTCTGTTAAGTTTTTTGGATGCTGTATATATTTAATAAATCAGGTTGCAAAACCTTTCATAACCATACTTGTTCTTGCCCTGTAATTGACCTCCTTTTTCATTTTGCTTTGACTTAAGTCGAATTTAAAATACCACAATACAGCTTTGACATTGAAACCTTTTCCCTTTGTTTTTAAATACCAGAGCAGTTGAAAAGTTAGAACTCTTCTCCTCCATGCTTCTTTTCTCTAACGCAAACAACGAGGTACGAAAAGCATTTTCACCTTGAACGCTCTCATGTTTGATCTCGTCTTCCGCGTGTCTCCAGTTGACAGTGAAGGCTCACACAATGAACGCGTGCTTATAAAAGTCGCCACATTTGCATCAAAGATCTGAACCCGTCGTCTCCGGGGTGGAGTAATGCGTTAACATTCAGCTGGTCTCTTTGCTGTTCAAGGCAATAATGGGCTCCTGTTCTTCAGTGAAAAATGGAAAACTCTATTTCAAAAGTTTGAACTTTAAAATCCTGACAAAGCAGCAGTGGCAAATGAAGCATTAAAAGCCTCTGACGATCATACAGTAAAGGGTGTATTCAAATGTCTGTGTGTGAACGTGGACACAGAAGTCATTCAAAATCCATCTGCAGAAGGTTTTAACGTTTGAATCGGGAGTGTTTGTGACAGGTATCATGAAACAAAGCATTAGTAAGTGTCTTCAATTTTAAAAATGAAAAATAAAAAACATCTTCTAAGGTCATTCTGCAGAGTGAAAATCATGTGCAGCAAAACTACAGAAAGTTGTGACATGAATCTGAAGCTCTCCTCAGTTTCACAGAACTTTATAACTATAAGGCAGAAAACAGGCACAGTTATCCACACCCTGGTGAACAGAATGGCGCTTGCTCCTCCAGGTATCACCTCTGGAGTTAGTTGACACCCAAAAATTGAGCTAAAGGTAGAATTATTCCCCAAACACTTACAGAAACATGACCCCAAATACTTAACAATGTTTTCCCATAAAGGCTAGAGGTTTTAGAAGACAAGTTAGCTGAAACACTCCACTGTAGATGGAGTGCAGAAAAAAGAAGCCATAAACACAACATTGACATAAAATGTTAGGTGAATGTAAGACACAGAGCCGGATTAATTGGATCACATTCCTGTTTCCCTCAAGAATTTGAAGTAGTTGTTCTCATCTCTCTGTTTCTCGGTTTTGGTATCTACCAGTTTGCGAGGCGGATACAATGTTGACATTTTACCTGCTACTTTAAAAATCTCGTTGTAACAATAAAATTAAACAACAAATTCATGAAAACTCATTCAGAGCAGTGATGTTAAGGGCATTCAAACCAAAACATTGATCCTAAAGATGGTAAAACAGAATTGCAACACTATTCAAGGTCTTCTGTGCATCACTGAATGGAGACCCCTGTTAGCAGATATTTGCAATGCTTACTTTTGGTTGGGGTGTTTCTGACTCTGTGGCCTCACTTGTAGTTGTCAGTTCAGATATTTGGGAGAAGAAAGGTTAAAATAAATGAATAAATAAATAGATTTACATTCACCTTATGCTCTCGAGTTTGGGCTAAAAGGAAATAAGATGCACTTGGAAAACCTTGGATAGATTTACAGTCGCAGTAAAAACACTGTATTTGTCTGTTTACTTGTTTTCCACAAGAGTGTGTAAGGGCAGCATGGAGCCAATCATTCCCTGTTGTTATTACAACACACAAATTAGAGTGTCAGTGTTTTGATTAGAGTTTAGTGGAGGAGGGAACAATTGTAATCTGGTTTATGGGGCATAGGTTATGCATTTCTATACGCTTGAGCAGAGTTATGTTGTTTGTGAACATAGTGGCTAATTATTGCACAGTTTGTGAAACTGGATACACAGTGAGGATGTCTAGTTCAGTAAGGCTAAAGGCTGCTAACAATATCCCAGTTGTATTCAAGCACAGCAGAGCTGAGATTAAGGTTTATGAGTTGAGGATATGTAAAGTCATGTGGACTCTTTGTAGTCATGTGAAAAACTAACTACACCCCATGATTCAGTAGCTTGCAGAACCACCTTTACTAGCAAAGACCTGAAGGAATCCTGACTTTACATCATTGCAGAGGTATATTGTCATGCTCAGGATTTGCAGGCATAAAGTTTAATATTCTTCAAGTTAACTGAGGCCTGCAAAGTCAGTTTCTTTTTTTGCATTGCATGAGCATTGCACTAATTGCATGGGTGAATTTGCTCGAACATCTAATCCTGGGAAAAATAGCAATTGTTTTACCTGTTTTCCCACTTGAATTTTAAAAAATTAGCAAAAACTACCAGACAGGCCCGTTATTAGTGATTAGGTAATAATGAAAATAATAATTATTATTTGCTTTTTTTTTTCCCTACATGGTTCTGCAATTTGATTTTTAATATAAATCCAGTGCACTGCTCTTCTTTACAGTTGTGTGTCTTTGCTTCATCCAAAAAGCTCAAATGATGATAGACAGATGATAGACAGTGAGCAAGTACTGACTGGAACAGAGGTGCTATTTGTTTAATTTCTTACATTTTCTGTGTCTGGGGGTTTATCCCATGTCAACACATCTGTGGCTACTTTCCAAGTTCTCCTATGGTGGGGAAAAGCTTTTTTAATTTTCAGTTGAATTACACTTAAATTTCCCAATTCCTTTTTTTCCTCTTTTTAAATAGATGCATGATTTGTTTTCCCTCAAAACTGACAAAAATAGTGATTAGCATAATTGAGTAACCGCTATTCCATAATGCCTCAGTTTTTCAATCTTAGTAGTTATAATGTTGAATGGAGCCTATCCCAGAGCGGTGAGAGGAGGGGTACACCCTGGATAGGTTGCCAGTCTGTCACAGGGCTAACACAGACAACCATTTGCACTCACATTCAATCAGCACAGATGGGCCCTGGACAAATGCTGGATTCGTACCCAGAACCTTCTTGCTGTGAAGCAACAATGCTAACCACAGCACCACCGTGCTGCTGTTGTTCAGTATATATTTACTGAATTTAGGGACTCTGTTAAGATTTGGAAAAATACACTGCTGTAAATATATCTAACTTTTTAAAATTAACATTCGGCCTATGTCATCAGTTGGTAAACACGCTCTTTTCTAAAGATGATGTAGAACTCTGTGTTCTTTTCACTGAGATCAGGTGGGAATCCCATCATGAACCACTGCATTAAGGTCACTAATTTTAACTCAGTCATCAACTGGAGAAGTAAACATTAGCATGCATCTCCATGTCTCTTTGTCCCATAATGCAACCTCAGTATTAATGTCTGCAGAGAGTTTGTGAATATTTTTTCACTCTCAAAGTAAACATGTTTCCTGGAAGACTCAGAAAGCTGAGCAAATGAAATACATTTAGACACTTGCACAAGAAATGTAAACTCATTGTCCATAAACCCAACCATGCAAATGTGTATTTTAAGAGATTATCAACCTTTTTTTTTTCACTTTGTGTGTAAATAGAAATTTAAACAGGTTTTCAGCTTTATAGTAAATGTAGTAGAAGCTGTTGTTTATTAGACATGGATGTGCTGAATTGCCTAGCACAAGTGCCTTTTTGTAGTTATTGAGCTACATCTTGTATCCATGTGTTTATATTAACATACCTTTTGTTTCATTGCAAGGCAAAAAGAGAGAAATAACCTGCAATACGAACAAAGACTAGTTAGTTCCCAATGATGATATTCAGATCTCACAAACGCACATATATAGTATGAAACAGATAACTTTAGATAATTGTAGTAGATGGGTGCCATTTCAGATAAACATGACTTAATATTTATCATTTGTGCTTCCATGGTTTTGTAACTACATGTAAATATTTTTCTGTGTTTGCTTATCATTTATGTTCTCCTTATTTACATTTAATTGTCTGGTGGATTTATACCAGTTTAATTAAATGCTTGAACAAGCTCGGTTCAGAAACGAGATACTGTGCAAAGTTATGTGTTAAGTTGGTTTGTTTTTAAATATTTGATCGACAAAACTAATTAAAGAAAAGCTGAAAAGATATTAAGGATGAGATGTCTGAGTAACATATTTCTTTTTTTATGTAGTTACAATAGCTGCCAAACTCATAGTTTGCTGTTGTTGTAGAGCAGAACACTTTTAATTACATGTGGGGTTCGCGATTTGTCAGCTTGAAATCCTAATAACGTTTGTTTTTTCTCTTTTTTTTCCCACTACAGATGTGCCTCCATTGGCTGACTCAGTGTTTCTGGAACTACCTGGACTGGACAGAGATCTGCCACTATATTTGCACCTGTGTGGTGATGGGTCCTGACTACCAGGTTTACATGTGTGTGGCCATATTTAAGCACTTGCAACCAGACATCCTGCAGCACACACAGTCCCAGGAGCTACAGATCTTCCTCAAAGTAAGATGGAGTCAGAACTACAATATACATGCAATATTTTACTAACAGAACATACTCAGATTCACCTTAAATCTCTATGGTAGCCTTGTTAATTACTATATGTAGGTATGTCAAAGAGGAACAAGTATCCAGTTTTCTGTAGTTTTCCCTCAAAAATCTGTGTTCTGTGAAACCTCGAACACCTCTGCAGGTAAATACACTTACCTGCTACTTTGTTCCATCGAATCAGAATCAGAATCAGAATCAGAATACTTTATTGATCCCTGGGGGAAATTATTTTTTGTTACAGTGCTCCATTTTAAACCAACATTAAGACAAGACAGACAATACGCTAACTAAGAATAGTACAATATATACATATATATACATACATACATACATAAGTCACTTATAAATAAATATTTGGAAAAGAAACATGTGTAGTTGTAGCAGCAAACAGTGTGTTAAGTGGATGCGTTGTACAGGGAGATGGCCACAGGCAGGAATGATTTCCTGTGTCGTTCAGTGGTGCTTTTCGGTAATCTCAGTCTCTCACTGAACGAGCTCCTGTGACTGACCAACATGTCATGGAGTGGGTGGGAGGTGTTATCCAACATTGTCTTTATCTTGGACAGCATCCGCCTCTCCGACACCACCTTGAGGGAGTCCAGCTCCATCCCCACAACATTGCTGGCCTTACGGATCAGTTTATTAAGTCTGTTGGCATCTGCGACCCTCAGCCTGCTCCCCCAGCATGCAACAGCATAGAGGATCGCACTGGCCACCACAGACTCATAGAAAATCCTCAGCATTTTCTGGCAGATGTTGAAGGACCTCAGTCGCCTCAAAAAATAGAGACGACTCTGGCCCTTCCTGTAAAGTGCTGTGGTGTTTTTAGCCCAGTCCAGTTTATTGTCAATGTGTACTCCAAGGTATTTATAGTCCTCCACAATGTCAACACTGACCCCCTGGATTGAAACAGGGGTCAAGTGTTTCCTGGTCTTCCTGAAGTCCACGATCAGTTCCTTGGTCTTTGCCACGTTGAGCTGCAGATGATTCTGCTCACACCACGTGACAAAGGAGTCGACCACAGCCCGGTACTCTGTCTCATCATCCCTGCTGATGCATCCAACCACCGCAGAGTCATCAGAAAACTTCTGAAGATGGCAGGTCTCTGTGCAGTGGCTGAAGTCTGTGGTGTAGAGGGTGAAGAGGAAGGGGGAGAGGACAGTCCCCTGTGGTGCCCCTGTGTTGCTAATCACCTTGTCAGACACACACTGTGGGAGACGTACATATTGTGGTCTTCCTGTCAGGTAATCAACAATCCAGGACACCAGAGAAGCATCCACCTGCATCGCTGCTAACTTATCACCCAGGAGGGTCGGCCTGATGGTGTTGAAAGCACTGGAAAAGTCAAAAAACATGACCCTCACAGTGCTCGCCGGCTGGTCCAGATGGGTGTAGACACGATTGAGCAGGTAGATGATGGCGTCCTCTGTTCCGAGACGAGGCTGATAAGCAAACTGAAGGGGATCCAGATGTGGTCTTACTATGGGTCGCAGCTGGTCCAGGATGAGCCTTTCCAGGGTCTTCATGATGTGGGAGGTCAGTGCCACGGGCCTGTAATCCTGGGGGCCACTGGGACGAGGCGTCTTTGGTACAGGGACGAGGCATGATGTCTTCCACATCACCGGGACCCTCTGCAGACTCAGACTCAGCATAAACAGTTTATGAAAGACTCCACACAGCTGGGGGGCACAGGCCTTGAGGACAAGGGGACTCACTCCGTCTGGTCCAGCAGACTTGCCTGAGTGAAGTCTCCTCATTTGCATCTCAACCTGGTATTGAGTGAAGGTGATGGGTGGGGGAGGGGTGTCAGGAATCTCACAGGAGGCAACATGTGAAGAGAGAGGCTGGCACAGTGGTGTGGCTCTGGATTCCAGGCTGACTGCAGGTGAGGTTGTGGGGGTGGGAGCAGATCAGAAAAATCAAGTACATTTGAATTCATGTAGGAAGTTCTTTCGGGCGATCGTGGCTCAAGAGTTGGGAGTTCGCCTTGTAATCGGAAGGTTGCCGGTTCGAGCCCCGGCTCCAACAGTCTCGGTCGTTGTGTCCTTGGGCAAGACACTTCACCCGCTGCCTACTGGTGGTGGTCAGAGGGCCCGGTGGCGCCAGTGTCCGACAGCCTCGCCTCTGTCAGTGCGCCCCACGGTGGCTGTGGCTACAATGTAGCTTGCCATCACCAGTGTGTGAATGTGTGTGTGAATGACTGGATATGTAAAGCGCTTTGGGGTCCTTAGGGACTAGTAAAGCGCTATATAAATACAGGCCATTTACCATTTACCATTTTTTGCTTTGATAAAGACTTTCTTTTCACTTTCGGTATTCTCTCACTCTGCTTCATATGTATATTAATATTTATAAAAAATGATCTTGGTCTTGTGTTTCTTAGCTTAAACACTTTGATTCTTGTTGGTCTCTTTCACTAGTATTGGTTTATTTGTAGCAGTTTGAGGGCCAAATTCTTCTTCCAAAACTTAATGATGAGATGTGTTTGCTATTTGAACTCTGGGAATCATTGATGTGGGCTCTAATCTGATGTGCTGTTAATTGGCGATTTCTGAGGTTGGGTAACTCTAATGAACTGATGCTCTGCAGTAGAGTGAACTCTTGGCCTTACTTTCCTAGGAACGTTCCTCGCGAGAGATTCATCACAGTGTTTGATGATTCTTGAGACTGCAGAGACTTTAAACACATTATTGAAAACTATTTGAGGTAAAGAAGGTTTTTAAGAATGCAAAGTTATCTTTTCACTTTTTTCAGCAAACATAATAAAGAGCTTTGACAGGTCCCTGGTTTGTTTTTGTAATCATACCATTAGATCTGTGGCCATATGTCTCAGGTGAAGAGAAGAGCAGAGCTGCTAATCCCCTGGTGGTAGGGAAGGTTGCTAGACAGGCTTCGAGTATCCAAATATGTAGTGAGATTGCATTTGGAATGACCTCCACAGGCCCCAGTCTGCAAAGATCTTTAATGTCCACCCCCAACAGAGCTGGGCTCATCAAGTCCAACATTAAGTCACAGACTTCAGCACTTGGTTTCCATGGCAAAGTCTATGTCCGGGTTATGGACAGATGATTCCACCCATCAGTCAAACTTCAGATCCAGGAGGAAGAACGCTGTGGGCAATTTGGGATCTATAGCTCGCTGTGGTCCCTCCAGTGCCGTAGTGAGCGCTTTGTTCGTATTTCCATCAGTAAATCAGACCCATTCCAGACCTTTGGGAATTAGGCAACTCTGCCGGGGCTGACCAGTGATGGATCCACTGATGGATGGATCAATCCATTAATCGTGATTGACAGTGACAGTATAGCCTGATGTGCACTTTGCCATAAATGTAACTATACATCACAGCTAACCATGCCACACCACCTTTGACTGGAAGATATTGATTTTTGTAAAGGTAATGCTTCTTTGAAAGAAACTGCAATATATAATGAGGCGCAAATGTATCTGGCTTGCCCCTAATTCATACCGAATAGGCAGTACTGCCAGCATAGCAACATGCCGTTTTCTCATTTTCGTAACTCTACCCAATCCGGTCTTTACTTGATTGGTTCTGACATATTCTCTTTTTTTTCAGTGTTGCAACAATTTCACTAAAAGTAACTGTTGTTAAACATTTATAAACTCAAACTCCAACCCGGTCAGCTCAGTTTCATTCTCTATTGTTTGAAGTAGACATCAAACTCAACACAGTGGCATAGAAACTCCCCTACCAGCCACTGTAGACAAACATAAACTATAAATGCTTACAATGACGTCAGCCACCTGCGTAGGCTACCGCATATATTTCAACACAGGAATACAAATGTAAGTTTATACATTTGTCATTGTGAATCTGGTAAAGTGTTATAAAGGTTGTCCATCAAATGTAATCATTCATTTCCGATTCACATATAATAAATAATTCATTTAAAAAAACTTCACTTTTAGAACATGTTCACACATCCTCCCACTGTGTTGTATTTCACTGAAACAAAGTCTGTTCATTAAAATGCATTCTGCATGGTGGATTGGATGAACTTTATATTGCAGAGCTTTCACAAAAGGTCTAACGTCACGGTCTCAGAGATACTTCTAATATCCAAAGCAACATGGGCACTGACATGAAGTACTCATCGTCATTACTCATTAAGCATTTTGATCCGTCTTGTCTCTGCCTTATAGCTCTGATGTTAACACCGGCATGAGCTGCCGCTGACAGTTTTTCTGAATAAAAGATCAGTTATGGAAGCTTTATCTGAGGAAGTTCCTCTAATGAGCTGTAGCATCAGATACTGCTGCAAAAGGCGAGCTTTGAGACAGTCTGTGTGTTTGTGTCTCTGCATGTTTGTGTATGTGTGTGTGTGTAAGAGAGAAATTTACTATTCCTGTCCTGAGCTGAACTGTTAAAAGTTTTAGACATGCTGGTTTGCATCCAACGGCTTTATCTTTCTTCTTTTCCTCTGACTCTCTCTGTGGGAACAATGTAAAGGGAGTATTTCACACAGACAGATGCGGTACTAGAGGATTTTTAAAACATTCACGCACACTTGCTCTCCTCTACACTCATCCTGTCTCACTAGGGGGTGTATCTTTATTTCATCTAAATTAAAATTTGAAGAGGCAAATGACTTGTTACAAATGCTCTGTCTGGCTAGAGTTAAACTGCAGTGATGCTGAAGTGGTGAGTGGAAAAGCAGACAGAAAAAGAAAGACTGTTTGCCACTGACTCAGAGACGACATGAAACTGCCCATTCATATGTGTGGTATTTGGGGAAATATGTTTCTGCCAGCTGACATCTATTGGTGATATCAGTCTTACTTTGGTGCAGACCACAGTAGTATTTTCTTTTTTTTTTTATTGACATTTTAGAATCACTATACAATGCCATCAACTTCAGCTATCTTTCAGTACATATATTTTTTTCTTTTTTTCTATATTCAAACAACTGAAATATCCATACAATAAGAATGAAAGAAGAAGAAGAAAAGAAAAAGAAGCAAAACAGGAAACAACAAACAACATAAATAAAAAATACATAAGGAAAAAGAAAAAGGAAAAAGAAATAAATAAATAAATATAGGGAGTGTGTTTTTGTTTCCCTTAATATAACTAATATTTCCTCTAGTCTTCTAGTAGTTAACAAAGTCAAAATTATAAGCAAAAACTGGCCTGCGTTTTCTAATATAGTCCATCCATTTCTTCCATCGTGATACAAACAGGTCCCTCTTGTAGTTCACATCTGCTGTCATTTTCTCCATTCTGTAAATGTCCAATGTGATGTTCATCCACATGTTCATAGTTGGGCTCTCTGAAGAAAGCCATTTTTTTGTGATGGCTTTTTTGCCTCACAGTAGTATTTTCATGTTGCCTACTCATGAACCTGCTTCTCCTACATTTTAGGTTTCCCTCCTGTTTTATTATGCATTTGCATTTATTTTATACTGCATACAATTTCAAGACACCTGTCAATGCAAAGAGTGACAAATTGTGTCCAGGTCAGGGACAAATTGCGTCCAAAGTACATTTTTAAGTATCCCGGCTGAGATCCCAGTTAAAATAAGCTTCTCTAAAGGCTGGCTGGCTTCTCCTTCAGAGATGAGGTGAGGGTTTTGGTCATCCAGGTGGTTGGGCATCAGACTGGCATGCCTTCTAGGTGCCTCCTGGATAAGTTGTCCTACCAGTAGGAGGCCCTGGGATAACCTGGACATGTTGGAAAGATATGTCTTTCAGCTGCCCTGGGAACCCCTGAGTGTTCCCTCAGATGAGCTGGAAGAGGGGGTTGGGTAGAAGATGAGCTGGGCTTCTCTACTTAGACTGTGCACAGACAAGCGAAAAGAAGAGAGGAAATATAGATGGATGTGTTTATATGCAACCTGACAACCCAAAGCCTAAATTTCGGGGGGTGTGCAGCTGCTCTCTAGAGAGGCAGTCTGTTCAAAATACTCAAAGTAGTCCACAAATACATGCAACAGGTAATTTCAGTCCAAATCTAGAACCAAACCTCAACCACCTCTTCAATCTGTTGATTGTACATCCCATGGTACATCTGTCTCTAGCAACTCATCTTATGGGGCAATCATCCTGAAATATTCATGGTTTCCCCTCGTTTGTGCTCTGACACTCACTAATTCTCAGCTCTCATTTTCCAACCCTCAGGGTGCTAGACTTTGGGTGGAAATCTTTGTGCATTGAGAGTTGTTTTCATGTCTCGACCTCAGTGTCTGTCTCCCCCTGTGGCCAGGTTATCATTCCAACCAGTAGGGCTTATGTTTTATTCATACAGTTAGAATAGAATAGAATAGAATAGAATAGAATAGAATAGAATAGAATTCAACTTTATTGTCATTGCACATGCACAGGTACAGGGCAACGAAATGCGGTTTGCATCCATCCAGAAGTGCTTTAGTGATATAGATATATTACAATATATATTAGCAATAATATAGATATGTGAGTATATTACAGAAATGGGTCTATTATGGTATGTTATAATATTCTATAACTATAAGTATGTACAGGCTGTAGTGAGTACAAGCTATGTACAGGATATGAATATAAATATGAAAAACTATACAGAATATGAAATAAATAACTTTACAGAATCTGGGATATACAGCTATACAGAAATGGGAACTATGCAAGTTGTAAACAGTTGTAGGATTAAAAATTATCGAATGTACAGAATGATTATTTACACAGAGCTATACAGTAGTGCAGTTAAGATAAGTGAGGGTGTAGATAGTTCTACAGAGGCTATATAAAGTGCTAGTGGTTGTGAGTGGTGGTTCAGTCCATGTTATTATTGTGTTTGAGGGTACAGTTGTCCATTGTGGGTGTGTGTATGTTCAGTCCATGAGTTTAACGTGGGTCAGATGTCAGGAGGCAGAGTTCAGGAGTCTGACAGCTGTGGGGAAGAAGCTGTTCCGGTACCTGGTGGTCTTAGTCCGGAGGCTCCTGTGGCGCCTCCCAGAGGGCAGGAGGGTGAAGAGTCCATGTGATGGGTGACTGGGGTCTTTGATGATTTTCCCAGCCCTTTTCAGACACCGCTTCCTGTAGATGTCTTTTATGGCAGGAAGTGGTGCTCCGGCGATGCGCTGGGCAGTTTTCACGACCCTCTGCAACGCCTTCCAGTCCGAGGCAGAGCAGTTCCCGTACCAGACTGTTATACAGTTGGTCAGGATGCTCTCGATGGTGCAGCGATAGAAGTTCACCAGGATGTCTGAGGACAGGTGGTTCTTCCTCAGAGTCCTCAAGAAGAAGAGGCGCTGGTGAGCCTTCTTGACCAGCTTGGAGCAGTTGGTCGTCCAGGTGAGATCCTCGGAGATGTGGACTCCCAGGAACTTGAAGCTGCTCACACGCTCCACAGCCGTCCCCTTAATGTGGATGGGTGGATGTGGGTCAGCATTCCTCCTGTAGTCCACGATGAGCTCCTTGGTCTTCTCGGTGTTAAGCAGCAGGTTGTTTCTGTCGCACCACTCAGCCAGACGATCCACCTCCTCCCTGTAGGCGGCCTCATCGTTGTCACTGATGAGGCCAATCACCGTGGTGTCATCTGCAAACTTAATGATGGTGTTGGAACCATCAGCAGGTCTGCAGTCGTGGGTGAAGAGGGAGTAGAGGAAAGGGCTCATCACACAGCCTTGTGGTACACCGGTGTTCATTGTGATGGTAGATGAGCAGCGGTTATCCAGCCGGACATGTTGGGGGAGGTTGGTCAGGAAGTCTAGTAACCATTTGCAGATGAGGGAACTGATACCCAGGTCTGTCAGTTTCCTGATGAGTTGTGAGGGGTGGATTGTATTGAATGCTGAACTGAAGTCTATAAACAGCATTCTGGCGTAGGTGTTGTTGTTGTCCAGGTGTGAGAGGACAGAGTGCATTGCGATGGAGACTGCATCCTCTGTGCTCCTGTTCCGGCGGTATGCGAATTGGTGGGGGTCCAGGGTGGGGGGGAGACAGGATTTGAAGTGTGCTAGGACCAGCTGCTCTAAGCACTTAGTGATGATGGGGGTGAGTGCTACTGGGCGGTAATCATTGAGGCAAGATGGGTTGGAGTTTTTGGGTATCGGGACGATGGAGGTGGATTTGAAGCAGGCCGGTACCACAGCGTGGGCCAAGGACAGATTGAATATGTCTGTGAGCACTCCTGCAAGCTCCCCAGAACACGCTCTGAGAACACGCCCGGGGATGCCATCAGGGCCTGCAGCCTTGTGGACATTGATCCTGCTCAGCACCGCTCCTACATTGGTGGGGGAGAGAGTCATAGGTTGGTGGTCTGGCGTCATGTCTGCTTTGGTTGTGGTTGTGGGGTTCCCTCGCTCAAAACGAGCATAAAAGTTGTTGAGCTCGTTGAGGAAGGAGACATCAGAGGATGCGGGGGAGGGTTTGGTGGTCCTGTAGTCTGTGATGGTCTGGAGTCCTTGCCACATGCGTCGGGGGTTGGAGTTGGAGAAGTGTTCTTCTACCTTCTTTTTGTAATGGTGTTTGGCTTTTTTGATGCCCTTCTTTAGATTAGCCCTGGCTGTACTGTAGGCGTGTGCATCTCCTGACCTAAAGGCAGTGTTGCGGGCCTTCAGGAGGAGACGAACTAACTGGATTCTCAGCACCCGTCTTACCTACTGAATATGTTTGGCTATTAGGGGACCTTCTTGCATCTTCACCATGATTCCCTTTGGACTGTGGGACACTTAGACACTTGTAGTTGTTTTGTATTTTCGATAACTCCACCTATTTAGTCTTGATCAGCTTGATAGCTTTACTACCATTCAACCACAAATATTCAGTCCTCTTCCTGAAAAAAGTTATTGGGCCACTTCATATATTTCCAAGCACTTCAGTTTGTCTTGTGGGGATCCTTCCTGATCAGGATTATTCTGGCTCGTGTCAGCTAGTCTTCCCATATGGAAAAGAAATAGTAAAAACTTATATGTGATTACTCATGAAAGTGGCCACTTTCATGAGTAATCACATCCCATGGATGGGCGGTATCAAATGACGTTTACTCTTTAAAGGTCTTTTATGTTTCATTAAGTTTCATTATATAATTTTTCAAGGGATCTTACATCTGTTTTCACTCTTATATGCTTTTCATACAAGTTTCACACAAGACAGATACAAACTTTATAAGATTTATATATATCTTTTCCATATGGGTTGTTGTTAAACAAGTAGGTAGCAGCCTGCTAAATTAAGTAGCAGTATGTAGCTTCTTCAGCCAGCAGGTGTTTGATGTTGCTTGGATCCATTTCTTTTTAAAAATGATTTTTTTTCTCAGCTGGACTATTTTTCTTTCAGTTCTCACAATTCCTTATGAAATCCAATCACTTAGTCGGGTATTTTATATTAAAGTTTGGGGGTAAAAGCAACACTAAAATCCAGAGAAAACACCCAGAAGAACTCGTCAAAAGCATCTATTTGCGATGGCCAATCAGAAATAAAATGAGCTACAAAGAATCTCACAGAGATGTGACTGTGTCACAGAATAAAAGACCTTTAAAGAGTAAACGTCATTTGATACCGCCCTCCAATCAAAACTACATCAGCCTTACTTTGAGAGCAACCAGCTGAAATGCTTCTATTTTTTAAACTAAGCAATAAAACTGTGTGTGCACTGCAATGCATTCCTGTTAATTTCACCTTCTGTGCATATCCAAACTCACATTGAATATTAACATCAATTCATCACATCAGTGCAAGATTAAGAAAATATAGAAATCTTTGGTAATTATTACATTAATTATCCTACCTAATGATCTCATAAGTGCAAACGGTTAATAAACCATTAAGATTATGTGGAACATTAAGCAGCTCATATTGCCTGTTAATCATGAAAGTATCCACTTAACAGCTCTGAACACTGGCATAGCAACTATATTCTGTGCAACCCTTTTTAGTCAAAATAGAAAGTGAGCATCAATAAAGTATTTACCTTTCTTGTTCATTATTCACTGTTCTTAAAATATCAAAACACAAATACTGCTGTGTCAGTGGTTGTTTGTCATTACAATAAATGAACAAGCCAAATAGCTTCAGTTTAGATGATTCTTTAGGACTCATTTCACTGTTCACTGTTCAAAACCATATACCTCCTGTCTGTGTGCATCCACAGTAACAAAACATGGATATAATAGATTTAAAATAATATAGCTGGTACTGCAGACTTATCATTTATGTCTTGTTTTGTGACCTGTAAATCTAAAGAAGATGTAATCACAGCAAGCCTTTATTGTTCTTTTAAAGCTTTCTCAGACAGAAATGCAATGCTTCCTGGAATAATCACAGAAGCAGGGTCCTTCATCAGACTGAAAACTCATTTCTTCCTGGCGGTACTTACTCCCCTCTGAACAGTCACTCCTCTGAAGTCACTTTATTTTCTCCTTTTAAATTATAGAAATGTATTGCTCCATTTGTTCTTAATCTCTTTCTCTTCTTTGCACTTCAGTACTCGGTGGCATTTCTACAATCACAATAATATTACTTCATAAAAGACATCGGAGCCTAAATGTTATACAGACTGTTTTAGTAGATGGTTATTAAGGGTCACAAAATGACTCTGAAGAAGCCTGAGGTGAGCCCAAGGTGATTTGCAGAGTAGTAGATGATGGATACAAAAGAAAAGAACTTTGGTTACGTAAAAATTATGCTGCTCTTTTCCTCCTATTGTTAACCGCTACACAATAAAGCAATAAACACAAACACCTTACAGAGGGTGACAGTCAAACCAGGGTCCTTTTAGAAGCAAGTCTTTAAAGTCATCATCTTAAATTGCATATAAGCACTTATTAGCACACTTATTCTAAAGTATTATCTAAATGAACTTTGAATGCCACATCCAGCTCTTGGCCAAAAATTTGTATTGGAACATCTCAAGCAATGGCACATTATAACATTATTAAATTTACTCTCTTAAATTGCAGTACTACTTAGCTCACTATAGAGACAGTGGTGAGTATTTACAGTTCTCTGTAAACACAGAGAAGATTGGAGAAAGTTTGTTTACATCCTCATCAGTATGATAAATAAATGATTGAGAATTAGTGTGCAGTCTTAACCCATGTTTGCAGTCACTGAATGTGTTTTTACCTACAAAAATAAGAGAGAATTAAGAGAGTGCTGAGCAGTTCCAGAAGTCATTTAAAAGTGCTTTTTTTCTTTTTAAGTTCCCAGCCTGGATACTGAAAGGTTGGGAACTTAGACTTTTGCTCTTTGTGTGTGTTATTCTGAATGCAGATTGTCTTCTGGGTGCAGGTTTCCTCAGGCTGCTAATTGATGATGCCACTCACAGCCACAGTTGCAGTGTTTGCATTGCCCATGGGGTCGGGTGTTGCCATCACAGATGCATACTTAAGCTCAGGCAGCAATTATAGCAGCTGAAATTAAAATCCTGACTGAACAAATGAGCCAAATAAATGTTCTGTTGTCTGGTCTAATACACGTCTCTCTAGTTAAGATATTGCAGCTTGTTAATTTACATTCTGTTGTGTGTGTGTGTGTGTGTGTGTGTGTGTGTGGTGGGGATGGTCGTAGTTATTAAGATATCTATGCAACCCTGTTTGTTTCGCTTTTCCAACACGTAAAACCTCATTACCTGAACACCGAGCAAGCATGTTGTTTACTGGCGCGGTGCAGCATTCGATTGCCAGAGATTTGATTTCCGCTGACTTTGAAACAGATTGAATGTAAAACATTTTAATGAAAAGGTTATATCAAATTATCCACACCTCATGTCCTAACAAAGTGAATGACGATAAAGCAAACAACCTTCTGCCTCCAAAACACTGTCTAACTGCACCTCTTAGGACACAGACTTTTGTGTCTTTAAAACAATATTAACTGCAGTTTTTTTTTAAACAAGTCAACTGATGGCAATTATAAGACAACAGTCTGCTCTTTAGAAAGTACTTTAAAACTTTTGATTGCCTCGTTTGTACTTTAAAGTGGTACTCTGGCGATATATTCCACTAGCAAGAGACAAAGGCCGTCTGAAGATTGCTTTCTCATTCGTTCGTTAACTACTGCCTATATAACAGTCAGTTAACTCTAATGAGCAATTAAGTGTGATTTTTGGACACTTTTAAATCTGTCCATAACCTGCAATAGAGCGCACATTTCATGTTGAGGGTGTCAGACGACACACAGTAAATGTACAGTACAATGAGCAGTCAAAAAGATCAACCATTCCACTCATAAAAGTACATCTTAAATTAATTGTCCTGCTGTCCCTCCCAAGGTCTTGTCCTTGTTCTTCTCAGATTCCTCCTTCATTGGGATCACTGTCTGACCACTCGCTTGTATACATTTGCAAGCACGAGCATAAAACCTTATGTCAGATTGATCAAAAAAACATTTTATCAGAGGAAGATTCTGCAGTTTCCAAGCTATAAGAAGCCGTAACAGGTCAGGAATGTGACCTGACCTGCTGCATGCTGGTCCATCCCTCCATCGTTAATTGCTGTGAGCACTCACCACCCATGAATCCCCCAGGGTCACTGTCAATGCCAAGTCAGAAACCTCGTCAACATTCTTGGACAGTGACACTACTTTAACCCAGTATAAAAGTCACTTTGTTAGCTTTCAGGTTTATATATAGAATTAGTTTTAAAATCATTCTATTAGTTTATAAAGATCTCAGTGGTTTGCTCCCTCACAGTACATCTCTGACCTGTTTGGTATCTTTAACCTAAGACGACCCCTCAGGTCATCAAGTAGTTATGCCCACACATGTGTGTAATAACTAGAGATGGCACGATACCACTTTTTTATGTCCGATACCAATACCGATATCATAAATTTGTATATCTGCAGATACTGATATGAATCCGATATAGTCTATTTTTATAATAAAAAAAAACCTGTTTTTTTTTTTAAATATCTTGCTGCATTTTGAAAAGTTCATACTACAATTTAAAAAAAACAAAACACTAAAGCCATCCTATTACACTTTACACTGCACCCAAAATATTTTGCAGTTCAGCAATACTGCTCTTTTTATTTAGATTTAAAGTTCTGCTAAAAGTTTAAATATTTAAAGTAATATTCCAAAAGTAGTTTAAAATGCAATTTAATGAAGATTTCAAAAAGTCTTTGGTTCTGAAAAAAGAAGGGCAATATCAGCACAAAACTAAAAAAAAAACAAAAAAAAACAGGTTGTAGAATGGACCCTTTTATACTTAAAGCTTAACATAAATAGACATCCAGAGTGGAAAGCAGTGTAAATAAATGCAAACATGGTTTCACAACACTTTTATAAAGATGGATGTCAGTGTAAGCTGTTTCTATCACATTTAACCTGAGACTGAATTTTGTGTCATTTCTATACAAGACTTAACACAAGTATGAAAAAAAGTGTTTTTCATAGTTTTTTTTTCTTCGAACCACGAAACTGTTTAGATTATCGGTATCCCCGACATAATTCTTCCCCCCTGCGTACACGCTAGGCTCTCTGAATCACAGACAAACAGTATCCCACATTCTTGATTTTTAGTTCAGAAACACTTCTTACAACGACTAACTACTCCTGAAACGTTGGAGGTTTTAGCTCTTTATATAGTAAAGTTAGAGGAGGATAAAAATAATTATCAGGCAAAGTGTCCTTTGTTTGTTCAAATAATCCTGTCCGATACCACTTGAGAACAATAAATATATAATATTCTGTTGTAACCCTCAAACTGAATGGTAATGTAACACACTCATTTTTACCTTTTTCACAAAACTAAAACATCACTACTTCCACATCTAATTGTCTGTAATGGAAGCGGAGTAAACTGGATCTGCACTCTGTGCCCAACAAATGCTCGCGGTGCAGGGGGAACAAACTTTTCGGAGATGCCTACCTTGGCACAACACCTGGTTTAGCAGCACGTAGCAAGGCTCCAAATGCGTTCAGTGTGAACTCTACACCGCTGACAGGTCTTGCACACAATTATCACGTGACGCATACTGCTCCTAAGGTCGTGCTAAGGTCACTACTTGGATGCCTTGATCGAGGACCCATCAACCAGGATAAATGCTCAAAGATTGACTCTAACTCTAAATTTCTTCTTTTCTACCTGCAGGAAGAGCCAATCCAGGGCTTCAGTTTTACCAACCACCTGGAGTTTATGGGTGACCTGGAGCACAAATACAGGGACATTGTTCTGGCTGATATGAAAATGATTTGAAGTTAATGTCACAGTTTGCCGAGGCAAACTGCGTGGAGTGTGAAGAGTGGACCCAGGTGCAGACATTGTAAAACTCAAACTTAACTGATGAGCTGTTTATTAAGGCAGACAGAACAGTACAAAATAAAAGAGCAAACAATGCAAACTAAGCAATAACCTAAACTGGGTAAACTAGAAAGGAAGCATGAAAAACCCTGGCAAACAGAAAAACAAACAAAACTCTAAACATGGCAATGATGATGTGTGTATATATATATATATATATATTAGGGGTGCAACGATACACAAAATTCACAGTTCGGTTCAATACTTTGGTGTCACGGTTCGATATTTTTTCAATACAAAAAAAATGTTCATGCCTTTTTAATTTGTCATTTATTAAAATTATAAATATATATTTTAACTCAAAAGTACAGTTTTTAAATTTAATGTTGCTGAAACAAAAAAGTAATAAAAAAAATAACTATATCTCAGGGCTCGCAAAATTTCAAAATCCCTGGTAGCCCTTCGGGCAGGGACTCTTCCGTTTTTGATAGCCCAAAATAAATTTAAGTAGCCCGAATAAAAAAAGAGAGCAATTTTTTGATTGATGTTTTGTTTCCTGTTTTGTTTCCTTTACAATATTATACATTAAAGTACAATATTGTAAAGGAAACAAAAACATTGCGTCCATATAAAAGGCACTGTTTTTGTCCGCTAGAGTGCAATTTTCACGGCACATTCTGCACCACATCTCTGTGCGTTCATCATTTGTTTGAAGCCAGCTCACCTCCTGCAACCACTTTACCGAGAATACGTGCTTCTTTTGTGGTTCGGACTCCTTCTGACATTTCTTTGGAGGTGAGGGAAAACCAAAGTAATTGCTTAAAGGAGCTTGCTTCTTCGACATCTCTAAGAGTTCTAAACAAATGTCTGTCCTCCAGAAAATCTTATGTACGCAAACACGCGTTGAAACTTCTTATCTTGTGCGCGTTTTTTATTTTGACAGCGAATGCGCACCTGCGGACCACTTATGTGCAGCCCTGGTTATTTAGCTCGTCATATTGCAGCCACAGAAATTTTGTCCATGAAACCATAAAGCTGCACTTTCTTTTTGCCTTATAGTC
The DNA here is from genome assembly GCF_057382185.1 of Mchenga conophoros. Classification (NCBI taxonomy): domain Eukaryota; kingdom Metazoa; phylum Chordata; class Actinopteri; order Cichliformes; family Cichlidae; genus Mchenga; species Mchenga conophoros. Next base: position 19,870,096 of record NC_140540.1, read on the forward strand.
TGATTTGTCATAACTTTTCCGTTTTGTGGTAAGCTTTTCTTTGGCTGTCACTTCTTCACCCTGACCTGCCTTATTTGGCTCAGCAGAACTAAAATATATATCCTGCTGCTTTTACACACGCACTCACATAACGCTCAGTGATTCTCTGCGCGATCAACCTCTCACATGTTTAAGCTTGCTGCGGGAGATTTCACTTGTCATGTTTGCATAGTAAGCTAACGATTGATAAGACGATGTCAGAGGAAATGATCGTCACTCACCAATCAGTACTGTCGCTCTCTATACACAGTTCGCGCGATTGCAAAGTGAAAGCAAAAAACAAGCGCAAATTCAATGTCACATATTGACAGTGGCTCACCGATGCCAATGACATAATTACCCAGCTACATTTCCAAAACAATGCAAAAGCATTGTGTAGCCCAGCTAGAAAAAAAGAGCAGTGGAAAGTAGTTTTTTTCGTGTATGATGTAAACAATTTAGTCATTTCTTCTTTCTTTTATGTTTAAAGGAAGATGTGGACAAATAAGATTATCTGTTGTCATTTAACTTGGCCAATCAGCAATGAGCTCCCAGTGACCCTTGCTGTTGACCTTGATCACATGATTTCCTGTGTTGCCATTTCGTTCCTGTTCATACAATGCCATGTGCCAGAGAAACTAATGTTCCCAAAGTCGAATCGCTAGGAGTTAAAAGCAAGACTGCTGCAGTTGTTTTGGTCGTTCAGAGTGTCACCCTGTCAACGGTGAGTACGAAAAGTGGGGAAAATCTAATTTGTTAAGGATAAAAGGGCAGACTTAACGGGACGGCTAAGCTAACAGCTAGCGCTCACGCTAGCAGAATTGACTGTTTCTGTGTGTGAAATGGCTAGTGACTGCAATCATATTACGTTTAAGGGAAAAAAAAGAAAGAAAAGAAACGAAAACGAAAGAAATGGTGCTAATCTGTTTTATGTGTAACAATTTAATTCAATTGTACGCCGATTCTCAGATTTTCAGTTGTGTTCTTTGAGTTGGTTATAATGTACAAGTCTGAGCTACTGTGAGTTGCTGACTGCAGCTACAGTGTTAACTCTAGAAGCTGTGTTTTTGTGAACATTGTCAGCCTGTCAGGTTGATAAAATTATAGCTCACCTAAGAGGATATGATGCTGCAGTGATATAATTTTGTTGTACAACAGAGCTAGCTGAATTAAGATATAGAGTTACACTAATACTTATTGTTCATTTTGAATGTTTTAAGTAAGTGTGGCTGTTTCACAACGGTGTATGTGACTATATGGACCTGTGACCTGTTTATAGGTCAGGTTTTTTTGTTATCTGGTAAAAGGATGACTCGACAGACGGACCCAGTCTGAAGCAAGCCCCATCGAGGAGCAGCGATTCCACAGTTCCAGTTAACTGGATGCCGAGCCAACCCAAAATTGAATAGGATTTGCCGAGGTTTTATTGAAGCCAAAGTTTCGTTCCCATTGAAGCTTCAGATACCTGCAGGACTACGAACTTTCTTCCTTCATCGGAGTGTGGTAGGACAAACATTAAACAAACTGAACGGGCCCCAACGATCCATCAGTTACCAGACATTATCCACTTATATAATTGATTCAGAGAAAGCTGTATGCGCGCACTTTTATTTAGTTTGGTATTTTGGGGGAAATATTTTGTATTTTATTTTATTGCTTTCATTACATTGTTGCAGCTGCTGTATGTCAAATATAACAAATTTGTGAACAGTCTATTGTGGTGTGGTCTCTCCTTATTGGTGTTTATACCTTGGGCTCCTGCCGATTCTAGATCTTCTGATACTGGCTAGTGGGAGTTCGGTCATTAATAATAATAATTCGTAAGTTTGGTTACAATTGGCATATATTTTTCCTTCCTATGATAGCCCGACGGGCAGGGCAGAGATAGATTTTGGTAGCCCGACTGGAAAAATCGCTAGCCCCGGGACGTCGGGCTAGCGTACCGAACCGAAAGCACTGTATCGAACAGTTCAATATCGATACGAGTATCGTTGCACCCCTAATATATATATGAAAACCTGAACGCAGGACTTGGCATGGGAACAACACAGACGATCCGACCAAGACTGAATGAGAACGCACAGACTAAATACACACAGGAGGCTAATGAGAGAAGTGGGAACACACGGGGGACAGCTGACACACATGAACATAATGATGTCACAGTGGAAGAGTAAAACTAAACACGATGAACACAGGAACACCAGACCTCTTCAAAATAAAACAGGAAACATAAGACGCAGACATAACAACCTGAACTTGAAAACGTAAGACACAGGCATGAAACACATGAAGGGGAAGGGAGACTTGACAAGGGTGGAAGACATAAGGGGAATCTAATAACAAAGAACTAGAACAACCTAGGCATGATAAAAAAATGAACTTAGAAAATCTGAAGGGCTTAAACATAAACTAAAACGCTGGGTCAAAAGATCCAGGATCGTGACAGTTAATTTGAAGGCAAGGGAAAATTATTTGATTGCTATCAAAACCCAGCATAGATCAACTGTTAAAAGTATATTACTGTCAAAACATCACAAAAAACCCACTAAAAGTCAGGCGTGTTCAGTAAAATTAGTTTATAAGGCAGGTCTTACTGTCACTAAATCTCATGAAAGTCAAAAACCACCAATAAATGTTTCATGACAGTGTCATTTACATTGACTCAGTGCCTCATACTGTCACGGTGGGGTGCGCCGGTGTGTTTTTTGAAACAGGACCCAAAAGCAGATGTGGACGAGGAGTTGCAGGTTTAACAGAAAGCGATCCTTTATTTGGATGATTGCAGGGGTTAAACAAGGAACCCTAAGCAAACTAAAAAACACTAAGAAACAAATAGTATGAAGTTCTATGACTATGACAATGACTATGGTGGAGATAACAGACGACCCGACAATGACATTCAGAAAACAGAGGACTTAAATACACACATGAGGTGATTAGGGGAAGTGGAGACACATGAGGAAACAGCTGACTAGGATAAACATAATGATGCACAGGCAAGAGTAAAACTAACCACATGAACACAGAACACAAGACCCTTTTCAAAATAAAACAGGAAACATGCAGACTTAGACACGACAACACAACTTAACAGGCCTAACACGCATGACAGACTAGACAAGGAACCAAACATAACCACACAGACATGACACATGAACCAGGGAAACTTAGTACAGGGGAGATGACATAACTAAGAAACAGGACTACACAGTAATCTAGAAATTAACTAGGTGCACTAAGCTAAGGCACAAAATAAATACAAAAGATACATAAACTCAAACACTGGGTCGCTTGACCCAGGACCATGACACTTACGGCATCCTGGTAACAAAGAAATTCACTAGTACACCAAATGTGTGACAGTCTGCTGCTGAAAATTCATTTCATTTTCATTCATTTATTTGTTCATTTTCAGGCACAACAATACCTATATTGAACATAAAATGCACAAAACAAAAAACAAAAATTGCCTGAAAAAGGAGTGGGACGAAGAAAACTTATTAAATCCCACCCCTATACTCACTCATCAACAAAAAACAATAAACTTCCCGCAGCTACGCCCATCATTGCATACAGACCCATCAACAGCCCCGGGCACATAAGAGCATCTCAACGGCAGCTCGCAAACAACAATTAGAGCCTTCATAACTGAATACAGAATATATAAATTATAAATTGCATTACCACAGGTAACAGGCAGTAATAATTACAAGTAACAAACACACATACATATACATACATATATATCTACACACACATGCACGTATATATATATATATATATATATATATATATATATATATATATATATATATATATACATACACATACGCACACTCTTCTTTATTTATTTATTTATTTATTTATTTATTTATTTTTTCTCTTGGAATCCATACCAGCAATGGTAAGAGAACAGACATTACAGAGCACACTAAAACCCATCATTGAGTATACTGTGACCAGACCAACTGTTTGTAGAGGAATTTAAATCTATGAATATTTTTGCATTGTTTCAATTTTAAACTCAGACTGTTCCAGATTTTCACACAACATACAGACACACAAAAACCTTTACGGGTTGTTCGAGTTCAAGGTAATTTGAATTCTCCAAAGCCTCTCACATTATAAACCTTTTCTCGAATTTCAAATCTAGTTTGTAAATTTTCCGGTAGAAGTTTAGTAAAAGCGTTATACAAAATTATGGATTTATTGTAATTAACCAGATCCTGGAATTTAAGTAACTTTGCCTGAAGAAAGAATTTGTGAGTATGATCTAGATAACCAGCCTTGTGAATAACACGCAGTGCTCGTTTCTGTACTGTGACTAATGGATTAGTTGTATTTTTATATGTATTTCCCCACACTTCCACACAATATGTAAGATATGGAAGAACCAGGGTACAGTACAGAGTACGAAGTGCATCTTTATCAAGGTATGGTTTCACTTTGTTCAAAACTGCGAGGCTTCTGGAAATTTTGGTTTTTATGTGTCTGACGTGGAGTTTCCATGAAATTTTGTTATCAATTACGACTCCCAAAAATTTGTTTTCACTCACATTATCAATTGGTACACCTTCAATGATAATTGGTAATTCTATATTATATTTTAAATTTTTCTTTGTCCAGCAGATGATTGATTGCTTGATTGATTGATACAGAAAGCTACAGCAACCACAACAAAACAGGTTTTTCTGCAGGTTGCAATTGTATAATATATTTTTGTTTATGAAGTAAATAATGTAAACAGCTGTTGGAAGATTCAGTAATTGCATTTAGGAAATGTTTGATGCTTTTTGGTTATTTATTGTTTTTCCAACACTATAAATATATCTGAGTATTTAAGATCGTTTGTATTTGTTCAGCAAGAATCTCTTCTTCTGGGTTATTAAAGGTATCTCATGTCACAATGGCAGCTTTGTTTCTGTTTTTATTTATATAGTCTAGTATGAATTGTGTTCTCTCAGATACACTTGGGAAAAAAAACTGGGGGATAAGGAAAGAGGAATTGTCTGTGGCCACCAGCTGTAAAAATCTTTCCCTTTTTGGGGGTTCTCTTGTTGTTGACCCTCCAGGGCACCTGTTGTCACTTTTATTTGCTCTAAAGCAGTTTATTTAGAGTTACAATGGTTTTAGTATTATTAGTAGTAGTATTATCAATCTTTGGCTCTTGTCCACAGCTTGTGTTTTTTGTTTTGTTTTGGGGTTTTTCCCTGCCTTCCTCCCCTCACAATCCACCAGTCATGACAGATGGCTGCCTCTCCCCAAGCCTTGTTCTGCTAAAGTTCCTTCCTGTTAAAATGAGTTTTTCCTTTCCGCTATCACCAAGCGCTTGCTCATAGAGCCCCTTTTGCATTAGTACCTACTCGGGTCGACTAGCCACAGTTTTCTAGGTTCTCCATTAGATCATAGTACCTGCTTGGCCAGAGTTCCAGGCGATCTTAGCAGGTATTAAAATGCAACGTTGTTAGACTGCATGCCACCGATTGGCTGGTCAGTGTAGTCACTCAGTGAGCCAGCTTATCATTCATGAAAATCAAAACTGCGCTTTTTGAAACCCAGCAATAAGTGAAATGGCTTTTTAAAAAAACAACAACACTGTGGTCCCCAAGTATGACAAGAAGCCACAGAACGAGCAGCAGGTACATCGTTGTCTCAATGTCCACCTTTGTTTATTTCACATACTAATTGCGTCATAGAACGCTCGGCCGTGTTACTATGACGACCATGCACATTAGGTGATACTTGATTGTAATGGAAAACCAGTCAGTCCGAGTCGAGTTTATCTGATTGAGTACTAATGGAAAAGGGGCTATAAAGCACTTTGAATGTTGTTGTCATTTGGGGCTCCATAAATAAAGCTGAATTGAACTGAACTGACTTGATTTGAATAATCCTTCCTAACTGGAAAGATCACTTAAGTTTAATTGAATGTTTTACTGTGATGATCAAGTGTTCTCTTAATTTTTTGAGCAGTTGTGGTATCAACATGACTGTTACTTTCTGACAAACTGACAATGTACTTTTAATATGCACTAAACAAAGAACATACACAGTCCATCTGTCCATCATCTTTTCCACTTATCAGTGCTTGAGCGTATCCCAGCTATAACAGAGTACAGTAACAGGTGGAGTATAACAAAGGCTTAACAGAGAGAGACGCAGCCACATTCATGCTTAGTTTGACATCTGCAGCCAAATTAGAATCACCAGTTATACTAACACAGACTGTGGGAGGAATCTGGAGTACCCAGAGAGAACCCACACAGACACGGAGAGAACATGCAGTCCCACACAGGAAACCCCCAAGCAGCCTGTGGATTGGAACCCAAAGGAGACACTTGAAACCTGACTAGAGCACATGGCTATCATGCATAGCGTTAGTATGTTGGGTATCAGGTAAGGCTCTCTATTCACATTCTGTTTAGCAGGTATTTTAAATCAAAGCGTATGGAACTCCTCCACCTGCTCACTTGGTTGAGCAGGTGACCCTTATGCTGTAAGGTTATTACCAGGACTGCACACAAGTGGTCCGCAGGTGCGCTTACGCTGTCAAAATAAAAAGACACGCACCAGATAAGAAGTTGCAACGCGCATTTGCGTACATAAGATTTTCTGGAGGAGGACAGACGTTTGTTTAGAACTCTTAAAGATGTCGAAGAAGCAAGCTCCAGAATATGCGGCATATTCTGCACCACATCTCTGTGCGTTCATTATTTGTTTGAAGCCAGCTCGCATCTTGCAACCACTTTTCCGAGAATACGCGCTTTTTTTGCGGATCGGACTCCTTCTGACATTTCTTTGGAGATGGAGGAGCACCAAAGTAATTGCTTAAAGGAGCTTGCTTCTTCGACATATTTAAGAGTTCTAAACAAACGTCTGTCCTCCTCCAGAAAATCTTATGTACGCAAACGCACATTGCAACTTCTTATCTGGTGCGTGTCTTTTGCTTTGACAGCGCAAGCGCACCTGCTAACCACTTATGTGCAGCCCTGGTTATTACAGAGGCCTGGGTTTGAATCTGGCCAAATTGAGTTAACTGATGCTCATTCCCTACTCTTTCTTCTCTGTACTGTCCTTTCAATAAAAGGTAAAAAGCCCAAACCAAAGTCTTTTAAAATTGAAATGTATAAGGAACACTGACTTCCCTAAAAGAAAGCTATTACAACTTTCCTTTGTTTGTACAATTAATAACAGTAAACTGAAAATTGTACCTGCTACTTGTGTTTACTGGTGAATGACCTTCCCGACCTTCATCTGAGCAATGTAAATCAGGTCGGGCAGGTACACCCTGCTAATGTACCTCTTTTTCTTCCAAGCCTAATATCTACCAAATTACGACTTATATTCAAAATGACCAACAACGCTTTGATCAGTGAGAGTGAGCAACAGCAACTACTTTCAGTGATGTGGCTGTGGATACAGACAGCACTGGTTTAAACCTGTCTGACACCTGGAACCACAGAGAGCAACAGGAACGTGGAGTCTAGCACTCCTGTGGATATGACACACATCATTTATGCACAGACATCGATGAATGCATCGCGCAGCCTCTCGTGATGTGTACTTCTGCAGGCCTTTGTATGAAAGATGCATGAGGAAGGTTGAATCATTGTGATAAACCCTCATTAGTAACCACAGCCTTATCTGTCTCTCCCTGCACTGCGGTCCTGTTGTCCCTCTTCAGACACACTGAGGCCTGAATAATAAATGAGCTCATCACATCCATCCATCTCTCCCACAACAATTGTGTTTACCAGGGGAATGTGCTGGGCACAGCAGAGGTGGTGTCTGGCTCACGGTGAGGAGGAACTGATCAAATGTTTACCTCGTAAAAAGACGGCACTTCACACAGAGAATTTCACCACTGAGTCTGTTCATAATGCATTGAACCCCAAATTGAACTTTAAAGCTGCAGCAATCAATTTTTGGCCACTTTGGGGCCAAACTCCACAACAAGATAAAACACCACAAACGTGTTTTCAATATTTAAGCCTGTTAGAGTTCATAGGATTAATTTGTCAGTAAAACAATTGGCTAATTTACCTACAGCAAACTTTATAGATGAGTCCAAACAGTGAAAAATTTAGCCATTATGGATGTATCAGAGGGTCCAATTTTTTAAATGGCCACTTGAGGCTGACTATAGGGGAGTCAAGCTATATACACTATCTTGCCAAAAGTATTTGTTTGTCTGCCTTCACACGCATTTGACCTTGAGTCGCATCCCATGCTTAATCCATAGGGTTTAATATGATGTTGGACCACGCTTTGCAGCTAAAATTCAACTCTTCTGGGAAGGCTTTCCAAAAGGTTCAGGAGTTTGTTCATGCAAGTTTTTGACCATTCTTCCAGAAGCAAATTTGTAAGGTCAAACAGTCTCTGCTTTACTCGGCCCCAAAGGTGATCTGTTAGGTTGAGGAAAGGACTCTGTGCAGGCCAGTCAAGTTCTTCCATACATACCTTGCTCATCCATGTCTTTATAGACCTTACTTTGTACAAAATCATGTTGGAACAGAAAGGGGCCATCCCCAAACTGTTTCCACGAAGTTGTGAGTATGAAATTGTCTAAAATATCTTAATTTACTGAAACATTGAGAGCTCTTTTCACAGGAACTAATGAGCCGAGCCCAGCTGCTGAAAAACAACCCCCACCATAATCTCCCAAACTTTACACTTGGCATAACGCAACCACCAAACCCAGACTTGTTCATCATCAATTGTCAGATGGAGAAGTATTATTTGTCACTCCAAAGAACACGTCTCCACTGCTCTACAGTACAGTGGTGGTGTGCTTTACACTCCTTCTTCCAATGCTTTGCATCATGCTTGGCGCAGCTGTCTTTTTAAGCTTTGGATGCAGTTGCAGAGCCATGAAAGTCCATTCTTGATTTTACCTGTGTCCATGGAAGTGAATGAACACCTGAAACAATTGATTTGGATGGGTGAGTGAATATGTTTGGCAATATAGTGTAGATTCCTACAGTAATATTTCAAGGTTGTGCATCAGATGGTGAAAGTGCGTTGCAGCTAGTTTATGAGCACGCATAGTCTGGTCATTTAGGGTTTTACAAAAGCCAATGACCGTATCCTCCAACACCTTTTCTTGCCAGGTCTAAAAGCAGATTTTGCTAAATTATGTACAAACAGGTGGAACCACCCGTTCCTGTCAAACCCATCCTCGCAGTTAGTCGGCCTTTTGACCATGTGATTGTTGATTAGGTGAGCCCACTGCTAAAAACAAATTATGGTCATCAGATCCCATTCATCCAGCCCATCCCTTCCCACAGTTCATAACAACCAGAGTCACGAGTTGCACTAGAGAGGTAGCATTAAAAAAAAGAATGACATCATGTTCAAATACACAAAGCAGCAATCTCTTGGCTTTAGGTTTGCTAAACTAGTGTTTAGTCATAGTGTGTGAGGGTCACTTCACCACCTCAAACAAACAGCTTTGATTTCAACAGTTCTGGGAACATTTATACTGTGGTTGTTGCTTAGCCAAAAAGACCCATTTCTCTTCCCAGGGGCACACAAAAAAAGGTATATGATAGAAAAGTTGTTCGGTATTTTTCAAACCTGATGACAAGGAATTAGTTTCGACCCACTCAGCACAGTTTGGAGGCCCATATGTAGTTAAAAGCTGGGTGAATGAACCTGACACCATTATCAACACTCCTGAGCAGAGGTCCCAGACATGTCTGTTTCATGTTAATATGCTAAATCTGTTTCGCTCCAGGGAAGAGGACCTTGAAGACTCACATCAAAAGAAGAAACTCCCTGAGCCCGCTCCTACTGCCTCAGTTTACCTGGGATCTGTCTCAGCAAGCACAACTTGCCTCATTCACTCATTCAAGCACTTTCTTTTCTATGCTCTTTTTGAGCTTTCTATCGAACGTTCACATGCATTCATACTCCGATGAATGCGTCGGAGAGCAATTTGGGGTTAGTATCTTGTCCAAGGATATTTGGCATGCAGACTGGAGCAGATCGAACCACCAACCCTCCGACTAGTATTAGACCTGCTCTACCTCCTGAGCTACAGCAGCCCCAATGTACAGCTCTTTATTACACCAACTTTAGTAGTCAGTGCAAAATGAATGAAACAATATAAAAATGTTGTCCAATGTCATGGGTACATGTCAGGTTATTTGCCAATAGTCTGCTGGCAGCAGACAACACCAATATCAACTGATACCAGTGTTTGGCCAATCAGCCTTTCTCTAGAAGCATTAGTCGACAGTAGTTTTTTTTTTGTAAAGACAAATCAATGAGCAGAAAGCTGCCAACAATGCAACTTATATTTTCTCTGTGTATTAATTAGTATAAGCTTATGCTAAAACTGAGTCAGTTGACTTATTAGTTCCTACAGCTTTCATCCATTTTAACCATATATCAAACAGCTTCTCTCCACAGTCTTTGTAGTCTCTTGATATTTTGCAGTTGTCATGATAGCCATCTGTCAATACATTTTCTTCCACTTATCCAACTGGAGGATTGGAGCCTATCCCCCCCATAGGAGGACAGGCAGGGTACACCTTGACAGATTGCCAGTCTGTTGCTAACACATAGAAACAGTCATTGACTGCTGTGTTGACACCTATGGCCAGTTTAGAATCAGCGATTAACTTAAACCCATACTCATCTTTGGATCAGAGTATTTTCATTCCCAATGTGTAACATACCACCAATTTGTCATACCCCTCGGCGTCTCGTAGTAAAGCAAAAGGTACCCTTCCGCGTCCTTATGAAACGCTCTGGGTTCTCAAGGGAATCCAATAGAACGACCATCGCGTTCTATTGCTTAGAACAGAGGCTACAGCCATCTATTACCACCATAACTATAACCTTAACCCTAACCTTAACCATTTTGAGTCTTTTAAGTGGGCTTTCCAAGTATCTGAAAGTAGTCTCAGAGACGGAGAGTGCTTGAGCTGCTGTGCTCAGGAAGAGATCTATAGATAATCTATTGCATATTTTCACACATTAATTAAGGTGGATAAGATTAAATAACTGGGGTTAACCACCAAAACAACGGAAAGTACACAAAAGAGACAAAAAAGAGAGTGCAGGCAGGAAGAAGTGGGTGGAGATGAGTGTCAGGGGTTGGTATATGACAGAATGATAGCAGCATAAGTGAAAGGGAAGGTTTGCAAGATGGTAGTGAGACCTGCTATGATGAGTGGTTTAGAGATGGTGACACTGACAAAAAGACAGGAGACAGGGCCAGAGGTGGCAGAGTTGAAGATTTCTATTGGGATTGACCAAGATGGACTGCATTAGAAATGAGTATATAAAAGGGAGAGCTCAGACTGAGATGTTTGGACATGTGCAGAGGAGGGATAGTGGATATACTGGGCAAAGGATGTTGAATATGGAACTGCCAGGTAGGAGGAAAAGATGCTAAGAACAGGGTGAGATGGAAGCAGATGATTCATTTTGTGAACCCCTAAGCAGTGCAGGTGAAAGAAAAAGAAGAATATATATTCAGACTTTTTGTAATTTAGCACAGAAATTGACATGGGCATCACCAAGGAGGTAAACACTTGTAAAACAGCAATTTGGGGGCAGTGTTATTACACAGAATCAGATTTTTAAAGCCAGGAAAATGTGCTAGGAATTCTAGATTTGTTTATAACTGTGTATGGAACTGAGATAGAGTAGAGTTAAGGTGAGTTTATCTTTAGCTATAAAGTGACAGGATGATGTTTAAATTTTCTTCTTTTTCATAGAGGCATGAAACTACTCTGCAAAGTTCAAAAGTTGAAACTGAAGCCTGCAGCGTATACAAAGTGACAGCAAAGTTTTCTTGAAATTTAATAGAAATGATTACATTTTAGAGTTAGCCATTATTAGTGATTCTGGAGGAACACGTTCTTGCTGATGTCGAGGATTTATGGTCTCCGCTTTAAGTTTCTCACAACAACAATAAAATTTAATTACAACATAAAGTCTGTTGCATTTTCTTTTTGTGAAGCTAGCGTAAATGCTGATGCTCTTTGCTGTTGCATGACAATTAAGGGCCATAAAACAGGTGATTTTCACATCACTCGTTTTCAGTGTGAAGTGTCAACATCCTCCTTCAAAACAATCCTTCTTTTCTTGTATCGCCACACTAATTTTTTTATTTTTTTTGTCAAAAACTGAAACAAAGAGTGGTATACTAAGATCTGTCCTAAAGGCTGAATGTTTCTCTTACAGTTTTGGCCGCAGATATAAAACGTCTCATAAGAAATGAGGATATCGGATAAACATGCAGATGCCAGGCAGCTAACACGAGTAAAACGAGGCTTAAATTTGATTCACAGGCCGACTGAGAGGCAGAACACATAACTGTAGTTCATTTGTGCTCTCGCTTAACAGGCAAAGAAATGAAACCCCTGGAGGCAAACAAATAACACCGGCCTGTCAGCTTAAAGGAAATAAAGTGCATTTGTGTATCATGTATCATCATTGGCTTTTCTGTGTTTTGATGAAGTTGCAGACATGAAGTGAAACCATTACTGAATTACACGCGAGCACCTCAGCCTCTCTGGAATAAACTGTCGACAGTGCATTTTTACTTCATCACTTGTTTTAATAATTGGACGGTGAAATCTCAGATGCTTTATGTCCTTGAGGTTTGATCGATTTTTATCCCAGTTGTGCCGCAGCACTCGTCAGTCTGCTTTATGGAAAATTTAATGTCAAGCTGTTACCAGGTGTCACTGTTTGCTTGTGAGTTTGAGTGGAGAAGATGCCAGAAGTGGGAGCACAAATCTCACTGTCATTGCTGGTGGGAGTATGATAGGGTCCATATTAGAAATGTCTGTCAGCGGAGCACAGTGTTTTCATCAGCTGAATTCATGTGGATGCTGCTTCTATTGAACAGGGGTTGTAAGAGAGCGAGAGTGGTGGGCTGTACTCTGTCAAAGCTGCGGGGATCTAGAAGGTTTAATTTAATTTAATTTAATTTTTTTCTTTAGGACAACGTGAGAGCTCGATTTTGCTGAGAGGAACTGATGTTCCTAGCTGTTGGATGGATAACAGTCTTGGCTCACTTTGCAGTTTATGAAACTAACTGAACAAACTTCTGTGGAGTTGGGGGGGACATCTGACCCCATTTTTATAAACTTGGACAGGCCTGGCAGTGTACCAGCCAACACAGGCTGAGGGGACAGCTAACCTTTTAAAGAAAAGGGAGATAAAGAAGTAGAAGTGTCGTCTAGAAAGCGCTACTGGAGCATTTTTTGTACATAGCAGGATCAACAGAGAAAAGCGGGATGACAATAGAGAAAAGACGGTTCAGTATGAAAAATAAATAAATTCAAGAAGACATAAATAAGAAAAAAAAATATTATTGCAATTTAAGAATGTAATAAAGTTGATATGGGTTACTTTGGGGTAAACTCTGGAGACACTTGTGTGCAGCTTGACTGGGGCGATCGTGACTCAAGAGTTGGGCGTTCGTCTTGTAATCGGAAGGTTTATTTATTTATTTATTTATTTAGGACAGTGCATGTTAATGAACGTAAATGTAAAAAAAAAATTACATGAATGTAAACATGCCAGATTATAGCCAAAGGCTAATTTCCATCTGTTGTCCTTAAACATAAAAAATAGACATAATAATTCATAAAAATTCATCATCCATTCATAATAAAAACTCCATCACCAAACTTACACATACACACCATTCTGTTCCCAAATAAAACATTAAAACTATACAACTCATACATGATCACACACTTGATTTGTCCATAACCAGTTTTTAACCTTTGCCTTAAACAAATTGAATGTCGAGCATTCTCTAATGGGTTGAGGAAGACTGTTCCACAGATGGCCTCCCTGGACAGAAAGGACGTTCTGCCCAAATGCTGTCCGTCTGTGGGGTATAAACAAGTCTCCTCAGATTGTAGCTCGAGTGGTCCTGTCTGAGCTTTCTTTATGCCTAATGAACTGTTTTAGTGGCGGTGGAGCAAGGGAGTGTAAGACTTTATATATTAAACACACTCTTTTAAGTTTCACTAAGTTATTGAAGTTCAGTAATTTATGCTTTTTTAAACACATGACAGTGGTGGTGGGAAGTCGGTTTTTTGTCAAGTAGTTTTAAACTTCTTTTATAAATGTTTTCAATAGTTTTAAATGTTGTTGGACAAGCAAGTGACCAGGACGTCAAACAATAGTCCATATGAGAGATGATCATTGAGTAAAAATAAGTTTTTGCAACATTCATATTTAAATTATTATGTATATGATTAAAATTTCGATTATTAAATTTAAGTACCTGGGACACTTTATTTATGTGACTCTTGAATCATAATGTTGGGTCTAGAATGACCCCAAGATATTTAAATTCTGGAGCTAATTTAAGCTCTGCTCCATCCAGGAATATGTTTGACTGCTTCAAGGTTGTCGAGCCCCAGCTCCGACAGTCGACACAACGACAGTCTCGGTCGTTGTGTCCTTGGACAAGACACTTCACCCGTTCCCTACTGGTGGTGGTCAGAGGGCCTGGTGGCGGCAGTGACCGGCAGCCTCGCCTCTGTCAGTGCGCCCCAGGGTGGCTGTGGCTACAATGTAGCTTGCCATCACCAGTGTGTGAATGTGTGTGTGGCTGATTGTGTATAGTGTAAAGCGTTTTGGGGTCCTTAGGACCAAGTAAAGCGCTATACAAATACAGACCATTTACCATTTGAACTGCTGCTTGTTTGTGGGTCTTTCTGCATTCATTTTTGTCTTCAGAAACCGAAAAGCATTTAAAAGCATTGAAGAAGATCACATTTCTTTACCTTGAGAAACTCTTGGTTGCTTTTCCAGCATGCTTTGGGTCATATATCTGTACTGTGGAGATGTGTATGCCGTTTGGCTGAATGTGAGACACTAATAAAGCCCAGTCAACTCCCCACTTCATCCTGCTGCTTCTATCATCATATTAGCATGCTGCATTAGCATTCTCAGTACAATTTCAATGAGCACTAGCATAGCTCATTTCTTAGCAATTCTTTACAAATTTCTACTGTATGTAATTCCTTACAAACAATAACATTTTCAAAGATATGGGAGGATGGTCACCTCCAGCTCTTAACATAATTAATGCTTCAACAGGCTGTCACCTTCAAATCATTGGGCATCAATTTTCTATGTGCTGGGTTAATTTTGTGATGTTGTAAACAAGCAAGGCGGAAACCAAATCTTTCATGATGCTGCATTTTTGCATAGCTTGTTTTTCACTAAGCACACAGAAGGATTATGGGAATTCATCCAACCCAGAGGCAAACAAGACACACTTGCATGCAATCTTCCAAAGATTTAAGTGGTCTGATTGTTTTTATCACTTGGTTTCCCTTGACTAAAATGAAGCTATTTGTGTATTATGACACCTGATTTCTCTGCCTAAATAACATGTAGATGTTAGTCTGCAAAACTCTGTACCTGCCACAAAGGATGTTTCTACTATAGAATTTGAACTATGTCCCCGGCTAGTGTTAACTTCCTCATGAGTTCCATTTCATAACCAGTTTGAATTTGGAAACATAGAGAAAGACAGTGGAGCAATAGCTTAATGTGATTGATTAAAACGTGTGATGTTGCCAGTAAAAATGCATTTAATCCCACCACTGCTGACAGTCTAGTCTATACCTTTTTAGTGTAGTCTATAGTCTTATACAGGACTGGATTTTGGATCGTGTGATGATGTAGGATGGCAGCTGGATTTGGCTCCAATAGTCAGTTTCACTTTAGATTAGACTGATTGTTAATTGGTAACAGTATAAATGGATTAGCTAAGATCCCAAGCTAAATCATGATACTTTTATTTTTAGAAATATGCAAAACATTAAGATAGCTGTCTCCTCTTTTTAAGATAATTAACTGTAACAAATTAATGTTAATGCCTGAGGTTAGTTGTCATGAGGCCAGAATGAAACTCAGCTGGTTAATGACCTCTTCGCAAATTGGTATCTGGACACAGCCAAAGATCCCCTCTGCTGTCTCACTCTATGGCCTGTTTTCAGACATGCACTGCAGCCCTGGGCTTTGCAAGACATTACCTGATGGAGCTGTATTTGAGAATGCAAATACTAAATGCAGAGAGATCAGAAATCAGAATCTTTTGTTTTAAAACAATATTAAATTAAACACAACTATACCCGTGCACCTTTCATGGTGATGGTCAGAAAACACATTTACTTTTGGCTGATGTAAAACACTATGTATACTACAAGCTGTCCTGTTATTCTATTGTGGAAGTGATAAGCAAGTGGTTACTGGAGGTTGCTGGGTGAAATCAAAGAGGTTGGTGTACCAAAAGTTTTTCAGTCTTGAAATGTATATTTTTTCCACCAAATTTCACCTAGGGAATGCCAGGAATGAACCTCCAGCAATCACTCAGCAACTGGTTGGAAAATATACAATTTTCTCTAGCAACATGTGGTTACCAGGGAGTCACTGACCAATCCCTAGAACTAGAACTGCACTGGGTGCACTGGGGTCTGCTTTAGAGTTACTCTCTATGTCTGTCTTAACTATGCTTTTCTGTGGCTCCTTTAGGTTGTCTTCCACTTGTTTTGCCTAGGGTGTGCCACAGGGTTCTATTTAAAGGCCCTTATTGTTTGTTATATTTGCTGCTTCTTCAGCACACTTTAAGCACTTTTTAAAGATATTTTATATCACTGCTACGCAGATGACATTCAGTTATAAATCTCTTTCAAGCCCTACAATGTTTCTACACTATAGATTCTGCAGAGGTGCTTAGTTTCTATTAACAGTTGGATGGCTAAAAATGTGTGTGCTAATTCAGTTGCAGTGGTTCTCCATTAACTTTAGAGTCCATTTATATTTTTTGTTTTTTGGACTTTTTAGAGCACCTGTATACCTCAGTCAACTTTTACTTCCTTATGTGCCCTGGTGGTCCCTAAGGTCATGTGATCAAGGCCCGCTGTGCATCATGAAGGCTGAGAAATAAAAGAGACTTAGCTTGTACAACAAGTATTCCCCAGAACTCTGGAACTTACGGAGCCCCGCAAAAGTTTTAGCCGCATTCTTCCCGTTAGCTCGAAGCTAACGGGAGGTCGAGACCTACTACAGCCAGGAGGAACACCGCTTTCCCGGCACATCGTGCCTCGACCTCCCGGTCGGCTACGAGCTGGCGTCCGAAGAATGCGGCTAAAAGTTTTGCGAGATCTCGCAAAAGTTTTGCGAGATCTCGCAAAAGTCCATCTTAATTTTTTTTTCTCCCATGTCCCCTGTGGGGCTCCGTAGGAACTCCCTCTGCAAAGGAGATCTTTTATAAAGCAGCTGAAAACTCATCTTTTAAAATCTGCTTTTCTGTAACTTTTTGTTTTAATGTTTTAGCATTTTTGCTGTTAAGCACTTTATGATATTTATATTCAAAGTGCTACATAAAAAATGTTTTTGCAGAGGTATTGCCTAATCTGCCAGTTCTCAAAATAACATTCAATGTTCAATTGCACCCATGTGGGTTCAATTTACAGTGAGCTAATTATTTCCTCTTGTGTGCAACATCTAAAAAAAGGGCGAATACGAACACTGACTTAATGTTCCCAGCATTTTTCAGACTCCATGTGTGAATGGCTCATAATCATCAGGCAAGTGTGTTTTTAGAGCTGAACAAAGTGCCAAGTGCTAGTGCAAACCATCTGGTGGCATTAAGATTGCCAGTCAAACATGTGTTAATGAAATTATATGAAATCAACAAAATAGCCTTGAATTGTTTGGCTTACTTGCATCCAAAGGTAACCACCTGTTATCCTGGTCTGCATGATGCATAACCAACATTTCACACAGTCTGTTTGTAGCTACGAACTGAAAAAATAATTAGGCTCTCACTCAAAACTTAAAAAAACAAAAAACAAAAAAACAATGGACAAAATTAATTTGTGATTTTCTTTTTTGTTTTTAATCTTAACAGACATGGTATCCAGAGCATTTAGTTCTGATAATTAAGTTTGACTGACACAAAGGATTGATTTATATTCTGTACATATGATAACAAACCTGAATCCAAATTTCAAGCTTATAAAAACGAAAAAACAATTTACCTCCTACGCCATGTACAGAAGCATCCTGCTTTAACTGTAATCATACAGTAAAAATCTGTAATTCTGCAGAGTAATCTTCTGTTTTGGCCAGATCAAGGAAAACAAATGTGAACATGGCCTCACTCAGCAGTAAGCAGCATGTATTGATGTTTCGTGACGTATCTTCAGAGCTCAGCTAAATTAGACTCTCTGATATGCTGTTTCCAAAGTGGTCTCCTGCTGTGCCTCTGAGAGTTAGCACAGTAAAATGTAGAATCGTGTCCTGTGGGACATCACTGCTGCCTACTGAGTGATGAGGAGCTTAATGCAAGACTGTAATATTTTGTATTACACTGGTTTGTTCCCTTTCTAATTTCTTGGGGGGGGGGGGTGTTTTTTTTTTGTATATCTGTCACACTTAAATATTGCAGATCAAACTAATTTTGATGCAAAATGCAGTGAGTCATGATATAATATGGGTACCTTACATCTATAATAAAAGCTGGATAATGAGATCAAGGACAAGCTCAAAGGAAATTATCAAGGAAATTATCAAGGCATTTCATATGCCTAAACTCAGTCACAGCATTATCTATATTTACACATACAGTACATCAATGAACATTCAGGAACATTACATGCAGGAAACTACCCACTGTAGGTCAAAAACATGCAACAAAACCAACAAAACTCGGACTGTCCTGGTTTGCATAGTAGCTGCTCTCCATCTCCCAATGAGGGGTACTAATTAGGATTTTCCATCAAGTAGTAAGTACATCACTGCAATTACATGTATATTGGTGGTGGACATCAGAAAATGTTTGTAAGAAATCCTATAAAGTCACAAAAAAGCACAAGAAAACACTGAAAATTTCCATAAAACCTGGTTTACTTGGAAAAACAGACAGGATTGAATTCAAGAGATCAAGATGACATTATTATGAGTGGGCACACTGAAGTAGCTTCCTCCTGCATGACATTTGAAATGATGCAGATGCTGCTACAGGAGAAAAGAGGAGGCCGAACTGTGTGAACAAAAGTATTTTTAGCTCATCTTGCTGGTTGATATCGAGGCTTGAAATCACAACGCATTGCTAAAGTGTGATTTATCTGATGCAGATGATGTAACTGGTGTTTGCATGTTTTACTCCATTTGCTACGCATTAGTACCACTTGCGTATTATTGCGTAATCCTCTCTAGGACCGCCAAAACAGCTGTGACCCACTGAGGCATAAACACGGGTCCTCTTGGGTGTCCTGTGGCGTCTGGCACTGGAATGTTGGCAGTGGAGTCTTTGGGCTACAGCCGGGGCAGGCGCCAGCACCCTCTTGCTCTCCATGATGGAAATCAATAGCACTTAAATACATGCAATATTCCTACTCCCAACATTGACCCAGCACGGTCAATGTTGGGTGTAAATCCATCTTATTAAGAGAGAGGTCAGATGCATTCTTCCAGATCAAAAAAAAATCTCAGATGAAAAAAACTTACCTTTGAACAAGTTAAAAAGGATAAAAAGACAGTAACAATTTGAATTTTAAACCTAAAAACTCGCAGACACGGTTACACTTTTCTACCTCTCTGTCCCACTTCACGTAGCTGTTTCGCTTGTCTGATCATTGGCTCTTTAGTTTGACCTGCACTTTTATCGTGTGGAGCCAATCAACTCCTTAAATTTGACATAATTGGCTGTTTATTTCAATTAGCTTGGAAAACCTCATTAGCGGGAGCTGACTCGACCTCAGAAGGAGAAGCGGTTTAGAGATGATGACTGTAATGGCAGTATAATACAGTATAATGATCTGTTGTGCTGTTGATCTTGATTATGGACTTTTCAAACTGACAGCAAGCAATTTGAAGGAGATAATTGGTGATAATGAGGCTGATTAGGCATCAGCGAGGACACACCTTGCTCAGCTCGGAGCCTGAAGGTGTCTGCAAACCTTTTCCTGTTATCAGCTGCGCCTTGTTATCTTTGTTGCTCATTCTCATTTGTAAGTGTCACTGATTCCTTGATTATACAGAACTATTTTCATCCCCCTTCTGTGATTTTAATCTTTAACTTTCACATTTACTATAAAGGCTTTATTTTCCTCTTATCAGCTTCTTATCTTTTTTTTTTTTTTAATCTTATGGACCCATATTCAGTTTTGGCTACCGTCGCTGCTCCTTATTGTTTGCAGCCCCTGTAATACTTTTGTTTGCAGATTTTCTACAGCAGCCCAATTTCAGCAGCCAGAGATGTCATATTTTGATCACTGTGTATGCACACGCTGCTGTGTAGGAACAGCTCTGTGCTTAAGGGAGTGTTGCATTAGCATTTCCATTTGCTATAGTCAATATTTTCCACAATGGAGTGAATTGTTCATTGTGTGCATGCAAATCAGATGACTTTGGGGATTTGGAGCACAATGATACAGACTGTAATTCAAAGTGTATTGATAAATACTCAATGCAGAAAAGGTCATCGGCATGTTTAATAAGGATGCCATCAGACCTTTGCATTTCCTTTTACTGCCTGTTTTTAATGAGCACACAAACTCCGAATTATTTATTGATCCCAAAACTGCAATGAGTGATGATGGAAGCGCTCCACCTCCTCTTTGTTTTCCTCCGTCTCTCACAGTGCTCTGCTGGGTCTTACTTTAATTTAAAGTGTGGCCTGGTCTTGTTTGGAATGCATGCTACAAGCCTTCCCTGAGTCCCTCTGCCCAAACCCTGCTGCTATCAACTCTGCTGCATGTCAGACAGTCTGAGACGGTGGAGAGACGCAGAGAATTATAATTCCCATTCACACTCCTCATTGCTTAGGCACAAAGCACTGCAGAGACTCAACTTTAACTTCTCCCTTCCATTCCGCGGATTTGTGGAGCAAAATCAAGAGTTGGTTTCCTAATCCTCATAAGTCCAATCATATCCGGAGTCTACTGGTACATGAAGTTGCCTCCTGTCCACAAACAAGGGATCGGTTCAATGTGGAAATTACTGTGGCTCGGATAAGTCTTAAGTCTCTGCCTTGTGAAGAAAATTGGCTTCAAGGATCGACTTTGCCAAAGCCTTGAAAGTAATCAGTACAGTCTGCAAATTACCTCCAAAACTATGGGCAGCCAGTTTAATTTCATACAAACAGGGACACATTCATTAAGTTTCCATCCAAGACCTCAACATAACCAGGAGCCATGCCTCATTAGGTCGGACAGTATGCCAATATTATATACCAAGGTCCTGGCAATAGCTGTAAAATTCAGTGATTTAATTAACATTCTCTTTTCCAATATTTAACTGTGTCTGCTGCTGCTGCTCCTCACAGCCTGTCTGTCTAACTGTGAAGCAACACCGAGAGGGAAAGGTGATAGAAATGTTTGATTCCAGTCAGACGAAACCAGAAAAATGATGTGGACCAAGTTATAAACAAATATAGCTCAGGAATATTTGGACACGGAGCAGAGGTGGAAATATCACACACAGTTCTTTCCACTGATGCAGAGACTCATAAACAAATACGTGTTCCTTTGTACCTTGTCTGACCGTCGTCTCTGTTAGGTGCTTTCGCTTTATTAGTCTTTTCGCCCTCGTGTTTTGTATTTAGTTTACATCCCCCGTCTCATTCTTTCTGTTTAGTTTCAGCTATATTTTTTTTCCCAGTGAGATGCTACATCAGAACTTCCTATTTCCCAGATTATGATATTTCCTTGGCTTTTTTGGAACTGATTCCTTTGACATTCACCAAGAAAAAAAAAAAGCGTGCCCTTTGTGGGGGAAAATTTCAGCTTGCTGTGATAAAGGCATATTTTTTTGAAGTCCCAGTATAAAGAACCTAGA
This sequence comes from Mchenga conophoros, assembly GCF_057382185.1. Lineage (NCBI taxonomy): Eukaryota > Metazoa > Chordata > Actinopteri > Cichliformes > Cichlidae > Mchenga > Mchenga conophoros. The sequence continues at coordinate 19,891,957 of NC_140540.1, forward strand.
ATAAAGCTTTAAATAAAGTTAAAAAAAATGCAGGCTGACTTCAGTCCAATCCAATCAGCAGTTTAAAATCTTAAGGAATACAGCAAAAACAATGCAGGGCCACTTTACAGCTTCACTGTATCTTCACCTCTTAGTGGCCTATCAACCTACTGTCAGAGGTATTATACCTAATCTCTGTTAATCCGCTTTGCAGCTAAGCTGCCATTTAGAGGGCCGACGACCAGAGACATTTAGTCAGGGAGCTCTGGAGAGTTCAGTGTTTTCACTGCTTGATTACACACTTAACAAGATTAATGTACCAACAATATTCATTATTACCGCAGACACATTCGATTAGGTCTTGAGAACTTGTTTGTACAATTGATTTAATTGCATTGATCACTTATGCCTTATTGTTTGCATTATAATTCAATCCAGCAACAACTCTATTAAGTTCAAAATTCTTTGCGTTATCACCTCTACTTCTGCTTACCAAGGAGGTTATGGGTTCAGTTCAGGTTTCCCCACCAGGCAGGAAAACTCAAAAACTTGTACATAAAGACTAGGTCTAGGCCTTACCAGAGGTGAGGCCTAGACCAGCTAATGCGATGTGGCATGATTAACTTGTGGAGATGATTTAGATCTGGATCTTTCTCATATGAAGTAAAAAAACAAATAAATTGAACTATAAAAATGGTAGACACTAACTAATCTGGATCCAGGGACTTTTATCAAGGGAGGAACTGTCAGAATTGGCCTGTGGCATTATAATTACAGCTGCATTTGTTTCAATCAATTCTCCCAATTTGTCATATTTTTGGAATACAAGATCATATATTTCCTTCACAGTACTAACTGATGGATACATTATTCCACACTGAAACTTCAGCATGGAATGAATAGTAAGCTACTGCAAGCTGATGGCAGACTTCAGCACATACAAACAGGGGATTCAGCTGTCTTATGTCTAAAACAGAAACCTCACACTCAACCATTTATACTGTCTGTCATAATACACATAATGACAGGCTCTTTTAAACAATTTACTTTCTTTTAAATGGTATCAAGAACAAATCAAATGCCATCCATTAGTGACACAGGAACTGACCTCCAGCACACTAAAGAATAAATCTAATGCTAAAATCCCATTAAGATGTGTTAAATGGACCTAGAATGAAATATCCAGCAGAGGGAAGAAGTAAAAGAAGTTTTAGCTTAAATGTATCTCAAAAAGATGAGTTATGACCCAAAACGCAGAACATGAAGTCGGTTAGCTAATTTATCATGGCCTTTGCATGGCGGAGTCAGTTAAATGTTATTTATATAGGGCAAAATCAGAACAACTGTCATCTCAAGGCCCTTCATATTGTAATATAAAGACTTTTCTATTCTTTTGAAAATGGAGCAAATGGGTGGGGTTAAATGTTGTTCATACAAATATTGTGTGTGCATTTAAAATACATTTGAAAATACCTTCAACCCAACCAGTTGGCATGAAGGTTATCCCAACAGTAGCATAATTGTTTTTTGCTTTTAGACAACAGATGCACTTGTGTGTCTGTAGTTTGTATGTTAAGTGCGTCTCTTCAGAGGGCCGCCCCTCCCTGAACCTGGTTCTGCCTGAGGTTTCAGCCTGTTAAAAGGGAGTTTTACCTTCCCATGGTCACCATGTGCTTGCTCACAGGAAGTCGTCTGATTGTTTGGGTTTTCTCTCTATTGTTGCAGGGAATGGGTGCCCAATCCCAGTCCACGAGGGCTGGTGTCCTGCAGGTTTTAGATCTCACCCTGGGTCAACACACCTGAATCACATGATTAGTTTATTACCAGGACTCTGGAGAACTTCAAGACATGTTGAGGAGGTAATTTATCCATTTAAATCAGCTGTGATGGGTCAAGGACACATCTAAAACCTGCAGGACACCGGCCCTCGTGGACTGGGATTGGGGACCCCTGTTGTAGGACCTTTACCTTATAGTACAAAACACCTTGAGACAACTGCTGTTGTGATTTGATGCTATATATGGTGAACTAAACACAATTGAACTGAATTTCAGTCCACACAAACCAAACACTATCATCCCTTATGTCATGCAATGTCTGCCAGGTATTTTTTCTAAAGGTGGACATACAATGTGTAATTTAAAGGAAACAAAACTGAATAAAAGATTAATGAAAATAATGCATATTATTGGTTGTAGCACCATAACTTTCAAAGTTAGCTGCTGTAATGATCTTGTGCCTAAACCCAGCCAGTGACAAAACTCAGAAATTTCACAAATTTAGGTTAATCGTTTAGAAATTTGAATGCAGCTTTGATCAAAATTCTTCAAAAACCAAACCAAACCAAAAAAGGGCAAAATAAAAGCACATAAATGGAATACCTGGCAGTAAAACATGCAAATTAAAATATCTTGGGATTCCAACAAGCTTGTTTGTATGATAGGTACTGATGATCCTGCCAAGGAGAGCATAACACTGAAAGAAACATCGGATCCAATTCAATTAGTATTATCACTGTGAACATTGAAAAATGTGGATATTGTGGATGCCTGAAGAGGCTGCTAATGCTGTATTTTAAGCCAAACCATGATCCTTTAAGTCGCATAAACTGAACCAAACTATGGCTGAAACCTAAAATTAATATAGTAGAAACATTTTTTTGTCATAGAGCCTGACTAGAAATGTGCACCACGTAACCTAAAATAATGCAAGTGAAAGTATTTTCTGGCAAAATGAAAACTGGCAGAGAATCTGTAGCTGAAAGGTGGTTGAACATATTTTCCAGCAGCAGCAGCAGCAGCATTGTTTTGAGACAGTGTCATGTCTGGGGACAGAGTTGCGATCATCCCTGACATTCCCCTGGTGGCCTTCCTAGCCTCTATGTCTTAGCCCAGTGGAGGAGGGAAATGAAAAGGTGCAGAGGTAAAAATGGCACAGAGCAGCAGTGGCTGCAGTAGTTAATCCACAATAAAGATTTCTCTAAAATCTTCTGTTTAAAGCTTTTTTTTTCTAGTCGTGGACAATATTACGGATGGATGTGATTTGCTTTGTGAGTAAAAATAATTTCAAAACAAAAGGTGGGCAGATAAGTTGAACAAGCACCGTTTTTTTGTTTTTACTGTTTACTGTTTTCACTCTCCTCTCTCTTTCTGCTGCTATGAGCCAGAAGAGTTATTTTCTTAATAAAGTGCAACAACTGTTTACAGCCAAATATCTGAGCAGATCCAACTGCAATTACTGTTTGGCTCCATTAATTAAACCTTGCTGAGTAACAGTATGCATTACAAGTAGATTTTCTATTTGGATTCCCTGGAAATGAATTTATGTGATGTGTTACGGGGTCTCAAAGTAATGCTGGATACATCGTGCCACACAAAATCCTCACTTATAAACTGTGCAGTCTGTCGCACATTTTAGGAATGAGTATGAGGATTTTATTATTTGCTTCCCTTTGTAATTATAAACTTAACCAAGTACAACACATTTTTAATAAGAAATTCAAACATGCTCAAATAGTGTTATGTTTAATGCCTCAGTGCCACATGTTCCCTCTAAGTATTTGGGTTTCTTGCCACATTGTAAGCAAGTGAAAAACAACAAAAAGAAGAAGACTATTGAACACGTTGTCATAATGCAATATTCTTAAGTTGAGGCATTCCCGTATTACATAAACACTGTTGTAGACCAATAACCAGAGTGAGAATGCACTGATATACTCTTGCGTAGCCATGTAAGCAAACTAAGCTTTCAAAATTGATGCAAATTATTCCAACATGTGTTCTAACATTTTGTTAAATACATGCAAACTGTCTGCATTTACAAAGGAGGCGCTGCAATAACCTTTGTTACTATAACCTCTAATGGATTTTTAAGATAACACTATGGAAAACAGTACTGTATACTGCAATCAGAATGATGAGAAAAGGGTAAGTCGTAGTAGCAGACTGTGGTGATTTTTAATCTTTTTCTTTTAGTGTTAGTTGCCCAGTTTTGGAGATATGGCATATTAAAACGTCTGTCATCACTTGAATATGATGAAAGTAAATTGCACTACATGTGAAAAGTTTCAATAGTATTTGTTAAGGTACATGCACCAGTGATATCAATCACATATCATGTGCTTTTACCTGAGATGAGAAGTTTGAGGTTGTGATATTTTGATAGGATGTAAACACTGATGGCATCCCCAGCGGCTGAAGTGTATTATTAATTAGCTACAGGTTTCTTTTAGTTTGGTAAAAGGCCAGAATGCTTGTGATAGGTTTGTAGCTTGAACCTATTCGCTGGAACGTTGAAGACAATATAATTACACAGCAAGCAAGACACGAACACAAGGAGCACAAGTCCAGAACGGTCCACAATAAGTTCAGGGGACCGACCGTGCACACGCCAACGGCGGGCAAGCAGTTCAGGGGACCGACCGTGCACACGCCAACGGCGGGCAAGCAGTTCAGGGGACCGACCGTGCACACGCCAACGGCGGGCAAACAGTTCAGGGGACCGACCGTGCACACGCCAACGGCAGGCAAACAGTTCAGGGGACCGACCGTGCACACGGCAACGGCGGGCAAACAGTTCTGGAGGCCGACCGTGCACACGGCAACGGCGGCGACGGGCAAAACCAATCAGGAGGCCGACCACTTGGAAGGCAGTGGCGGCCACTGAGCAGGTCCGGAGGTCGGCCGCGATGCCAGCGACGGCGACGAACTCTTTTCGGAGGCCGTCCCCGAAGGCCATGATGCCAACTTAGAGGCCTGGAAAACGGCCGGCAGAGGCGAGGCGGAATAGGTCGAGCGGGCTCTGACGGCGGTGTGGCAACCGCAGGACCGGACAAAGGCAGGACCGGACGAAGGCGGAGCTGGGGCAGGACCGGACGAAGGCGGAGCTGGGGCAGGACCGGACGAAGGCACGGAGGCTGGACCAGGCATGGACGAAGGCAACTGTGTAGAAGTCACAGGGGATGATTCAGCAGGTGGTGGCTGAACAAACTTCCCCGGACCGTCAGCAGACGTGAGGATGTGCTTGCTGGGTCCTCCAGGACCCCCAGCAGACGTGGCTTGAAGCTGGACGGGCGATTCGGGCCACGTCAGCTGGAGCAGATGCAGGAACAGAGGCAATTGGGACCCCTGGCTGAGGGTGAAGATGAGTGGCTGACTGAGCAGATGACAACGCTAATGAGTCCTCCACTAACTGAGCTACTGACTGGGTTATGGACTGTAACAAAGCTTGCAGAAAATCCGATTGTGGTAGCGACTGAGCTATGGATAGCGGGGGTGAAGACTGAGCTATGGGTGACTGAACTTGAGGTGGAAGTGGTGGTGGTGGAGTTGGTGACTGGGCGGCTAACGGGGCTACAGGCGGCTGCTGATCAGAAAACACTGGAGACTGAGCTGAAGGCGGCTGCTGATCAGAAAACACTGGAGACTGAGCTGAAGGCGGCTGCTGATCAGCTAACTGAGCTGAAGGCGGCTGCTGATCAGCTAACTGAGCTGAAGGTGTGGAAATGAAAACAGCACCAGTCCATACTACAGGAGAGAATGGAAGTGTGGTTGGGTGATGACGGCGAGGGTTGCATTTCTTCTTCAAGGATGGATCAAACGATTTGGCAATAAACCTTGGCAAAAAATGCTGCTGTCGTTGAGAGTACCAAGTGGCGAGAGCCTCCAGGAGAACTACTGAATCCTCTTTCCCTGGGCTGCCCATGCCAAACAGTTCAAAACTTAGCCTCACTCTTAGAGCTGTTATTATTTGTTTGAGTCCATTTATATTTAGAAAACTGACAGTGGAGGCAGTGGATGACAAAAAAATTATCAAAAAATACTACCTCCAGCTGCCTCTTGTAGGGGCTCGCGGCATGGACTACCCTCCAACAGTAATCCCAAAGGAGCGCGAGATTCTCTCCCTCAGAGGCGAAGCGTGAGTCCGCTGGATCCATTACTGGTCGCGTCGTTCTGTCAGGGCTCTGTGTGCGGGCAGGCGGAGAGGAGGATCCAAGCGCAGGACTCGAACACAGAATTGTAAATCAAAACCTCAGCTTTATTGCTGACATGAAAACCAAACGTGAAGTGCCGTGAATACAGAAACCAAAAAACACACAGGCATAATCTGAGGGTACGACACAACACTGGGTAGAGGACAGCACAGGGCTAATATACACAGGGTGGTAATCAGGGAATGGGTAACAGAAGGGAGACACAGCTGGGGGAGATCAGGGCTAACGAGACGGGGGAGCTAAGCTGCACACACTAACATAAGACAAAGACTTTCACAATAAGACAGGAAACAAGAAACCACTAAACAAAGATGCAGACACGACACAGAGACAGACTAGACACTGAACAGGAAACTGCAATACACATGAGAACCCAAAACCTAAGAACTGATACCTCACCAAGAATAACTGAAACAGATCTATAATGATAGTAATAAACAAAGCACCAGAACATCAGAAAATAATCCATAATGCAAAAATAGACCAAAATATAAGAAAATCAAAATGCTGGGTCAACACTGACCCAGAACCGTGACATTGGGACCATCAGTCATGTTGTGCAGAAGTCAGGTTGGTACACAGCTGACAGCTCTGTTTGACAACTGTTAGAATTCATGTTATGGCAGGAACCAATCAGCTAAGTAAAGAGACACGGCAGTCCATCATTACTTTAAGAACTGAAGGTCAGTCAGTCCGGAAAACTGCTCAAACTTTGAATGTGTCCCCAAGTCCAGTCGCAGACACCATCAAGCACTATGAGGAAACTGGCTCACATGAGGACCGCCCCAAGACAGGAAGCTCAACAGTCACCTCTGCTGCTGAGGATAAATTCATCCGAGTCACCAGCCTCAGATATCGCAAGTTAACAGCACCTGAGATTAGAGGCTGGATAAATGCCACACAGAGTTCCAGTAGCAGACACATCTCTACATCAATTGGAGACTTTGCAAATCAGGCCTTTATGTTCAAATAGCTGCTAAGAAACCACTTCTAAGGAAAAGCAACAAGCAGAAGAGATTTGTTTGGGCCAAGAAACACAACAAATTGAAATTAGACCAGTGGAAATCTGTGCTTTGGTCTGATGAGTCCAAATTTAAGAACTTTGCTTCCACCTGCCTTGTGTATGTGCGACGCAGAAAAGGTGAAAGGATGGTCTATACATGCATGGTTCCCATCGTGAAGCATGGAGGAGGAGGTGTGATTTGCTGCTGACACTGTTGGGAATTTATTCAAAATTAAAAGCGCACTGAACCAGCATGGCTACCACTTCATCCTGCAGTGACATGCATCCTATCTGGTTTGCGTTTAGTCAGACCATCATTTACCTTTCAACAGGACAATGACCCCAAACACACCTCCAGGCTGTGTAAGGGCTATTTGACCAAGAAGAAGAGTGATGGAATGCTGCGCCAGATGGCCTGGCCTTCAGAGTCACCTGACCTAAACCCAGTCGAGATGAGATGGAGCTAGAGTGAAGGCAAAAGGGCCAACAAGTGCAAGACTGTTGGACAAACCACTTCAGGTGACTCTCTCATATATTTGTGGATTTTTATCTTTAGAAGCACATGTCTGACACATACAGTGGGGCAAAAAAGTATTTAGTCAGCCACCGATTGTGCAAGTTCCCCCACTTAAAATGATGACAGAGGTCAGTAATTTGCACCAGAGGTACACTTCAACTGTGAGAGACAGAATGTGAAAAAAAAAAATCCATGAATCCACATGGTAGGATTTGTAAAGAATTTATTCGTAAATCAGGGTGGAAAATAAGTATTTGGTCAATAACAAAAATACAACTCAATACTTTGTAACATAACCTTTGTTGGCAATAACAGAGGTCAAACGTTTACTATAGGTCTTTACCAGGTTTGCACACACAGTAGCTGGTATTTTGGCCCATTCCTCCATGCAGATCTTCTCGAGAGCAGTGATGTTTTGGGGCTGTCGCCGAGCAACACGGACTTTCAACTCCCGCCACAGATTTTCTATGGGGTTGAGGTCTGGAGACTGGCTAGGCCACTCCAGGACTTTCAAATGCTTCTTACGGAGCCACTCCTTTGTTGCCCGGGCGGTGTGTTTTGGATCATTGTCATGTTGGAAGACGCAGCCTCGTTTCATCTTCAAAGTTCTCACTGATGGAAGGAGGTTTTGGCTCAAAATCTCACGATACATGGCCCCATTCATTCTGTCCTTAACACGGATCAGTCGTCCTGTCCCCTTGGCAGAAAAACAGCCCCATAGCATGATGTTTCCACCCCCATGCTTCACAGTAGGTATGGTGTTCTTGGGATGCAACTCAGTATTCTTCTTCCTCCAAACACGACGAGTTGAGTTTATACCAAAAAGTTCTACTTTGGTTTCATCTGACCACATGACATTCTCCCAATCCTCTGCTGTATCATCCATGTGCTCTCTGGCAAACTTCAGACGGGCCTGGACATGCAATGGCTTCAGCAGCGGAACACGTCTGGCACTGCGGGATTTGATTCCCTGCCGTTGTAGTGTGTTACTGATGGTGACCTTTCTTACTTTGGTCCCAGCTCTCTGCAGGTCATTCACCAGGTCCCCCCGTGTGGTTCTGGGATCTTTGCTCACCGTTCTCATGATCATTTTGACCCCACGGGATGAGATCTTGCATGGAGCCCCAGATTGAGGGAGATTATCAGTGGTCTTGTATGTCTTCCATTTTCTGATGATTTTTTCACACCAAGCTGCTTGCCTATTGTAGATTCACTCTTCCCAGTCTGGTGCAGGTCTACAATACTTTTCCTGGTGTCCTTCGAAAGCTCTTTGGTCTTGGCCATGGCGGAGTTTGGAGTCTGACTGTTTGAGGCTGTGGACAGGTGTCTTTTATACAGATGATGAGTTCAAACAGGTGCCATTCATACAGGTAACGAGTGGGGGACAGAAAAGCTTCTTACAGAAGACGTTACAGGTCTGTGAGAGCCAGAGATTTTCCTTGTTTGAGGTGACCAAATACTTATTTTCCACCCTGATTTACGAATAAATTCTTTACAAATCCTACCATGTGAATTCATGGATTTTTTTTCACATTCTGTCTCTCATAGTTGAAGTGTACCTCTGGTGCAAATTACTGACCTCTGTCATCATTTTAAGTGGGGGAACTTGCACAATCGGTGGCTGACTAAATACTTTTTGCCCCACTGTATTTGTTCCTTTTAAGACACATTTACTCCTTTAAGGCATAAATATGTCATGAAAAGTTAGTTGACTGTTGCTGATAAATATGTGAATGAGTTACATTAGGTAACTGGTCGCATGGCTGTAGAAAACCATTGCAGAGACTGATATGGCAGCACAGCACTGTTCACACATCATCTGGTCCTTAATTCTGCAATGAGAAAGGTCAGCGAGAGGAGAAGTATCATTAGCTGAGCCCTGACTTCACCTCCCTACCGACGTGAATAAACTCGGAGACAATGACAGAGGCATGGTGAGAAGATGATGGATGGAGGAAGATGAGAATATAATAACCACAGTGTGACATTGGAGCCCTTTACTCAGGTTTTTCATTGTGTGTTTGAACAGTCTCCTCTCTCTGCATTGATTTTCTTTTTGAGAGTGTCCATTTTGTCAGCGAGAGCTTATCAAACACCAAAATGATTCATTTCCCTCTAATGAATAGTTGCCTGCTTGCCTTAACTTTAGGTACCAATGTGCTGTGTGAGCGCTGTATAAAATATCAGACTTTGCTTTTTTTGCACTAGTGGCTTACTGTTCTGTCCTTGTTGCAAAAATGAACATTTGTTTGAACTGTTTTGGCGATTTTAATAATTTGTTTCATACTGCAAAATAAATAAGTTGACAGATTTTTTGAAAGACTCCCCCAAAATGTATCTAACTTTCTATAGATCTTGTTCAGATTGCAATTTCTTAAGCTCAAAGATTGGGACGAATTAGTTTGATTTTTGATCCTATCATGTTAAAACTGCACATAAACACACCATCACGGCTGGAAATGAACCTGATAAAGTGAAGAAGAGATTTTCAGATAAAAATTTTTAAAAGACCTTTTCAGCCCTAACAATTAAAATACTGTAGTTGTTGAGACATCTATGAAGAGGGGCTTTTACTAATTAGCATTTGCCCTCTCAAACAAAGACTGCTGCTGCTTCCACCAGGATCACTTAACATACATTTCTAATCCAACTATAATTGAAAAGCTACAATAACTTAATGTACATCAACTAAAACGAGCACATTTTTTCTTTAAATACTAATGCAGACTCATGCTATATTATTTAATTTGCATGTATTACTCTGGGCTTAACTAAAAGACTTTACTAAAAGCAGTGCATGTACTTCAGCGATATATAATTAAATGACCATCAACATTTCAGCACTGATTAAAGTGACATTTACCTACACTGCTATTTAAGTACTCTACTAATGGAAGGATTTCCACTTAATTAATACGATAATTAGTTGGAACAAGCCATTGGCTAACCTTGAGGGCAAATCGTAAGAAACACATGCACAGATAATGTGTGACATGAATAATCCTCGTTGTTTAATTGTTTCAGTTTTTCATAAATTACATGTTACTAATTTCTATCCAGTCTGAGAGCGTAAAATCTGGTCTTATCCGTGTCTCCCCCACATGCTATCAAAACCTTTACATAATTATGCAGAAATCAACTTTGTAAGGTGCCAGAGGGTTGAAACTACATGTAAGAGTCAGAAATGTAAGAGTGTGTGAGTGGTTTATAAATAAATGTTCTGGAAGTGGTCAAGTTTGTAGTAACAGTCCCTTCATTCAACTGCTGCTAACAGAACTGATCACAGCAGGTGAAAGTATTAAAGCTCCTTGACATTTTGAAAGGCTGGTACTGACTCTCCTGTTAAAGTTGAACATTTCTACTTCAATTTAAAAAATTACCTGTGCTACAACCCTCGTAGAGCTGCCCCCACTGCAGCACCACAAATGTACAAATGCATAATTTACATAGAAGACATAAATAATTTCATCCCATGAATATTTACAAAAACTCTGAACGTCAACTAATGTTGTCAGAACAATTTTGGTGAAAACTAGGAATACCCAGCTAAAGGGGGCTGAACTAGAGTTTAACTGATCTCTGGGTTAAAAGTACACTATATTTAGTCCTCACGCTCCCTTTAAAGCTACCTGTTGTGTAGCCCTAGAGATTAATATAATTAACGATTAAACGCAAAGTGGTGTATAAACACAAATTGAATAAAAAAGGCGAGTGAAAAAGAAACACTGATGGTGAAACCTAGTAACGATGGGAAGACCCCAGCAGCCTAGATTTTGCAACGTAACTAAGGGAGGATTCAGGATTACCTTGTCCATTGCTAACGATATGCTTTGTCAAAAAGAAAGTTTTAAGCCTAATCTTAAAAGTAGAGAGGATATTTGTCTCCTGAATTTAAATTATGAGCTGGTTCCACAGAAGAAGGCCTTGAAAGCTGAAGGTTCTGCCTCCCATTCTACATTTAAATAGTCTAGGAACCACAAGTAAACAAGTGCAAGTCCTCTATAAGGTGGTATCGCACTATAAGGTCTTTAAGATAAGATGAGGCCTGACTATTCAAGACCTTGTATGTGAGGAGATAGATTTTGAATTCCATTCTGGTAGCCAATGAAGAGCAGTCATTATATGGGAAATATGCTCTGTCTTTCTAGTTCCTGTAAGTATTCTTGCTACAGCAGTTTGGATCAACTGGAGGCTTTTCGTGTAGTTTTTAGGACAGCCCAATAACAATAAGTTACAATAGTCCAGCCTCAAGTATAAGATGCATTAACTAGTTTTTCAGCATCACTCTGAGGCATGAGGTTTGTGATTTTAGAGGCATTGTGCACATGCAGCAAAACAGTCCTATATATTTGCTTAATATGCACATTGAAGGTCATCCAGGTCTTTATGTTTTTAAGATATTCCTGCATTTTAACTGAATTGCGTGTGTTATCTGGCATCATGGATAGATGGCTCTACGGATCATTTGCATAGCAATGAAAATGTATGCTATGCCTAAAAATGATACTGCCTAATGGAAGCATCCATAATGAAAACAAAATTGGTCCTAACATGGAACCCTGTGGAACTCCATAACTAAAGAAGAAATCCCCATTGGAGTTGAGATAATGTTTAGAAACCAATATTTACATTAACACAGTTCATTTGAATAAAATAACTGAAAAAAACATATGCCAAGAGAGAACTATGGCACTTTGAGTTCAGTTTGTTTATCTAAAAGTTCCACTCAGATGCATGAGGTATGAATGGTTATTTATTTAGCAGAAATGGGGAATTTTCCTTTACAACCAGCCAACACTCTACCAGTGTACCAGCTTAGTTTTCTACTTTCAGAAAGTTCAAGAAAACACCTTGTAGAACTGCGCTATCAATCAGTGTCACAAGTTTATAACTTTTGGTGTCTTTACCATTTTTATCATTTATGAACACCTTTGCATTTCTCTTTGTATTTGTACCTATACGTCTTTGTATGTATGCACTGTAACAGAAGAAATGTATCTTCATTCCTCTATATTCTCAATAGTAATGCTAACAGGACATTGAATTGTACCCTGACCTTGACAATGCTGGTTTCCTCTTTAAAAAGTAAATAAATAAATAAATGATTTTTTAGCTTTGCAAAGTTTCTTCCAGACATCATATAAAACTTCACTGGATAAGCTGAATTCCTCACAGCAAGTTAGCGAAACTTGATGAGTTGAACTGGTGGGGAATCTTTTTAAATGAAATAAGATGTGTTTTGCAGCCTTTAACCATTTTGGTGACCACTAAAAAAGCTAAAAATTATCTTTGCGGGGGGCATATGTGATGCATTTTTAACAGCTTCCGGTCAGAGACAGAGGCTAATTTCAAGTCTGGCTGCAATCTCTGGCCTCAAATCCCAGCCTCCCACTGTTAACTATTTCCTGAAATTCCTTCCAATCCACAGCACTCAAACCTGTTCAGAGATTGACTCTCTAACCTTGCCTGCTTGCTTAGTGTATCTAAGCTTCTTCCTCCATCTACCACATCACCTCCTCATGGCACATAGAGTTATGCAAGGTTTAATGGTCTACAGAGTACTGGACCACCAAGTAGGCTACTGAGTTGAGAGGGGGTTCGGTATCTCTGTCGGCCATGACTGCTCACACTCTTCTGAGCCTGAAGTCAATCCCCGAGACAAAGAACTCTGCTCTGGGAGAAGGAAAGGCTAACTTTGCATCCTGGCTGAAGATTTAGAAGAGCTGGAGTGTGTCAGACTTGATGTTGGACTCAGTTTTAATTATTTAAATCTGTTACATGAGATAAATATGTTCTTATAAATGTTTAGTAGTCAGAAAAATTAACTTCTCTTAGACTTTAATAAATTTGTTAATAATTTGTAAATTGACAGGTATTTATTTCTGCTCTATTATAGTGCTCAAAGCATTGCAAACCCACCTATACAAACAAACACATATAGTTATAGTGTAGTTGTAGAGTAGTCATAGTGTACAACAGGAACTGTATTAACAATACTATAAAACATAGTATTGTTAATAGCATTAACTGTTGATCCATAGGCAACAGCTAATGCTAATTTCAATTTGTACACACAGTTGAAAGATCTGTCTGCACTCCCTCCACAATAAGAGAACTTATACCAAATATTTCTTCCAAGAGTAATACTTCCACCCACAAAGAGGCAACTGAATACTCCTGGACATTTTGTATGGTATTTATGTTTTGTACGGTCCCCTGTGCTTGCATACATGCCTGACAATGTCGGGGCATGCTCCGAGACAATGAATGGTGTCCTGGGAGATCTCCTCCCAGTTTGGACCAGGGTATCACTGAACTCCTCCAGATTGGACTACTGTAACTCCCTCTACTCGGGCCTCCAACACTCCTCTCTCTGCCGGCTCCAGTTAATTCAAAATGCAGCTGCACGTCTTTTAACAGGTACGAGAATTCATGAACACATAACTCCAATTTTAGCCAAATTACATTGGCTCCCTGTTAAATATCGTATAGATTTTTAAATTCTTTTGTTCACTTTTAATATTTTGAATAATTTAGCGCCCAGTTATCTTTCTGATTTACTCCACTCATACAATCCCAACAGAGCACTTAGATCGTCCAACCACAGGCTCCTAGCACAACCTAGGACTCGAATGAAGTCGCGAGGCGACCGGGCCTTTGCATCCGTGGCACCCAGACTCTGGAATAACCTCCCCGTTCATATTCGCACTGCCGAGTCTATCCAGTCTTTTAAATTACGTCTTAAAACTTATTTTTTTACTTTGGCTTTTGATTCTGTCTAGTTGGCTGTTTTAGCTTGTTGCGTTGTTACCTATTGTCTGTTGTCCTCTTTTATTGTTTGTTTTAACTGTCTCATGTTTTTATTGACTGTGAAGCACTATGGTCAACACTGTTGTTTTAATATGTGCTATATAAATAAATTTTGATTTGATTTGATTTATGGTAGTCAAACTCTATTGCCTAGCCTGGAGAGATCTGTGCGTTATTCCTCCCCAGTCTATCTCTGACCCAACACCAAACCGGTTGCGCTGAACGATGTTACAGGCAGCACAATATTTCCACGGCTTCTCCAGACCCTTTCACGTCTGTCACATGTGCTCAGGGTGAACCTGCTCTCATCTGTGAGAAGCACAGGGCACCAGTGGTGGGTCTGTCAATTCTGGTATTCTATGGCAAGTACCAATCTGGCTTCATGACCTGATTTTTTCTTAGATGTTTATTTCTTAACCAAGCACGCTTTCACCCTAAAACTATGACTTTGACTGTCTCTTATAAATATTTGATGCTACAAGAAATATCTATATTGAAACCAGTTTCCTATAAGCTCAGCTCAATGTGAAAAATTATACTCACTACTCATTATTTATAACGTAATAACAAGAAAACAGAATATACACACATAGCATAGCTTAAAATCTGTTTGTTATATTACATGACATCTGAATTACTGCTGAATTTATTATGTTTTAATGTCTATTCTGCAGTTAGATAGACTGAGCCAATTACAGCTTTGTACAATGAACTGCTGAGCACCATGTCGGTGCAAAGATAGCTCGCTACCTGGCAACATTCATGAACAACAGCGTGAAAAATGGCAGTGCAATGGCGATGGAAGAAATGCAGTGGTTACACATGCATATTACATCTTTAGATATTTTCAGAAAACCACTAAATATTCAGCTTGAAGAATTGATTTATTAGAGATTTGTTGAGGTCAAACAAAACAATCCGTTCACGTGCCGCCAACAGGAAACAAACATGACGTGATGAAAAATGTCGACCAAAGCAAACATTAAAGGAGCGCATGTACAATTTCGGCAGCTTATCACCCAGAGGCAAAGATGTTAAAGTATAAATGCAAAAGTTAAGAGAAAGGTTGACTGAGTTCTTTGTGTAGAGGAGAAGCTTGGGTAAAAAAAAAATCTACTCAGGAAGGCATAATCTCTCAACTGTATTGATGTCTAAAAATATCTAAAAGTGTAACTTTATATATTTTGTTATGTTTAAAAAATGTTCTTAACTTTAAACTAAGCCCAGGTTGTTTCTTATATCTAATATCTTGTTGTTATAACCAAATTGATATGCTAATCAAAAAAAGGAATGCAATAAAATCTATTGAAAACACAGACTTTCATTTCTTTAACTTCTAGTGGAGAAAAAAAATGAAAAGTAAGGTTTATTTGGCTTTAAAAATAAAGAGTTAAAATTATTAGTTTAATGTGACTGCATATTTTTTTAAAGTTATTATGGCTGTTCTGTGCACTGCCAGATCCTTTTGTTAAAAAGATGTAAAACATTATTTATTTGCATATCAT
Organism: Mchenga conophoros; assembly: GCF_057382185.1. Classification (NCBI taxonomy): domain Eukaryota; kingdom Metazoa; phylum Chordata; class Actinopteri; order Cichliformes; family Cichlidae; genus Mchenga; species Mchenga conophoros. The sequence goes on from NC_140540.1 coordinate 19,907,763, forward strand.
CACTTGCTCAGATGCTGCTGTATAGATACTGTATAGGAGTCCGACAGCAATGAATGGCTTTATGCACTTCTTTACTAGATCCAAAGCTACTAGTGCACTGCAGAATCTTTTTTTCTCTGAATCTGGGTGGCTGACAGCAGGGGCGGAGCGTGGGGGTGGCTTACTGGGCTTAAGCACGGGTTGTTTTGTCAGAAGCCCGGGGTATTTTGGAGTGCAATTTTTTCATAGTTAGATGCCTGGCTGACAACTGTATAAAACAAAAAGTACACACAATATTCGAAGCACATAGTGCACACTGTGGGAATTTACGACTGTGCGTGAATCCCCCCCTGATATTGGTATGATCCAAGCTCAGGCACTAAGCGACTGAGCGAGGGGGCGGGGCAGCTGCTGCCCGTCAGTGCGCTGTTGGAGAGACGGAGCCAGCCATACTAAGGAGAGCTTAAGTTTGACCAGGTACCAAAGCAAATCATTCGTACCGTACAAATAATGTAAATATGACGGTGCATCACGAAAGATTGATATCAAACTGATCACTTGACCCAGAGGCGGAGCCAGACATTTGAAACACCCGGGGCTTAGCCCAAAAGGGTAGTATGCATGTGGGATTTTTTTTTTCCCTTGGGGGGGGGGGGTAGAAATGACTGAAAGATTAATTGGCTCTGTTTTGAGTTTTGTTCAAAAAAGAATGACTTCATATAGGGAAAAATATATATCACATGTGCAGGACACCTTAAACTAGTTTTTTAATTAAGCAGCAAGGCAGAACAAAATCAGGGCTGTATCAAGACACGAGGACTAAACCCCAATTCAACCAGACCAAGAACTGATCCAGAATTAAAACAGGACTACAACAGTTCAAAATCAGGACTACTTGGGACTTAACCAAGACAGAACCAGAATCAGAACTAGATGATAGTAGCACTAAAAATTAGAGATGGCACGATACCACTTTTTTATGTCCGATACCGATACCGATATCATAAATTTGGATATCTGCCGATACCGATATGAATCCGATATAGTTTCTTTTAATCAACAAAACTGTTTTTTAAAATATCTTGCTGCATTTTGCAAGTCTGCAAGTTCATACTCAAGTTTAAAACAACAACTACACTAAAGCTATTCTGTTATACCTGTATACAAAAAAAATATTTCATAGTTCAGCAATACTGATCAATCTAATAAACTTAGACCTACACCATCCTCCCTATTCTGGTATTTTAAAGAGTACTTAGCGTAAATATTAAGCAACCTAACTAATAGGGTTCCAACTCCCAGCAACAACAAAAAGAAATAAATAAAAAATAAGGAACCACCCCTCACGCGCCACCTCATGATGCTTAATCGACGTAATCAACCTTAATTTGATGCAGTGTGAAAAAAAATGCACAGAAATCAATTATTTTTCAAGAAATATTAAATAGATTCAACATCTTTCTTCAACAAAATTGCAGACTGCACAGATGGTACCTTCCCAAAGTAAAAAGTACTATAGCTTACTAGGGTATATATTAGACTTAATAGTCACTATGTACAGTAATTGACTTCTATTCATTTTACATCAAATTAAAACTTTGGGTGTCAGATAATTATTTATTAAAAGCTCGACATTTTAAATGAGAATAAGAAAGAAAAGGATGTCTTTGTGCCCCCTTTTCCCTGTTCATGCCCTATCGGCCCCCCTGGCTAAACTTTGCTAGATCCGCCCCTGCACAGTTACCAGCGTCAGCTACATAAAAAAAGATCCTGGTGTAGAAAGTAATATTAAATAAATTCTAACAACAGCTGATCAAGCTTAAACGTTCTGCTGTTGTTCAGCCGCTGGTTTCCTCTTTCTGGTGCAAAGTGGGCCAAAAACAAACAAGAGACACGGACTCGCACAGAAAAGCCGATCAGCTGATCATTTAAGCAGTTTCACGATTGAAGTAGCAGCCGGAGAGCGAGAGGCAGTCGCTTGTTAAGCTTAACGTGGGAATGCTTTACAAACATTCAGAGATGGATTTACACACTTGCTTTACTTCTCTCGGGGATAACTTTGTCGGAGATGAAATGCCGGGTTGCTAGCGAAGCTCCACATGCTATCCAGAGCACCGACAGGTCCCGCATGCCACAGCTGCTCTATCACGTGATGCATACTGCTCTGACGTGCTAACGTTCTGAGGCGAGTTACGGCGTGTTGCAAGTTTTGTGAGGTGCTTTCGTGATATTTAATGGATCGGATTACATTTTTTATTTTTCTCCGATATCCGATCCAGTAATTTAGGTCAGTATCGGACCGATACCGATACGTAATATCGGATCGGTCCATCTCTACTAAAAATCATCATAGACCTGCACTACATTTATTTTTTAATTTTACCAAAGTACAATATTTAGATTGAGAAAGGTTTATATAATTATTTAGCCTTGTTGTGCAAACAAGCCTTCATAACTTAATAAATATAGAATTTGAAAAATAACAAACCTAAAAAGAAACACTAGGTATGAGATACATGAGTACCTATGATACGGTGATACGTTTGGTAAACAACCATTTGACTAACATGTGTGTCTCACCTGCTCTTGTTCATCTCTGTTCTGTCCTCATTCTCCATCTCCCTCTCTGTTCCTCTCTCCCTCTTTGTGCTGACAATCATCAAATATACAGATATTTACAAACTCTTCAGATAAAAACACAAACACTTTTTAATTGTAACATCAAATCAGACTAAATGTTTATTTTTTTTTAGATTGATAAATATAAAAAACATATTTGTTAACTTTAAGAGTAAAGAGAGAAATCGTCTGTATTTCTTAATTGCAAATGGCACCAAATTGTATTCAAAATTGAGCCACACTTATGGAGCTCCACAGTTCTTTTCCTGGTGTTTTGGTTGACATCTCTTGATTTTCCCATGTCACAGAAACAGGCTCTGTGTTTTGCCTTATATGCATCCACAGCTGTGCCACCTGTTTACTCACATGGACTCTACTAACCTATCAGAAGCTTCTTCAGCTCAGAATGGAATCGTCTGGAGTTTTCTTATTAATTAACAATAAACTTAGTGTACATGTACTCCTAAATTTGATGAAAGTGATAAAAAACAGAAAGCTCTGTCTCTCTTTATTGTGACATTTAACTAATTCAAGAGATATTTCAATATTTATCTAAAACAAAAGTTTACTCTAAATTGATGTTGTGCAGTAAAAATGTTTTATGTTTTCTCCCTAAAGTGTAAATATCTGGTTACAAATGTGAATATCCTGCTGTGTACTGAAATTCCTCTTGTTTTGCATACAAATATACTGAACAACATACAAAGCATAATATATAAAATAACATTTACCTGAGTTTTTCTTTGAAAGAACCCTCTAATGTCCATTCTTATATTTCAGTACATAACTGAAACCGATTTAGTCGGGGAGGGTAAGAACTGAAAATATGAAATAAACACACGTAAGCTAAGAATCTCTAAAAAAAAATAGCATTTGTTCGGCTTTTCATTTCGCCATTTGTTGATTCACTTGAAGAGCAAGTAACGTAATATTGGTCAAGTGACTCTGAAATCTCACAAACACACACACACAGTCACATACACAGAGGCTAAGCAGGGAAGCAGTAGGAGCCAGCAGGAGGGAAATGTCAGCACAATGTCAGGGTGTTAGCTTGGCAAGGCACGGCAGGGCTTGCCTCTGAATGTTTCTGAATGTCACCACTCTGGAGGCCAGTGGAGCAAACACACACACACTTAGATCTCAAACAGAGAGAAGAGCAAACAGAGAGAAGAGGGAAATCTGTATTGCCCCGAGGCAGCGGTCACGCCAGGGGAAAATGACCTACAATAAAACGTATCTCACTCCTTTTATAAGGTCATATCTGAATGCCACTCAGTGATTATTAAAAACAATGCAGCAACTTGGGTCATTTGAGTGTGCATGAGCAGATGTGACGTCTGCTACTGAGGTTGTGGAGACACGTGACGTTAACTTGTCAGTAGTTTGGACGTCTGATAATCAATATGGGATCAAATGAATGGGTTCCCTGTGCATAGGTCTGGAGACAGCTAGCTAAAACTTCCTTGTGACTGCCTTGGTTGTAGCATGCTGCTGCAGTCATACTTCAAATGGAAGTGAAGGACTTGTCTACAAACACTGTCCAGCTACTCTCTGAGCTAAAGTGAAATGGAGAATGTTTGCATTCAGCATAAAGGTTGCTTTAAAACATATTTACTGCAGGCTCAGGGACAGCTTTTATTTTGAAAACAAGACTTCTCAATTCCTAGTTTGTGTTACACTAGTTGTACTACCAGTAGGCTAGTAGTTCATCAGTATTTGGAGACAAATATAAAAAGCTGCAGGAAATCTGCTAACAACTAAAAGCAATTAGTAGGTTTTGGTTCAGGAACCAGTCATGAAATACACATTTTCAATCAAAAAGTGGTTGTACCAGGTCCATCATGGTAGAACAACTCTCAAGTAATATGCACACTACTCTGCTAACACTGTAAAAATAAAAAGACTAAAATAAAACAAAAGAGAGAAGTCAGTTGTCTCCGACTCAGAGATCTGTTTAGTAATTCAAATAGCTGCAGTGTTGTGTCCTTTAATATCTCCAAAAAGTGGATTATGTTCATCTAGATTTAACGTTTTCAGTGGGAGAAATGTTTCGTCACTGTGACTTCTTCAGTCTCAGCTGACTGCAAGTTTCCCCAACCTTATAAACAGCACATTTGCATAATGACTGAAACTAGCACCACTAACGAACACTGGGCTGTGAGGTCTGAAGAAGTCACTTGGATGAGTAACTAAATGTTTCTCCCACTGAAAACGTTACATCCAGATGAACACAATCAATTTTTTGGGATTTCTTTACTCGGATGATTGAGTGTGCACCAAGACTCCTTTAAAGTCTGTTTCCTGCTGTGGTAAAACATTTCATTCAAACACGTTTTAGCAGATAGATTTCAAATAGAAACTTTGTTTTCATCCATAATGGTCAAATTAAAGTAGTCACATTACAGCTGTACTTGATATTCAAGTAAGAAAAATGCACAAATCAGTCACAATATTAAAACCACAAGTGCCTAAATTATGTAGGTCCCAGTGTGCTTTCAAATCACATTTAGTGGCTTATTGGTGTGTGCCACTGGCTACTGCTCAGATATAGACCAAAACAAACTAAAACTGCCAGTCTCAAGATCGACTTCATTAAATGAAGTGAAAGAATGTGACACTTCAGTGTCTTATCAGTGTGTTAATTTGCCATTTTGTCAGATGCCACCTGCGTCTTCATCATCCTACACCAGTTATGTCTCAAGCCTTTGAGTGATGGTGAACTGTTTTAGATACTTGGAGTATCTTTAGGACATCCAGTGACCTAGGTGCCAGGAGTCCACTATTTGTGCCCTCCTGGCACATTTTTGTTTGTTCCTTTGTATGCTTTTTTATTTGCTAATTTGTTGTTGTCTTTTACTTGCTGGTTTGATTTTAAAAATCACTTAAGTAGGGTTAGAGTAGATACAAAAAACTACGTGGTTAGGTTTAGGAAAAGGTTTCGGGTAAAATAGCTGAGAAACGATGAGCTGGGTGTGGCAGACCTGTCTCCTTAATGCCACAACCAGGAGCATCAGGTTTGCCATCAAAGTGCGTGTTGCATTTTAAAAGAACCACACAAGACTTTGAATAGAGGCTTGCTAAATTAAATGAAATAAAAACACATGCAAAAGTTGCTGGTGAGGCACTGATATTCCAAAGATAAGACTTTCTGGTATATGCAGACCGAGCCATCAAACCCACTGTCAATACAAAAGTAGTCCCTTAAATAATTAGTTGCAGGTTAAAAATGAATTCAACAAAAAATAAATCTTTTTCCCTCAACCTATCAGTCTTTCAGGTGTTTATCTTGAATCAAAGTCAGAAACAAGGGGTGTTCAGTATTAAAAAGAGATGCCTGTGTGACACAGTAGCTGCTGGTTTTCTTTGTTTCCTGAGACAGTGGTAGTTTATTAAGTTGTCAGCCAGCTAAATCATTCATGAAAACAAAGAAAAAGTTGCAGTGACTTATGACTTATCTCAGAGCTGAGCAAAAAAATAAATAAACACCGTCCTTTGCTCCCTCTCACACACCTACGTCTACAGGCCGGCATTGTGGGAACCACAAGAAGATGTTGTGAGAGATAAATGAGGAAGATAGGCTTGTGTTTGGCTCTGCTGTAGTTGGAAGCTATTCAAAAGGGCAAAACTAAGAGGGCAGATCTTCATTGATCACAATGACCCCCCAGAGACTAAATAGACAATAACTCTTCAACACACACACACACACACACACACACACACACACACCTTTAGAAGTGTGTGTGTGTGTGTGTGTGTGTGTGTGTGTGTGTGTGTGTGTGTGTGTGTGTGTGTGTGTGTGTGTGTGTGTGTGTGTAAGACAGTAACACTACAAAAGAACTGCATTCAGTGCAGTTTCTAAGTTGCACATAAAAAAACCCCCAAATGGTGGTAATCTCCATTTCTCAAGTCCATTTACCAGACTTGTGAGAACCCTCATCAACAAAAGGTATCATCAAATGTAGTTGATACCTTTTTCAGCCATTTAACACCCAGCTCTTTGAAGAATCACAGACCAGAAAACAATTTTTCAGTTGCAAAACCCACTTGGTTGTCACTGGGCTTAAATTAATTTAATTTCAGTTCTTCCCAGGAATCAGTGCCAAAATACGTTTCTATTTGCCAGGAAAGCACCTGCAGGATTCTGGGCCTCAGTTGTGCTTTTGTGTCCAGGTGCAGCTTTGTGTAGTGTACCACAGGCTTTATAAAGTCAGGTCCAGGACTCCCTCTTCCTGGGCATTAACTCCTGGAATTAAGGAGGATAACAAAGTGTTTCTAGGCCGGTTGAGAAATCTCAGCTTGTCCTGGATCTCCTCAAGGATTTCTTCCTAGCTGGATATGACTAAAACACCTCACCTGGGAGGTGTCCGGGAGAGATCCAGATATCCAGACAACCTCAGCTGGCTCTTTTTGATGTGCAGAATCAGTATTGCTCTGAATCTTTCTCATAAAATTGTGCTCCTCTCTCTATGGCTCTAATCCTGAGCCCAGATACCTTCAGAGGAAGCTCATTTGTGCAGCTTAAAATACACAATCTTACCCCTTCAGTCACTGCCCACGGCAAGTGGAGATGGTAGGAATATAAACTGACCAGTAAATCTGTAGCTTCACATATCCACGGTCACCACAGCAGATCACCACAGCATCTGCATAACTACAGTCGCCCGGATCAACAAGGTCCGCGTCAGGTGTTGAGGAACCAGGGCACCCTGACGAGAAGTGGGCTACTGGAACAAGAAGGCATCGGTGGGCAAGAGACGAAAACAGGGCGTTGTTGGAAGGCTACTACGCAAGTAACCCTGGCGGAAGGGGTTACGTGAATAGGATGAGGGACCTATGGATTCTTCGATACCCAACATCCACAATGACGGCGAAACAAGTAGTAGCTCAGTGTTCCAACATTCGAAAGAAGGGACTGCTCTCACAGCTAGAGATTGACGAGGTACAACATAAATGCTACGGCAAGGGGGAGCCAGTACGCCAGGTCAGGGGGGAGATATCATCACCCCCACCCGAGATTGCGATAGGAGAAGGATTGTTGAGTGCGAGAGGAACTGACCTGAAAGATAGGATCATGGCCAAGCTTGAAACCTGGACCCCCCGTAGCTGGTTACCAAGATTACATGAAGTACCCTCAGAAGGTCTGCTAGATGATGTTAATGCAGCACTACGGACGATACCTACAGCCACGATTACCGACACTAACAGCTGATCTACAATACGGCAGCAGTGATCAGTGAGATGCTTGGCTACAAGTTGAACAGCCACAAGGGGCAGTACCCTCCATGGAGAAGGAGGCTAGAGGCTAAGATCAAGGTAGCACGGAGAGAGGTTAGCCAACTATCGGAGTTGCAGAAAGGCGCGATGAGGAAGGTGCCTAAGAACCTATGGAAGCTGTCCATACCTGAGGCCTTGGAAACTGCCAAGCAACGACTCAGCCAGCCGCTCGAGGAGGTACACCAGAGAGATAGAAGGCAAGAGAATAAACCAGCTGTTCTCCACGGAACCAATATGAGAACAGCACCACCAAGGCTGGAGGCAGAACAATACTGGAAGAGCATATGGAAGAAGGATGCAACCCATAACGGCAATGCTCAGTGGCTAGTGGATCTGAGGGCAGACCATCACAGTGGCAGATATATAAACACCCAGCACGCCCCTGCGGGCAGTTTATCCTTCAAGCTCGAGTCCTCTACCAGAGGCCTGGGAGCTTGAGGGTCCTGCGCAGTATCTTAGCTGTTCCCAGGACTGCGCTCTTCTGGACAGAGATCTCCGATGTTGTTCCTGGGATCTGCTGGAGCCACTCGCCTAGCTTGGGAGTCATCGCACCTAGTGCTCCGATTACCACGGGGACCACCGTTACCTATTCATGTAGCGTAGTAGCATTCCAACAACGCCCTGTTTTCGTATCTTGCCCACCGATGCCTTCTTGTTCCAGTAGCCCACTTCTCGTCAGGGTGCCCTGGCGGTTGTCAACATGCAGACATGTTGGACCATACACCCTCAAGTATTGAAAAAGTAGCTTAGCAACTGCAGGACCTGAAATCTTGCTTTGTATATTTATTTAGACCCAAACCCAGGCTAGTTAGTTGCTCAGTTAATTTCTGGTTCAATAATATTCTGCAAGATAACATATGGTGTGAGCTGTGAGATGGAAAAAAATGATTTAGGAGAATTAATTTCCCATTAAATGGCTCTCTAAATTCCAAGAAAAGTCTATTGTACAAATTATTTAAAAAATGTATAACTGTCTCAAAAGCCTGAAGAAGAAAAGACGTACTATTAGCATTTCCTTTTCTAATATACATAGTCACTGTGATTTATGAATGTTGGAGCAGACACTGAAGTTTAAATCTATGGTTTTTCTTCTCTAGTCTCAGACTTTCTTCTTTTGTTTGAAAACTAAATATCCATCAACCTGCTTATGCTTCTATGATTTATTCAGTCTTATTCAGTATTTTCGGGTGTAGTTGTAGTTGGCTGACCTAATTATAAAACATTTTTGTTCATTAATCATGAGACTACTTCAACCTAAATCCTCAAAAAGGTAGACTCACATGGCTTTTTACCCGAGGAAAGCATCTTTGACCTCTAAGACTAGAGCAAAATCATAATGAGCACACTGAGCACACTCTCATTCAGACATAAAAATTTCCATCCAAGAAGAGATGCAAACTCACACAATCTATTGTATTACACAAATGTGCACAGACAAACACACATGCACACAAAGAGAGCACTGAAACAAGTGGCCAGTGATGCAGGCCTTCCACGGAGATCAGTCTGATAATGGAGCACGGCTGTTAAGTCTGGAGATGAGATGATGATTGCCAGACGGCCCAAAAACAAATTAAAGCATTAAAGCCCCAAGCTCATTTCTTTATTAATGCAGCTAAGATGAGATTCTACATTAATAGATGAATGATTAGCCACTCCAGGGTTTCTTAAAATTCACCCAAACCTGACTGGAGCAGAGATTTCAAGGGCTGTTAGATCTGAAAACAGATGCTTAAAATTGTGTTTCAACACATTGTGCTCAGCTCAATTTAACTTTAGAGACACTTAACTGTTCGGAAGACTGCATAAAGACGGTAGGTTATATACCCAGAGTCTGGTTGAATTGAATGCTGTTTTATCAGATTATACGGGGAGGATTTTAAGTAGCATTTATTTCTTTTCTTTCTATATACGTGATTTTAAAAATAGCACACTCTTTGAGTTGTATTAATTCATTTAGTGGTTATTATTAGTACAACAGAAGTGCATGGATGCAGGCTGACTTAAAAACCACATAGTTTAGCCAAGTAAGCAAAACTTTAGTTCAGTGGCATTCTATCACAACAAGCAAGGCAAGCAGTGCTTGCTTTGTCACATTAAAACATGCCAAAGTAAAGCGATCTCCCTCCTTTCATCTCAAGCAGCCCCTTGCTTGTTTCCATCCATCTTTTCCATTATTGCCATCTTGTGGCTGCAGTTGGCTATTGTTGCTGGAAGTGCCACTTGTTTTATAGTTATAGAAGACTGTAGCTCTTTCCATTTTCAAGTTGTGGCTATCTGCTATTAACATTGACTGAAGATGGGAAAGAAAATATTTACAAACAAGCTGTGTTATTGATTTTAATTAGAAATTAGTCAGCAGACAGCCTGCTGGAGGCATTTCTCAACCAGGCAAAACCTAGTGGTGCATTTTATTACATTTCTTTTAAGAGTGTTTTCTTGCATGTAAAAACAATTCTACTATTGAATTAAATTCTACTATATTGGACAACTATTAGAATCTTTTACACGGACAATGATTTTTTTTTTGTTACCTTTCTTTGCTGTAAATAACACTGACATTGCAATCTGATTTCTGTTAGGTTTTTTGTTTTTTGTTTTGTTGTTTTATCTTTTATCACTCTCTTTTTAAAATTTTGGTTGCAAAACAAAATGGTAATTTTAAAAAAAAGAAAAAGCTACTCTTTAAGGCTTTAGGGCTGCCATGATTAGTCGACTATCAAAATCGTCGACGACTGATTTAATAGTCGACGCGTCGTTTGAAGCTTTGTAAGATCACAAAAGACGCAGGAATAAGTAGTAGGATTTAAGAGTGTAATAACGGACTGAAACAGAAGATGGCAGCAATGCATGTACAAGGATGCCAGCTGCCGTTAAACCCCGAGGAAGAAGAAGCTCTGTCCCAGAATTCATAGCGCAGCCCTGTGTTAGGTGCGGGCTGTGTGCGGACAGAGATAAGACCCAAGGTGCAGACTCCAGAGACAGATGTGAACTCAAAACCGCTTTAATGTTAAACTCTAATATAACATAACTGGAAACAATCAAAATAAACTAACACCAGAGGACTGACAGAACACACAGCTTGGTAAACGGTAGATCGCGACACGGACACAGAGAAACACAGGGCTTAAATACACAGAAGGAGCAATCAGGGAATGAATAACAGGAGGGAAACACAGCTGGGGCAAATCAGAACTGACGAGACAAAAGGAAGCGTAAACTGAACACACTGAGATAAGACAGAGACCTTCAAAGTAAAACAGGAAACACATAACACAGACTCACATGCAGGCACTACAGAGGGAACAGAGACGTGGGACCAGGGCAGACACAAACACTGACTGAACACGGGGATATAGGAACTAAGGATACACAGAGACGCGAACTAGACAAGGGGATACAGGTGATGGGGGAGACAGAGCAACTAAAGAAGACAGAGACATAAACCATAAGACAGAACTCAAAGAAACCAAAGACTAAAAAGTATAAATAATATAATAAACTCAAATACCCTGGGTCAATGACCCAGGCATCCTAACACCCTGCTCAGTTTCCAACAATGGCGGCAGCTAGTTAGTTTTAATATTACTCTTATTATTCTTTCTGGGTCACAAAATAAATGTTTAACATATTTTCAGGCGAGAATGTAGCTGTGTAAACCTCAAATATCTGCTCAGTTTATCAAGACACCACATATTTTCAAAAGCGCTCCGACGTTTTCGGAGACGTCTGTTACCCACTAGCTCGATAGCTAGCCGGGGGCAAGGCTCACTATAGAGCCCGTGAGAACACCGGACTCCCGGCAAATCGTTTTCAAACCCACCGCCGTCTTTCGCTACTCAGGTTAAACATATATGAGTCACTTAGATAAATTAAAAATGTTATTGTTTGGCTTTTTTTTTAATGTTTTTTGTTCCTGAGTAAATCAGTTTGGCTGAGATTAAAGTTATAGTTTTTACACAGCTGAATAAACGTCAAGCAGACAGCTGATTATCAGAAGTGTGAGATGCTCGAGAATATACTCCGGTGTCCCGTTATTTAAGATAGCAAGGAGTTTATTAAAACTCGATCCAACACAGCTGATTTAAATGGCTAAATTACCTCCTCTCCAGAGGCCTGGAAATGAACTAATCATTTGATTCAGGTGTGTTGACCCAGGGTGAGATCTAAAACTTGCAGGACATTGGCGCATGTGTCACCCCTCCTTTAAGTCATGCTGTAAATGAATGAATGTCACAGAAAAAGGTAAACTTATGTCCATTTACTCACACATAACAAAAGAAAATATTTCATGACTATTTCTTGTTTTGCCATGAGACTAGGTTGTTTTGTAATTCTAAAATAAATGCTCACATGAAAGCTGCATATATATCATTTGGCAGTAATCCCAAGATTATTATGAGACTGATCAGCTTCCAGACAGCAGATGTGACGCTATGGCCGTATCAAGCAGAACAAAACACATCTGAATGCAAGCTGCAAATGAGGTCTTAGTCAGTGTATGTATAATCGAGTGTTCAGCCTCTGCTTACAAATTGATGATGAGCACATTGTGATCACATATTTTTGTCAGTAAACAAGGGAGTCAACTGCCTAAACCCGGAGCTACAACAGTATCCCTGCATTTAACACCATCATTATTCCCACGTCTTTCCAGCCTGAATACACAGTGTACTAGAATATCTCTCTGCAACCCGTCAGCTTAGACGTGTATGGTTTTTAGCACTGTTACTTTAGATATAAAATAATAAACTATTTATATGAGTGGCATGAAACTAAAGATCCACTCTGTATATTTCTACCAGTGGTTAATTCACTCTTTACATAATTTATTCACCCACTGACTGCATTTTGGTCACACAATTTATTTGTCCATTAATATTAAAAACATTTGTCCATAGCAGAGAAGTATGGTCTGTGAGAATGTCAGTTGCATATAATATCTGTACTTTCAAGCATGCACACATTAATGTGATAAATCCATGTGTCCAAGCTTCTATGTGGTGTACCAATGTATTCATTGAAACACATGGGTGAAAATGCAATAAAATAAATGTATGGGTGCATACCGTATTGTCTGCTATACATTATTTAGATGAGATGGCTACACGCACTCAGCCCACCCATCGCCAGTGATTTCCCTTTGAAACAGTCTACCCTGCAATTAACTACCCCTGGAAAGTTCACCCTCCTCCCACTGCTATTGATCTAGTGGTCAGTTAACTAGGCAGAGGAAAAGGATGGTGTGCATTCAAGTTTATTTATGTGTGCTCCAGCAGAGCACTGTGCAAGCTAAAACTAAACTTTTGACTGTAATTGTATTTCATCTAATTTCATCAGTTAGTTAATTTGTTTAATTAGCGCAGTTTTTCTTCTAGTCTAAAGATACATTAGGATATATAACTAAAAGACTAAGTAACCTGAATCTGAACTTAAACATTGACTAAAAGGAACTAACACTAAAAATATGAACTGAACTTTGTTTTTGCATCACACTATATAAAGAACTGAACAAAAAAATACAAATAGTATATATTTTGTATACTATGAAAGTCTTGAGCCCCTCCTCATTTGTTTATATTTTGCTTCCAAGAAGCCGGGCTTTTTTATCATTATTAAAGTAGTCTCGAGTGTCACGGTCGCAGTGGCAGACCGTGTGGAGAGTGTGTTGAGGACTCAGGTGCAGACACAAGTGAGGATACGGGAGTGAACTTAAACAAAAGCGAGCCTTTTATTGTGGCTGAAGGTCACAAAAGAAACAAACAAGAATGAGGGCAGCACAAGAGCAGTAACTAAACACAGCAACACAGGGGCACCACAGGGGACTGTCCTCTCCCCCTTCCTCTTCACCCTCTACACCACAGACTTCAGCCACTGCACAGAGACCTGCCATCTTCAGAAGTTTTCTGATGACTCTGCGGTGGTTGGATGCATCAGCAGGGATGATGAGACAGAGTACCGGGCTGTGGTCGACTCCTTTGTCACGTGGTGTGAGCAGAATCATCTGCAGCTCAACGTGGCAAAGACCAAGGAACTGATCGTGGACTTCAGGAAGACCAGGAAACACTTGACCCCTGTTTCAATCCAGGGGGTCAGTGTTGACATTGTGGAGGACTATAAATACCTTGGAGTACACATTGACAATAAACTGGACTGGGCTAAAAACACCACAGCACTTTACAGGAAGGGCCAGAGTCGTCTCTATTTTTTGAGGCGACTGAGGTCCTTCAACATCTGCCAGAAAATGCTGAGGATTTTCTATGAGTCTGTGGTGGCCAGTGCGATCCTCTATGCTGTTGCATGCTGGGGGAGCAGGCTGAGGGTCGCAGATGCCAACAGACTTAATAAACTGATCCGTAAGGCCAGCAATGTTGCGGGGATGGAGCTGGACTCCCTCAAGGTGGTGTCGGAGAGGCGGATGCTGTCCAAGATAAAGACAATGTTGGATAACACCTCCCACCCACTCCATGACATGCTGGTCAGTCACAGGAGCTCGTTCAGTGAGAGACTGAGATTACCGAAAAGCACCACTGAACGACACAGGAAATCATTCCTGCCTGTGGCCATCTCCCTGTACAACGCATCCACTTAACACACTGTTTGCTGCTACAACTACACATGTTTCTTTTCCAAATATTTATTTATAAGTGACTTATGTATGTATGTATGTATGTATGTATGTATGTATGTATGTATGTATGTATGTATGTATGTATGTATGTATGTATGTATGTTGTACTATTCTTAGTTAGCGTATTGTCTGTCTTGTCTTAATGTTGGTTTAAAATGGAGCACTGTAACAAAAAATAATTTCCCCCAGGGATCAATAAAGTATTCTGATTCTGATTCTGATTCTAAACCGAAACCTAAACTGGGAACAAACTATGGTAAGGCTATGGCTGGGGATACAAAAGACTGGGCATGGAAACACGGAGGGTGGGAACACAGACGACGCGACACTGACTACATGAAACACAGACTAAATACACATGAGGGATGATCAGGGGAAGTGGCCACACATGGGAGCACAGCTGACACAGATACACATAACGAGACATGGCAGGAGTAAACAACACTGACGGGAGACTGTCAAAGTAAAACAGGAAGTACACAGAGGTTCAGACAGGAGGAGAGAGAGCACGGGGAGGACACAGACATAACGGGCTGGGGAAAACATGGAATAAAACACAAGGAGAGATGAGGGCTCACAGATACACAGGGGCACACAGGAGGTAACCAAATAAGGAACATCTTAACTAAATAACCTAGGAACCAAGGCATAAATAGGGAACAAAATACAAAACACACAAAAACTAAGAATACTGGGCCAACAGGGCCCAGGACCATGACACTCGAGTAATAGTTCTCCAGGCTTTCTCAAGGTCTTTCAGAGTTGTTTCTGCTGCTGTGGAGTCGGGGCGGTCTGCCTCTCCCCACCGCAGGGAAAAGGGTAATACCACCTGGGTCTGGGTGCAGTTCCCCCCTCCAGGGGCAAGGGTACCTAGACCCGGTTCGTAGAGTACGCTTGGGGAGTGTGATCGTGTGTACAGCGTCTCTTTATGTCTGTCTCCACGTTGGTTGAGTGTGGAGTAAGTGCATATTAGAGCATCGGGGTGGGAATGGATGTTTGTGTCTGTGTGTGCCTGTATGTCTGTGTCTATATGTCAGGTTGGGTATCAGACGCCACCTCTCTGGGGACATCTTAGGCCCTCCAAGGTTTGGAGGCCTATCTCCCCCCACCACCACTTCCCCTGCCAGTGGCGGACTCCCTCAGACATCGGTGCGTTGGTGGTTCTTTGTGTCTGGGGATGGGCGTCCAGGTACACACCAGCTCACTCCTTGGCGGCCGCTTATCGGGGCCTGGAGCCTGGGGCTCGCTCGGGCCACTTCGGAGGTGGGGTGCCCCCGGCCTCTCGGCCTGGGGCTCGGTCACTCAGGCACGGCTGGCTGCCGGCGGAGCTCACGGGCGCGTCACTACAACTCCCCCTGGCTTCTGCTCCGCGGCTGCTGAGTGAGCCCTCATCTGGGACTCTCCTCAGCTCTTTCTGGGACAGTGGCACAGCTGCCCCTCTGTTGGTCTTCCTTGGTCTCTTGTGTTCTGGGGGCCTCTGGATGTCTGGAGTTTTGATCTCCTCCATACCTGCTTCATGCCCTGGAGGACGGGGCTGTGGCCCCCCCACACCCTCTAGCAGATTATTACATGAAGGAACCTTTTAAAAAACAAAAAACAAGCGCGTCCATGCTCACAGGTGTACACACGGGTGATCACACCCACAAACTACACCCTTTTTGGCTCCTACCTCAAAGCACACTGTGTTCTGTTGATCTTATGTGCTGCACAATAATGTTTAACATTTAGTATTTACTGTCATATTCCCATATATCATTGTGATGTTGTTTATTCTATTACTCCTCTTCTCTTCTGCTTGTTTTCTTTTTTTCTTTCTCAGCAGGTGATCCAGGTGATCGATATATGCATTTTTTTTTTTCTCTGCCCGTTCTGTTGGTTTTTGGTTTTTGCCCTTCTCCCCCGTCCCTCTTCTCAGCTGTTTCTCTTTCCCTCTTTCTTTCTCCCCTTCTTTCCCCCAGTCAAGTCTGTCCCGTATTCAGCAAGTGAAAATAAAATAAACAATAAAAGGTGAATCAAATGGACCATTATGGAAAGGCTGGGATGGTCAATTTGGTAAAGTAAATCCGTTGGGCATCTTTCTTTGCCTTTAGACAATAATTCTGATGGCAAAAGAGCCAAACGGGACAGGCAAAAAAAAAAAAAAGAAAAAAGAAAAAAAAGAGTTGTTTCTTAAGAATGAGTTGCTTTTTTAACTAATTTTCAGTCAAGTCATTGTACCTGACCATTTTCAGAGAGAAAAACAAGAAGTCAATGTGTCTTTAGGGACTTTGTTATTATTAGCCTGTCACAAAAACACATCACTTGTTCCCATTTTTAGCTGAAACTATGAAAAACGCTAAAGATAACACAGTTTGAGAGGCACAAAGGAGCACAGTGTGTCTTTAAGTTGGAGAAACTGGAGGACGAAACAAGGTGCGAGAGGCTTAAAAAACAATCTATAGCAGATGAACAGTATATGAAAGTCATGTACTTAAGAAATAGCAACAAAAATCCAGCAAAGATCTGACACCAAGCCTGAGAGATGCATTTGGCCTCATCAGAAATGGTCTCAGTGAAAGTGTAGCTGTTAAGGAACCATTATTAAGAAAGGAAAACAGAGAAAAGGCTGAAGTACGACAAAATACACACTAAAAATCAGTGAAAACCAGTCTTAAGGAGTGATGAATACAAATTTGAAATTTTTGGTTCAAATCATCGTCAGAACTTACAAAAGGGGTCTGGAAAGTGGTACAATAGTGTCTACAGGAAAATCACACACAGCACAGACTGCAACATTATTGAAGCAGTGTGAGATCATCTTGACAGAGGACGGAACAAAAGGCATCCAACATCCAAAGAGAGGCGTTGAATGATACTGTTCGAGAAGCCTGGGAAATTAATCCTGAAGGCTACTTTACAGAAAAGTCCCATATTGAAGGGAGTTAAGGAGACGCTGAAGAATAAAGGTGATCATACCAAATATTTTTTGGTATTGTCTTTGAAGCTCAAATTTTGAGCTCAATCGAATTGTACAAATTGTGTTTATTTCTCATATATTTTCATGTATATTTGCACGTTTCAAGAAATCACTCTAAAAGAAGTAAAGGGTGTCTAAAGACATCTAAGTGACTCGGTTGCTCAATTCATTTTTGAGGTCATGTTTGAGCTCATGGTACTCTGTGTAGGATTTTGGGAAAAGGACACCAGGATAATAACAAAAGTTAGTATACCCCCTAAAATTGGCAATACATCTGATATTTATACCATTCTTCTCATTATTCTTTGTACACCAACAACAAAATGTTCTGTTCCACCAGTGACCACAACATCTCCCATGAGGTTACAGTAAATTACAAATTACAAATTGCACAGTCCTCAATGTGACTGAGTTGTATTCTCCTCCAAAAATATGTGTTGGCATATAGAGCGAAACTACAACAGCTATTTGTTGTGAAAAAGGGGAATTATACTTTCTGGAGACATGCTTTTCATTATAGGGTGAGAGATCAATAGTGAAGACATTTATTAAGTGTCAGTACTTTACACTAAGCCAGTGTGCTGAACCACTCTTTTCTGGCAATAAATTCGCAGAAGTACTGTGATATTGTTTTCAGGATGCTTCTGCTTCATCATTCTCTCTGCAGTATGTGCAAACTCAAAGACTCTCAGCTCCAAGATGTCTGCTAAGAGTTTAGGTCTCAACAACAAGCACAAGTTCGTATTTTTTCAGTGAATAATGACTTTCCACCTATACATCATTGCATGTTGGATTTGAAGCGGTTTAACATTACCGTGATGCAATAACTGAAGATTTGTGGAGATACGCTTATCAGTACCCTATAATAAATAAATGTGATTTGACCTGGCAGGTTGCTTTGCTCGCAGGGTTTCTTTCTCATGCAGCAGAAGAGCAAAGTAGTATGTAGAGAGCAAAAGGAAATTAACCTGGAAATAAAGGCCCTGGAGAATGCATTCAGCTGAGCTGAACTTAATGCAGGTGGAGGTTGGGGTGGAGAGGATTCTTGGAAATGTCTGAAGCAGTGACAGCAGCAAGCACATGAGGAGACTATAAGAACACAGACCTTTAAACAGGGTAGTGGATTACTGCTGTGCAGACACTGATGGTGACTATATGTACAGTGTGTGTCAGCTGGTGTAAGAGACCCAGCCTCATTTAGGTAAAGAATCCCCGGATAGTGTCAGATGAAGCATAAACACAAGTTATTAACTTCAAACATCCCTACAAAATCCTTATAAACAGAAATTGCTCCATACTGACAACTTGATGCGCTAACACCTCTGTTATACTGGTTTCTTTACATATCTGTGCTATGTGCATTAGTTATTTATTGTTGCTATCTGTGAGCAGCTGAGAAGCTGTAACTCTTCTGTTGACTTTATTTCTAATTGTTTGTAATATTTTTAAAACATCCTATCCAGTCGTTAAGAGATGACGTGACTGTTGGTCCCCCTTAGACTCAAAAAGGAGGCCAGAATAGAGTATACATCACATTACATTATATTATACATTACTACATTAGAGCAGGCCTATCCGGTCGTTAAGTGATGACGTGACGAATCCTACTTCCGGGTCTAAAGTAGTCTGCGTTTAATATGGCTTTTGTGTTGTTAACATGTTTAATGTTATGTATTTTCTTCTATTTAATCTCAAGAAGCTCCTAAAACAGTCAGTGATCACTGTTGACCTCCCTCTGCTTTTATTACCGCTAATCATTTATTTAAGCTCAGTTTTTAAATCCTTAGGATGTAACTACAGCCCAGCCCATGTAGCAGTATATGAATGACTAACCTCGTATTGTGGATGGATTATCTCAGTCCTGGCTGAAGTTTGGTCCTTTTACAGCATCCTGCCATGCAATTACATTTGTTCCTGACCACCGAGAACACTCATGTTAACTTTTATCGAGTGGAAAAAAAGTTAGCTTGTTTATATTATGCTAACATTGCTGTGTAGCTAGTGGTCACGTAGCACATCATTATATACCAGCTAGCCAAACTTCAGTAACCCTACAAACGTCACTGCTGTTTAGTTTTCTGTCTTCATTTATGTTGGAAGTGATAACAGAGCTGTACGTTTTAATTTGTTTCTAAAACCCCGCAGTCAGGACATGCTATATTGTATTTAGATAGAAGCTAGCGAGCTAACTTCCTGCTAACTTCTAACACCGTTAAATGTCATAAATTCCGTTTTCATGGATGCCTGGATGTTAAACTCA
The DNA here is from genome assembly GCF_057382185.1 of Mchenga conophoros. Lineage (NCBI taxonomy): Eukaryota > Metazoa > Chordata > Actinopteri > Cichliformes > Cichlidae > Mchenga > Mchenga conophoros. Next base: position 19,927,482 of record NC_140540.1, read on the forward strand.
ATTGTTACACCTGGTAGAGCAGAATGCTGATCATTTTATTAAAGATGAAAGACTTTAGACAGTTTTTCAACTCTCAGTAATGCCATAGTGATCGTTTGATATATGGACCTGCAGCGGAGTTTAGGCCCAGACACGGCTAGTGACGTCAGACTTAACAACCGGATAGGCTCTACTTCCTCTGTTGCATAGAGCTTATTATCTATTAGTGATTAAAGACAAATCACTAAGCTGCATTGTCAGTCTTGGGTAACACATTTCTTAATTACTATTAAAGTAGAAGTAAACAATCATCTGAACAAACTATATTACATTATATTACAACACTAAGGGTGAAAAACCCCCATTATCATTCTGTTTATTTATTTGCAGTGGAGCAAAATGAAATTTGTTGTGTTATTTATCAAAAGAACCAATAATCGCTTATACATTTGAGAAGAAATAATTAGGATAATAAATAAGTGTGGTACAGCATATTTTCAGGTGAGAATCAATAACAGCATTGATTGACTTTAGTAATGATAACAGTATTGACAGAACTCTTGACATGTCCATGCCTGCTGTTATAGAAAAGGGAGACATCAATACAGTCTGACTGGATGTTATGGTTAATCTCTCCTCTGTATGGACTTCATCTATTGATTCTTTTCAGCAAGAAATACACAAAACATAAACTAATAAAATCAATAAACAAATACAATACAAAATGAAACAAAGAGAATCGGAGAGGATAAACTCTTGATATAAATAACGTTTTAAAATTTTCACAAAATACACAAGATCATGAAATTAGATCAAATAATAAAGTGGATAATTTAAAAATGCAGCATATGTAGGCATGTGCGAAGATGTCTGGTACCCCAAGCTTTTGGGTTTCCGTTCGATTGCTGTCAACTGATGGCATTTGAGCAGGCTTTGCTTGCATGCAGGTAAACAGTTGATGTAAAGAGTAAATGATGGGTTCAGATACTTTTAAACCTGCATTTGTAAACGATGAATGGTGGACGTCACAGAAAGACTCGGAGTGGATATCTACTGGCTACTCTGGTGTTTGGTGTGTGTATAAGGTTATATATAAAAAAGCACTGTTTCTTTAGTAAGTCTGAGTACACTGAATACATCTGAAAATAACAAATCTAAAAATAAATTTCTAATAGGCTTTTATTGCATTTTACTGCAGTGTGCACTATAGATGAGCTATCTCCACAGCAGTAATGAAGGTGCAGTATTGGTGCAGTATTTATGCCTCTCGGTTTTTGAGAGACTGTTTGAATATTCAACAGCTGCTGCGAAATAGAAAACCCCTCATTTTGCACTCGAAGATATGGACACAGCTAGTAATTTGGCAGAATTAATTAGATGCAAAGAGGAAGAGGGGTTGCGCGTGCATGTGTGAGAACATGCCCACGTTTGTTTGAGAGAAATACTCCAGCAGTTGCAGTAAGTTCAGCATGACTCACATATTAGCTTGTCTTTAATTAACGATACTGGTCTGGAGCTGTCACACTGACACATCAAATAACCAATGATGGCGAGCTAAATACAGAAACAAAGAAAATCATGAATGCCAGACTGTTTTTAATCTTTCCCTTCATCTCTTTTACCTCATGAAAAATCAATTTTCCATGAGTGAAAAACTTAAAACCTCTATTATTAAATAGAGACATACTTATATAACATATAATAGGTAAGCATAGACACGTATTCTCAAGCGTGGCTCTGAAACAGATTATAGAATATACACAAATAACTTTTGTGTTGTGCATCTTTTCAAATAGCTTTGAAAAATGTTTGGGAACCGATGCATCTAAATATGTTTTCCATCCTCCTTTCCTTCGTCTTATTGTCGTCCTCTCCCTGAGTGTCTAAGCATAATTGAACTCAGGCTTGCAGAAGGTTATTTCCTCCACCCACACTGAACCAAATGCAACACTTTTTTTCTCCTTCTTCTTACTCAAACCCCGTTTTGTAAGAATGGAAGGCAGGTTGCAAATGCATCACTTAATGTGTCAACCACTACATACAGATTACACATTCTTCAGACTCTCTGATTGGCAAGCAGCACAATATCAGTAATTAGTGGTGGGGTGGATGAAATAGAGGGATTTCAACAAACAGAGGAAGGCAGACTTAAAGGCAGCTATCCGTCTTGACTAACGAGAACCAGCTACAGATGTTTCAGTCACATGTAAAAAACCTTTTGTCTTATCCTCATGTCATAATTCTAGTGCTAGTGTCAACAAATATTTCTGCTTTTATTTTAACTTTCTATTATGTTTAAATTTACTGTCTTCTTGACAGCTTAAGATTTGGTTATGGTTATGAAAATAATGGTTATTAAGTTTAGTTCTTTATATGTGCTCTGTTTGATCATTAACATATCGTTTTCATACTGAAATAGAAATAAATCAAGCTCATAGACTGTCTACAAAAGATGGCTGTAGCCCCTGTGACAACACACACTGTTTTTTAGACTCAACATACCATTTCTGCCTTTGTCATTTTGCTTTCTGACCTCTCCATATTTAGACATAGGCTGGAGCACTATGTTATAATCTACCAATAGTAAGCTTGGTTAGCAAGTTGCATTGAGGAGGCAAGTTGCTGTATTGCTGTAAATATTTATATTTTAGCATGGGTGTCTATGGGGACTGGGTCAATATGGAGCTAACCTTTAGTGGTTAATAGAATAACACAAGTTTTTGCCACTTTTGACTGTTTTAGACAGAACCACAGCACTGAAACTGCTCTGACCAAAGTGTTTAATGACATATGTCTGAATACAGACAGTGGAAAAATGTCAGTTTTAGTTTTACTGGATCTCAATGCAGCATTTGATACAGTTGACCACAACATATTACTCAAACAACTGGAGAACTGGGCAGGTCTTTCAGGAACTGTACTAAACTGGTTCAAACATACTTAGAAAACAGGAAATACTTTGTATCAATAGGTAACTTCACATCTGAGCAGACAAGTATCACATGCGGAGTTCCCCAAGGTTCCATCTTGGGACCCCTTCTGTTTAACATTTACATGCTCCCACTGGCACAGATTATAAAGAACAACAAAATAAACTGTTGGGTCTGTGTTTCCACAAGCCCCGCTAATTCTAGAGACTTATTCGTCATGAAGAAAACAAGACAGTCGATCGATCGATTATTTGCGCAAGGGAGGCCTCGTCTGTGTCCACCGCGAAAATGACCCCCAGATCTGACCTCCTCCTGCTACCTTTTATTGAGAGACAGTTCACACAAAACACGTCAGAACAAAGCCACGCCCCCTTGGTTCTAAGACAAAGCATTTTATGTATATGTGTGAACTTCTGTAAGTGTGTGTGTGTGTGTGTGTGTGTTATGTGAGAATGTGTGTGTGTGTGTGTGTGTGTGTGTGTCAGACCTCCTGCTGACCAAAGGGTCGTAAACCCAGGAAGCTTACATCAAAAGAAACAGATCTTTCAGATAGGATGTATCTACAATAAAACCTCCCCCAGCACAGAGTGGTTGGAGAGGTGGTCAGGATCAAAGGAATGGCTTGGATCCTACTGCTTGAACTAAGACTGTACAAATTTAAGAAACACAATGGCAACATTCAACAATTAGACTTAACATAAACTATCATAGCTATGCAGATGACACACAAATATATATCACAATGTCACCAGGAGACTGAGGCCCTGTACAGGCTCTTGGTAAATTTATTGAGGGAATTAATGACTGGTTGTGCCACAATTTTCTCCAGCTAAACAAAAACAAAACTGAAGTAATAGTCTTTGGTGCCAAAGAAAAACGATTACAGGTCACCAGAGAACTTCAATCTATACACCTAAAAACCACAAACCAGGCGAGAAATTTGGGTGTAGTGATGGATGCAGACCTAAACTTAGAAAAACACATTAAGACAATAACAAAATCAGCTTACTATCACCTCAAGAATATTTCAAGGATAAAAGATCTGATGTCTCAACAGGACCTGGAAAAACTAGTCCATGCATTCATCTTTAGTAGGCTTGATTACTGTAACAACAACTTTTACAGTTCTACCTAAAAAATCAGTCAGACAACTACAGCTCATTCAGAACTCTGCTGCTCGAGTCCTCACTAAGACCAAAAAAGTAGACCACATCAGTCCAGCTCTGAGGTCTTTACACTGGCTGCCTGTCCGTCAGAGGATAGACTTTAAAGTTCTGATCCAGGTCTATAAAGCTCTGAATGGTTTAGCACCAAAATACATCAGTGACCTCCTGACCCAGTATGAACCTTCCAGATCCCTCAGGTCATCTAGATCCATTTTTTTTAATCAGTTCCCAGAGTCAGAACCAGACACGGAGAAGCTGCATATGCTCCATATATCTGGAACAAACTCCCAGAAAGCCTCAGATCAGCTGAAACACTCAGTTTATTTAAATCCAGGTTGAAGACTCACCTGTTCTCAGCTGCATTTGAATAAAACACCAAATCCACACTTTTAAGCTTAAATTTCAAAACTTACATTTTAACTACTGATTTTATCTACTGTTCCTTTTTTTTTCCATTTTAAATCATGCTTTTTATTTGTTTTTGTTTTTTAATGTCTCTGTAAAGCACTTTGAATCACCTTGCTGTTGAATTGTGCTATATAAATAAACTGGCCTTGCCTTGCCTTGCTTGATCAAGATAGTTCTTCTTACACCAATAGAATGCAGATACCGGTGGGTGAAATGAGCTTCCTCTGTAAGGTGTCTGAGCTAATCTTTAGGAAAATTCATGGTAGCATTGTTCTGTCCGTTTCTGGGAATGCAGCCTTTGCGGATTTGTATGCAAAAGTCCTCCAAAAACCCTAAAACCAAAACATCAAAAAACAATGTACCATAGCTTGGCTTGGGAATTCATTGGGGCTTCCAAACAACTTTGAGGTGGTTTTCCACAGACAAGGAGGTCTGCTGTCCCCACAACCCAGACAAGCAGTGGATGTGGAGCATCAGAAAACTCTGTTTTCCACATAAATCATGCACATTCATCCCAGTTTGATTGCATAATTTTACCCGGGATCTCCACACTCCTTAATCCCCTTAACTTTTAGTGGGCCTGTGGTTTGAAACTCGAAGGCTTAATCCCTTCAGTCCAGGAGAGCTGAATCCACTGAGGCAAAGTGAACAAACATTTAGACCACAGATGAAATGTGGTATTAATTTTCCCTGGAGAGTTATAACCTTTAAGCCCCACTAGAGAAGGCAATGTTGGCACAAACAAGCAGATTTCAACCATAAGTTTATTCAACAACCCTCAAAGGCTAAAGCATTTTGCTTTGTTGTCGTACCAACCTTCATTTTTCTTTTTATTTCCTTTTCTTTTGTATTTCTCCTTGTCATGTGCACACTCTCATAGTCTTCCTGTTACACCCTGAAAGTTTGGTAGGATCTCACTGTTACAAAGTTTCCACAGCCATTTGTTTTATGGACTGACACAGACACACTCCCACAGAGTTTTATTAGGGACTCAGCAGACTATCTCCATTACAGACATTTATCTGACTGACAGTAATGCACCAATAAAAAAAAGGACAGGAAGAGGGCACAGACCAGCAGATGACCACTACACACACTCCAACACACACTACACACATTTTTCTCTCAGACAAATGTAATCAGTGTATAACGTGTTCTGTGTTCCAGGAAATATTCAGTGATGAAGTGTTGCAATAAACAGTTTTGCTAGTGATTTCATATATTTCCCAGAATGCTTCTGTCATGCCACAGTAGGGTTGTGTACCTTGAGTTAAGGCAACAGCCTCGCCTTCAGAACAACAGTTTGCAATAACAAATACTGTATCAAACTTGGCTTAGTTACAAAAGAACAAATAAGGAAGGAATAGAAAACAATCTGACAGCTGATAAGTGAGACTCTAATAAGCTCTTGGAAAAAGTGGTCTCAGTAGAGTCACTTTCACTGTATATTTATTAAGTTTAACTGACAGTGAGTTTGCAGTTACTGTAGAACTTCTGGATTTGGAACACAGCTCATGTTGCTCTTAATGTCCTAGCATTGTCTAATTAGCCCTGAACACAAATTACATTTGAGGCTGATATAAATGTCATTAGTTTTGCTGGTATTTAGGTCATTAACTAAAGCACAAAACATTAAATTTTTAAACTAATGATGGGGCAAGATTAAAAAGGGGGAAAAAGCAAATGGATATTACTGTTATGAGGAACATGAATGTCTCTGTCAAGTCTCGATTTCTACTTAATGATAAAAAAAATAAAACAGGCTCTTGCTGTGTGATTCTCAGCGAATGACACAAGACCTGAAACTTTATCATCTCCGAGTCTCAGCAGGATTGTTCAGGCTTGAAGCATTTTTCGATGTTGTCTCATTAAGTTTGTCTGTTCTTAGAATATGCTTCAACACACACAGAAACTGACCTTGCACAGGCGATGCAACACAGCTGCTTGTATAAATGCTACTTTAGGGAATAACTTCACATCTCACAACTCTCTGTTCTATCTATCAGGCATGAGTGAGAGATAGAACAGGTTCATTTTTCAGGGAGCTTATTGATAGAAAGCCGGTGAACAAGAGGAAAAACAAACTTGAGCTCTTTTCAAACATATATTTGGGTTTTTAAAGGGACCTAAGTCTAAAGCACGAAATCCAAAAAATTTTTATGCAAGACACAAAAACTGTCACAACATTTTTATCCTATTGACTGGAATAATAGTAATATAATCCAAAACAAGATGGCAGAATGCACACCATAGATCAGTAAAAAAAAAAAAGAAGAAGAAGAAAATGGTGAGTTTAAAAAGGCAAGTTTATTGTTGCATTGACCAGTTGCACGTCTTACTGTGTACGACACAATGCTCATTTCGTAACTGTTGGTCCCCCTTAGACTCAAAAAGGAGGCCAGAGTAGAGTATACATCACATTACATTATATTATACATTACTACATTAGAGCAGGCCTATCCGGTCGTTAAGTGATGACGTGACGAATCCTACTTCCGGGCCTAAAGTACTCTGCGTTTAATATTGACTTTTGTGTTGTTGTGTGCTATAATGCGGTTCACCTGCGGCCTCGCAGTTTTGCAGATATTTTTTGTGCAAATATTATGGGTTTTTATGTTTGCTCTTTTTTTTTTTTTTAGCAGCGCATGGTGTTCTGCGTCCTGATTGGTTGTAGACCATTGTCAATTAATCTCCTCCCTGCCGTGTGTCCTCTACAGTACAGAATTCGTTCAGCTTGTCAAATTTACATAAATCTTCGATTGCTAGCAGTGTGACTCTGAAGTGCTGTATGCTTGTAAGTATTCTCCCCAACAAACGCAACAATGTTGACGAAATGTTTTGCACTTCCGGAGGCTCCCAGAAGGCAGAGTAAGATGCTAACCATTGCACAAAAAGTTGGACTTCTGGACATGCTAAAGGAATGTAGAAGTTACCGTATTTTTTGGATTATAAGGGGCATTAAGCAAAACAAAACAGTCAGTTAAGTCAAACTTTACTCAACTCATTCTTCTTGCTTCCTCTACTTCCATACCATTGATTCATTAATGTTGAATTCTCTCGCAGCTTCCCACGTTCTGGACCTGAAAACAAGGTTTGATCTTTGGTTTCATTCTATAATACTGGACTTATTTGTCTACGAAGGTTTGAACTTTGAGAGTGTTTAAACAAGAGAGAAAAGTGTGAAAAGGAGAAAAGTGAATAAAGTGTGTAGTGAGGGGTTTTACAGCCTTAAAACATCTATAATAACTGTAAAAAAATAAACTTCCCGGATTTCACCTATCGCGGTTTATTTTTAGAATGTAAGTCCCGGGATAACCGAGATTTTATGCTGTATAGCATAAAATCACTATGATACTTGCCCCAATGTGCTATATATCGTAAGGTAGCGAAAATATAATAATACACAGAAAACCCCAACAATCAAATGAACCGCTCTGAGCATGGACGGCAACAGTGGGAAGGAAAAAACCTGTTCTGCCATTCTACCATTGTTTCTAAACCCTAGAGATGGTTGTGTGGGAAAATCCCAGTAGATCAGCAGTTTTTTAAAAACTCAGATAAGTTCTTCTGGTACTAACAACATGTTGATAAGATGTTCAAAGTCACTTAAATCACCTTTCTTCTTCTGATGTGCACTTTCAGCTTCACCAAGTCATCATGTCATGCATGCATGTAGTTGCTGCTATGTGATTGGCTGATTAAATATTTGCAAGAGCAGTTGAACAGATGTTCAACACTGGCCATTAATGATGAAGTGGCCGATAAGTACAGTGGCGTTGTAGGTGAACACCCGTGGTCGCTGGCAGTGAAGCTGACACCACAGCTTCAGTGCCAGTGACCACAACATAAAAGTGGTAGCCTCACTCAACCAGACAATGGTTTAGGTGGTCAGTTTCTTCTCCATTAGGCTGTTGTAGAAACAACTGAATCAGTTGTCAGCGTTAAGTGGTGAATGAACATAGCCATTTTTTGATAAATGTGCTGACAGCTGCTGCTGCCATTACAGCTTCATCTATCATGGTAGACTGGTGTGCTCTCGCAGGGTCCATTACTTTCTGTAAGGCACGCACACACACACATATGGAAGAAATGGGTGAAAGCTTCAGAAATGCTCAACAGTCTGGAGAGGAAAGGACAAGCCGTCTTGTGATTTAATGGCATGAAACGCTTTATTCTGAAAGACTGAACAAGAAAGAGTGATACTTTTATGTTGTGTGTGTGCGTGTTCATGTTCAGCACTCTTTTCCCCTTCAGTAACACCCCCATCCCATCCCACCCCACCCCCCTTCACTTCAGCATTTCCTTCCCTCTGCTCACCCAAGAAGTGGAAATCTTGACAACCCAGGCTGCATAGCTAAAACAAACGTCAAACGCCACCAGCTAGCAGTAGCAGTCGGAGCATCACTGCTGTCTGCTCACTCTGTATGTGTGTGTAGGTGTGTGTATAAATGTTTGTATCATACAGTTTGTCTGTCGCTTGTATGCTTTTCCTTTGGTTGATATTTCTTTAACACACTCAAGATGTGACTGTAACGAGCAGAAGAGTGAAACTACACAGACATCTGCTGTCCTCTCACAAATGTGTCGGATTCTTTACAAGCAAATAAAAAATGTTCTTATTTATGAGCCTGATGGTTGTAAAGAGTCTTAGTAATCATTCTCATTTAGCTTCTGAAACTTTCATGAGAGGCTCCAAGATCCACATCACTGTGATATCCTCTCTCTTTCTCTCTCTATAAATACATAGATCTCATTAACATTCTTTGAGTGGCATAAAGTCAAATGCCAGCAGTCACGGTCAGACTTATAATAATGAACACAGGCTCTTTGTCAAGTAATTCAACCTTCGCTAATACAAATTAGGTTTATATGCAAATATCATGAAATACAGATTTCAACTCTGTGTCAAAGATCAGTACTACTCTATTGTAAGAAGTTTGTATAATTAAGTAAATTGTCTGTGATACTATTACTGAGGATGAAATAATGCATGTGAAACTTGTGCAAATTGCCTTTGTTATAGGAATTTTGCTAGGCTGATATTGAAGAATGAGAACTGCAGGACAAAAGACAACTGGGCACCCTTTATCTGCTGAAGATTTCATGTGATTTATAGCTTAAGAACAACAATTGCCAGTCCTTTGGGTGAGATTGTTCTGCCAACCATTACTTAGGTTGTGTTGCTCCTCATCCAAAACCATAGATGCAAAAACTCTAGTGTGCAAGTTATCACGTAAGTCACTGTTTTAAATGATTAACCAACAAGGGCCATGGGGAGGTATATTCTATCCCAGCTGTGGCAGTCAGTCTATCACAGGGCTAACACCCAGAGACAGCCAATCATTCATGCTCACGTCCACACATATGACCAATTTAGAATTACAAATGACATAAACTAAGAAAACTGGAGCAGCAATCCCCTGCTGGAACAGATGAGAAGGTTCTAGGAAAACGCTGCCGATGAAGGATTTTCTGACAATTAGAATCCATACGATTACAGCACTGTTTGAGTTGGAACCTCTGCACAATCTAGTGCTTAAGGCAACTGTGTGGGTATAGTACAGGTCCTAGATTTGTAGATAAAATGAATGCAACTGCAGCAATGGAAAAGATAATGCACAGCTTTTAGAGTTAACTTTAACGTTCAATATGTATTAGTAATATAAAACATGTGAACGCAAAAAAATCCTTTAATAGTTTCCAACAGTGTCATTCACTGTTAATACTTAAAATGTAAATATACAGTATATTCCTTTCTATAAACCCAAGAGAATCACCACTGTTGTATTAAAAAAGGTCTTGATATCCAATCACAAAAGACAACTTAAACTTAAATAATTAGAAATACACAAGTCTGCTAACCTTTACTGAACTGAGTGATTATGCTTTATGAATGGCCATGCTCCCAAAAGCATAGATTAAGACAGAAAAAAACCCAAATTCCTGCACGCTACTGTTTGTCATCGCTCTCTTTGACAGGCATGTGCTGTTTTCTGCTCATTATTAAGGTTTTTAATATATTTATCCATATGTATCAAACAGAACAATAGTTCTGGCAGGTCACAGAGCAAAACTCATCTCAGTGCTTCTGCACATATATTGGCTCATATAAGGCATGTGATGTACTTAATCCTGCCCTCAAGTGCTGTCTTATCTGCGTGCCACTTTGCAACCCACCTCCACCACAGCTCCTCCTTTCATGCTGTATCTGACTTAATCAATGCATGGAAGAATGAGGCCTGAACAAGGCCATGCTGACAACTATAAATTAATAGAGTTTAGATTGTACATGCAGAAGTCCAGGGACCCTGAAAGCCTAGAGTTGCAGGTTGCTGTGATGGGATTTATCCTAGTGTTAACCAGGCGACTAGAGACCGCTAGAGGCAATCTGTATCATCTATGGAGTGCATTTAGTTGTCGTTTAGAGTTATGTAGGTTTAGTAAACTGACTATACGTAAACATGAACCAATAAGCATAATTTAGACATGGTGACTTTGAAAGTTTTCTTTTGATGTTGGGATTTTCTGTACTGATGCTCTTTAAAAACAACAACAACAACAACAACAAAAAACAGCCCCCTGTCATCACGACATGACAACACTCCAGCTGTGAAGACCAAATGTAAAAATGCCAAATGCAAATGACAGATGGCAAGTGTCCTACAACATTATGAAGGACATGAAGTGGAAATAACAGAGAGCGCTGTAATGATGTAAGAGTCTGTAATCTTATCTCCACCAAACACTACAACTCTAGGGTGCTTTTCAGTGTTATTTATTCAGTTGTCATCCATCCTCTTTTTCTTTAAGTATCATCTGTACAGCTAAATATCACCCCCTGTCCCTCTTTATTCAAATATTTTATTTACTGAAAATATTCAAGGATTAAAAAAAATCATTCTGAGGATAAAGACACAAGGATAAACATCCCCTATTAGCCTTTGGTTGAAGCTGTTTGTGAAGCCATTTCTTTCTTTTCCTGGAGGCTCTCATGATGTCCTCTACCTGTCATCCAGATATTGTTTCTTAATGAGCTCTGCAGTTTAGTCTGTGGCAGCATTTTCATTAGCTCTTTGACCACGAGCGTCTTTTCAGTGAGTCTTAAATTTCCTCCCGTCCTGAAATCTGAGCTCCTGAAAACTTGGTGTCTTTAACTGCCAGTATTCCTGCCTGCTCTGGTTTTTGATGTTTTTGGGTGTCATAACCCAGTTAATATCTTTTATGAGTCAACATAATATCTGAGAAATTCCAATCTGGTTTTAGGGCCCCTCAGAGCAGAGAGACTGTTCTCCTCAGAGAGATTGATGACCTTCTTTTTAATGGCTGATGCTGGAGAAAGCTCCATTTAAATTCTTTTAAATCTCACTGCCGCCTTGAATATTGGAGTGAAAATAATTTTATAGCAGCGCTTGAAGGCCCATGTTCAGAGGACTTTATGGGCAGCGCGTCTCTTGGAAAGACACCTTGAAAGTGCAAGACATTGAACTCAAGATTTGTGACTGCAATTCTACCATTTTAACTGGACTTGAACCCTATTTGTTTAAGTCAGACATTTTAATCAACTACGTATATGGTCTTCTTCCAAGTCTCAGATCTTCATTATTGAGGGCTGATTTTATTACAAAATCAAGAAAGGTTGAAAGTTGCCACCATGACATCAAACACTTTTTGGTTCCTGATTTCTCAACTTTAGCTCGATGGCTGTGGCCATCTCCATTCTTTAAAGCCAGAAGTGACGATATTTAGATGAAGGCCCGTGCATTAAGTGAACCTTGCTTAGCAAGCTGGTTCCATAAACTGTGTTTGTTACTCAGTACTAAGTAATGTACAAATAAAATGCCTTTTATTTATCAAAACTGATGATGTTTTACTTGTCATTTTATACCACTGAAACAAAACAACTTAACAATTCTTAAAACGTCAACCCTCTGATGATCAGTAACGTGTACATATTCACTTCATATGGGTAAAATTGGCATACATTCACAGAGGTGCCATGTTCATGCAGTTTCTGGTAAGCAAAAATGTTCAAAAAAACCCTATACTTTTTTATGTGAAGTAAATATTTTAGTTAATCGCCATATAATCTTGGTACCCTAGATATAGGCAAAGGTTTTTTCAAGATTCAACCAGTTAGGTTCAAGATTTTGTAGCAAACGTATCAGTATAATACACATATCATGTTGATGAGGATGTGATTTTTTTGCCTAGTGTCCCAACAGACTCCAGAATCGCCACTGATCAATGTTTTTATGTGTGTGTGTGTGTGTGTGTGTGTGTGTGTGTGTGTGTGTGTGTGTGTGTGTGTGTGTGTGTGTGTGTGTGTGTGTTACAATGACAAATAGAGCCCTACAAGAGCACACAAGTCTAAAATGATAGATGAACCTTTAATGGAAAAAAAAGATAGAAACACACTAGTAACAACAACGCCCCTAAATTTAAGCCTGCATTCAGTTGTTTCAAAGGGGTAAATTACCTAGAGACAAAAAAGATTTTTTTGCCAGGCTATAAAAATGATTGATTCTGCTCAATACTCATGCATTTTACCATTAAAGTCAATGGGTATTGATTCACTTAAGTGAACCGCTTGGTTTTTCAGTCTCAGAAGTTGCTTCTTAATGAAGATTCAGTAATTTTGGGTCCTTATTAGGGATTAGAAACAGCAGGAATTTGCCTCATATATTCGTCTTATATTCCTAGTATTCCCAATAAACTCCCACACAGCCTCTGTAAAACAGATTTTGCCATTTTAGGTTTTTCAAATGATATTAGATTTATTTTTCTTTTTCCCAAAATCATTTTTAAAAAACTGTAAACTCATCAAATGAATTAAAATTAGCTTAGCCTCACTGAGAACCTGTGGGATGTGCCGGAGAAGACTTTAGCAGTCCAACTCTCCCATAATCAGTACAAGATCTCAAACTGAACATAACCTTGTAACTCTTGGGGTTTGACTTGGGACCAGTTTTTGAGGTCCTGACTAATAGGTGGAAAACGACTGATGGTTTTACAGATTTTTTGACAAAGAGCAAAATGGGAATAAAAGGTAGCATAGATTGATGTAAAATGTCCTGAAAGTTTGTTAAACCACATATTTTTTTAGGTTTCTAGTATGAGACTGCATACTAAATCTGGGTGGAACACACATGTTGTAGCATCTTTATATTGTGGCTCCTAGGTGGCTTCAAATCAGATCAGTCCGGAAATTACAGGCCTACCTAGGACCATAAAAGCTGATCTCAGATCAGGGGAGACCAAGATCCTGTCTGAGTTGATGCGCTCTAATATTTTCCCCTTTAAAAGTCTTTCCCATGGGGTTTATAATGGCCTAATCTGTCCTCACTCTGGCCCTCTTCCCCCTCACTCCCCTTATCTAATAAAATGAAATATGAATACAGGAAGGGGCCAGGCCATATGAATACTGATTCTCCCAATGGCAGGTGAGTGAATGAGCGTAGTCGCACATTCGAATGGAAATGCATGCAAAAAGCCATTTCACACCAAGTGCCATTTCAAGCTGTTGCTAGGAGTAACAAGTGCATCCATATTTCTCCTGGATAGGTGTGATTATGTAGCATTTGTCATAGGCCCTCTGCCATGAAATGGGGGCAGTGCAAGGAAAAAAAATAGCTCAGATGAACTCTTTATTGAAATGGAAAAGCGTGCTGATAATGGTTTCCAATAGATTTCCCATCACGACTCACTAAAGGCCCTGTGGATCTGCTGCCGACTGTCACAGGGGGCCGTGCAGCTGCACTCTCATGCTCCCACCCACTCAGACACTTTATACCTGATCAGAGTGGCCGTTTCTGCAGAGTGAAAACTCTCAGAGTATCCTGACTGAATAAGGAGCTGAGTCCAGAATTTTTTTTATCATTTATAAAGCTTCATTAAAGCTGCATTAAGCAATACTGGGTCTAAGGTAAAGCCTGCTGGCACAGGTGTGGACTTGAGAAACAAGTCCACTAACATCAGACTTGACTTGATAAAACTGAACATATGGAACTCTGGCCACGTGACATTGGATTAAAATCATACCCCCCTATGTTAAAACTTTAAAAAGCATGTTATAAAAGTGTTCTGTGAATCAGCTGACAGTGGATAAAAGCAGCCGACAGACACGCAGCAGATAATCACATTGTATGCAGGCAAGGAGAATTCTGTTTCTGGGCACGAGCAACTAGCTGACTGCTAATGCTCGATATCTGTGACAACAGCCTGAACAAGAAGCCAGAAACACCTTTTAACTCAAAGCTCTTCTGTCTTTTTGCTTCTCCTCAACACAACATGCACGAACAAAAGCAAATCTTTAAACCTCTGCCTCAGAGGCTCAAAGAAGCTGCTTAAAATACATAGCTGTAGCCTACCAAGGAAAACAGAACGGCGACATCTGGCTGACAGTCTTTAAACCTACTGATAAAGCCTAAAGATAACACCGAATGTCTTGATGTGGGAGGCAGAGGTATTAATAAAGGCTCAGTAGCTCCCTAAAATGTAATTGCTGCCAGATGCAAAAACTCAAAATTTATAAATGATATTAACAAAGAAAATAATCCCCAGATCTTCACCACATGGTTGAAAAATCTGTCACTGCTGTAACGCTCAGGTATTTTACGTTAGAACAAGACACAACCAAAACTTCAAACCACTGAGATGAGATGAGGAGCTGCAGTCGGATA
This sequence comes from Mchenga conophoros, assembly GCF_057382185.1. NCBI lineage: Eukaryota > Metazoa > Chordata > Actinopteri > Cichliformes > Cichlidae > Mchenga > Mchenga conophoros. The sequence continues at coordinate 19,942,644 of NC_140540.1, forward strand.
CATGGTGCAGAAAAAAAGCAATCTGGCTTCAACATGGCTGCTGATTACAACCACTCAAGACGAGGCTGACGAGGAGGACTTTTCAGAAGTGTGTCAGGAGCTGACCTCTGCTCAGTTTCGCATGAAATACTGTTAAAATAGTGGACGATTTTTTTTTTCTTTTTTTCATGGAAGCCGCATGAAATTGCACAGAGCATGTGAGGACTGCAGGAAGTCAAACACAAAAACAGCAGAGAAAATCTGGTCAAATTTCAAAATAAAAGACTGTGCAGCAAATATGATGCTTCTGAAATAAACTTGGTGTGTTTGCACTGAGTTCAAGCTGCAATGTTAAGGGCACACACCAAGTATATTCCCAGGGTATGCTCATGACAAAATGAGACACACATTAGCAAAACACTTGTCACACCTACTGTGGGCAGGTAAAGAAGAGCTAAAAATAGGTTCATTCAAATTCAGAATTTTTCAAAATTTGATATCATTATTGATATTTTTCCCAACAATGTGGTTTTCTAGCTAAATTTAGTTCCCTGCATCCTGTCAGTTCACCGGTTGGCATACTACACCATCTTGTTGAGCTTGAAAAAGTTCATTTGCTGACTAAGACATGCAAACTGGTTGGCTTTTGCAGACTCATATTCATCCCATTCACTTCATTCACCATTAAAATACTTCCCCCAAAGCCACAGGCAACACACTGATACACATGAGGTGTCCTATGGCATCGGTGCAGTGATGCACAAGATTATAATGAGGTGGATCTTCCAAAATCATCACATATGGATAATTGCATCCTCTTAACACACAGGACCCCTGAGCATCACAATTCAATGGACTTGATGAGAGTTATTTTTAACTTGCACATTCTTTCTCTACGCCTTCCCTCTAGTATTTTTTGGTACTTCAATCTAACAACGTAATTTTTGGTAGACAAACCTAACTAGCAAGTGAAAGCAAAAATAAAAAGTGAGCATAAACAAAAGTAATGAGAAAGTAAAAACATACTAAAAAATGTCCCCAATGGTACACAAGCCAGAATCCTAGCAGGCAAACTTGTGAGTTACTCCACCACCACCCCTAGAACCCCTAAATGTGGAGTTTTTCACTTTAAAACAGAACAAATATCCCTTAGCAGCCAGTATTGCTGCGGCTGGTGCATCTAGGCACCAGTGCCAAAGGACATCTTGTGCACATCTCTGCATCCAGCTACATCAGACAAAACAGCCCTGCCAAGTCAGATAAATATGATTTAGAGATACTAAAACTATACTAAAATGTTATAACTTACAGTTAGAATGCAGACATAAACTCAGGTTTCAGTCTATGCGATTGCAGTTACTCAAGTATAACAAGAACACCAGTGTAGGATGGAAAAAGAAAAACAATGGTGTAGTCACTATCTAACCATAACCAATATAAAATATAGCTGCACAACCATTAAAAAAACAGCCTGTCTTACACACCAAGTGAGATGTGTTTTTCAAATATTGCTGTGTTTTTGTTGAGCAGGTAAAATAATTTCGCCTTCCCCGAAGACCAAGAGCTCTGAGCCGTTTTTCAACACTCAATCAACAACTCAGGAAGAAGTGTCTTGATCTTTTAGTGAAGAAAGTTCTCTCTTTCTCAAAGCTTTGAGTCAGTATCCCTCCGGTCGTCTGTGTAGCCCCGGGTGATGGTAGGAGGACGGGGCTTGAAAAGCATCAAACGGCAACCCTGTGGAATTAATCAATGCAAGAGAGCAAGAGAGAGGCCGTGTCAGGGAAAAGAAGAAAGGGAGGTGCAGAGAGATCAGAAGAAGTGAAGAGTGTCAGGGAACAGATAAGAGGGAAAGAAGAACTGAGTGTCTGCATTGTGTATATATGTTTTAAGACTGTGCAGATATTGTCCAGTCATCCCGATGTGGATTTTTTTTGGTTTAATTTTATTTTTATAACTTGAACGTTTACACTGTGAAATTAGGCAATATCAGCTTGTTGTCTGTGGATAGTGCTGAGCCCGTTAGAAGCTTTAATTTACGCAACAGGAACATTTAGCATTTCTTCACTAAATTGCTTCATATCATATTTAGGCAGTGGATCAATCCCCGACTCCTCAAGACCGTGTGTCCAAGTGTCCTCGGGCAACATACTGAACCCTGTTTTTCTCCCAGTGTATCTGCTGGAATGTTTGAACGTTGTTATTGTGTGTGGAAGTGCTAAGGCCGAGAAAAGTGCTGTGTGTGATTGGTTTAATAAGATTTGCGGTAGAAGCACTTTGAGTGATCAAACGAGATGAATGCAGCTGTATACAGCGCTGAGAGAAAATATTTCCCCCTTTCTGATTTTTTTTTTTTTACATTTTTGCATTTTTGTCACACTTCTATGTTTCAGATCATCAAATAATTGTAAATTTATCTCCATTAGTTTAAACAAAGATAACCTGAGTAAATCAAAAATGTGTTATTAGATGTAGATATTACATATATTAGATATAGGGGCCAATGTGTCCCCTATATCTAATAATTGCAGTCAAGTGTGAGTTTTTCAGATCACTGTGAGAATTTTGGCCCGCTCTCTTTCTTTCTTTCTTTCTTTCTTTCTTTCTTTCTTTCTTTCTTTCTTTCTTTTTTTTGCAGAATTGTTTTAATTTAGGTTCAGACTTTGACCACACCACTCTAAAACCATCACACTACCACGACCATGGTTGACTGTTGGTATGAGGTTCTTTTTATGAAATGCTGTTCGTTTTATGCCACATATAATCTGACCTTACGATCCCTTCTCAAAAGTTTGACAGAGCAAGATTCTTTAAACTTCATATCAAGAACAAAAAAATCAACAACTCGCATAATGCACATCACAATTGCAAAAAACCCCTGAACTTTTACACATATCTGTGTCATCTTAAATCACATCCAGCTAGTTACAAGTCCCATTAAAATGTGTAATTACTCAGGGAAAAGGAAAAATCAGATGAAAACTAGGAAGTAATAGAGAGCTATGTAGGGAGCTTGCAAAGAAAAGCGTCTGGACTTCTTTAAGTTGCTTGAAGATGTTTCACCTCTCATCCAAGAAGCTTCTTCAGTTCTAAGGTCAAATGGTGGAGAGTCCCAGATATAAACCTAGTGGGAGTAACCCCCCACAGAGGGACAAAAGGACCCCCTGATGATCCTCTAATCGCCTGAGCCAAGGTGTAAATTTGGGTGTGGGTCCCAATCAGCCAGAGTTTCGGGTATGTTCATTGTGAAACCTGGCCCCACCTTATCATGCGAATTCCTGAGGTCAGATGGCCCAGGATGTGAGTGGGCGTTAAGGCGTCTGGGAAGGGATCTCAAAACTTATAGACAAAAACATGGCTGTGCCATGGGCTCCCCCGTGTCACCTATTGTAGCCAACCTTTACATGGAGGAAGTGGAAAGGAAGGCTCTTGGCTCTTTCAAAGGAAGAGTACCCAGCCACTGGTACAGATATGTGGACGACACCTGGGTCAAAATCAAGACACAAGAAGTGGAATCTTTCACTGCGCACATTAACGCTGTGGATAAAAACATCAAGTTCACCAGGGAAGACACAAAGGACAACTGTTTGCCTTTCCTGGACTGCGCTGTGCACATTGAAGAGAATGGCAACCTCAACATCAAAGTTTACCGGAAGCCCACACACACGGACCAGTACCTCCTCTTTGACTCCCATCACCCTTTGGAACACAAACTTGGAGTAATCAGGACCCTACACCACCGGGCAGAACATGTTCCTCTAAGCCTGAAGGAAAAAAGAAGGAACACACACATGTAAAGGAAGCACTCAAAACGTGCGGCTATCCTAAATGGGCGTTCTTAAAGTCAGCAAAGAGGCACAGAAAAGAAGACCAGACACCAGCGAGGGAGGATAAGAAGGACAGACGCAACAACATTGTCATCCCCTATGTAGCCGGTGTATCAGAAAAACTCAGGAGAGTTTTCTCCAAGCACGACATCCCGGTGCATTTCAGACCCAGCAACACGCTCAGACAAAAACCGGTTCACCTGAAAGACAAAACGCCAAAACACAGACTTAACAATGTGGTGTATGCTGTACAGTGCAGCGAGGAATGCCCAGACCTCTACATTGGAGAGACCAAACAGCCACTTCACAAGCGCATGGCACAACACAGAAGAGCCACCTCCACAGGACAAGACTCAGCAGTCCATCTGCATCTTAAGGATAAAGGACACTCTTTCGAGGATGCCAATGTTCACATTTTGGACAGAGAGGACAGATGGTTTGAAAGAGGAGTGAAAGAAGCCATCTATGTCCACTGTGAGCGACCATCTTTGAACAGAGGCGGGGGTTTACGACACCAACTCTCTGCCATCTATAATCCAGTTTTGAGATCCCTTCCCAGACGCCTTAACGCCCACTCACATCCTGGGCCATCTGACAGGAATTCGCATGATTAGGTGGGGCCAGGTTTCACAATGAACATACCCGAAACTCTGGCTGATTGGGACCCACACCCAGTTTCACACCTTGGCTTAGGCGATTAGAGGATCATCAGGGGGTCCTTTTGTCCCTCTGTGGGGGGATACTCCCACTAGGTTTATATCTGGGACTCTCCACCATTTGACCTTAGAACTGAAGAAGCTTCTTGGATGAGAGGTGAAACGTCTTCAAGTAACTTAAAGAAGTCCAGACGCTTTTCTTTGCAAGCTCCTTTGACTACGATGACCTGGATGACTGAGAACCTTCACAGACATAGAGCTATGTAGGAGTATAATTATGAATTCTTTTGATTCCATGCGAGGCTGATGGTTTAAATAGCTTTTCATCATGCCAAGTTGTTTTATTCAAGTGTGGGAAATTTTCTCTGTTTCAGGACCATGGCCTTTGTTTCTACCTCAGCTCACTTATTTTGCAGTTGTGCAGCTTTTCCCCCTCCTTGATAGCAAAGGAACCTCCTGATGTCAGATTACGCTCGGCTCATTAACCACCAGGGAGAAAAGAAACATCTGGCATGACTTGAAAAGAGTGGATACAACAGTGTAAAATTTCTCAGTATTTTCACAGTATTTGTTGTCACAGTCACAGGAAGTGCTATATTCCTTTTAAAGCGACTGAACAGAGTTAAACTACAAGTACATGAGACAAAAACTTTTGTGGGTCTTTAATGAACAGTGAAGGGGATTCATGTACGACCATATTGCAAAAGAAGTTGTGTTTACTGTGCTGCAACAGCTTGAACTGTAAGTATTTCCCCATTGTATTGTGAAGTCAACAAACAAATCCAAATATTTAAATTCAAGATCTGATAGCAGCTTTCTACTGTCATTTTTTTAAAATGCCCTTTGTGTTTCACAATTGTTTTATCTTTGCATTAAAGTGTTTATTTACTGCAGCACTTTTTGAGTCTGCAGACAAGTTTTTATGAGTTTCCCAGTAAGAACACTGCACAAGGACTAATGTATAAACATCTATTTCTCCAATATTTGCTAAGATAAAAACCTCCTGGTCTCCTGCAGACATTGATGATGTCAGTTTAGGTGATTCCTCTCAATTTGTTTACCGATTTGTGCAAGAAAAAAGAAGATAAACATCAGTAACATTTTCTATTTTCATTAATAACATAAATTAATTAATTATTTGGTGTCCCAGACAGTACAAAACTGAAGAAATGCTGATTTATCATATAAATCACAATTATGACTGAGGCATCATAGATTTTTAGTTAATCAATAAATGACACTGAATGGACTGCAATGTTCATTAGTGTTCATTGCATTATCAGATAGTGAGTTCATTTTTACAGTGTAAAATTCAAATTTCTCCCCTTGTTATAGCACCATAGAGTTTCCTGTGTTGCACATCTCGGTGGTGTCTTTGTTTTTCCCGCTGATTGCTGGTTCAGATGCAAAAGGTCCACAACAATGTTCCAACAAAGCAAGGGTGTGTCCAGATTGGTGCCGTGGGTATATACATAGATGTCCTTGATGATTTTTATTTGGAGGTGGGGAGAACAAATGTGTACTTTAAAGTTGAGGAGGAGCTAGAAGAGCAAGGCCAGACCGTGAACAACACACAAGGGGACAGCTTTCGGGGAGCTTTATGGGACACGGAAGCCACAAGAGCTGCTGATTTACACCTTCAGTGCACCTTGGAAGTGCAGTGCAGACACAAAATGACAGAGACAAAAACACAGATGAATGCAGCACATGCAGGGAAAGACGTAAAGAAGGGGAAAAACATAAATTTACCGCTTTTAATGCTTGTAGAAGAATGAAGAATCGGCAGCATGTTGAAGAACCTTAGTGAGGACAGCAGTTTAGATGCAAACACACACACAGTGGCCCTGCGCACCATCTCAGCTTTCTGGCTCAATATGTACGCCCAACAATTGGTGTCAGCAGTAATAAAAGGCAAAGAAATGATTATCTACCATTGAACTCACAGCGGGTGCTTGTTTAGATTCTCTCTTTTACCTTCCTGTTGGGATAGCTCTCCTAAAAGAGAGGGAGTGTGGCAAAAACCATTACTGCCTTCTCTCACTACCAGGGTTTTATTATATGATAGGTCATTTTATAGCATTGCAAAGCCTTTTCTTACTTCCACTGGTACTATACTGCCTGTGGCTTGTAAATGCCATATATTCCATCTAGTTATTGGTCCACTGATTAGATACACAAACAAATCTCACACAGATTTACAGGAATAAAAATAGTCAGTTTTCCTATGTTGCGTAGAGAAAAGATAGAATTCAAACTGTGCTGTGTCAGATCAAGAGAATTCACATACTTTTGCACCAAAATAACTCAAAGACTTATAACAGAATTGTAAAAGGCCTTGACTTTTGCAAGTTAAGAAACCAGGCTTGAGCCTTGACATATTCATTTTTATGTTTCTTTTCGGACAAGCTGGGTTGAAGTAAAAAAAACCTGCTAGTCAAGAATATAAAATGCAGAATGATTCAATTCTTTTGGGATTTGCATTCAGTAGTTTATTTTATAGGTCATTTGTCTGTGGTGTTATTTCTCTCGTGTTACCTTTTTTTTTTAATCTTTAGCTTTCATGCTTACTGTGCTATGATTTCAAATGGGAAATTATATTCTGTGACATAATGATGACAATTCTTTGCAGATGTAAAATGTATTTTCATATACCCATTGAGGGCTAACCAACACATGGTCGTATGGTGGTTAGTACTGTTGCCTCACAGCATGAAGGTCCTGGGCTCAAATCCACCAGCTGGCTGGGGTTTTCTGTGTGGCGCTTGTATTTTCTCCCTGTGCCTGTATGGGTTCTCTTCAGGCACTCTGGCTTCCTCCCACATTCATGGATGTTAGGTTAATTGGTGTTTTTGAATTGGCTGTAGGTATGAGTGCAGCGTAAACCCCACCTCTTGCCTCATGACACCTGGGATAAGTGCCAGGCGCCTTACGACCCCGAACTGGATAAGCAGAAGAAGAAAAAAACCATGGATGATACCGAATTAAAACGCATTAATTTATTTGACCATAATGCAAAAAACCCCCACTGTTCTTTGTAAGGCAGTCACATTGAATGATACATTTTATTTTCACAGATAAGAAAAATGATAAGTACACTTATCATAAAGCACGAGGATTACTCAAAAAACTATAAAATCAGGAAGGGGGCAAAAATCTTTTCATGGTACTGTAAGCTTTTTAACTTCCCCTTCCTTTGTGAGTCTCTCTTAATCAAAGTACTAACCAGGCCAGACCCTGCTTAGCCTACAAGATCAGATGTGTTCAGGTGTACTCAGGGTGGTATCACCACTGCTCGCTGGCTGGCAGTCTGTAACAATCAATATATTGCTTTTATTTTGCAGTGTGTTGCAAATAAAGATTTGGCAGTATAACAAAGAAATGTTTCAGGCCTTTTTGATGAACATGTTTTGGTACCAAAAGTTTTTAGAGCTTAAAAAAAAAAAGTTGAACTGGTCTGCAAAAAAAAAGAAGAAAAAGAAAAGAAAAGGATTATGCCAATTTCATGTGCAGATTAAAATACCCCCACCCCTACTGCAACACAGACCACATCCTTGCTTCATTACAGCTATTATCTGTTATAACAGTTGTTAATGTAGGAAAGGAGCCCACCAAAGAAATCCTACTGTGCGTAGAAAATTCTCCTGCGTTTAGTTTTGCACAGTGGAAAAAGCCGTTTGTGGTTTACAGATAACCAAGAACAGAAGAACACACAAAAGTAATAATTACTTTAAGGCGCCTAAAAGATTGAGAAAGAAAAGATTTTAAACAACGTTTCACTGATATGGGTCCTCTATTAATGTGGACATAAAACATATTGTCAAAAAATATTATTCTTTTTAGTCATGCTCAATATTCAGGAGTAAATGCACTGATAAATTTATTAAACTGAGTTGCTTCTATGGCTAAAATAAAAAAAATAAAAATGGAACAACATCGTTTTTTATGATGAAATATCTTCCCCGTATTGTAACAAAAACACTGGAATAACTCAGATCTCTATATGTCCATCTGTTCTTTGCCTAGGTCAAAAACGGTGCATCCCACTTGCTTCAAACTTTGTTTGTGGATGTTTGTGCCCACAGTAAGCCCAGCGCTGAGACTGAGGTTATTTGGGTGAAAAATTCTCATATTTTGGCTAAATATTGTTTTTTGTTACCAGTCTTTCCCTCAAGGTTTGAGGGTTGGGCAATACAGCCTGAAAATTACATCAGTTTTATCAGTAAATGTAGCTTGCACGCAGCAGCATATATTAGTGCAAAGAAAACCAACATTTTCCATCTTTCATTTCCATGATGACACACTGCTTTTCCCTGGAAGTTGAAAGTAAAAATGTAACATATACTCTTTAACACTTTAGTTAGTAAAATGCACATCATCTCAATCATTTCTGAATACACTTCACGGATAGTTAGAGCTATAAAGTTGCACAATTTCCAAGACAAACCATCATTCATTGAGCACACATTGCAAAAACCAAGTAACACTTTTATTTTGAAAACAATAAATACATAAAACAGTGAAAAAGACTGATTGCTGACTTGTTAATCTGTCAATCTGGTCTAAAACTAACCATTTCTGAGTTAACTTTGAATTATTTTTATCTTTGATTTTCTGTAATAAATGACATAAATAATTTGTCACCCACACTGCTTGAATGAGCGATTCTGTTCTGCACAGCCGTGCTTTGAACAGACAATCTCAGGCCTGCATTCAGTGAGTGTATCCTGAAACAGTATCTTTCTGATTGCTTACTTACAACACAATTCTGGATAAATGTAGCCTGGGTTCCACTCTCACGAACTGGCTCTGCACTAGTATCTCAAATCGGATAAAACCCATAACAAAACATCTGGCATGCAAGATAATGCTCCCATTCACACAGTGGCATTTATGTCTTTATATAAGATAGAAAGCAGAAAAAGGGGGTTTTCTTTTTTAAACAATAGATGCATTCACTGTGTTCTGTCCTCACTAGATGTGGGCGTGATTTAGCTTATCCAGTTTGACAGACAGTGAACAGAATGAGAAGAAGAGAATGCTTTGAACTGAGATTCTTCTTTACTTCGATCTGCATCTCCAGTTTACAGGCCATGTTACTGAGGCTTCTTATACATGGTATCCTTTATCCATTTTCATTACTCTCCTTTCTCTTTTCTTTTTGTAAAACTAAATAAACACAAAACAGATAATTACCTTCTCATTCACTGAACATACATAATGTACTAATTGAAACTTAGTTTTCATGACAACCAGCAAAAAACATAAATCTTAAGGTTGCCTAAATTAAACATAAACATCACCTTCAGTTAACTAGCATTATTGATCATAGCAAGTTAGCAAACACATGCTAATATACAGTCGCTAGCACACAAGTAGCTTTACAAATGAGTAATGACCACACAGCTGAAATAGTAACTCAGTATATGCACATTACACATGCATCACAAATCAGATAGTTAAGGTTATAGTATGTAATGAAAACTTACAGGCATGCGTGGGCAAAAGTTTCACCTCCACTGAGCACTTGCAGCAAACTAGCTGGGCATAACAACTTCCCAAGTACCAACTGTGGCCACAAGAGGGTGCCAAATCATACAAACAAAAGCATATTACCACATTAAAGTTATACCAACACACACTGACATCCAAATAATAATTAACTTTTAGTTAAAAAAAACAATCATCTGACATCGCATATACAGTGGGGCAAAAAAGTATTTAGTCAGCCACCGATTGTGCAAGTTCCCCCACCTAAAATGATGACAGAGGTCAGTAATTTGCACAAGAGGTACACTTCAACTGTGAGAGACAGAATGTGAAAAAAAAATCCATGAATCCACATGGTAGGATTTGTAAAGAATTTATTTGTAAATTAGGGTGGAAAATAAGTATTTGGTCAATAACAAAAATACAACTCAATACTTTGTAACATAACCTTTGTTGGCAATAACAGAGGTCAAACGTTTACTATAGGTCTTTACCAGGTTTGCACACACAGTAGCTGGTATTTTGGCCCATTCCTCCATGCAGATCTTCTCGAGAGCAGTGATGTTTTGGGGCTGTCGCAGAGCAACATGGACTTTCAACTCCCGCCACAGATTTTCTATGGGGTTGAGGTCTGGAGAATGGCTAGGCCACTCCAGGACTTTCAAATGCTTCTTACGGAGCCACTCCTTTGTTGCCCGGGCGGTGTGTTTTGGATCATTGTCATGTTGGAAGACCCAGCCTCGTTTCATCTTCAAAGTTCTCACTGATGGAAGGAGGTTTTGGCTCAAAATCTCACGATACATGGCCCCATTCATTCTGTCCTTAACACGGATCAGTCGTCCTGTCCCCTTGGCAGAAAAACAGCCCCATAGCATGATGTTTCCACCCCCATGCTTCACAGCAGGTATGGTGTTCTTGGGATGCAACTCAGTATTCTTCTTCCTCCAAACACGACGAGTTGAGTTTATAGCAAAAAGTTCTACTTTGGTTTCATCTGACCACATGACATTCTCCCAATCCTCTGCTGTATCATCCATGTGCTCTCTGGCAAACTTCAGACGGGCCTGGACATGCACTGGCTTCAGCAGCGGAACACGTCTGGCACTGTGGGATTTGATTCCCTGCCGTTGTAGTGTGTTACTGATGGTGACCTTTCTTACTTTGGTCCAGGGGCGGAGCGTGGGGGTGGCTTACTGGGCTTAAGCCCGGGTTGTTTTGTCAGAAGCCCGGGGTATTTTGGAGTGCAATTTTTTCATAGTTAGATGCCTGGCTGACAACTGTATAAAACAAAAAGTACACACAATATTCGAAGCACATAGTGCACACTGTGGGAATTTACGACTGTGCGTGAATTCCCCCCTGATATTGGTATGATCCAAGCTCAGGCACTAAGCGACTGAGCGAGGGGGCGGGGCAGCTGCTGCCCGTCAGTGCGCTGTTGGAGAGACGGAGCCAGCCATACTAAGGAGAGCTTAAGTTTGACCAGGTACCAAAGCAAATCATTCGTACCGTACAAATAATGTAAATATGACGGTGCATCACGAAAGATTGATATCAAACTGATCACTTGACCAATATTACGTTACTTGCTCTTCAAGTGAATCAACAAATGGCGAAATGAAAAGCCGAACAAATGCTATTTTTTTTTAGAGATTCTTAGCTTACGTGTGTTTATTTCATATTTTCAGTTCTTACCCTCCCCGACTAAATCGGTTTCAGTTATGTACTGAAATATAAGAATGGACATTAGAGGGTTCTTTCAAAGAAAAACTCAGGTAAATGTTATTTTATATATTATGCTTTGTATGTTGTTCAGTATATTTGTATGCAAAACAAGAGGAATTTCAGTACACAGCAGGATATTCACATTTGTAACCAGATATTTACACTTTAGGGAGAAAACATAAAACATTTTTACTGCACAACATCAATTTAGAGTAAACTTTTGTTTTAGATAAATATTGAAATATCTCTTGAATTAGTTAAATGTCACAATAAAGAGAGACAGAGCTGTCTGTTTTTTATCACTTTCATCAAATTTAGGAGTACATGTACACTAAGTTTATTGTTAATTAATAAGAAAACTCCAGACGATTCCATTCTGAGCTGAAGAAGCTTCTGATAGGTTAGTAGAGTCCATGTGAGTAAACAGGTGGCACAGCTGTGGATGCATATAAGGCAAAACACAGAGCCTGTTTCTGTGACATGGGAAAATCAAGAGATGTCAACCAAAACACCAGGAAAAGAACTGTGGAGCTCCATAAGTGTGGCTCAATTTTGAATACAATTTGGTGCCATTTGCAATTAAGAAATACAGACGATTTCTCTCTTTACTCTTAAAGTTAACAAATGTGTTTTTTATATTTATCAATCTAAAAAAAAATAAACATTTAGTCTGATTTGATGTTACAATTAAAAAGTGTTTGTGTTTTTATCTGAAGAGTTTGTAAATATCTGTATATTTGATGATTGTCAGCACAAAGAGGGAGAGAGGAACAGAGAGGGAGATGGAGAATGAGGACAGAACAGAGATGAACAAGAGCAGGTGAGACACACATGTTAGTCAAATGGTTGTTTACCAAAAGTATCACCGTATCATAGGTACTCATGTATCTCATACCTAGTGTTTCTTTTTAGGTTTGTTATTTTTCAAATTCTATATTTATTAAGTTATGAAGGCTTGTTTGCACAACAAGGCTAAATAATTATATAAACCTTTCTCAATCTAAATATTGTACTTTGGTAAAATTAAAAAATAAGTGTAGTGCAGGTCTATGATGATTTTTAGTGCTACTATCATCTAGTTCTGATTCTGGTTCTGTCTTGGTTAAGTCCCAAGTAGTCCTGATTTTGAACTGTTGTAGTCCTGTTTTAATTCTGGATCAGTTCTTGGTCTGGTTGAATTGGGGTTTAGTCCTCGTGTCTTGATACAGCCCTGATTTTGTTCTGCCTTGCTGCTTAATTAAAAAACTAGTTTAAGGTGTCCTGCACATGTGATATATATTTTTCCCTATATGAAGTCATTCTTTTTTGAACAAAACTCAAAACAGAGCCAATTAATCTTTCAGTCATTTCTACCCCCCCCCCCAAGGGAAAAAAAAATCCCACATGCATACTACCCTTTTGGGCTAAGCCCCGGGTGTTTCAAATGTCTGGCTCCGCCTCTGCTTTGGTCCCAGCTCTCTGCAGGTCATTCACCAGGTCCCCCCGTGTGGTTCTGGGATCTTTGCTCACCGTTCTCATGATCATTTTGACCCCACGGGATGAGATCTTGCGTGGAGCCCCAGATCGAGGGAGATTATCAGTGGTCTTGTATGTCTTCCATTTTCTGATGATTGCTCCCACAGTTGATTTTTTCACACCAAGCTGCTTGCCTATTGTAGATTCACTCTTCCCAGTCTGGTGCAGGTCTACAATACTTTTCCTGGTGTCCTTCGAAAGCTCTTTGGTCTTGGCCATGGCGGAGTTTGGAGTCTGACTGTTTGAGGCTGTGGACAGGTGTCTTTTATACAGATGATGAGTTCAAACAGGTGCCATTCATACAGGTAACAAGTGGGGGACAGAAAAGCTTCTTACAGAAGACGTTACAGGTCTGTGGGAGCCAGAGATTTTCCTTGTTTGAGGTGACCAAATACTTATTTTCCACCCTGATTTACGAATAAATTCTTTACAAATCCTACCATGTGGATTCATGGATTTTTTTTTCACATTCTGTCTCTCACAGTTGAAGTGTACCTCTGGTGCAAATTACTGACCTCTGTCATCATTTTAGGTGGGGGAACTTGCACAATGGGTGGCTGACTAAATACTTTTTTGCCCCACTGTATTCTCAGTAGATTGTCTGAGTAAAATCCCTGGGTCTAATGTGCTGCTGTGACCTTTTACATTATTTCAAACTGACTCCTGGGATACTTGAGGCAAAGTTTTTTTTTTTTTTTTTTTTTATTGATGGAACAAAGATGATCATTCCACAGAGAGGAGCTGGATAATTGGTAGAAAATACAGCTTGCTATATGGTATGAGAGAGAATGAGGGGCAAGGGAGCTTGTTGTGTATGCAGGGCCGGTGGTGTCTAATACTGTATATGCTCTCCCCATTTTAATTCAGTGTTTTACATTCTAGTCGGGGAATGAGCCCAGCATCACATTAATTACAGAAAACACAGCCATCTACTCTATTTCTTTATGTGTGTGTGTGTGTGTGTGTGTGTGTGTGTGTGTGTGTGTGTGTGTGTGTGTGTGTGTGCACTTGTAACTGCATTTAGAGAATTTGACAAAATAATGTGCAACTCTGCAACATCTCTAAGCTAATTAGTGCAGGGATTTCTATTGAAAACGCTGACCGCAGCAGACAAGTACTTGTTTATGAAATCAACTTTTTACGACAAATGCTGAGGAATACTATCTGTGTTCCTGCTCTGCCAGTACAGCTTTGATCCTGATTAAATAGTGCACCAGCATGAATGCTCTGCCATGGCTCTCTGATGAAACCCAGCAAGACAAAATCTTGTTCCTTTTTCTCAGTTAGAACAGGGGTCGACCTGGGCTGCAGGCAGTAAGACCTGAATAAATCTGCTGTGCCTGCACAGGCATCATAACTACCATGCAGACCACTTCTTAGATACTAAAACTAATGTTCCTGCAACTAATGACTCATGATTTTGTTGAATCTTGGTTGAATCATTCAAGCTCCTCTAAGAATTTAACTCATCACTGGCTACTGGTCCATAATGGCGTAATAGAGTATATATATATTTATATGCCTTTTCCCCATCTTTTTTGACCCCTTAATAGGGCTGTGTGGCATGACCAAAATCTCATATCCTGATATGAGACATCTTTCGTCCCGATAACAATCTAAATCACAAAAATTTAACATTTTCTGTAAATTCTGTGAATCTCGGGCAGCTCGACTTGCATGAAGTGTTTCCAGCTGAGCGTCGTGTACCTGGAGTCGAGTGTTTTAACTGATGCATGAAACGATACATTTTTAGACATAAGTTGTAACGGCCGCCGTTTTCTTTGTGAGCATTTATTACACGGCGTGCTGCGGGCAAAAAGCCTGTTCTAATGTTTGAGTCTAAGGTTAATTTTTTTAGCACCTGACGGCTCTTTGTTGCTTTTCATCCACAAACACTCTGCATCCTCTTTCACGTGATTCAGTTTATTTTGAAAAGTCTCAACAGGATCTTGAGCTTTATTGCGAAAGGTTTATGTGGAAAATAAACAAGCGGACATGCGACGGTTTTACCGTCATTGTTGCTAACACAACGCATAAAAACAGGCCCGTGTCCGTCCGTAGTGTGGTTATATTAAATATAAGAGAAAGAGAGAACTTAAATTAATATAGCCACCACAGTGACCATCAAAACGATGAAAAAATATTGCCGTAAACAGTTTATTTTGCGACACCACGAAACAAACGATAGCGTAAAATGAAATGATAGACGATTTTATATCGTCATCCCATATATATTGTTATATCAAACAGCCCTACCCCTTAACCTAGTGTATAAAATTTACCTAAGTTATACTATAACGATACTTTGCTGTCACGCTGAAGCTTAGTATAATAAAATCCTTAAAGATTAATATGAAGCATGTTGAGGCCGAGCACCTTAGAAGGGAGAAAAGCCGTTAAGGAAGGAAGGACCCCATTATTTTCTGTACTCCCATTAAGCTTATGCATGTTACCATTTGTTACCCTTAGATTTCATTAAAACTACAGTAGTTGTATTCTGAAACTGTTACAGACACTGGTATAATAGTATGTATGATGTAATGGTAAATGAACAGTTTTTATAAGCCACATTTACACATTTCATCGAGCCAATTTGGGGTCTTGCCCAGGGACACTCCAGTATGAAGAGTCAAAATATAACATGAGTGAAAGGAGAATTGTCCTAATCAAGGAGATGAACTTTTTAATAGCTGAGCACTGTTTTATAATTCATAGCAAATCATTCTGGAGACTCGTTAGTAATGGGTCATGGGGTCTCCAGAAACACAATAAAACAGGAACTACGCATGAAAGGACACAAACTAAGAAACGCGGACTAGATACAGGAACACACGGGCAGAACAGAGTAAACACTAAACAGAGGAAGAACAGAAAACACAAAACGCTGGGTCAGAAGGACCCAGGATCATGACAATTAGAGGTTTTGTAAGACAGTAATTTAATTAAACATCTCACAAAAAATACATTTTTGTATTAATTAAGCACTTTAGAAAAACAAAGTTGCAAGTGTTTAAGTCTTTAAATGTCTAATGTTCACATCTAATCTAAATGCAATAATCATTACAGGAGCAATGTGATATAGTTACCCACACAACACGACTATAGATATTTATCATGGTTAATCCTTTATGCTCTAGATATGTTTTTTTTAATCACTTCTACTTTTGTATTGTTATGGACCCAAATAAATGACTTTTACTCAAACCCATCAACAACCAAACTCATTTTCAAACATACACTGCACTTCTAAACTCTTTAAACCATGACCTAGCAGAGATGCATGACAGAGCAAACACCTGGCCTTTAACATGTCATTTTCCTATTACAAAGTCTGCATGATGTCACATTGTGTCAGGGTGTGAATAGGACAAAACCTTCACTGTTAGCAAGTAAGCATCAAATCTGTTGCTTCCTGCACACTCTGTGCAGATAGCTCCCTCACCTAAATCTCACGGCCTCAAGCCAGAAGTGTGAATCTGTCTGAGGTGTCTGGACTATCAACTCCTGCATGCAAAATGCAATGTCATGCAAAAGAAGTTAGTTAAATAATAACATTATAATAATTATAATAATAATAATGCACTATGTTACTCATTTTCTCCCCCTAGGAAGTAGACTGTGACAGTACTCATGCCATTACTTTTGTGTTACACATTTAGAAAAGGATGATGTGAATGGTTACATAATTGACAAAGCAGTTAACAATATAAACCACAGGCTATATGCCGACTCACTGACACAAATCCTCATATGCTTTCATTTTTATTTGTTATCTAATTTTTTTTTCATATCTACCTTGGAGATATGATTAGGAGTCATTTGTTGACTCTTCTTTGACAGATAATATGAAATGACTTCAAGTCCTGTTTCTCAGCGTTTGCTGTGGTGGTTTGTATAAATAAGTGTACCAGCCCAGAGACTGAGTCTGTAAAGGTAAGCTGACTCTGAACCACTGAAAAGGCATTTATAGTGTACCGCAGAGAGAGCTAACGGCAGGTGCCAGCTGCCTGAGGTCTCTTCTTGTTATAAGAGAGTTTTTCCTTTCCACTGTTGCCAGAAGTACTTGCGGATAAGGGATCATCTGATTATTGGGGCTTTCTCTGTTTTCTCTGTATTATTGTAGTGTCTTCTTACAATATAAAGTGCCTAGTGGAAGCTGTTGTTGTGATTTGGCACTATATAAATGAAAGTGAATTGAAATTGATACTGGTTCGAAAGCAGATGGGAGAGGACGACAAACAGTGAAGATTTTATTATTTACATGTGGGTGTCAAACTGAGACAAAAGGTTACAGCATTAAGGGTCTGAAAGACAACTGTGGGGTGACAAGATCAAGACTAAGACATAAATAAGTAACCCAGGGATAATAAGCTTCTAAAGGCAAAGCAAAGCAAAAGATTTGGAGAGGTGGGTCTTTCTCAATATTCTCCATTGCACCTCCTATGGGTTCTCTCAGAAGCACCAGGAAATAAGAACACACTACGGAAGAACCGTTGAACTCTTAAAAGACTAATAAATGCCCACCGATTTCTCTTGTTTCTCTTTGTTTGTGAGAAAAGTAAAACCTGAGCATGTTTGCCAAGATTTCATTTGAAAGATTTCTGAAAAAGTGGCTTCCTTACTCGAGCCCACTGAGAATTTCATGTTAGTGAAGTCTATGAATTCAGCAGAGGAATGCATTTTGACTGAAAATGGGAGTGGCACCGTGGCATGAGAGTTACTCCACCACATGAATACCCATGTATTGCTAAATGGATTATCTATGACTACTGCAACATGTACTGTACTACAGCTTCCAGGGATGGAAAATTAAAGCATGTTTGTGTGTCTGTTCACACGTATCCTTAAATAAAAAGAGTTTTCATGCATTAGGGTCTTAATCTGAAAGTTTAATTCACGGATGTTTCTATAAAAACAAAATGACAAAAGCATACAGAATGGAAAAAGACAGTGTTCATCATCCCCTAAGCTAAACCATTCAAACATCTTTCAGATTATGCATACTGGGGCCAAATTTCATGATTAACAAAGGTGATTAGTAACACAGAATGTGCAGAAAGAGCTGAAAACTCTAACTAGAAATGACAAGTCTTTAAGGGGAAGTAAGGTAAAGCCCAACCAGTGTAATGTTAGTATCTCTTAAAAAGAAATCTTGATTAATGCATGAATATAAGCCATATTCTCTGACAATTTGAGTTCTAAATGTCTTTTTTAATTGAACTTAGCTTACAAGGCCACAGCCCACTTTCAATGTCAAAATGGCACAGATACAAATACATGTACTCGCAGAGGGAACAAATGTCCATTGTAGAGCTCCTGTAATTTCAAATATAGTGGGTTATCTTATATTTGATAGGTTGTGTTTTGAAGAAACACAAGTATAAATAATCTTAGATTTAATCTGAAGTGGTTCTTTGGGGAAAAAAGGCAAATTAATAGCTGTTAAAGAAGGTGCTTTTGCTTTTCTTCCCACATGTGTTGTTCAGCAATAATGAGTCATCTACAGCCCAGTTTTCACAGAAATTGGAATGATGTGTAAGCATTTTAAAGCTAACACTTTTAAAAAACAAGATCATTCTAAATTTGATCCCACTGTATCAAATAAGGGGCATGTTTACCACTGTGCTGCATTACCTATTCATCTAACAACACTAATTGTTGTAGTTTTAAAAGTGAAATGTTTTCTTCCTGGATACGGGATTTCATTTATTCAGCAGTTCAGGGTCCACATTGATTTATTTTTTCCATTTCAAAATATCTATATTTAGTACTCAGGTGCTTTTTTATTATGGAAACAGGCTGTTCTACTGTTGGAATATATACAAAATGTGAGTTCCAGTTATCTTGTATGTAGATTGGAAGCACTGTCCTGCTGCATGACCCAATTTTGGAGACGCTGTTGGACATTTCACTCTAGAGTATTTTGGTATACAGACGAGTTGATGGTTGAGTCAAAGTACCCCCATTCCTGTGGCTGGAAAACAAGACAAAATCATTATCCTTCCACCATCATACTGACCAGTTGGTATGTGTTTGTGCTGTTACGCTCACCACACACGGTATTGTGCATTATGGCCACACATTCCCAGATGTCATTCTGCCATTTTTTCCCCTGGCAACCATTCCAAACAACTTATACCTGTTCAGTCTTTTTTCCAATTGTACTGTCATAAACAGTAATATTTAGCATACTAACTGAGGCCTGTACAGTCTGCGATGGAGTGCTTTTATTATTACAATTCTACAATTTCTTTGAGCATCAGACGGTCAGATTTTGGGATTAATTTGCTGTAACGTTTACTCCAGGGAAGACTGTGGCATTGTGTTAAACACACCTTCAAACCAGCAGACTGCCAGACCTTCAGCTTGTATAGTGGCTTTTATAGCCATGCATACTTACAGGTAGCATTTATTACTGTAAAGAGGGATTGTTCCTGACACTAAGTTGATTACTTCGAAATACTTACAAAACATAGTCCCCTGTTTTTACAGAAACCTATAGCAACTCAGAGATTGGGAAGAGGATAAAACAAATTCTATTGAAATTCATGTCATGTGTTTGACTTTTTAGAAGATTCACTCTGTAGACTTTTGAGTCTCGAGAAAAATTGGCTCCACGCTGAAGACCTTATCAGAAAGGACACGGAGACCTACACCTGCCAATCATCATGTCGGGAAATTTGCTTGTGTGTGGCTCTGCGGTCCTGCTGGCTGATGCATGGAGACAAAGCTCTGACAGAAATGCATCTTATCAAGTCAAGTCATGTTGCTTTAAGTAAATGTACATGGTGATTGTATTGTCTATTTTTTTTTTTTTTTTTTTACTGCTTATGCAAAAAAGGGGGAGAAACAAACTCGGAAAGAAAACAGTGCATAGTGTTACAGCAGCATGGTGCTTAGATAATGTTTTTTAATATTAAACTGTTTCAATACAACTGACTATACAGTTTGTGTTATAAATTAACTATGTTGCACTCTGATAATTATCACACACAAAAAGTGCTCAAAATGACATCTGACTAATAAGCTGCCATCCTAATTGGCTTCATATATTTTTTAAAAGTCTTATGCAGCACGTAATATTTTCATCAAGGTGCTGTTTTTCAATTGTTGCAGGAATTGCTGTCTTGTGTGTGACTGGGTGCAGTAAGGAGTGTATGTAATGTGTGTGTGAGCATGCGCGTGAAGGAAACGCGGGGAGCGAAAGAGGAAAAAGAGAGTGAGAGAGTGTGTCATGGGTAGAGGGCGACCGGGAGCAGCGTTCTAACGGGCTACAGGCTATGCAGTGTGTTTCCAAAGTGTGCAGTACTGTTATTAAAGCCTCATCTCTTCAGTACTCTCCGGTGCCTCGGCTGATTTCTGTCTGCCTCACTACTCCACAAAAGTGAAGGGAGTTAACCCCGAAGGAGGACAAACTTCGGCCCTGGAGGAAGCATCTCCCCTCGTGTCTCCCGACCACGGTCAGGGGACTGACGGCGAGGAATGGTTAACACTGGCGACCACGAAGGGACCCTCTCACGTTGTTAAAGAAGTGGTGAGCACAGAGAAAAACCGACAGGCTAAAGCGGCTAACGATAAAGCCGAGTGACTGTAATTACAAGTGTATTAGCCCGCAGCTAAGCTAACTCGCGATGGCCGCTGCTCGCCATTCTCGTGAAAAGTACGGACTTGAGAGCAATTACTCCAACCCGTTCATATCGCTGACCAGTGTCTCCGAGGGTGCCGCGAGCATTAGGGAAGCTAACAGAGACAGAGCTGTGACTAAATGTGAACATATGAACCCATTCCTGTGTGCCGAAAGTTGTGCTAACACACACGCTAATGGAGAGTGTGTATTCGCGCCGCCCGATGGTCCTGCCCGGCCGCAGTTTTCCCGCACGAATCCCTTCGTTGATGCTGAATGCCGCAGCTACGGCCGTGAGAGAAACACAGGCAGCAGCATGAACTATTATCCAGCTCCTACTCCCCAAATGAAAATCCACTATCCAGACTCAAACCCATTTTCCTCCGCTCACATGGACAGTTTTGTACACAGCACACCGGCTCAGTTTAACGCAATGTTAAATACACCCATGCAATGTATGCCTTCCAGTAGCCTTAATGAAGCCATTAGCTATGGGGAAATCACTGCACAGCATAAACCCCGCTCGAAACCAGGCAAGACCCGCTGTGTGCCCCGTCAGCCCCTATCTGACAGTGAAGAGGACGGTGACACTAGAGAGAGAGTCCCCACCCTACGTCCGGGCCAATATGACGGCACCACACCGTGGAAGGAATTTCTGCACAGGTTTGAGAGCTGCGCTGAAGCCAACTATTGGTCAGAAAAAAACAATGACAACTCAGCTTAAATTCTGCCTAGTTGGAGCAGCAGGGGCCATTATCCACAGAAATCCCCGCTCATCCAAATGGGATTACCGCCGCCTGGTGGACGAACTGGAAACTGCATATGGCCCTTCTTCTGACCATGCAGCTGCTGTTGCTGTAGAACTGAGGCAGCGAGTGCGTAAACCTGGTGAGGCCCTGCATGTTTTCAGAGATGACATTTATGGGAAAGTGGCTGTTGCATATGGTAATAGAGCAGAGATTGAACAAGACTCTATAGCTGTTGAAGTTTTCACCAATGGGCTGGGTGATGCAGAAATAGTACAGAAGTTGCTAGAGAGGCACCCAGCCACACTTGCCTGCGCATACGAAATAGCCCACCGACACGAAACCACTAAAAGGGCTGCATCTTATGTAACCAGTGCCATGCAGCAAGGAGCCCGTAACGCAGCTGAACGCCGGCCCCGAGCTGCCGTCATCAGAGAAAAAGACAGAGATGAGACTGTTGCTGAGCATGCACCTGCAGCTAGCCCCTCACCGAATCGTTTTGTCCCACACACACCCTCGACAACACCGAACAATCACAGAAATTTTAAAAGGAGTGGGGTTCGCTGCCATAACTGTCAAGGTTGGGGCCATGTCCAAAAGCAGTGCCCTTCCCCTCACAAAACCACCAAGGCCTTAACATTGAACAGTAGCCCTTGGGACAGCCCAAAACCCACTGTGCTCCACCTTAAGTGCCAAAGCCAAGAAATGAGTATCCCCATGCGCCTCTACGAAGTGGAGGTATGTGCTGTTTTGGACAGTGGAGCCCGGAGGAGCGTGCTGCCGCTGCCCTACTACAACTCCATCCACCCAGACGTGAGACCACCACTACAGCCCTCAGTTGTTGAGACCTTGCTTGGTGTGGGACCTGGGGACGTGCCGGTGCTAGGTGAAGCCCAGATACCTGTCAATATCAACAATCGACAGTTGGATGTTGATTTCTTGGTGGCAGATATAGCAGGAAATGAGGTGCTGCTTGGGCATCCCTTCCTCACTCAAGCTGAAGCACGTCTTGATTTTGGCAAACGCCGCATCATCCTTTTCGGTGAAGAGGTGCTCTACTACCAAACCGAAGCCAGTACAAAGTCACACGCAGTGAGAATAGCTAGAACTGTGGTGGTGGAACCGGGGCAAGAGTATATGGTGAAAGGCAACGTGCATCCTGGTGCAGCAGCTCGAGGTGACATGATGCTTAGTCCCACCAAAGGTTTTGTTGAGAAGCACAAAGTACTTATCGCCAGAGTCCTAGTCAACGCACAGCCTTCTAAAGCTGTCCCACTTCGCCTTTTTAACCTTGGCAATAAAGCAGTAACAATTAAGGCGGGATCCATTGCCGGGCTCCTCCAGCCAGCTGAGGCCGTGGAACCCTCCATGGTCTCCCCAGCTGCAGACTCTCTGACCAGCCCTCCTGTGGTTCCTCTGCACCTGCAGGAGCTCTATGCCCAGAGCTCCACAGACCTCAATGACTATGAACAGCTCCAACTGAAACGCTTGCTTTGCACTTATGGACATGTGTTTTCTACAGGGCCTGCTGACCTGGGCCGAACCAGCCTTGTGCAGCATGACATCATAACCCGTCCTGGTGCCCCAGTCAAACAAAATCCACGAAGAATGGCAGGGGAAAAGCAGCAAAATGCTGATCAGCAGATCTACGACAGTCTACAGAGCGGTCTCGCCCAACGCAGCTGCAGCAGCTGGGCCTCGCCCATCGTTATGGTGCGTAAGAAAGATGGGACATACCGTCTCTGCATTGACTACAGGGCTCTCAACGACCGCACCATAACAGACGCCTACCCGCTGCCCCGCATCCAGGACACGCTGGACACACTCTCAACTGCCAGATGGTTCAGCACATTAGACCTCGCATCTGGCTACTGGCAGGTTGAGCTGACGCCTAGAGCACGCAGGGCCGCCGCTTTCTGCACTAGGACAGGCCTCTTTGAGTGGAACGTCATGCCATTTGGACTATGCAATGCCCCGGCAACGTTCCAGCGGCTGATGGACCGCGTCCTGGCTGGCATGCAGTGGGAGACCTGCCTGGTCTACTTGGACGACATCATCGTGCTGGCTAAGGACGTGTCGGGGATGCTGCAACGGCTTGGCCAGGTATTCTATAGACTTCAACAAGCTAACTTGAAACTGAAACCTGCCAAATGCTGCCTCTTTCGCCGCGAAGTTGCTTATCTTGGCCATGTGGTATCCGAGCATGGTGTGGCTACCGACCCCAGCAAAGTTCAAAAGGTTCAGATGTGGCCCACACCTACGTCCATCCAGGAGGTCAGACGCTTCATCGGCCTGGCCTCATATTACCGCCGGTTTGTGAAAGATTTTGCCTCTATAGCCGAACCCCTGCACAACCTGACCAAGAAGAATGTACATTTTCAGTGGCATGCTGAGCACCAAGCAGCTTTCGACAAGCTGAAGTGTCGACTCACCTCTGCCCCTGTTCTTGGCTATCCACTTGACCATGGAGAAATGACACTAGACACTGATGCCAGCGACACTGGCATCGGCGCGGTGCTGTCACAGATGCAACAGGGCATGGAACGTGTGCTGGCATATGGCAGTCGTAAGCTATCAAGAACTGAACAAAACTACTGCACCACACGACGTGAACTACTAGCCGTCGTGGATTTCACGTCCCACTTTCGCCAGTATCTCCTTGGACGGCCTTTCAAAGTGCGCACAGACCACAGCAGTCTACGGTGGCTAACAAAAATGAAAGAGCCAGAGGGACAATTAGCTCGATGGCTCGAGAAGCTTGCCGAGTACAACTTTGAGATCATCCACCGTCCAGGTCGAGTGCACACCAATGCTGATAGCCTCTCCAGAAGACCCTGTCGCCAGTCTTGTCCATGCAGAGTGCAGGACCCCCCCAAGCATCTCGGGGGGTCCAGTCATCAGGCAGTTCAATGCGAGTTGGACTCTGACACCAGCTCCCTGTTGCTGAGTCCGGTGAGGGTGGAGGGACAACCGGCTACTACAGCGGTGTGTCTAGTGGGGGTAAGTCATAACACCACCACACCAGAAACAAAGACTTTAGACCAAACTGCTCTTACAAAGTCAGACATTTTATGTCAAAACACTTCTATCAACACAGACATCTCAGAACAGACAATTCACACTAGAACAGACATATCACACCAGAACATGTCCACTAATACACACACTGTAAAGCTGACTGAGAAAGTATATGTGGCTAAAACCCTTGATACTGCTTCTCTGTTTCATGGTTGGACCATGGGGGAGCTGAGCCAAGCCCAGGACGCTGATGCAGACATTGCACCCATACGCGCCTGGATGGAGGCCAGCAGTGAGCGCCCCCCATGGACTATTGTTTCACCATGCAGCCCAGCAACTAAGACATACTGGGCTCAATGGAAACGGCTCTACTTCAGAGATGGAGTTCTGGTCCGTCGCTTCTACTGCCTTGACGAGACCCAGTTCTATCCCCAAATCGTACTGCCACGTAAGCTACAACCAGAAGTGATGGGCCAGATGCACGAAGGGCCAGTGGGTGGACATTTTGGTGTCGAGAGGACTGTGGCCAGACTACGAACCCGATTCTATTGGTATCACATGAGGGAAGACGTCGCTCTTTGGTGCCGTACTTGTACCAGCTGTGCATCCAGGGCCCGACCCCAGAAGACACCGCAAGCTCCGATGGGAACTGTCCGGGTAGGAGCCCCAATGGAGCGCGTTGCGCTGGACATTATGGGACCACTGAATGAGACAGAGCGCAGAAACCGATATGTGCTTGTGATACAAGACTACTTTACAAAGTGGACTGAAGCCTTTCCTATCCCAGATGAACGGGTTGCAACCGTTGCCGAGGTCGTTGCGTCTGAGTGGGTGTGCCGCTACGGGATACCTCAAGCACTACACAGTGATCAGGGACGCAATTTTGAATCTGATGTGTTCCAAGGGGTGTGCAGTTTGTTTGGCATAGATAAGACTCATACAACGCCATTCCGACCCCAGTCAGATGGCCAGGTTGAACGTTTCAATGCCACTCTCCAGAAGATCCTGGCCTCCACAGCAGAGCGTTGTCATTGGGACTGGGACCTGATGATCCCGTACGCTGTTATGGCCTACAGGGCGACCAAACACAGTGCTACAGGTTTCACCCCGAACTTCATGATGTTTGGCCGAGAACTGAGTGAGCCAGTGGACCTTGTCGCAGGTCTACCTCCTGATCCAGGCAACCAACCCTCAGTTCCAGAGTATGTGCAGCAAATGCGTGAGCGGCTGGAGCTGGCCCACCTCATCGCCAGGGAAGCCCTGGGTGAGTCAGTCAAGCGCGCAAAAAGGCAATATGACAAGAACTGTTGCCACACACAGTATAAGACTGGAGATCCTGTGTGGTATCTCATCAAAGGAACACGTCACGTCAAGAACAAGGTCAGAAAGTTCCTCCCATCGTATGAAGGACCATTCTTTGTCCTGGGACAATTGGATGACCTAGTTTATCGGATCCAGAAGAACCCAAGGTCTAAAGTGAAAGTTGTCCACCATGACCAGCTAAAGCATTATCGCTGCCGCGAGCCACTGGACAATACCTGGGTCCTTGATCAGGCTCATCAGTGGTCCCCTACAGAGGTCCCACCACCAGCTTTAGAAGATGACCCAGCAGACCGTGATCTGGGTCTGCACAGTCTGTTCTCTACTGCAACTGGCAATGGCCCCAGCTCCTCTCAGCCTTTTGTCTCAGTTGCAGCTGATCCCGCTCTGGTTGTGGTTGTCCCATCGTCCCCTTCCCATGTAGACCATGAGAATGGTGGGGGTGTGGTGGGTGAGCCAGACCACCTGGGCCAGCAGTTTCAGCGACCAACTCGTCGGCGCAGAGCTCCAGACCGGTATGGAGTGTGGATCACTTAACTTGGTTTACCTACCATGGACAGTTCCAAGTAGGACTGAAGATTCGGTTCAAGTTTAAATCGTTTCAGCCTCCTATACTGTTAGCTACAATGGTTTAAAAGAGTTATATTTTTTTTTTCATTGTTCCAGTGTTTACATTTTTTTTTTAAAAAGTATCTGAAGGACCTACGGGGTTATCTACATGCACTTATCCATTTGTATTTGTGCCTTCCTAGATGCTAGGATAAGTTGGTTATTCCCGGTCGCCATGTAATAGTTACAATTGTGTAATTTCTTTTCTACTTAACAGCACTTGAAATGCTTTATTTTGCACATGTATGTACACCTTACTTGAGCCAACCTCTTTGTCACTGAAGTGCACTCGTTGATACTATACCTCACCTTATATGCGGTAATGGCTAACACTTTTATCTCCTGTGGGCTCCAAGTGGTAAAGGGGATTGTGTACCAGTTTTATGCATTACAATGCTGGAGTGGAATTATTGTTTAATTGCCATCCAGAGTGGGGGTAGTGTTGCAGGAATTGCTGTCTTGTGTGTGACTGGGTGCAGTAAGGAGTGTATGTAATGTGTGTGTGAGCATGCGCGTGAAGGAAACGCGGGGAGCGAAAGAGGAAAAAGAGAGTGAGAGAGTGTGTCATGGGTAGAGGGCGACCGGGAGCAGCGTTCTAACGGGCTACAGGCTATGCAGTGTGTTTCCAAAGTGTGCAGTACTGTTATTAAAGCCTCATCTCTTCAGTACTCTCCGGTGCCTCGGCTGATTTCTGTCTGCCTCACTACTCCACAAAAGTGAAGGGAGTTAACCCCGAAGGAGGACAAACTTCGGTCCTGGAGGAAGCATCTCCCCTCGTGTCTCCCGACCACGGTCAGGGGACTGACGGCGAGGAATGGTTAACACAATGCAGTTGTCTGATCGGTTTGATCTGCATTTGTAATTAAAATTAAATTATGAAGTAATTTACATAATAATTGCTCATCTCAGGTCCATATCATCAGCTTCCATAAAAGACTCCCCTATATAATTACATTTCAGTGTCCCCATGCTGAATTAGATATGTTTTAAAATACATTTTCTCAGATTTCTGTAGGTAGTTTTGTTAGGAGAAAAAAACAGCTGAAAACAACGGAAGGTAAAGTCTTAAAATGTAAAACTTGGACTGTAACATAGGTGGTGTGTGTGAATGGCTGCCTTAAAAACAGTGCATTTCTTGTGTGTAAAAGCTTTTACTCTTTGGTTTGTCACTTCTTTAGCGCAAAACTTTATTGAATGCAGGAATCATTGTAGTCAGGGTGGCACAGGGAGCGCAGTCCACTGCAACAGAAAGAGATGAGTTATATAATAAAAAGATGCCGAAACCAATGGTGAGTATATTTTTCAGTGAGGAGTGGCTTGCTTACTTAGAGGAAGTGGCGAGTTGAGGTTCCAGAGGGGCGAGCTTTGCCAGGTGAGTGTCAGAGAGCATGACAGAGCAGAAAAAACAAGACGTCTGACTTTTCCTTTCTCTTCCAGGATCAGGAGGGCAGGAGCTGCAGGGCAGGCACGTGAGATATCTGACCTCTTTGTTTGTTTTTACAAAGCCGAGGAAGGGTGAGCAGGGGAAACCAGTGAGTGTATTGAAAGGTAGAGAAGACCAGCATCAGTGAAACCAAGAGTGACTGGAGAGTATGAATGGTGATCCAAGGTACAGATCACTGGAGACACAAGATGCCCAAGGTTTACACAAGAAGTATTAAAATGCAGGCGTACAAGTACGCGGGATGGACGCGGGGAAGTGGAACTTCGCCCAGAGCTGAAAAACAGAACTTCAGGAGCAAGACAGGAAAAATACACCAAACTCTGGCACTCAGATCACGACAATGTAAGCCATAAAGTCACATGAACACTTTAGTAGGATTCATGGATGTACTGAAGGAGGACATGCAGAGGGTTGGTGTGACAGAGGAGGATGCTGGGAATAGGGTGAGATTGACACAGATCATTCCCCGTGGCAACTCCTAACAGAAGCAGCAGAAAGAAAAAGAAAAATTTGAGATGATTTGAGCTTTGTGACATGGTTCGTTATCCTGCCGGAAGCAGTCATCAGAAGATGGGCACAGTGTGGCCATTAAATGATAGGCATGGTCAGCAACAATATTCAGGTAGGCTGTTGTGTTTAAACAATGTTTATTTGGTATTAAGGAGCCCAAAGTGTGCCAAGAAGATGTCTCCCACACCATTACGTCACCAGCAGCTTGATCTATTGACACAAGGCAGGATGGATACATGCTTTCATGTTGTTTATGCCAAATTTTTTCCCTACCATCTGAATGTTTCATCAGAAATCAGGACTCATCAGATCACACATTCTTCCAATCTGTCAAATATTGGTAAGCCTCTGTGAATTGTAGCCTGCAGTTTCTTGTTGATAAGTGTGGCACCCACTGTCATCATCTGATACTGCAGACCATCTGCTTGAAGGCTTCATCTGCTGTGAATTCAGAGATGCTCGTCTGCATAACGGACAGTTATTTGAACTACTGGAGCCTTTCTATCAGCTTGAAGCAGTGTGGCCAGTCTAGTCTCTCACCTCTAACATCAACAAGGCATTTTCACCCACAGAACTGCTGCTCACTGGATATTTTATTTTATTTAGAACATTCTCTGCAAACCTTAGAGGTGGTTGTGCTGGAAAATCCCACGAGATCAACAGATTCTGACCAGTCGGTTTGGCAAAGTCATGTCCCATTCACAGTCCCCATTCTGATGCCTGGTTTGAACTGTAGCAGGTTGTCTTGACCAGAGATGGGCAGTAAGTTACTGTAATCCAATTACTTTTTTCAAGGAATAGGTAAAGTTAGGGACAAAGTAAGAGATACTATTGAAAAAAAAAAAGTAAATGGTAAATGGTAAATGGCCTGTATTTATATAGCGCTTTACTAGTCCCTAAGGACCCCAAAGCGCTTTACATATCCAGTCATCCACCCATTCACACACACATTCACACACTGGTGATGGCAAGCTACATTGTAGCCACAGCCACCCTGGGGCGCACTGACAGAGGCGAGGCTGCCGGACACTGGCGCCACCGGGCCCTCTGACCACCATCAGTAGGCAACGGGTGAAGTGTCTTGCCCAAGGACACAACGACCAAGACTGTCCGAGCCGGGGCTCGAACCGGCAACCTTCCGATTACTATTGAAAAAAAAAGTAAATACTGTTACTTTCAAGTAAGCATGCCACATTACTGGGTTACTAAACCATTATTTTATTTGTGAGAGTGTCTCATGACAATGACGTACGAGCCTGTGACGTCGGGGGCAGCAGCAGACGTGTGTAGATCAACAATGGATAATAGGGAGTGCGAGAGAGAGAACGAGTGCGTGGAAGTACTGACATTACTTTGAGTTTGATTCCGTAAAAAGTGACAGGAACATTAGTGTCTGCTGTACACTCTGCGTGGGAAGAAAACTTTCTACAGTGAAAAATTAAACTTCAAATCTGAGCAAGCACCGAGCACGGTGCCACGGGAATGTGAAATTCACAGAGAAATCCCTGGATCTCCCCCACTGACATGACTGCTGCAGCACCGGCAAACCTCCACCGACCCCACTCCTGCTAAACAGGTAAAAATAGATTTAAGAGCGACAGGATTTAGTGCTGCTGATTTATTATTTATTTATTTTCTGCTGTGTTTTACTCGCATCTATTTCAATGAATGAAACACAAAACATTATTTTATTTTACATGCTGGATTTTGAGGAAAATAAGTTTAAATGTTAGAAAATTTTCTTCAAGTCCAAGACTGTCGCACATAATTTAATTTTTGCTTAATGCAATGTGTATAAAGTTAAAAGATTAAAACTAATAAAACAATTTTTAAAAAGAGACTTTTGTATTTGATTCAATTTTATATGATGGATTATGCATAAAAATAGAATTGGGCTGAAAGGTCTGCTTTATTACTTATTCAGGTTGTGTATCATGTTTTTAAAAAGTATTTAAGTAATAAAGTAACTAATTACTTTTGAAAATAAGTAATCAGTAAAGTAAAGGGATTACTTTCTTGGAGAAGTAATCAGTAATTAGTAACCATAGCAGGACTGGCCATCGATGGTGATTTTTCATTTTTATGGGTCGATGTCTTTTTGTTTGTTGCTTGTTTTTTTTTTGTAACGGTATAAACAATGAAAGGTGGTGGATTGGCCAGATGCTGGCCGATGTGTAAAAATAACTCAGTTGTTTGGTGGTGGCTATGGCGGAGCTTCCACAGATTCAGTAACATTAGCAAGTGGTGGAGGCCAGCAGGTGGAGGAGGGAAAAGGGAGGCAGGAGGAGCAGAGACCCGAGACGGCCGCCGGTCCGAGTGTCAGGTAAGAAGTTATGACCTGCAGTCTATCTGGGTCAGATATAAACCAAGTTTAGGTGAAGTTTATTTTCGCTATGCTGACTTTTTACAGTCAGTTACAATAATACTGCATATTAGCTAGCATTACGGGATGCTATGATGTTACTGATAGTGAACTTTTGTTTATTCAGAAGCTAGTTAGTAGAGTTGCCAATGGAATCGGACCGTATTCAGAGAAATTGATTTTGTATTGTGGTGAAAATGAACGCAGTTTGTCCCGTACTTCAGCTAGAATGGAAAAAGACAAAGCTGGAGTTATTCTGTGTCAGCTGTCTCTTCTTCTCTCATTCTCTCCCCCCTCCCTCTCCTGTTGCTACTTCAATCACGAAACTGATCGATGATCAGCTGATTGGCTTTTCTGACCAAGTCCCATCTCTCTTGTTTGTTTATCGCCCACTTTGCGCCAGAAAGAGGAAACCAGCAGGTGTCGATCTAAACAACAGCAGCGCATTTAAGCTTGATCAGCTGTTGTTAGAATTCATTTAATGTTACTTTCTAGCTGATGTTTGCTGCAGGGAACCATGAAGATGAAACCAGGAGATGTCCTTACTGGATCATCAGAGCTGAACAGGTGATGGAGAAACAGGTTTACCTTTACGTGACATAAATGAGTTGAAGGGACGTTATGAACTGTTTCTGAGAGACAAATAACACCAGGATCCTTAGGACCTGACAAGTGGTAACTGTGCAGGGGCGGGTCTAACAAAGTTTTGCCAGGGGGGCAGGTAGGGCATTAACAGCGAGAGGGGGGGCACAAAGAAGTACTTTTCTTTCTTATTCTCATTTAAAATGCATCGCTTTTATTAGATAATTATCTGAATCTTACAACCAAAGTTTTCTTCTGATGTAAAATGTATAGAAATCATTATTGTACATAGTAATTTTTTTCAGGGTCCCATCATAATTTCTTCAGAAGTAAGTGCTGTATATGATGCCAGTATTTTCCCACATTTTCTAAATTCTGCACCAGTACTGTGTAAAATACCATCAACAAGTCAATTAAGTTTTATTCTTTCTCACCTGTCTTTCTGGCTACTTTCACTTTTTAAAGGTTGCCATGTTAGAAAAATATTTTGTGCTGTCATGCTGTTAATTGATGTGGTAAATAAATAGTTTATGAAAATATCACTAAATCTATCATTTATTTATTTTAATATTATCATATCTAACTTCTAGTTTTCTGTCTTAATTTCAGGTTTCCACCATGTGTTGTAGATCGTTCAGGAGGTTAACACGACCAAGCAGTCTTTGGTTTCTGCTAAGTACTGTTTAGAATACCAGAATAGGTTTATTAGATTGATACATATATACCAACAAGACAGTGTACATCACTGTCACAACAGTGTTTGTTTTCATTCAAAGGCTTTATGGTTTTTCCTATTATGCCTGGGGGGCCGGTCTCCCAAAATGCCCAGGCCGATTTTTTGTCCCAGTCCAGCCCTGTTAGTAACTAATTACTATTTTCAAGTAACTTGACCAACACTGGTCTTGACCAGTGCCTAAATGCCTTTAGTGTTTACCAAGTGCTGAATAGATGCATTAATAGGCAGTTCAGCAGTTATACCAAATGAAATCACAAATAAGCGTATAATAGTAAAACTGTGTATAACAGTGATCTTTTTCTGCGCACACAAAAAATGCTGATATGTTTTTACTTTTCTTGGTATCTCATAAGCACCATTCAGGAGCTCCTCTTATGGCTGGTGTTTTTAATACAATTTGGAAGAATTAAGTGGAAGCATAGTTTTGTTTCTGCTCTGGAAATTGTCCACACAGCAGACACACAGTTAGAGGTAGGGATACTAGATATCAATTGAATCGTAATGGCTGAAAGCTTAAAAGATTTGGATCTAAGGACTCACAATCACAGAGAAAAGCAGATGACATGTAAGCACTGAAGTCAACTGAAACATCAAAGATGTAACTGAAGATTTTGAGATAAAAGAAAGTGAAACAAACACACCTCTGTGATAAAACAGTGGTGCTGACACTTGTGTTCCACTATCAACTGCTTGTTATAAAAACAATGCAGCGAAAGCTTTCTGAAAGCTTTTGTCTGAACAGCATCCGCACTTCAGCTGTAAAATTGTATTTGCTATAATGGACAACAAAGAAAAGGAGTTGAGTATCACACACAGACATGCTAGAACTACCAAATGTTTGAAATACATGATATTATGCACTGCAGTTTTGTGGATTGCAGTTTTAACACCTCAAGTATTTTGACGGTCAAAATATTTTGTTGTTATTTTTTATTTTTTGAAACCTGTGGTTTCTTTCAACGAGATCCAGTTAACGAGGGATTACTCTCACTTGGACTCTGACAGCTGTACGTAGTCACACCCTAATCCATACAGTATGATGCTTTATTACTACCATTCTAAACAAAATCTGACTTATTAAATCAACAAATGCTATATAAAATCATTCTTGACATTAGGGACTAAAACCAAAACCCAACTGGGAGAGGATTTACCGAGGTCTCAAAACAAGAAGTGAGAAATGAGAAGTACTTTCATTTTCTCAAAGCCTTTTATACATCTTTTTGCTACAGCTGAGTCACCCCCCTGCTGGCCCTCAGAAAGAAGTTTCCAGATTGGCTTTACAAATACACCTGGAGCCAATGTTCATCTTTTGTCTACAGTTTATACTTCCAAAAGACATGACTGTGTACTTACCCCTCCTGCCTAGTGACACACCTCCATATGTCAGAGGAGAAGGAATAATCTCACTGATCACACTCATGACCCATTCATGTCAGAATCACCATGGCTACCGAGTGGGGATAGAGACAAACAGAAAGAAGTGGGAGCCTTGGGAGAATGGAAAGCAGTTCTATTTTCTAATTGAATAGTGATTCAGTCCTCAAACTCAGTGAGCTGAACTGCAAAGCAATTAGCCGATTAATGGTGATTGGCCTGGATGGTGAGGAGATGGGGGAAGGGCTATTTAGTGTGTGTGTGCGCGTGTGTGTTCTTTTATCCCAGCCACATCAATCACCATCAATCATTTAATTGCTCTCACTGTACAGAGACACATACGCACAGTTTAAGTGCAGAGGGACCCCTGGTGTGACTGTGAAATTCCCTTGGCAGCAAATAATTCAGAGTATAGGCATGAAGTCACAGCGTGAAATCCCAGTAGTGCGTGGTGGATTACTGCTACTCAATTCTCGCTGCCTCTTTGAGAGACAAGCGGAGCCTGTCAGTCAGCCCACCTCGCTCGGCTCCACGTAATTGTGAAACAGATTCTCTCTTCTACTGTGACATACGCATAAACCACGGGCATGTATGCACTACACAAACTACATGTATCAAGGAAAAAATATATTAGAGAATTCTGGAAATCAAATCACGGAGGTGAGTCAAGGAGAGCTGAAGGTATATTAGCACGACAACCACGTCCCAAAAAAATAGGAGGTAAAGCTGCTGGAAAATAGGAGGAGAGGCTACATATACAATAATACCTTTTCATTTAAAACTAAAATGAAGGAGGTAAGTGACGGAAGTGACGGACAAGGTAAGCGACCCATGTTGTAGGTGACGTCAGACGCCGGAGAAAAAGCAAATGGTAGCATAGAGTTTAACAAAGGTTTTTCAAGCTTCAGTATTACCAAATATACTAATCAATTGTCATATAACTAACAACATCTGTTTTATCATCTCTAACACCCTGGAGGACAACGGGGAGAGTTTAGACGCTCTCCAAGATTACATCGACCGCTGTTTTCAAGATTTAGTAATGAAGAAGGCCCAGAGTGCATCTTCCCCGGCCAAAATTGAGACGCCGTCATCGAAGAGATGTCGCCCGGCAGACTCCCCCGGTACAACATCGCCTGCCGGCAAAGACATCGCAGACATCCTGGAGTCAATCGACAAGCGATTGTCCAGTTTCGATGCGAGGCTGTCCCTGGTGGAGATTTTACACCGGGAATTTAAATCTCTGAGAGAATCCCTGGAATTCAGCCAGCAGCAGGTGGAAACGCTTGCCGCTGAAAATGCCACGCTACGGGAGTCGGTCAAATCTCTCACCGATAACGTGACCCAGCTAAACATTGAAAATAAAAAAAATAAAAGAGTCCGTTATCGATCTACAAGCCCGTAGCATGAGAGATAATCTTGTGTTTTCTGGTATTCCAGAAACTGCCGGAGAGGACGCAGAGGCAACGGTGAAAAGCTTCATTAAAATCCACCTGAAGCTGCCGGAGGACACCGTAAAGAACATCAACTTCGATAGAGTACATCGCTTGGGGGGCGTGCGGTCGCGGACCGGGAGACCACGGCCTATTGTGGCCAAATTCGGTCAATTCAAACAGAAGGAACAGGTGAAAAGTCGTGGCAGAGAGCTGAAAGGAACGGACTTCAGCGTGAACGATCAGTTCCCCAAAGAGATCCTGGAACGACGCAAGGTCCTGTTCCCAGTTCGACGTAGCTTCATCCAGAAAGGCTCCCGTGCTGTCATCGCCGTGGACCGGCTCTACGTGGACGGACAGCTCTACCGCGACCCCGGCACCACACCGTGGTTATATTGACTGCACTCCAGATAAGAACCCGCTACACTCTTTTCTTATTCATTCACACTTTCTCTTTTAACATGGGTTTAACCTAGTAATATCAATATGATGTCATAGCAGATATAACACTGTCACCCTCCGTCATTGCTTTAATTGGAATGTTTCCGTTTCGTTTCTTTTTTGTTGTTGTTGCTCACAGTTCATGTGGTTTCTTTCTTTCTCTTGTCTTTCACTGCTGTGATCACCTACTTCCCCACTCACCTACAAACAACACCCTCTATTTCTCCATATTTTCACACCACGATCACGCAAACACATCAGCTCAACGGCAGCACATTCACAACAGCCTCACAGCACGCACAGGCTTGCAGGACACATAAGCAAGCCACGCTTGTTCATATTAGTGAATATTCACACACACATAGTCAGACTTATGGAGCCTCTCACCACACTTCTTTTTCTCTTTCTATTTACAAACAAGGGATGTTTCCACATTCTCTCCACCTGTCTAAACGAAACACCCAGCATACTTCATTAGACATACACACACAATTATGGGCATGCTGAGGTTTGTCACATGGAATGTAAATGGAGCTGGCACCAGAGGAAAGAGGTTAAAGATATTTAACCAGCTTAAAAAACTACAGGCAGATGTTGTTTTATTACAAGAAACTCACAGACCTGTCACAGGTTTAAACGAACTTAAAACACCCGAGTTTCCTAATGTGTTTGCAGCCTGTTATAATTCTAGACAACGGGGAGTAGCAATTTGAATACATAAAAATGTTAATTTTACAGTACTCGATACAGTTATAGATCCAGAAGGTAGATTTCTAATTATTAAACTATCAATATTGAACAAAAAACTATGTATTGTAAGCATATATGGTCCAAATGTTGATGAACCCTCATTCTTCCACGGATTTTTTAGTGCACTCTCTGAACACATTGATTGCACACTCATTCTTGGCGGTGACCTCAACCTTGGACTAAATGAAGACATGGATAGGCTCAACACAACAGGAACTCAGCGCAATTGGCAGTCCACAAATATAATCAAACAGTATATGAGTGACTTTGGTCTTTGCGATGCATGGTGCTCTCTTCACCCCACCAGTAAGGAATATACTTTTTTCTCGCATGTTCATCACTCTTACTCTCGTCTGGATTATTTTTTGGTCAGCAGCTCACTGCTGTGTGACATTTCAGACACTGAGATTCATCCTATAGCTGTCAGCGATCATGCTCCTGTATCTTTAACACTAATGCACAAGAATAATACTACGCCAAGAAAAAACTGGAGATTTAATATATCACTACTTAAAGATGAAGACTTTATTAAATATTTTAAAAAAGAGTGGACTTCATATTTAGACTTTAATGACACTCCCGGAATATCTGCTTCTGTTCTATGGGAAGCAGGGAAAGCTGTGATGAGAGGTAAAATAATTTCTTTCTCATCACACAAAAAGAAAGAAGAAAACAAAAATACTCAGGAATTAGAAAAAAACATCAAATCACTAGAAGAAGCCTACGCGTGCAACCAAGATCAGGAAACATTGAACAAAATATGCAAAACAAAACTAGAATTAAATGAAATTATTAATAAAAAAAACACAATTCCTTATACAAAGACTTCGCTTGCAGAATTTTGAACACAGTAACAAATCAGGTCGATTTCTAGCTAACCAGCTAAAAATAAATAAAGAAAAAACAACTATATGTGCTGCTAAAGATTTATCGGGGAACACAATATATGATCCTGGAAGAATAAACAACAGTTTTAGGGATTTCTATGAAACTTTATACTCACCACAAATAAACCCATCTAAAAATGAAATTGATCTGTTTCTTGACAACGTAACTCTTCCAAAATTACTAGACAGTCAAGCAATGGAACTGGATTCGCCACTGACGCCAAGTGAACTCCAGGAAGCCCTGATAAGTATGCCCAATAATAAGGCTCCAGGTCCAGACGGCTTCCCTGCAGAATTCTACAAAGAATTCTGGATAATTTTGGCACCAGTATTCCACGGCATGTTGCAGGAAATCGAGGAAAATGGCAGACTACCACCAAATATGAATTCTGCCAACATTAGTCTCCTGCTAAAACCAGGCAAAGACCCTTTATTTCCCTCAAGCTATCGTCCAATTTCTCTTTTAAATGTAGACCTTAAAATAATCTGCAAAGCTCTCTCAAAGAGATTAGAGAAAATGACCCCCCTCTTAATTCATCCTGACCAAACTGGTTTCATAAAAGGTCAGCACTCCTCAACAAACACTCGTAGATTACTTAATTTAATAGACTACTCATACGATAAAAACATCGAAACCATAATATTATCTCTAGATGCAGAAAAAGCATTTGACAGAGTTAACTGGAAATTTTTATTCGCAACTTTACACAAATTTGGTTTTGGAAACTCTTTCATAAACTGGATAAGAATATTATACAATTCCCCAACAGCTCGTATCAGAACAAATGACCAGACATCCTCCAGCTTCTGTCTCCTGAGGGGCACCAGACAGGGATGCCCACTCTCCCCTTCACTTTTTGCAATTTTTATCGAACCTCTAGCAGCAGCATTTAGACAGGCTACAACAATTAAGGGCATAAAATGTAAGAACATAGAACATAAAATCTGTCTCTACACTCAGAAAAATTATGGTTCTTAAATGGTTCTTCAGATGTCTTCATGGTTCTTTAAAGAACCATCATACGTCAAAGAACCTTTTTATTTTGTGGATGGTTCTTCAGCTATTACAAATGGTTCTTTAAAGAACAAAAGGTTCTTTATCCTTAGCAATCTAAGTTTGATGGTGTAAATGGCATAAATATTTATTCACTATAATGAGGCTGTGAATTATACTGTGTGTTTTCTTTGTGTGCATGTGTGTGCGAAGGGGAAGGGCGGGATACCTGGCAATTACCCTTTAAGAGAAGATGGTAGGAAACTGAATATTCAAATAAAAGTTAGAAATATTTGCAAACAATAGACACAATACACACATTCAAATACTGTACTTTAGTTTTAAATAGCATTACTATTTTCTACTCCAAGGCATTACTTTTGAGATTATTATATATTTTTGAAAATATAGCATAATGATAATACTAGTTATTGTAAACTTTACAAACCACCCAGCAGTATGTAAAGTCAAATTATAAAATACAAGTAAATAACAATTGCAGAACAGAATGTCAGTGTAATGGACACAGACTTCGTTTTGACAAAGCACACTGCTTAGGTAAATGATCTGAGTAGTTGTTCATCACTGATCAATTTGTTAATATGTGTTTCGAGCCAAATAAATGACAGGGAGAGAGAGAGTGACGTCAGAACAGGTCATACTGTAACCTCCCGGGAGCGGACGGAGGGGGTCAGTCGTTGGGATGCGCATGCGCAGACAGAGTGTGCGAGCGGCGGGCCTTGACCTTCGGGAAAAAAAACTCACGGACGGTGACAGCGAAACGGATAACAGTCTTCAGTACCTGCTGGACTTTGAAGCTGTGGATTCTGGGACTGTTAGAAAAGGTAAAACATTTTCATTAAAACCTTATTACTGTTTTGTTTTTGTTACTCGTCATTGTAGCTTGCTGTTAATGTTGTGCTAACAGTAGCGATTAGCTAGATACGTTAGCCGTTGAGGTCAACGCAATTTAGTATCCAACGGTTTTCCTAACAAAACCACTGTTATAATTAAGTGAAGCTGCTCCCAGCTAATTTGAACCTTTGGCTTCTAAAATATGTGGTTCAATTGCGTGCTGCGTACATAACCTAATGTCAGCTAGACCGAAATTAAAATGTAATATATTGTTAAAGTCACTAAAATGGCGCCTGAAGCCTGTTGTGACGTGAGCTCTGTGTCTGCTCTAGAAACTCTTGAAATTCTGTAGATCTGAGCCGTACATTAAATACTCACATGAACCTGTACTTTGAATTCTGTATGAGCTGTATAAAATACAGCTATGCATAAGTGTTTTGAATGAATAATTAGATTAGATGACTCTTTATTGTCTAATCGAATTATATAGAAATGAATAGAAATGTGACATGAGAAGGTGTGTCTTTGACTGTTCCTGCATAACTTAGTTTCGGACTAGTTGACAAGTTATGCTCCGGTCATTTGATGTTTCCAAGGTAGATGTTCTTTTGTAATATAGTTAATTTTTTTGTATATTTCATTTATCCACCATCATACATCATACATACAAGCTAAGAAGAGGTCGTTATACTAACAAGAGGTATCAACGCCGGGCCAAAGTTCAGCACATGGTTAAAGTTTGTAATCCAGCCAGGGTGTAAATATCACTCAGCAGCCAGAGCTGAAGCAGGTAGCATCAACACATAAATCTACTCTACCCGGCTTAAATCACAAGAGCACCTCTGACCAAAAAGCTGTAGATTTTTCTTGTTTGCACAAATTAATCCAGATTCACATTAATTGTGTTCACAGCTCCAACAAAATGAGGAAGAGGGGGAGAAACACAATTAGGTTGAATTACAATTGGATGGAAGGCGAGGACAAGGAGAAGGAAGCTTAGGATGAGGAGGAAGAAAAGCAGCAGGAGCATCTTTAGGGATCCCTATGATGTCATTGAGGTTGGTTTCATTAATATGGTCCTCTCACAAAGAACGATGACTTGTTTTAGTTCACCTACTTCCTGTATTAAATAGTGATGTGCAAAATGTTGTGAAAAACCATGGAGCAGGTACGTATAGTGCATCTGCAGGTAAATGAACATCAAATCTCTAAGACAGACTGAAATTTGTATATTTATCACCCTTATGATAAAACCCATGTCAGCCATTGGTTTATGGACTTTGTATTTTGAAGCCTCAACATTTGCTTTCTTGCTGTTGCTATGTTGGGACCATATTAGGATGAGGGATCAGAATCTGGAGTCATGCACACTATTGTTTCATTTAGTGTGTATCCATAAGATTCGTACAGCAGATCCAAGTTGTGCCTTGAAAACAGGAAAGTCGTCTGCATAGAGGAGAACTGTAATAGCAGGCTTGTAAAAAGTGAGGCTTTGTGCTCTCGTTTTACTTCTGTCACCCTGTTTTGATGCAGATTTCACTTGAAATCAGGCAAGAACTGGACTTATTTTTTTATGTGTTCTTGTGAATTGATTGTGTATCGCATATGTTTGATTTGACTTTCTGCAAGACAACAGTTGTCCGCTGGCCAAAAAAGTTTTCCAAATACCTCCACGTGATCTAGCCTGGATTTAGAAAAGAATAGCAAAAAAATCTGCACCTCCTGCTTCAGATGCAATTTGTGTTTCTGTGTTCAGAGGCAGCGGCGAGAGGGGAGACCTCGGCTCATCCAGCTGGAGAGCCTGACCAGGAGGAGTCGAACATTAACTGAGCTCTTCCAGGGCACCCTGCAGACTCGGCTGCTGGCATCGGCGAGGGATGACGTGAACGCCAAACTGGAGTCCATCACAGGTCAACTGCAGGTATGCGAGTCAGACCTTCTGAGGAGGGTTTCACTTTTCTCTTCTTTATAATTGACTCTTTTCTCGATCTCTTTCAGCTCCTTGTCTCAGAGTGGGAGGGATTTGAAGCACAAAGGGAGGAACTTGTCATTTGGTTGGCTGATATGGATGTGAGGTTGACCAGCTGACAGGAAACACCAGTGAAAAACTGAAACAACTGCAGGTGTGGGCTTGTTTTGATATGACATATACAGGGAGTGCAGAATTATTAGGCAAGTTGTATTTTTGAGGAATATTATTATTGAACAACAACCATGTTCTCAATGAACCCAAAAAACTCATTAATATCAAAGCTGAATGTTTTTGGAAGTAGTTTTTAGTTTGTTTTTAGTTTTAGCTATTTTAGGGGGATATCTGTGTGTGCAGGTGACTATTACTGTGCATAATTATTAGGCAACTTAACAAAAAACAAATATATACCCATTTCAATTATTTATTTTTACCAGCGAAACCAATATAACATCTCCACATTCACAAATATACATTTCTGACATTCAAAAACAAAACAAAAACAAATCAGCGACCAATATAGCCACCTTTCTTTGCAAGGACACTCAAAAGCCTGCCATCCATGGATTCTGTCAGTGTTTTGATCTGTTCACCATCAACATTGCGTGCAGCAGCAACCACAGCCTCCCAGACACTGTTCAGAGAGGAGTACTGTTTTCCCTCCTTGTAAATCTCACATTTGATGATGGACCACAGGTTCTCAATGGGGTTCAGATCAGGTGAACAAGGAGGCCATGTCATTAGTTTTTCTTCTTTTATACCCTTTCTTGCCAGCCACGCTGTGGAGTACTTGGACGCGTGTGATGGAGCATTGTCCTGCATGAAAATCATGTTTTTCTTGAAGGATGCAGACTTCTTCCTGTACCACTGCTTGAAGAAGGTGTCTTCCAGAAACTGGCAGTGGGACTGGGAGTTG
The DNA here is from genome assembly GCF_057382185.1 of Mchenga conophoros. Taxonomy (NCBI): domain Eukaryota; kingdom Metazoa; phylum Chordata; class Actinopteri; order Cichliformes; family Cichlidae; genus Mchenga; species Mchenga conophoros. The sequence continues at coordinate 19,984,403 of NC_140540.1, forward strand.
AGCTTGACTCCATCCTCAACCCGAAAAGGCCCCACAAGCTCATCTTTGATGATACCAGCCCAAACCAGTACTCCACCTCCACCTCTCTGGCGTCTGAGTCGGACTGGAGCTCTCTGCCCTTTACCAATCCAGCCACGGGCCCATCCATCTGGCCCATCAAGACTCACTCTCATTTCATCAGTCCATAAAACCTTAGAAAAATCAGTCTTGAGATATTTCTTGGCCCAGTCTTGACGTTTCAGCTTGTGTGTCTTGTTCAGTGGTGGTCGTCTTTCAGCCTTTCTTACCTTGGCCATGTCTCTGAGTATTGCACACCTTGTGCTTTTGGGCACTCCAGTGATGTTGCAGCTCTGAAATATGGCCAAACTGGTGGCAAGTGGCATCTTGGCAGCTGCACGCTTGACTTTTCTCAGTTCATGGGCAGTTATTTTGCGCCTTGGTTTTGTTAAGGTTCAAAGTTGAGGAAGGAGAGTACACACCACCCATGGTCCAGTAGGTCTTTGGTCAAACAATGATTTTAATGAACACACGTGTGGGAAGACAACTCTGTACGCAGACAGGAAGTAGTCTTCGACTTAATCAAAGCATGAACAGATATTTTATAGCATCAGGGTTTATTTACTGACGCCCCTTCATGCGTCACCGTTACATTTTATACATAGATCAGATCAACATCATCATGACTTTTCACCCAGAAAATCATCTTCTATTTTCATGGCTTGATACTTTCCGTTCTTATCTTAAAATGAATTGTTCCTCTTTCTTGCCGAGACAACAAGGACGGTTCCTCTAAATAAATTTAACTCTATGTGTGTGTGTCACGACCTCACATGCTCTTTGTGTCACCTCTTCACCTACTGTCTGTGTCTCGTCCTCAAATGCTCTTTCTCAATTCACCTGTTGCACTTCTGACCTTTTACCAGACCAGAAGCTCACTGAGACTATGTGTATGTCTTCTACTAAATAAATGTTTTAACCAAGAACCTCTACTAAAACCTTAATATAAAATGATCTGATATATAAGTGTTTTGTAAGCATGTATTGCAATTCCTTCTATGGCTCCAAGTCACTTGCACAATAGATTGTCCGAACATCGCGCCGAACAAAGCTTCCGACCCCCAATTAATTGACCGAGCTCCAACTCTTTAATAAGCACAGATATGCATTGTGTATAAAATAGTCATAACTGCTTAAGGCCTTCTTAAAGCTATCTGTTACATTGTTAAAGCCTCGTCTTAGCCTGCGGCTCAAAATAACTATCTGCTTTCACTTCTGCATACAACTTCCTGTCAGCCTGCAACTCAGTCTTTCTGAAAGAGACACTGTTTAACCCCTGAATGCAATATAAACTCCAGATTTTTATTATTAATGCAATGGTAATGATGACAATTATTTAACAATAGCAGTAAAATAATTTCCCTGCTCCACAGTTTTTCCACACGCTTCTTGCGACCCTGTTGACTATTTTGAATAAAACGCTTGATTGTTCGATAATCACGCTTCAGAAGCTTTGCAATTTTGAGACTGCTGCATCCCTCTGCAAGATATCTCACTATTTTTGACTTTTCTGAGCCTGTCAAGTCCTTCTTTTGACCCATTTTGCCAAAGGAAAGGACGTTGCCTAATAATTATGCACACCAGATATAGAGTGTTGATGTCATTAGACCACACCCCTTCTCATTACAGAGATGCACATCACCTAATATGCTTAATTGGTAGTAGGCTCTCGAGCCTATACAGCTTGGAGTAAGACAACATGCATGAAGAGGATGATGTGGACAAAATACTCATTTGCCTAATAATTCTGCACTCCCTGTATTTGATATGAAACATACGTCAGAGACATTATCCTAAACTGGACTAACAAAGGACCATGAGTACAACATGAAACGTACATTACATAGCGTAATGCTAGAGTTCATTGATCATTTTAATCATAAACTTGTTGTTGAAATATTTTTACTGAACATGCAAACATCTGCTGATGAAAATGTGTTGATTTATTGGTCTGTTATGAAGCTATTGCTATTTCTAATGTGTTTTATCACTTTCTGATGTTTTATTAATTAAACAATACATGTATTGTTGTGTTATCTGTAGCTATAGTATTTATATATATATATTTATTTATAGTATAGCAAATATATTTAATTATTACTGTTTAAAACACTAATATGTGACATGTATTAGTAGTGATGTTGTGCTGAGGGTTAAAATGCCTTTTTGTCTTTTGGTAACTACAAAATGACAATAAACCATTAATATATGTCTATGCTGTGCTCGTATTTATTTTTACCCTACTCAAATTCAATTTATGATGCATTTTATTTTGAAAGATTTAAAATGTTTTTTTTAAAGAACCACTCAAAAAAGGTTCTTTAAAATGGTTCTTTTAAAGAACCATTTGAAGGACCTTTTTAAAAATGGTTCTTTAAAGAACCATTTTTAAAAAGGTTCTTTGAAAAACCATTAAAGGTGCCCCAAAGAACCATTTCTTGATGGTTCTTTGGGGCACCTTTAAAGGTTCTTCAATGAACCACTGAAAGAAATGGTTCTTCAAAGAACCATTGTTTGAAAGGTTCTTTGTGGCACCAAAAAAGGTTCTTCTATGGCATCAGTCTAAAGAACCACTTTTGGTTCCAGTTGGCACCTTTATTTTTCTGAGTGTATGCGGATGATGTGTTGCTTTTTCTGCAAAACACACAAACCAACCTCTCTGAGGTAATTACTTTAATAAACTGGTTTTCAAGAGTTTCAGATTATTCAATTAACTGGCCAAAATCTACAGTTCTCCCCATTAACTGCTCCTTCCATAATTCTTCCTCTGCCCCACTGCAATCCGGAAATATTAAATATTTAGGTATTAATGTCTCTCCTAAGCTTTCAGACTTAACTAAATTAAACCACATCCCACTTCTAAAGAAAGTAGAAGGCGATCTGACTAGATGGAAATCTTTACCCATATCACTCATGGGAAGGGTCGCCACTATAAAAATGATGATCTTACCAAAAATAAATTACTTATTTTTGATGATCCCTAACAAACCATCACAAGATTGGTTCAGATCTCTGGATTCATATATTTCCAAATTCCTTTGGAAAGATAAACCCCCGCGTATCAGCTTAAAAACGCTACAAAGAACCAAGGATAGAGGAGGATTAGATCTGCCTTATTTTCACCAATACTTCTTAGCCAACAGGCTTCAGTTCATCTCAGAATGGTTAAAACATACCTTCTTAGTTGAGCCCTGGCTAGATGTTGAACAGGCACTATGCAAGGATCTAGAGATTTCAGACCTACCATTTATTAGCTCAAACATCAAAAGACATGAATGCTTTAAAAGTATCAACATCAGCTTTTCTCTGACAGCATGGTGGGAGTTTCTAAAAATAACGGAGTCTTCATTAATCCCATGCAAACGTACACCTATCTGGAATAACCCTGACATATTACAAAACAATAATATGATTAATTTCCCAGAATGGAGTTGTAAAGGAATTAAATACTTAGAACATATATTAGAGGGAACAGAATTTATTCCATTTGACAGACTAGTTGCACAATATGGGATCAACAAGACAAGATTTTTAGAATATCAACAAATTAAATCCATAGTAAAAAAGAAATTTAACCTCAGTCAAGTTGAATTACAAACACCACTAAGTGCGGCACATTTTCTTACTCTTAAATCCCCCAAATTATTATCTAAAATATACAGAACACTTTCTAAATTAGATGAATCAATATCCCTTCCTATTGCAAAGTGGGAAGCAGATTTATCAGTCAGCTTAGACCAAAACTTCTGGTCTCAGATTTGCTTAAAAACCTTTAAATTAATTAAAAATCCCAGTCTGCAATTAATACAATACAAAATACTACATAGAGTGCACTATACAGGTCATCGGATGTTCAAGATGGGCTTTACATCTTCCAACAACCGCTCACACTGTCAAGGCAATACACCAGACAATTACATCCATGCTCTTTGGTTCTGTCCACCAGTGCAAAAGTTTTGGCGCGAGATATGTGAAGACTTATCGAAGTGTCTGAAATGTAACATTCCAACTTCCCCCTTAGTGTGTTTACTGGGCAGCTTAGATAATGTCACTTCAGAAAAGAATATAGCCCATATGATTTTCACTGCCCTATGCATAGCCAAGAAAACAGTCCTCATGAACTGGAAAAATAATCTTAATTCTAACCAATATAGAAATTATCTATTAGATTACATTAGTCTTGACACAGCCTCTGCCACCACATCAGATCAATTGCTCTGGACTCCTTTTATCAGCTCCATCACCTAGTGGGGGTGGGGGGTCATAGTTTGGTCCCGCCTTCACTGTTGTGATTGGTGTGGGGGTAGGGACAGGCTTAGGGCGTCGGGGGGTTCCCCGGAGGCATCTTCCTAGGGGGGCTCAACCCGGGGTAGCGGTCATGTCCGGTTGGGGGCTCTGTTGGCTCTCAGGTGACTGTTTCCTCGCGGCTGCGTGCAGCGGGGCTAGGGGAGGGTCTGTGCTGACGGACATGGGTTACTGACCTGGTAGCCTGGCTGGCCCTGGGTGGGTCCGGGATGGGCGTGAGGTTCTGGGGGCGCTCCATCTCTGGGCTGGGGCCCGGGCCGGGCCTCGGGGGCTTGGATCCTGGTTGGTGTGTTGCCGGGGTTGTGGGCGGGTGGGTGCATGGGGGCCCGGCCCTGGAGCAGGGTGCCGCCGGTGCGTCGAACCGCCTGGGGGGCTCTTCAACTGGTGGGGGAGATGGTCACATCTTGCAGGAGCTTTCCTCTCTTCAGGAACTCTCTCTGCAGGAGGGGGAGATACAGGAGAGGTGGAGGAAGATCTCAGCCTGGGCGTTTACTGTCTTATGTAGTCTGGAAGATGAGTGGATGGTGGGGTGGGTGCAGTTTTCTCTGTGGTGGGGTTGGGTGGACTGTCCCGGGCTCTGTGGGGCCGGGAGGCGCTGCTGCACTGGGCCCCGGTCTGGATGGGCCTGGGCCCCCTTTCCCTGGCGGGTCGCGGAGTGTGGGAGTGCCTACTGGGGTCAGCGGGGGAGCTGGCCCCAGGGAGGGGTTACCTGCCCCTCCCTTCCTTCCCTCCCCATCTCCAGCTGCCTCCCTCTTTGCGCTCCACCACAACCACCCACACATGCAGGGCCTTGGAGTAGGGGTATGTCACCAGGGTGCAGAGAAGGCTACCCCCCCCCCCCCCCCGTCCCCTTCTGGCTGCCTCTGCCTCAATTTTATCCCACAACTTAGACATTCACATTATTCACACTCTCATTACACATACATATAGGATCTTGGGGGTGGGCACAATCACGGAGTCCAAATTACCATCAGGGTGTACACCTCACCCCTGGCGTCGTTGCCCACCTCTCAATTTTAAATACACTTAGACATTGAGGGCTATCAGGAGGGACTATGCGCTTACCTGCTGCTCCTTGGCAGGTAGCTCCATGCCCTCCTGGGTTTTAATTGCACCTTAGAACACACATGCATCAACACTACAATGAGCGGGTGGAGGGAGGTTTGGAGTCTTCTCCCACCCCCATTCTCTGCGGCCTGCTGGAGCGGGGGGGGCTAGGTGGAGTTGGCCGTCTGACTGCGGTCTGGGGTGTGGGGCCTCCCTGCTGCTACGGAGTCGGGGTGGTCTGCCTCTCCCCACCGCAGGGAAAAGGGTAACACCACCTGGGTCTGGGTGCAGTTCCCCCCTCCAGGGGCAAGGGTACCTAGACCCGGTTTGTAGAGTACGCTTGGGGAGTGTGATCGTGTGTACAGCGTCTCTTTATGTCTGTCTCCACGTTGGTTGAGTGTGGAGTGAGTGCATATGAGAGCATGAGGGGGGAAATGGATGTTTGTATATGTGTGTGCCTGTATGTCTGTGTCTATATGTCAGGCTGGGTATCAGACGTCACCTCTCTGGGGACACCTCAGGCCCTCCAAGGTTTGGAGGCCTATCTCCACCTACCACCACTTCCCCTGCCGGTGGCGGACTCCCTCAGGTGTCGGTGCGTTGGTGGTTCTTTGTGTCTGGGGGTGGGCGTCCAGGTACACACCGGCTCACTCCTTGGCGGCCGCTTATCGGGGCCTGGAGTCTGGGGCTCGCTCGGGCCACTTCGGGGGTGGGGTGCCCCCGGCCTCTCGGCCTGGGGCTCGGTCACTCAGGCACAGCTGGCGGCCGGCGGAGCTCATGGGCGCGTCACTGCAACTCCCCCTGGCTTCTGCTCCGCGGCTGCTGAGTGAACCCTCATCTGGGACTCTCCTCAGCTCTTACTGGAACAGTGGCGCGGCTGCCCCTCTGTGGGTCTTCCATGGTCTCTTGTGTTCTGGCACTTTAAGTGTTTAAATAAGGTATAAAATCGCTTCATAAGAACCAATCGCTTTAGCATTTACTGCATTGGCAAAATGCCGACAGTTAGCTTCAGCCACCTCTGTCAGCAGTCACCTATTACTCCATGTGGTCCGTGGCCACGCCGAAAGGTCAGTGGCCACGCCCAAAGTAATGCAACTTCAAGCTTCATGATTTAAACCCCTCATCTCCATCCCCATTGTATTTGTTATAAAGCTTTAGAGTCTACACGTGCAAAAAAAAAATCCTTTATTCGTCTGTTATTTAATTTCTATTATTTATCTATTTTCTGTGAATTTTTAAGTTGATGTCAGATTGCATCGTTTTTTTTAAATAGAAGTTGTGGTCTAGGAACAATACAAACACATATTCACTTGCAGCACCTTTGTAAATGATTAAACATCTGACAGAAGCTCCACTTGGTTTACAAGAAATCAATGATCAATCACAGTCCACACAGCTTTATTGCCATAGGCGAACTCAGACAAGTTGCAGTCCAGTTGTTCTTGATTGCATCACTACTTGTTTGTTTTTGTGAGTTTTTGGCTGGCTTTATCTGCACTGCGTCACACATGTTTTTTTTTAATTTACTTATATTTTTAGATGTATTTGTATGTATATTTTTATTAAAAATTTATTGTAACATATTTTTATTGCTATGTTTAACACTTTGTCAGTGGTTTTTAAATAAAGTTGTCTTGGCTTGGCTTAACATAGAGTTCTCTGAGTTGGGGTTTATATGAGGTAATGAAGTTTTTGGCATGTTTGCACACTGGCTTAGTATTTCCGGCTCAAGAGGTTGCTGCTGGTTTAGGAATAGAAAAAAAACCAACCTCCAACGAAAAAACAAAATCCATGTCGCACGTGTCCTAGTTTCTAAAGGTCTCCTACGCACATCAATCAATTCTGCAAACAGAGTTTTCATCATTTGCACCTCAGAAAACCTTTTCAGCTTTCAGTTACCTACAATTGACCTGGTATTTAAACATATATAATTTCACTATAGATAATAAGTTAATGCACCTGTCAGTACAGATGTTTGCAAGCTTTAACACTGAACGGATGAATGGCCGAATCCTCAAACTCCAGGTTGGATATTATAATGAAATCTCCTGGGCAGAATCCCTGCAGTATGTTCTTGTTCTTTCTGCAATTTACTCAAGTGTGATTTGGGTAAAATCCATTTGGCTTCTGGAAAAAATGTCAAACCACTCCAAATACAAGTGTAAGGAGCAACAGAGGCAAAGAAAACAACAAAAACAAGTTAATAAAAAAAGATGGGACTTGCCTGTCTCAAATGATATACTAGCTAAATACACTCCATCAATTATAAACATATGAGCGGGTAGCGTGAAGCATAGCCGCACAATGACATTAAACAGGGAAATGCTCCAATGGGGGCTGCGAGCAGCAGGCAGTCATTTCTCACTCATCGTCACGATACTTAATTTTTTTGTGGAAAGAAGCAGAAACGGCTTTAATATTTCCATCCACGTATTAGCTAGTTGTCCTCACTTATTTAGGTCAGGCTCCTTAATGATTGTGTGAAAGTGCTTTACTCAAATCCCATGTTTTTCCGGCTGCAAAATGAGCTGGAAAAGAGTTTTGCACGCATGTAATTATATGAGCGCTAAGGCGTCTTGATCCTTGAGTTATCTGAGTAGCTGCAATTGTGTGCATGCACTTGTCCATAAATCAATGTGAATTAAGGCTGGACTGATACATTGAGATGTGAGAGTCTGGATGTGGGTTTCTCTTAAAGGGAAATGCAGAGTCATGCAACTTACATCTAATTTTTTCATTACATTTTTTATTGGTACTGTGTTGACTGACTGACTGCTATACCCCTGATTAATAGAAGCTGTTGATTCTAGGATAACAATACAATAACTCTGTGACAGGTGAACACACCTGTCAGGCATGAGATTCCACATACATATGTCTGTAGCACAATCATTTTCTCTTGCGGTAAAATCAGTAAAAGGCTCTTTCTGCTCGTCTATCTATTAGCTATTGTTGCATTACTTCCTAAGCATGATACATTTTGATTATTGAAGGAAACGGTTTCCAAGGCCTACTCCGTGGATCGGCTTCCTCCGAGGCGTGGACGTCTATCAGCAGAGAATGTACCTTCACCTATCAGCAGAGAATGTCCCTTAGTCTGTAACACAGTCAAATATATTCTCAAGTAATATTCAAGCATGCCATTCAGCGTGTTAGTACGAGCTCGGGAGCAGCTTGGGAGAACAAGAAAACAGAGACTGCTTTAGATTGTCTTCCCAAAGTGACTCAACTTTATTCACAAGTACAACAGTTTATATGGAGGGTAAAATTCATGAGACAGCAGATTTATCAGTTTAAACCAGTACAGACCAAGATAAGGCAGCGTCTTCCTGCCCTTGGGTGAAGAAGCATCCTTTGTGTAGTGTATCAGTTCAGCTACAATTGTGATTATCTCAGCGACATATTTTCAAGGCACAAAACGAAGAGTTCTTTCATTAGTGAAATCTGAAACAAACCATTTGGCCTTCAACAGGCGTCTAAAAGATTAAGAAACTAATGTAGCTGAGGGAGTGATCTCTGTGGTATTTCAACCTTGTACCAGCCTGTGATTCTCACACATCAATTCTTGGGTCAAAGAGAAAAATAACTAAAACAAAGGGGCCTTATTGAATGACAGAGTTTTCCTGTATAATGTCACTATAAAACAATATCCAGTAAATGCTACCATGGTACTAAAATACCTAACAATTATTATTACAGTGGACTGTAAGATTACAAAATAATGTTTTCTCCTGTAAAGCCAAAAGCCACAATCAAGGATTAAGGTAATTTTTGCGACTCTGTTCTGCTCTTTATTGAATTTAGGAAACTGAATACTTCACTGAGCCCAGGAAGTGATACTCAACATTATGTATTTGCCAGTAACAGATCAGTGAAGCAGCTGTGTGGCTTGTCCAAGAAGGACTTTTAAAGTGGATATCGAAAAACATTTGTTGAAATTATCATCATAAAACGCACTAAATTCAGACAAGACTGAGATTATCATATTTGGGCCTAAGAAACCTCAGAAACATGGCACCTAACCAGACACTTGGTCTAGATGGCATTACCTGGCCTCGAGCAGCGCTGTGAGGAATACTGCAGTCATTTTTGAACAGGATGCGCTTTCAGCCATCTGTGTAATACCTCTAAAATTAGAAATGTCCAGACTCAGGGTAATTCTGGAAAAGCTAGTTTATTCATTTCTTACTTCTAAGCTATTATAAGGACCTCACAGTATCACATTATCCTAACAGAGCACTTTGCTTATTGTGATACTTGAAACTTACCAAAGTACAGGGTGGGCCATTTATATGGATACACTGTAATAAAATGGGAATGGTTGGTGATATTAAAGTCCTGTTTGTGGCACATTAGTATATGTGAGGGGGCAAACTCCTCAAAATGGGTGGTGACCATGGTGGCCATTTAGAAGTCGGCCGTCTTGGATACAACTTTTGTTTTTTCAATAGGAAGAGGGCCATGTGACACATCAAACTTATTGGTAATGTCACAAGAAAAACAATGGTGTGCTTGGTTTCAACGTAACTTTATTCTTTCATGAGTTATTTACAAGTTTCTGACCACTTATAAAATGTGTTCAATGTGCTGCCCATTGTGTTGGATTGTCAATGCAACCCTCTTCTCCCACTCTTCACACACTGATAGCAACACCGCAGGAGAAATGCCAGCACAGGCATCCAGTATCCGTAGTTTCAGATGCTGCACATCTCGTATCTTCACACCATAGACAATTGCCTTCAGATGACCCCAAAGATAAAAATCTAAGGGGGTCAGACCTTGGGGGCCATTCGACTGGCCCACGACAATCAAATCCACTTTCCAGGAAACTGTTCATCTAGGAATGCTCGGACCTGGCACCCATAATGTGGTGGTGCACCATCTTGCTGGAAAAACTCAGGGAACGTGAATAAACTTTTTGTTCATTAGAAAAAAATTGGATTTTAGGTAATTAATGATTTTCTCAAAAGCTGGATGTCACACACTGTTAAGGTTTTCACATAGGAAGTGAAATCTTTTATAATTTTCTTTAAAGTAAAATTCTGATCATAGGTAAGTAGCTTGTAATAGAACAGGTATATTTTCTGGAACTTTCTCAAGGCTGAAAGCTCACGAGAGCAATTTTTTTACTTTGCTCTCCGTCCTCCTTACTCTACACAAGGTCAGCTCTGGGCCTCCAAGTCTGCAAAAACAGGTATGTTTTCCTGCTCCCCATGGAAAACATACCTGCTTTGGCAGATACACAAGTTAGTATTCCGGCAGGCACCACAAACAGGACTCACTTTGAGGAGGAAATATGAGCATGAGTACAAGACTAAAAGACAAGTAAGCAAATCGTAAATCATAAATCTGACCTATAAACAGCCCAAGCAACATTCCCACATGGAGCACATTAATAACCTGGCAATGGGCAGTGATGTGAGCTGTTTTTAAATACTGAAAGTGGTTGAAGATGGGAAACAGGTGTGTTTGCTTGGCTCTTTCCTGGACCACACCCACTAATGGAAGAAAATGGTTAGTTTCACTGATGTTCAGAGGTGGGTCGAGTATCCAAAAATTGTACTCAAGTAAGATTAGCATTACTTTAAAATATTATTACTCAAGTAAAAGTGAAAAGTAGTCGTCAAAATCTTTTTTAGTATTTTCAAAAGGAATATATGTAAAAACATCAACAAAATAAGGCACAACAATTCTAATTTCCAGATTTCAGTTTTTCACAACATAAAGCTTTTTTCACTAATACCTACAATAAATAATATAAATATGTAAACAGTGCAAACAATTCCCAGTGACAAGACATGCTGTAAACTTTATATTCATTTTTGCTCCAAATTCCACAGCAGCCTCAGAGAAACATTAGAATGAGGCATCTTCAACATATGTACATACAAGGGAGCTCAGTTTACCTTATATTGTACGGGTGTACATTTAGTCCTGCATATTTAGCAAAAATGTGCCATTTCTTGACTCAGTGAGGTGATGGTTAAGCTTCAGCAGCAGTTTGCTCTCAAGGTTCTTTCTGTGAAGCTGTAACTGTTCAGCAGTGAACAGGAGTCCTTCACAAGCTCCAGATGCAGGAAGAGCAGTATTGATTTTGATCGACAGCTTCTTGATGTGAGGAAAGCCATGCAATAAATCCACACCTCCAGTGAATGGACATGAAAGGTACTTAGTCTACGTGATGTCTGATAAAGTTGAGACCTGTGGAAAGATGTAACGTTTGCAAAAGAATTAGGTCTGGTCATTATAGTGCTGTATACACTGCCAAGCTGCGGATTTTTGTTTAGAGCTAGCCTCCAAAAGCTGGGCATACACTGTGCGATTTTTGGCCCATTTTGAGCTGATTTTTCAGTCGCGCAACCGTTTTGGGGATCGGCCCGAGTTTTGCCTTAATCATGTGTTGTGCATCGTGTCGTATACAAGGGGTAACGAAAAGCAGTTAACACCTCACGACCAGCTCCCAATCATCAATCGTATGGTTGCAAGATAATCAAACCTGTTTGAAATCCTGCCGCCCCTCAATGCAGCCTCTCACACTGTGCAAGCACAAGTACAGAAATGAAAGTGAAATGGTGGAGCAGCACGGCAGTGAAGCGTGTGATCTGCACAAAAGAGATGGAGGCACAACTTGTAGAAATTTGGCAAGCTCATCCGAGTGCGTAAGCGTAGAGCTGCCACCCAGGCAAAAGAAAAATAGAGCTATATCACGTTATAACGTGAAAAGTTTATTGTTTATTGTTCTAACAATATATTATCATGTCCGTACAATATAATATTTATATTTACATATTCACATTTACAGTTTCACAGTACTGGTCATGTGACTGCATGGCCACATCTGATTGGTAAAAAAAAGTTACCGGAAACTCCACTGGCGGCATGTTATCTAATGTGTTAAACTAATTATTTTTTTAAAAAGTAAGAGTCGAATTTTGCAAATGTAGCGGAGTAAAAGTACCGTTTCTTCTTCACAAATGTACTCAAGTAAAAGTAAAAAGTATCGTCCAAAAAAGGTACTTTAAAAGTGCATTTTTTTCAAAAACTTACTCAAGTAAATTTACGGAGTAAATGTAACTCGTTACTACCCACCTCTGCTGATGTTCCAGATCCAGGTCCACATGCAGGGGAGACAAAGATACAGTCACATAGATAGTAAAGTCAAAACTGACACAAGGTTTACATTGATATAGTCTATGTTACGTTATAATTATACTTGTGGAGCCGCTAGTTTGCCGCTCTTTCATCCACTTGTCTCTATGCAACGTTACTCTGCCTCGCCTCTCTCCTTCACTGAACACAACTCCCCCTCCCCCATCGCTTCATCTGCAGGCAACAAAAAGTTGGACACGGCTCCTATCAAAGAGGAGATGGTCGGTAAAAAGAGCAGCAACTATTTTAATGCTGTTAGCGTTAATCTCGTTAAAATGACGTTAACGCCATACACTGAAAAAAATATGTTGTTGGATTTACTTAATTCAATGGTGGACATTTGTTGCACACAGATGTTTTGTTTTGGCAGCAACTTAAACAATTGTGTTAAATTAACACAATTTATTCATGTTCAATAAACCTGTGCAATTTGTGTTGATAAAATGTGACTTAAACATGTTTTGATGAAGTAATTTGAGCTCTTGAAATATTTTAATCCTTCACAATTTTCTCACTTTATCCCAACACCATTCAATAACTTTTACCCAATACTACTTGGTCACTTAAATACTACATGTTATCTTCAAATTACATTTTGCTATTATATTCTAGTATCAAATACACAATTTTCAAATGGAGGCCTTATAACAGATTATATTGTCCTCTTCCAAGATGGTTGCTGGCATCCACCAGTAACCTTTCAAAACAAAATGTCTAATTTCACTGCATTGACAGTAGGTAAAGAATTAAACTGACATTACTCCACTACTGAATCTACATAAATCAACAGTTAAATAATGTCAGTTCTTCCGTGTTCTCTGGAATCAATCACAGCAAAGAAATTAGACTCTTTCTTTTGAAAAATGTTGGGAAAGAACAAATCAAAACATTCTATTTAAGGCCTCTGACGTCAAGATTCAGTTAAACAACAATTATAACTAAACAATTTGAGGTAATGTTAGTTTCCATTAACATTAAATTAGGTTACTGAATTGGCAAACACCTTCCTATTAACATTACCCATTTTACCCCAATAACTAAAGAAATTAGCACTTGCAGGTCAAAACCTTTATTCAAGAGATGCAAAAATAACATTGATACAGTGACTGTCAAAAATTACAGCACTGATCATACTGTGACATCTTGGTTCAAAACAGCACACTTAGAAATATTCAACGTTCCTTACTTCAACTGAATGAAACTGAAAATACCATTTCACACGGCCCATATGGGATATTTAGACTGCATAACTGTTCATGCTACATCTCTTCACTAGTAAAAGAAAGAAAAAATACAAAGAGAAATTTAAAAATGCTGCCAAACAGAGAACTTGTACAGAGCAAAAGGAAAAACAAACAACAACAACAAAAAAACGGCTCGTCCTCATGGCAGTTGCAGTGTATATAAAAATGAACCCTGCGATCTGTTCCTGGAATTGAGCTTCAAAAATGCAGCAGAACAAGTGTGAGATTTAAATGTCTTCTCACCTAGAGCTGGTCACCTCACATGCATAACAGTGAGCTTTCGTTGCAGGAGCAGTTTTGTCTTAGTTGTGAACTTTTCTTGAGAGCTGAGTTGCTTCCAACTCCATTACCACCCTTTGAATCACCTCAAAAGTGTAGCAGAGTTGTGATGGGTAACTCATATTGAAGGAATAAAAAAGGTCCAAATAGCATGGCTACTGCAAAGGTCACGTTATCCAGATCTTGAAGAACTACTATACCCTCGATGATGATGCCAACATCAGAAAAGTCATTGCCTGGTGCATCCTCTGGAGACAGATGTTCATTGTGGTTTTCTCAATCTGTGCAGTGGCCTCAGTCAAGTCCTGGTTAAACACAAAACATTTTTTTAAGATTCCCTTTTAAACTCATCTCTTTTGAATCTACCAGTTCTAATGTTAGAGTAATTTAAACCAATGCAAGCAACATAGTAAATAGCTATAGCCAAAGAGTGGCCTGCCATGCTGCCATTCATGGTCTAACAGAGTTTCTAAGACAGAGTGAAAAACATAATAATTTCAAATGCTTTACATTAGTTTTTGTTAGAAAGACACCGGCCCATCAGAAATCCAGGTTTTGTCACTCAGAAGATGTTAGAATTTAGACTTTCAGCCCCACAATTTGGTTAGCTGTTGGTCTTTTTTTTTTTTCAAACAAAAGCTAATGTAAATATTGGTGGGATTTTCCTTTGTTCACTAGAATGACAAATTTAACGTTTTTTCACACTGATGTGACCCCTAATACAGGGGTGGGGCCTCAAGGGCCGGTGGCCGAGTTCACTACCAGGCCTCATGTGAACTTCAAATTATTAAAGAGGACTACTGGTCCTAACCAGTCCAATGAGGATCAAGTGGATAACTGAATGCATTTTTAAATGTTGCAAAGCCACAATCTACTCATAAAACACTCACCATGAACTCCTGCACCAAGATGTTGCAATTGTCTTTCACACAGATGCGGAGCACTTTGATGAGGGACTCCCTTCGAGCATTAATGTCATCCTAAAGTATTATAACAAAGAAAACAGAGATTTGTGAACTTTTCAGTAGCACAGAAGAAAATGATCCCAGACAAAAACTTAAACCAGTCAACATGCAACACCAGCATCTACAAAGCAATATCAAAAGTTCCTGTTTGACATCAACTTTATGGATATATAGTTTCCAGAACATTTATTTTTTAAAAAAGATCAATTTTTCTCAGTGGGCCAGTAAATGCATGACGAAAATTATGGCATCCTTTCGGTGGAATCAGTACTCACAGGTAATAGTTGACTGTTTCAATGGATGCAGCATAAAAATCTTTTACTGACCTAATGCAATACATATACACTTTGTAGTTAAAGAATTTTAAAGTTCTTACTGTCATCATGGCAGCTACATCCTTTAGCTTTGTGCCCTGTTCCCCCGATCACTTTGCAAACACTTTCAGCAGACTGTCAGAGAGAAACTCAGCTCCGTCAGAAACCTTGACTGTAAAGGCATGGTTGGGATGCACTGGAATGCTGCATTTCATCTGAAATGACATAAAATTATTTTGAAATAACAGCAGGCACTGTGCTTGGTTAATAATCAGTAATGTTTTGTTGAATAAAAACTGTGTTTTAGTTCATTTTAGTTCAAGTGTGCATTAATGTGAGTCCAGTAATCACCTTTCTGACAATACATACAGGTATAAGTTAAACCTATGGCAGATTTTGGATTTCTCAGTTGTATTAATAGGGTGGTCTATTTGAGTATGCATGCACCTAATAATTATAAAAAACCTATTATAATTAAGTTACAGAAACCTTAAGCGAAAATAGAATATACTTTCTTACCATAACACCTTGAACCCACAATCCATCAGCTGACTCCTGGTGAAATGCAGAATAGATGTGGTCTCTCAATGTACATCAACAAAAACAAAAACAAAAACAAAAGGACAGCAGGTGAGGGCAGGAGGGGTAGGGATGTAAGCTAGCATAATACCGCTGATGATATTAGCTAAAGCTGTTCAATGTCCAAAATCTCACTAACACCACGGTGCAGTAAATACACAATGTAACTGAAGAGTCAGTTGACAAATCTATTCACACAGAAAACCAAATTATGTTATGAGTGCCTCGCAGTTAGGTTTAATGTGATATTACGGCTCTTGTGCCAAAAACAAATTCAAATGAAAAAGCGCCAATTCTTTGACAACAGATAAAACAGCAAATAAGCTAACGGCTCTTTTTTAGCATGTTACATGGCGGCACTTTAGACGTTTAACTACATTTGGCTGAAATATGGTAAACATTAATTCAAAAAATCAAGACATACCAAAAAACGTAGAGTTGGCTTGACTTGACTGAGATGGATGCATTTTTTTAAACCACGATCCAAAGCCCGCGAGATGAAATCACGCGTGGTTTCACGAGATTTAACGTTGCTATCTTATTGACTTACTTCACCTGAACATGATATGAACAATTTAATACACCCTTTCTGCATATCATGTAGTTTTTACACTATATCGTTACATTTATCTTTAAAACATGAGGCAATTGTGTTAAATACATGCAAGATGCTTACATAAATCCAAGAGATGGCCAGTCCCTTTTTTTCAGTGTAAGGGCGCGAATCTCCGTTAACGTTACCTCGGATCGGGCCCCACGCACGGGGTCTGCACGGCCTAAAATCATTTAATTTTCTCATAAATTGACAGCGCGCCTTATGTATGAATTCTGGTTGTGCTTACTGACTGCAAACCAATTTTATGTGGTACACGGCGCTCAGCAATCTGTCGAAAAATGTTTTGGTACGACTTTGGTAAGCTACGGTGCTGCACCGCTTGATGGATTGTTGAAGCATTACGGCTACCGAGGAGCCTCGCGGAGTGATACGTACTGTGCTTCAACGTAATATTACCGTAATGTGTGTGTATAAGGAGCACAAATGGCTTTGCTTAGGCTGCTGCCCCCGCGACCCGGCCCCGGACAAAGCGGATGAAAATGGATGGATGGAAGGAGCACAAATGGCACCTGTTAAGAGACACGGTTACAAAGAGGCTTTCAAACTCAAGGCTGTCAGTCACGCAGTAGAACTTGGGATCAGAGCAGCTGTGAAATCTCAGCGTCTTTTAGTTTACATTTTGACTGCACAATTGTGAGCTCTTTGTTATGCACAAAAACAACATTGTTTTATTTTATTTCTGCATCATTATTTTAATAAATGCTGATAATTTATTTCTGAGTAATTCTTTTATGTCCATCTACGCTGTATGTTAATAAAAGTGCCTGTGTGACATCTGGGACACAGCTTTGACTAAGAACTGTCTTTTTGTTCTTACTTCATGGCTTTAAAAAAATAGATATATATCGTATATCACCATCCAACTAAAGAATATCAAGATATGAATTTTGGGCCATATCGCCCAGCCCTATTACAAAGTAAAGGAAAAGTGTAAGAAACACATACAGCTGGGAGAGCGCAATGCCCTACCCAAGCCACTGTGGGTGTGCCTAAATACACGAAATAATGAGCTTGCTTTAATGTGCGTTTTGAATTTCAGCGACTAATCAGTAACTCTCCATTGGTACAGCACTACATTACAACACTAGACAGGAGAAGTGGTGTGTTCACATACTGATACAAAGGAGGGATCCAAAAATATGTATATAGCATTGAAATGTCAGCCTTCAGAAACCACTGGCAGGCTGACCCTAATGTGAAAGCAGCAAATGTTTATAGTCCGTCCTTCACTGTTAAGCATGCAGCGCTGGGATAAACAGACATGCTTTAGTGGGTGTTTGCTGCCAACCTTGGGGTTATTTATGAGCTTGCTACATACAGCCTTTGCTTCTCAGCCAAACACCCTGACTGGTTTATGCTTTGTTGCTTCTAGCTCAACAGTCACTGTAAACAGCACACTCAGCACTGAATATCTTGCTCAAATTTTGTGGAAGGGAAGAGGATTTGGAGGGAAGTGGGGGAGTATGAGGGCAGGAGGGGGGTGCTGGTAAATGAGGATGGAAATAAATACAAATTTCCATTTGCTCTTTCTTTAATAGTCAGATTGCATATGTCTGACAACTCCCTAAATATAATTAAAAATATTAAAATAATAGACTTAAAAACTATTCATAAATTAGCAGCAGCCTTTATTGGTTTGGATTAGTAAGCTGTCCAGTCAAAGATTCACTGAAAATAATCCTGATCACTTCTTTTCCCCCTTCTACAGAGAGTCAATTATTAAGTTCACTGCAAGGCTTTCGGAACAACCTGGACTGCTGATTGTAGCTTTGATTTGTACCTTTTCTTGTCCTTGGTGCACCTTCAGTGCACAGGACAAATATCCATGCAGGCGCAATAAAATTTATCTTAATCTCAAACTGCGCAGACCTGAGTTTGTGTATAGTGTCTCCTCCATCAGAGTGAGTGAATGAGGTGTTATCATAGTGTGCTCACACACTGCAAGAACAAATTGCTCTGGAGAAGTGCAGGTATACAGATAGCACTGAAATATGTGACAGATATGATTGATAAATCCTGAAGCTATCTCAGGTTTCTGTATCCATGCACTTAAGAGAAAGCATCAGTGGCTGCTGTAGCTTTATGGTGGGCTTTCAGGTGACACAAAAACATGCTTGGATATCAGTGATGTTACATCCACTTTCTAGCATTATATATAGCACAACAGAGTAAGAGGTCTGCACTGGTAGATGCAAGTAACCCTTAAAAATGAAATACCACCTTTCTTCCATAAAACTGCAACATGTGACCTGAAGATAAAAACACCGCTTGCAGGTGAAAGATAACCACTATAATCTTCTCATCACTAAGCTTGTAGAAAGAGTTGTTCTGGTCCTGTATTGCTTGTAACAGAAGCATAGGTAGTTGGTTAACATCACTGACACTATGTGCCATTGTGTTATGCTCATAGAAAGGCTCCAGTATCAATGAATGTAAAAAGAAAATCAATATTTCTTTAATATATGAATCTACATTGATAACTAATTTACTGTCCCTTTGAGGATAGCATTCACAAGATTTTCAGAAAACTTCTCACTGAAATTTAAGCCCATGTGAGATTTTTAGTTGATAAACATTTGGTATCAATTTCAAAATCCTATGTTGGGATTCACAAGTTACCTGCATTCACAAACCCGCCCGCCCAACAGGGTGAAAACGATACCTCATCAGCCTTTTACAGCTAACACTGTTTGTAGCTTTACTGGTTAATGACACACAAATTCAATAAAGTGACCTTTCCAAAGTGGACTTTGGAATCACTATGCAAATCCCTAAGTATTTCCATACAAAGTGAAGTTAAACTACTACTTCACTGCATCACAGCTGTGGGTATTATCAAGCTGATAAATCTCCAGTTGGTCTGCGTAATAGAACTGAGAGTGGGTGGTAAACAGCAAAACTTTAGTAGCTGAATTAGCAGGCGCCACAAGCTCTGCTTTCTACTAAAGGGAACTGACTGTTGTAGAAAATTGCAGAGCGCTCTGAACTGCCATTTCCATTGATTTGGCTTTGTGTTACCCATTTCTCTTTTCTCTTCAGAGTCTTCAAGACCTGGTGCCAAAACTTGATTTAATGACAAGTGAGGCTATCCAGGAACACTCCAAACTTTTCTATTGCATTTTAAACCCAAGATTTCTAAGATTTCTGCTGCCGTCACCTTTTGTGTGGGGAATTCTAAAGTGGTTGTGTTGCAGTTTAATCAATTGTAATACACTTTCAGATAATATGTCAGATGTAGTGACACTTAGCACCATTTGATTAGTCTTCTTACTTGAACCCAAGATCAGAATCACAACACAAATGTACACGTCTCATATCAAGGTTCATCCTCCCATAATGTGATGCAACCTCACCAGATACCATGCCACTATTATTGATCTCTCAATGCATTAATTACTGAGTTGGATTAGTTATTGACCCCCATGGCAGAGAAATTAAGAGATCGGTTCATGGCTGTAGCTAGTTTCATGATAACTACAGTAGAGTCACGTGAAAAAGAAAGTATACACTTACTGCTTCCATAGGAATTAAGAAGCTAAGAAATGCGAGAGAATCTGTAAAGGCAGAAGGCTTTGCAGTATGCAGGTCTGAAGGATTCAGGTGTGCGCTGATACAACGCCACATTGTTCCCTGGAGCGAATGTCCCAGCAAATTCATCCAAAGATCAGACCGTGCAATGCTCAGAGAAATTGTAAAATTTTTATTGTAAAAGAGCTCCATCTCAGACTCTGAAGGCCTCAGTTGGTATGTTAAAAATTAACGTTTATGACAGTACAATGAGAAAAAGACTGAACAAGTTTAGCTTGTTTTGAAGGAGGCCTCTTTTCCCTAAAAGGAACATGGCAACACGGCTTAGGTTTGCAAAGTTGTATTTGAACAGAATAGAAGACTTTGTGAACAATGTCCTTTGGACAGATACGTTAGAGGGGCAGAGGTTTGGCCATAATTTGTCAGAAACCAAACAAAGCATGTCTGCACAAACATCACGTACCAGATCTCTGCATGGTGTTGGACAGATGACGACCTTGGCACCTTGAGTCAACCTTAAACTCATCTGTATAGCAATGTATTCCCACTAAAGGTGGTAACACAAGCCATTGAGTCATGGGATGCATTTAATTTTTAAGATGACTCCGTGAAAACTCTCCTTTTCACATGAATGTATATAAACCGAGCTTTGCATGAAACATGTAATTTAGATGAGAATCAGTCTAACCATTTTTATTAAAAGTACATTTTCTGTTAGTGTAATAAACTGTGAATGGACTTGACTAGAATTTATATAGTGACCACACAAAGAGCTTTTGACTATACGCCCCATTTAACCATGCAGTCATATAGTACTGTATATCCTATACTGTTTAAGCACTTTTTGGCTTCTGGTTCACGGCCAATTTTAGAATCACCATTTAAGTAATGATGCACTGAGAAATACTTTTGGTAATATAGATAATGTAATATTGTCATGTGCACATTAACTTAACTTGCTGCCTAAAATTAGTCTTAAATTTGATTCCAATGGACCTGCTACGTCCACTTTAGGAACCAGCTGATGTGGTTGGTTTGCTTTTTTGGACGTCCTTTTGGGAATTAACCTGTAGAGGTGTACCAGACAGGCTTGAAGTAGAACCTGAACCAGACCCAGTATAAGTTTGAGGTGTAAATCCTCATACTTGGCCTAAGCTCCTTAGGGAAGCTGTCAGGGAAAAAAATAACTTTTTGTATGCTCTGCTCACCCTGAGACTGACTGGAAAGTAGACAGATGAAAATATTTTGAATTTAACTCCTTGAAACATGAAAATCTGTAACAACAGTGACCTCGAAAGTCACCTCTCCCCAGGATTTTCTTTTCTCCATTACACCGCTTCCTTCTCATTTCCCTGATAGTGCTGCTCACTGAATCCAACTCCTCACTGACACATCTGTGTCACTTTCATCAATACAGCAAAGTTGTTTGTTTGCGGCAGATGGCCTGAATGTTTCCAGCTCCCTGTGAAGTTAGAAATGAATTTGCCTTGTTTTCCTTTTTGGTTATTTTTTCCCTCCTCACTCCTCGTTCTGTCACAACTTATCTTCTTCAGGTTGCTGATGAGCCTAAGCAGCTGTGCTCAGAGCAATGAGATAATTGTCACTGTTTGTGTGTGTGCACGCTTTTTTTTTTTTCATGTACTAGGAATCTGTAGGCCTTGTGGCAATCTTCTTTTCATTGTTTTAGTCTGCCATAATTAGCAGACTTCTCGGAAAAATGGTCCAACATACACCCTGACACGCAGAACCTGAACCAGCTGTGCAGATGGGAGAACATAAAATGACCTCATGTTGCCGATGTAGTTTTCTCAGATCTCGAAGCAACACACTGGTCAATAAGGAGGTATCACTTAGAATGAGAAAGCATGGAGGGGAGGCTTGCAGTTGGCATTTGTAAGTCAGCAAAACATTCATCTTCTAGCACAGTACTATTTATTTCTGTCCCTGTAGTTGCTCATCATTCAATATCTATAAATTCTTTTTTTTGTGCTGAGGGGATGCCTCACAGCTGCACCTCCCTGTATTGTGATAGGTTTGGTAACAACCATAGAAGTGTTTACATTCAAGGTCATGACAAACAATATTTTGATTCAGATTTTATCGTGAACAAAGACATTTATTTTCACTGGGGGGAAAGATAACAAAAAATAGATATAGGCACTGTGATTTTCAATAAGAAATACAATAAAACTCACATTACTGCAGTGCAGAAACAGGTAGCAGGTTAAAAGAAAATAATAAAAGAGAAAAGAAATGTAGACATTGCAATGTAGAAGATGCCTTCATAGAAATTACTCATTTGTCTCTTAAATAACAACTTTGTAATTTATGTTTATTTTAGGCATAAATTAAAAGGTTCAGTTTTAAGGACTGGTTAATCTGATCATTACATACCTGGGTGGTGCCACTGAACTATTGGTGATTGAGTGGGTCCATTACTAGTTAGTTAAATTGGGTAATATTGTTTGTTTGATTTTGCTAATTTACAGTATAAACATATCACTCAACTGCAGGTGTCACAATATAACTGTAACAACGATAACTGTGGCAATGACACCAGTGTAGCCACAGTTAGAGACCCACTTTATCTGAGCTCTCTTCCCTCTCAGTAAGTACTCTAGTGGAGTCTCAGCTAATCTGCTGCAGGTGGGGTAAATACAGCTAATGGTATACACTTTTCTGTGGCTGCTATGGCTCCTGTCACACACAAGACTGAATCACTAATATAGATCCTGTTAGACTGTTGCTACATTGTTGTGAGGATCCATGAATACAGGTGAAATGTTGAGTACTCAGTTCTAAATTTGATATAGCTTCTCCTTTTATGCTACTCCTAGCTGCACCATTAAAATGCACAGCTGTGCTTTGCACCCAGACTTACAGCTGTGGCTGAAGGTTGGGGTTGGCCTGATGGAATAAATACTTTTCTTTTTTTTTTTAGATATTTTGGACCAGATTTACTAAGTGCCACAATTACGAAAGGTGTCGAAGGAACACTGTTATAATTTATTTTAAAAATATTCAGCAAGTCATTTTAATAATGCCAAAAGGCTGAAAGGCATCAAAAATTAGCCAGTCAAATATGATGAGGGAGCAAGCGATATACTAACCAAACTATGTGTGTGACAGCTGGTCTCTGGATAAAACAGACAATTCAGAAAAGAGCTACTCAGCACTTTCTCAAGTTCTCAAATATAATCCAGATGAACATGTTTATTAACTTTCCTGTGGTTTGGTTTATGTTCAAATACAGAAATCTCCATGTGAATTCCAAGGGAACCAAAATGCACTAGAAACCACAGCAGAAGGTTCAGACTTCGTACTAACCTGAAACAAAAAGTAAATATTGGAAGAAGGTGGTCTGGACTAGTGGATAACATGGATGATTCACTTGATTTTACAGGTACTTAATAGACTTAAGTAGACTCAGGCACATCAGTGATAATGGGAAGGCTGAAGGTGCTAAGCTAAAACTTCCAGAGGACATCTGGTAGTTGGGTCTGGATTAAGATTGGATCCAGTTCTCGCAATAAACTGTTTTGTAGCTGATTTGGAACAAGAGCACTTCCACCAAAGGGTCCGTTATGGTCTGCACTTGAGTGTGATTACCATGTCCACATGTGCAAAATGAACCATGAAGCCAAGCAACAAAAGGGAAAACAAAACAGGGCTCAATTTGAATGAATGAATACAGCCCAAGAAGCCAGAAAACCTAATATCTATATATATATCTATATATCTATCTATCTATCTATCTATCTATCTATATATATATATATATATATATATATATATATATATATATATATATATATAAATAAATATATATATATCTATATATATATATAGATATATATATAGATATATATATAGATATATCTATATAGATATATAGATATATATATCTATATATCTATATATCTATATATCTATATATATATATCTATATATATATCTATATATATATCTATATATATATATAGATATATATATATTTATTTATATATATATATATATATATATATATATATATATATATATACGTGTGTGTGTGTGTGTGTGTGTGTGTGTGTGTGTGTGTGTGTGTGTGTGTGTTGTTTTTTTGTTAACAAAAATGAATAAATGCTGTGGCTTTTGTGTGTGTGTGTGTGTGTGTGTGTGTGTGTATGTGAATTGACTTATCAGTTCAGCTCAAGCAGGAACCAAGGCTGAAGAGTGAGTATGATGGTAAAGTGCATTGTGTTGGAAAAGCACAATCTAATTACACCAAATCAAATTATCTCATGCTGTTATGACTGCAAACTCAACAAACACCAGTGGCTAGCAAGTATCGGGAACAAGCGGAAATAAACTGCTAATTACTGCCTCACACTTTTGTTGTTATTTGTTTTTGTTTAATGGGAAAGAACTATTAAGGGTTTGTGGGATGAAAGTGTAGAAAAGTAGTGCTGTACATCAGGGTACTGGAAAACAAATGCATTAATACATGCCATTAAACCTAATGTAATACTCTCAGTTGCACACTGCATGTTGAGAAGTACTGTATATTGAGATGATTAATATAGACCCAGTTATCAGGCATTGCTGCCGATTAATTGAGGGTTACTGGAAATCACGTGAGTGGAAACGGAAAATAACTTCCCCTTTAGGAGTGTAGTGTGATATATGTATAATTAGGTCTCATTCTCCACTGAGAAATATATAAAGTAAAAGACCTGAATGTACATCTATAAAGGTGTTTCACATTTTCCATGCACGCTGCTCTTTGTAATTAAATTTTTCACAGTTGAGAAATAGTGGAAGCACATTGACCCTGCGGTGCCATACTTTGGATTTATTCTGTATCGGTCCTGAAAGAAAATTTCATAAAGAAATATGTTCTATACACATGGAAACACACACTAAATAAACTTTATTTCCCTTGATATTTTTTTCTTTATCTATTTTTTTGTATTATCTGATCTCCCCTCCCTGCCTGCTTTTTGTTACTCTGTCCAATAACTGTGAAAATAATCAAATGGAAGCGAAGAAAGTGTTCACTCTTAGCATACTTATGTCATCTATGTGTGTTAGAGTTGTCTTGTTTTGTCTACATCTTTGTCTCTGTGTGGCTGGTTATTGAGGTTTCATGTGGAGCTCAGCAGAGTGCATCTGTGTTTGGAGATATTGATTGATCTGACATTGGGGGCCAGCTGGCGAGGGGAAGTGGTGGCTTGTGACAGAAAAATCTCTGCTGCCTACAAAGGCGAAGAACCAGAGCTGCTCCAAGGCTTAAAGTGACACTAACCAAGATTTTATGTACAAATAAAAATGTATTACCAGCTTAAATCACAAAGTGGGGCCCACAGTGCTCAGTGTGGCATTTATCTGGCACAAGAATGCTGAACTCATCCTCAAAATAAAGTTTTGTTTATGTGTTTGGGTTGTTTTCCGCCTATACAGAAAGTAATTAATCATTAAATAAGACTGAATCCCCAACTTCCCTTTTTCATCTCTCAAGCAATCTTTATTTAGAAATTGCTTGCAAGATGAACAACAGACTTTACCATGTACATTTGAGAGAGTGTCACATGCTGTCGTTTTCAACCTACCAGCACATGCAGACTCCAGGTTCATCTTTCTTTAATGCTCAACTTGCTTCAGGTTTACACAGAGTGTCTTAGAACTGCCCTTGCTAGAATTTTCTTTTGTTTCAGCATCCAAGAATTTAATTTTCATTCTTTGTTCTATGTCCTATGTCTTCCCCTCCACTACAGCGGCGACATACAGTAGACGAGGCAGCGTTCAGTAATTAGAAAGAGATAAGATGCAGGCCTACTTAGCTTGGAACGAGAAGCAGAGACAAAAGCTTCTGCAGCGGTCAGCAAAAAAGAAAGAAAATATAGTAGATGGTGCTTTGGATCAAAGAAAGGTTGGAGGAAAGGAAATGAGAATAGAGACAGAAGGAAGAGGAGAAAGACACATCCAGATAAATGATTTCTGGTTTCAAAGAACGGATGATAGCAGACAGGAAGGAACCACGCGAGTTAAAATCAAGCAATTAGTAGAGCCTGGAGAAGATGAAGGGCAAAAGATCAGAAGTTAAAAAGTGCAAGGACCTGAGATTTTTCATTGTGTTTTACTCTTTTTTAAAAAGAAGACATAAAGACCGGTTTATTCTGTGGATCAGTCATGGCTGTGTAGCACTGAGTCCTCCATTTACCATTTAGATCTATTGGTTTTTACCAGAATCATCTGCAAGCCCAGCACGCAAATGCACTCTCCGTAAGGTCTGGTGCTCTCTCTGACATTATCCATTAGTTCCAATAGATCGTTTAAAAGGCTCCAACCCTCCCTTCCTGCCAGCCTGAGTCATTCCTTTCTCATCCTCTCTCTCCTTTCTTATACTCTGCTCCTGTCATTACCTCCCTCCCCTCTTTTTCCCCCCTCTTCAATTCACTCTCATCAGCTCAAGTGACAAAAAAGTAACACTTGGTGTCTAATATTTCATAGAGCTGCAATCGGAGTCATCTCAAAGGACCTGACTGTGGCTAATGATTCTCAGAAATACAGCTCAGACCCCCAGGCCAACTCATACATGAAAGGAAACTTGGAGAGAGGAAAGGTAAGGAACTAACTTGCTTCACAGGGCCTGCTGTGCTAATTATTCACAGTACACTTAATTATTTGGCACATCGATCCATGGTCTGCATAAGACCTGACAGCTGGCCGCTGAGAATACGCTTTCAGGCTACGGCTGCAACAAGGACATCATGTGTAATCTGAAGACACTAGAACATTGAAATTGTACTACATTTTTTTCATATCACTCTAGTGGTAGCAATAAATGATTACAATGTAGTGTTGATTTTTTTGAAGAGCGGAAAAAAGCTCTCAGAGCTGGCTTACATCATAAATTGAATTTACCAAGTTTATTTGGAGTGGCTACAAAAAGTGACAAAGCATTATTCTTACTGGGTTATAAATAAGTTGCTACAGAAACATTGCCTGCAGTAGACTACACTGTGATTACTTGTTCATCTTGTTGTTCTTTCTGTTACTGTCTGTCACACACACACACACACACACACGCACGCACGCACGCACGCACGCACGCACACACACACACACACACACACACACAGCTGGTGTGGTAGGGCCTCTTATGTTCTGGCTGTCAATCATCTGGATCACCAAACTACAAAGTAACCTACAACTATCCCGCATCTCTCTGCTATTAGTGAAAGATACAATCAGCTTTTGCAGTCACTGCCCAGCCAGCATTGCACTGGTGCTGTCCATGGTGCTGAAGCAGCAGGCTTAAGACCATTTAGTGGCTTTTAGTTCAGATGTTTGATGGAACTTGTGGTGAAGTAGATAATGTGACTGAGGAATATAACCATCACTGACCATGCAATAATCAGCTGCCACAGTTACATATAATTCACATCATGCAGAGTATTGCACTCACTATAGTACATTATTTGAAACAAAAATCTCAGCCTGGGTAACCTCAGTTTGCAACATAAAAAAATCAAACTTATTATTTTAATAAATATGTGCACATTAATATAAAAATCATAAATCCCTAAGTCAATAATATACATTTAAGCTGTATAATATTCTGGATATTTATAAATTAGCTATCTGTATATATTAGATTTCTTATATTTTGTATCTTTGTAATATTGTTCATGAAATGTTGTTCAGTCTGTTGCTGTTTTTATTATCTTAGCTGTAACAACATAATTTCCTTACGGATTAATAAAGTATTCTGATTCTAAATAAAAAAGACGGCTGCTGTAGAGAAAGAAAGAGGATAGGATAAGGTGAAATTGAAAAATGTGAAATTTGAAAGTTTCTTATAAAGGAAGTCTCATTTAGGGTCATGTTCAGGCAGCAGACAGAAGATATGCATGCCTTTGCAGCTTGAATCTCATGTCGAGGTTGGTGTGTACTTGTATTAATTTGTTATGTCCTAATTATCCATGTTGCACAATTCCTGGCATGCATACTTTTTCAGCTTGACCCTCATATCGATTTGGATGAGTGCTTTTATTGAAAAACATCTGACCTTTGTTTCACTACATCATTTTGTGTAGATGGTTGTGGAACAAGTATGAATGTGTCATGGTTAGGGTTATGTTTGGGGTTCCTTCTCTGACAGGTGGTTATGGGTGGTTCTTGTCTTTCTCAGCACCTGTTCATCACCTGGTAACCAACTTTTTAATGACCTGCACAAACCACAACTCAAAAAGGTTGTCTTCAGGCAGTTTGGCCATCAGGTTAAAGTCTATTCTTAGGTGATGTCACTAAAAACACTTCAAATATTCATTGTTGGGATTTTCTGACACTGATACCCAACAATAGTTTCATGTCAAGGTTCCATCTTTTTGTATATCCTGAACTGAACTTGTAAGCAGCCTCCATGGGGCAACAAAACAAATTCTGGTGAGGGAGAGTGGGGAAGGACAAATTTGTTTATTGATATATCCTCAGAAATCCCCAACCTCCCCCAAAAATAGGCCAGAAATTTAGTTTCTCCAAAAAATAACATTCTTGCCGTAGAAGGTTATATTATAAACATTATATCCCTGTAAGTCCCAGACAGTGAGTTACAAAACTTTGCTAACATAAGAACCAAAGGGGATACATCTGCCTTTTAAACATTCCTTCTCTCCACCATGCATGGGGGTACCGGCATCGTGCACTGAAACATTCATGTTTTCATGATCCAACACCATCTGGTTAGACGGTGATGTTGGGAGTTTGCACAGTGTTTGATTTCAGAAGTCTCCTGTGGCAGCAGGCGGAAATTACCTTCCAATTAGATCTAATAGATAAAATTAAAGTCCAAAGCATAAAGTAAAGCCACAGTTATATCCTCAGGCATGGATTGCCCTGGGTTTACAAAATTAATTAGAGACTGCAGAGAGTATGTTGATAACAAACAAAATGGCTTTATTATTTGCAACAGACTTCCTCTGGTTTTTACCCCTCACAACTAATAAAAACTATAATGAAATAAAGCGAGGGAGAAATCTCTTGTTACTAAAAGGAACAAAATGACAAAACAAAAGAATGTTTCTGAAGTTTGGATGAACTGAATTTTATTTGTGCTTCAGCACGACACAAATACAAGAAGGTTATTAAACACGAGTAATAATGCAACAATGACAACAGAATAAGAACAATGTAATTAATCTAAGTCGTCTTTTGCAGCCGATAAATATTCAGGTAGTTCTGTTGAACTACCTGAATAGTTACTTTCATGTTACGTTCATTTTTTTATGTGACATCCAAGTTTATAGCACAATTAACTTTTTTTATTTGACACTGGTCTTGACAGAGGCTGATTTCCCTTTACGATGAATCAAGAAAGTGGCCTTTTCCATGCTGTATGATTTTGAACTGTTTGTTAAATCCATAAGCCACTGAAATGTGGCAAACACTGAAAACAGACCTCTGGGGATCTTTAAAAAAGGCCTTTTCTCAATGCTCCTTTTTTTGCTGCAGACTCCAAACTTCTCTCCTAATTGCAACTGATTTTCCAGACTGATAAATCAAACAAAGGGTTGAGTGTCTAGCTGGGACACTCCTGAAACTGGGAATTATATAATAATCTCATGTTGCATATAAGCAAGAAAACCTTTATTACACTAAAACAAAAGATCAGAGTGGACAGGAGCAGAAAGGGCAATCAATTTACTTGAATGGCTGATAGACTTTTGTACAGGTTGTAATCCACAGTGTACACCATCACCTGAATGAAAGGAGAAAACCGACACGTGCATTTTACTTTGTTTGAAGAAAAAGACAGATTTTTTTAAACCCCAACATGCCCATCCACTCTCGAATTCTTGTTTTTATTCTGTAGCATTGCATATCATTATTAGCATTATAAGGTGTGTTTACATTCATATATTGATGTCATTTAGATGCTAGCAAGTGCTGATAAAGTCTTTCCTTTAAGCAAAACGTCCCGAATGGGTTGATTCTGTTCAGCATTTTCAATGGAAGAAATGTTTCATCGCTCATCCAAGTGACTTAATAAGCATGCATCAGAACATTTTAAGTAAAACGGTTTATTCACAAAAGGTTTAACATCTTACTGTAGGGATGTAACAGACACTTTGGATATTTATTTGTCAGAGTTTGTTGAGTTTTTATTGACTGGGTTTTGGGTCTAACTTTGGATCTCCAGGCAGAACTGGCCTGGGAACGCCTGGGGATCCCGCAGGGAAGTGTTGCTGGGAAGCAGGATGTCTAGAATACATGGACGTCTGCTTAGCCTGCTGTTACTGCAACTTCTCTGTATTTTTATTATTGTGTAGAAAACACTAAAATATCAACTATACTGTCTATTGTTTTGTTCTTTTTCTTTTTCTTAAACCAGTCATGAGATTTAATTGAGAAATCAACAACACTGAACAATCAAGGTAAGCCCATCTTCAATCCTCTGTCTTTTACTCTTTACTCTTAATGGGGCGATGATTTAGGAAATGAACATGAAACCATCAATTGAGGCTACAAACTCATTAAGAAGATGGTAACTGAAGTCATAAATTCAGTGGGGCAGTTCGAGGTCATTTCTCTTAGACCACAATAAATAAAACTGGACTTCTATTACAAGGAAACTCTTGATCTAATGTTTCATCCATCCTGAGTCAGTGGCATGACACTGAGACAAGATTAAAACATTTTAAATTAAAAAACAAACTATTTTGGACTACATGTAGTAATTAGAGACAGTTTAAAAAGTTACAATGTTTGGCTTCAGTTGGGTGTTTACACAGCTCCAGATTTGCACCCAAACCTGAACAGGGGGAGCTGTATTAGCACACGACCACCATCAAAAGCAGCCGAGAGACCTTGAGGAGGGAACCTTTTTATTAGGCTAGTCAATGGTCAATTAATTTCTGTATGGCACAGAGGAAGTCAGCCAAATGACCTTGATGTTGGAGAAACACAGACTAGGACTACTAGAAAAAATGTATTTATAAGAATAATAAAGGAGGAGAATAATGTGTGTTAAAATATACATTCATTTCTATTTATAATACATAACATAAATTATATAAATGATTGTAAATAGTAGTGTAATGATAATAGCATTAACTACAATATCATAAATAAAGACAATTATATTATTACATGTTTTGATTATATAATGACTATTAAAAGAAATAAAACCAAACATTTTATGTATTCTATGGTGAGCAATATTACTGTAACAGTATTCATTATAGATCCCAATGTGGAAGTATTATATTAATGTAAATGTAATAATATATCATATCTGATATATGTGGGCATGATGTTTATACATTGCAAATCAGGCATGTCCGTGGGTTAATGGTATGCTAGAACTATAATGAACAGGTTCGAGATACACCTGCTCTGGCTTCACTTGTCAGATCTGGAAACTACATCCATATTTTATGTGTGATCTATGGTTTTCACCCACTGACACATTTATATGTCATTTTGATGTCAACCATTCATGCAGAATAATCTACAGTAACAACCCCTATCCTCCAGCTGCACACTCACTTATAGCCCTCTCTGTTTGAGAGATAACAGAACATAATTCAAAGGCACAAGCCTAAAAATTGCACTTGACATCAAGGCAACACCTCTCCCATTAGACTACGACTTTAAAAAAAAGTGGCTAGTGAGTGGTTAGGGGCAGCAAAGAACACCTCAGATCT